>NC_136434.1:3645000-4845000 GCF_052849685.1 Lactuca virosa
TTATAGACACTGAACCAAAATAATGTTGTCGATTGTCTTCTCTTCCGTTAGGATATATCATATATGCCCATTTTCCTAGTTTAAGCTTCAATATTTGAATCTAGTTGTGGATACAACATAATAGAGTAGACATGAAGAAACTTGCACATGTTTTATTTTCTTATTCTCATAGTTGGTGAATGGATGTATTTGAACATTGTATTCATTGTTTCTAACAGGCTTACAAGATGATTGGATCTTTTCTTACTAGAGGACTTGTGTAAGTTAATCAAAACTTTTTCTGTTTTCAATTGTCACAAAATTTCAATTCACTTTCTGTTTCTCTAATGAAAAAACTACTAAATTACATAATGGTGTTTGGGTATGCATATCCAGCCTATGAATGCTTCAAATCAGTTGAAAAAATCGATCAACTTTATACAACTTTTTTTACTTACTAAAATATCAAGTATGTAGCGATTCACATGTAAATCACAAGTGAATCACATATGAATTGCATGTGATTCACATGTAAATCACATGTAATTCACATATGAATCACATGTAATTTACATGTAAATCACAAGTGAATCACGTATGAATTACATGTGATTTACATGTAATTCATAAGTGAATCACATATGAATTACATATGATTCACATGTAATTCACAAGTGAATCACATGTGATTCACATGTGAATCACATATGAATTACATGTGATTCATATGTAAATCACAGATGATTCACATATGAATTACATGTAAATCACATGTGAATCACATATGAATTACATGTGATTCACATGTAAATCACATATGAATTACATGTGATTCGCATGTAATTCATATTTGAATCACATATGAATTACATGTAATTCACATGTAAATCATAAGTGAATCACATATGAATTACATGTGATTCACATGTAAATCACATGTAATTCACAGGTGAATCACATGTGAATCTTACATGATATATACATGTACATTTTTGTGATTGTTTTTGCATTAATCAAATTTTTATCTTTATTTTCTTGTAGATTTTTAAAGAATGTGGAAAATTTTGAAGATGTAAAAAGTGAAATTGAAGAAAATATGGAAATCTTGATATGAAGAAATGATAACACTGTGAATCTTTGTAGTTTTTTATTTTATTTTATTTTGTATCGAATAAAATACTTGTACTATTATGTTTATAGATTGATTAATAAATATAAGATTTTTTATATGATTTACTTACGAATATTATAGTATAAGAAATATGCATATGTAGCGATGATTAATAAAATTGGAGTTTTTTTTTTGAACAAATAGCCGTTTTTTACAAAAATTGTAGTTTTTTGGAAAAACAATGCAGTTTTTTTTTTAAATTGCAGTTTTTTTTTTTTTTGAAAAAATGCAGTATTTTACAAAAATTGTAGTTTTTTTTTTGAAAAAAATGCAGATTTTTTAAAATTTTTTTTTTTTTGTTTTTTGAAAAAAAATTTGCAGTTTTTTTGAAAGAAAATACTGTTTTTTTTTTTGAAAAAAAAAACAGTTTTTTTATAAGAATTGCAGTTTTTTTTAAAAAAAATTCATTTTTTTTTGAAAAATTCATGTTTTTTGAAAAAAATTAAAAAATCTCCATTTTTTAAAAAAATCGAAAAGTATTATTTTTTTTTAAAATAAATCCGAAATTTTGAGTTATTTTGTTAAATTTTATACATTTATATTAATATATTAAATAACACAAAAAAATTAAACGTTAAATGATATTGGTAAGATGACGATCATGTCCTTAACGAATTACTTTTGATCCAACGCTCCACTTTTAGTTCTCGGGTTCTCGGGAAACTTTGAGTTCTCAACCGATCTCAACCCTATATATATATATATATATATATATATATATATATATATATATATATATATATATATATATATATATATATATATATATATATATATATAATATATCATGGTTGTAAAAATCGGCTTAGCCGGCTGATTAATCGGCGCCTAGGCGCTTGGCGGCCTCTAACTGCCTACGAATAAGGGTTAGAGGGTAAAATAATCGGCTTTGGTCAATATTGGTCAAAACCGGCCCAACTCGGTCCAAATCAGACTAAATCGGTCCAACTCAGACTCCAAATCGGTCCAAATCGGCTTGACTAACTATAAAAGACCCACCAGCTCAAAGGAGCTGGCTAGCCTAAAGCTTAGCTGGGTTTGATTCTAAAAGGAGCTGGATCCCCTTTTTGAAGAATAAGTTTCCTCCATACATTATCCCACCAGCGATGTGGGAGACTTTAGACTTGTAACCTGTTATAACATCCATTGCCTTCATCTATTATCCCACCATCGATTGAAGTTGATTATGGTGCCTCTATGCTCGAAATCTCTAAGAACACATTCACGAATGAAGATGAACGACGACAATACTATTCTTCACCAATATCATCGACATATCTCGATCCAAATTCTAATCGATTAGGCCTCATCTTCTCCATCACGAATGAAGATGAACACCTTCATGAATGAAATTGAAATCTGTAAGTTCTTCAATCTCGACCCAGATTAGTAGCAATAACAGAATTTGCATCTCCTCCCGTCACGAAGTTTCTCGGCTCACGATTCCGGTTCACGAAGTTTCTTGGTTCCAAAATCAACTCTTCTTCCGATTGGTGCTCCTCCCCTGCTTGACTCCGATTCCTGAAGCGATCACTGATATTTCTTTTAGCGCCGAATACCCCACAACTCTATTATCGACATCTCAATCGATCATCTGCTAATCGATATCCCTCTAATTCACTTCTGTTTTTATTTGTGTATAAACCTTTAATCGATTTTAAAAACTGCAATTTGCATCTCGATGTGGTAACCAGTAGATGTTTTGTGATTTCGAATTGAATTCACAGACACTGTGAATTGTTGATGTCGATAGTGCTTACTAGTTATGATTTTGGATTGGAATTACAGGTTAGTGTCTCGATTATCAGTATCAAGAACATAATTCGAACTGTGGTTTGATGAGAAATGGAAAAATTACTAAAGCAGTCCACCTGTTCGATGAAATGCTGAGTGAGATGTTCTTTCATATACCACATTATGATGGGTTTGTAAAGAGAAGCAAGATCATGCGAGGAAACAGATGGTCCTCCATCACATAATGAGGCATTCAAAACATAAAGAAATAGAATATTAACTCTGATTCAAATGGAGAGGGCTTACATTTTCCAAATCTGAGTAGGTTGACAAGCATGAGTTTGTTGTAAGTGATTGTAAAATTTAATAAATTTTAACAAGTTCTTTAATTCAAAACTTGTATATTCAAGATTTGTGTGGATGTTGCAGGGTGTTGAATTGTAACATGTATTTGAATTGGCTTTATTTCACAAGAACACTAGAAAAAGAGTCAAACCATGTAGTTGAATTGTTCTTATTTACTCATATTTTTTATGATTAAAGTTATATTTATTAATTTTTTAATAATATTTTTAATAATTAATGGTCCCCGATTAATCCCCGCTTAGCCGATTAATCTCTTGACCCCCAGTCCACCGATTTGCCTACGTCGAGCGATTTCTGCAACCTTGATATATATATATATATATATATATATATATATATATATATATATATATATATATATATATATATATATATATATATATATATATATAGTTTACACCTTAGGTGATGGTTCTTTCGTTTAATGGTGTCCCTAAACTGAGACCTGATTATTTTTTTTATTTTTTATTTTTTATTATTTATTTATTTATTTATTTATTTATTTATTTGCAAAAATATAAGTATATGGTAAAATAAATCTCAAAAGTATTTATGTTTAATAACCATTATGTGTTAATAAAAACTCTTGCTAAGCCCACCAAGCAAAAAACATGACATGCCTCTTTGGCAGGCCCAGGCGCCCAGCCCAAAGAGTATGTGGTTGAAGACTTGAAGTCTATCGTACATAGTTATATCATGCAGTATTAGCTCGGGGTCCAAAATATATATTTGTTGCGTTGAATTTAATATCCACATCTATATATAGAAAAATGTTTTTTTTTTAATAAATAGGTGAGGTAGCCTAGTTTCAGTCTTCTGTCAAATATACTGAATGTGCTTCATTTTATTCAAATATGTTCTAGCTTATATGGTTGGGCAGTTACTTCATTATATATATATATATATATATATATATATATATATATATATATATATATATATATAGGGCTAGGGTTATAATGTGGATGGACAACTATTATGTGGACGTGTGGACAGTGCTATTCTATGAGAATTACTAAGAGAATAGGTTTTTAGTAATTTAACTACGTTCAATCTTATACAACTATCGTTATTTTCATGCATTCTCACTAATTCTTATTCATTCTTATATATATATATATATATATATATATATATATATATATATATATATATATATTAAAGATGACCATCTTTAGGAATAGTGTCGGTTTGCCGGTTATTTTATCCCCACACTTGTAGGTAATCGATCCTTCCAGTTTCTTCCTTCCACCGTTCCTTATCCAAACCTTCTGTTCTTTTTCCTCTGCTTCCCGATCCTTCCACTGTCTTTCCTTTACCCTCTGTGAGGGTTTCTCTTTAGAACCGATTGAGCACCGCCATCACGTACTAACCAGGGCACTGTTCCTCCGATAGGTTTTCTATTCTGATTTCCAGCCTTCTATTCTTTGGCTCCACTCGTTTCTTTTGTTTTGATCGGCCAATAGGGAAGACGAACACAAGACAGAAGTAAGGGAAATGAGAAATCGGGGGTAAACCACAGTCGGTATGTGAATTCAACACTTCCACCATCGATATATGAAATCGACACATCGAAAGAGTGATAGATCGTCGGACTAGTCACCATCACATAATGTTTGCATAGCTTCATCACTTCAACCTCGCTTCACCCACTCTGTAAGTCGATAAGAATTTGTTCGGTGTCTATGACCCTTCTCGCATAATCCTTTTCTTTTGGTCTTTGTAGATGAGTATCAGACACCTTATCTCCATCGACACCTCCTTCCACTTTCTCCACTCCGACTGTTTGCCGTTTGCTGTGAATTGGGTTACTCAGTTTGCTTTCTTATTAGGGTTTTTAATTTTAAATTTATGTTCGTAGATTGTTTTTGTTTCTTCACTTTTTGGTTATTGTAGATCTATGTTCGCACGCTTTTAGCCTCGATCTGTGTAATGTATGTTGAATATTGTTTTTTTTTTGTTGATTTTTTAGTAGGGGTTTGTTCAGGGAATTTTTTTAAGAAGACGGTTGCTGATTCGAATGCCCCTGTAGAAGATAAGGTGCTTGATGCCCTATTACTTAAAAGCAGCGGATGCTCATGCCGGAAGGGTTTACCCATTTGGCCTTGGTGATTGATTATATTCAGTTTGCTAATCACACTGCTTTATAACTTGCAAAACATGCAAGAAATCTGCAAAGTATGGATTTTATCTTGGTGTACGAATATGACAAATGAATACATGATATAAAGCTAAGGTGAGGTTCTTTTTGCAGATTACGAATGTGTTTTTGGATGGAGATTGTGTAAATAAATGAAATAAAGCTTACTGAAGCCATCTTCAACAAGGTAATTGAAGACATCTTTTATGTTCTCCTTGTGATTATTGTTATTGATTGATTAATTATGTTGTGTGTGTGTGATTTAGATAATGGCCCTGTGTTTCTGGTGACATATAGCACGTTGAGATCTGCCGGTTCGTTACTGCCATATCAAGATAAAAATTGAATTAAAATTCTGTTACTATTATACATGTTGTCCTGATGTTGATTCTTAACTTCAAATGCTAACCATTTATGACAGATGCAACATGGTTACATGGAGCATAATTCCCAAGCTCAGATCTGTGTTACAACTGGTCTTATGAAAAAGACTAAATAAGATATTTTGGTAATTCTTTAATGCTTATTAAGATTTATGTTACTTGATGCACGTTTCGTTTATTGATCTTTTATTTATTAAGGTTGTTTCTTTACCCTTTGGAGTTTCTGTTTATATCTTAGTTGTCTGATGTGATTGCTTTATCTACATATGGAATGCATCAGGTATTTATCTGTGAACAGAAGCTTTATTCGAAAGCGCAATTAAAACAACATATAAACACAGGCGACTCTGAAGTTGATGGAACTGAAAATGAAAGAGGTTGGTTTCAGGGACATCCTTTATGTGAATTTTGCAGGTCACCATTTTATGGGGACAATGAGCTTTACACACATATGTCTATCGAACATTACACCTGTCATATATGCCAAATGTAAATTTTTTTATCCATCCTCTCTGTTGACTGATGCAAGTTATTTACACCTTTTCTTTTTCTTTTGAATATATGCAGACAAAATCCTGGTCAATATGAGTATTACAAGAATTATGATGACTTGTAGGCGAGTCGTTTTTCAGATCATAATGTCTCTATTTTTGAACAGCCAGTGAATGCAATTCGTTGATATATTATTGTTGACATTGGTTTCTGTAGGCCAACTTGGTTGGATGGGAGCCTATACCTCCATGTGCACTTGTGCTTACTGGTAATAATATAAAGGCTCATAAGAGAATAATTTTTTGACATAATCACAAATATTGGTTATGGTGTTCTTTTCATGTTAATCCAAATGTTATAAAAAGAAGTTTTTTTTTTGTTTTTTTTGCATGCTTTGGTGGTGTAGGCGACATGCGGTCGTGTCTCCGATGCCGGTGATAGCGGTGTCTGGGAATCAGGGATATTTTTTCCTGACGGATTCTTTATCCACTCAAATCAGGTAGTTTCAGATCAATCGGTTTTAGATCAGCCTCATCGGGTGTATTAACAAAGTTTTGGAATCGATTGCTACAGATTGGAGAACATCGACAGGAAACCACACCTACGTTTGCCTTCTCCGTTGAATTCTGCTTTGCCGGCGCAATTGGTTTGCTAGATTCAAAGACCAGTACGTTCCTGTCACTCTTCTATTCTTTGTAAACACTCTATTTCCTTCGTATGGTAATTATCTGTAACATATATATTTTATATGTTACATACTGTTTTTATAGTTACAGAACTATTTACCAAAATGTATCTGAAAACTGCCCCTACATACTATTTTTATAGTTACAAATTTTTGATTCTAACATTTTTGGATCAAACTGCCCCTGCATACTGTTTCTATAGTTAGAAATTTTTTATTCTAACATTTTTGGACCAAACTGCCCCTGCATACTTTTTCTATACCTAAAAAAAATTTGATTTTAAGTTTTTTGGACCAAACTGCCCCTGTATACTGTTTTTAAACTTAAAAAAAAATCATTTTAACAATTTTGGACCAAACTGCCCCTGCATACTATTTTATAGGTATTTTTTTTATTTTAACAGTTTTGGACTGAAATGCCCCTGCGTAATGTTTCTATACATAAAAAAATTTGAATTTAACAATTTTGGATGAAACTGCCCTTACATACTGTTTTTATAGTTAATCTTTTATTTTTTTTATTTTAACAGTTCTGGACAAAACTATCCCTACATACTGTTAATTTGGTTAGGACCAAAAAAAAGTACACAAATCCGGACCCCGCTTCGCTGTTCCTCGGTTACAACACTCCGCTTCGTTCCGGTTTTGCATCAGCTGGCTGGGTCTAATTTCATTTCATTCTTATGTAGGTTTCGACGAATTTGAAAGGGGTTTCAAGGTCGGCTTCCGAATTCCAGGTATCTCACCTCTAATTTCAGATTTCAACTAGCTTAGACTTTGATTTTATTGTAACTTCCCTCCAGATTTCATCACTGTTTGTGTTGTGTTTTTGGTTTCACCCAACTTTTGAACAGGGAATCCACCATCTGTGGATGTCGCCGATTGGGATATCGAGTTCGCTGCTAATGCAACCCTCGATTTTCCGTCAGGGTGGCGGGAGGAGTAACGATTGAACTCCTCCCAAACCTTCGGTGTCTGTTCATCGCCTTCAATGAAGTCGCCGACAACGTGAAGCGAAATTCACCAAAAAATATTATTTTAATGTGTTTTATTGGATTTATGGGTAAAATAAAAAATATAGATGGTTTGATTCAAAAAATGACGGATTTGATAATTGATCATTTGTGTGTTTTTTTTTCATACAGGGATTTAGTTCTCACGTGGCTAACACCATTCCTGCAACAACAATTCCCATGGTACAACAGCAACAAAAACAACAGCAGCAAGCCTCCGGAATTGATGATTCCGCCTGGCTTATGTACAAAGATGGGAATGTTTATGTCCCTAATCATTAGGTAAAGCTCATTGCTGTTAATATATTTAATACAAGAAACTCATTCCATTCTTACAATGGAATGCAAAGACTGATTCCATTCCATGCAAAGACATCTGAACTTTGGATGAATGCAAGGGACATTCCAAGTCTACAATCGGCAACATGACATAAGGTTGAAGTACCTATTGACGGCACCGTGAGACAGTGACTTTTCTATTTTTGAGGTATAGATGTAGTGAATAACACTGTACTTCAAATTAAAAAAAATCTTTCCTGTTTTTATTGAAATTTTTTCCCGTAAAACTTTCGATCGTATCTGTTTAGTTCCATGCCCCGCAACGCGGGGCTCCTCATCTAGTTTTTATTGCTAAACATCGTTTTTTCCCTCATTTTCATTTTACAGAATACGACTCAATAAACATTCTGACAACATTCTGACAGAATGAGAATAATAATAAAAAGTCTATAATAACCTTATATACGATTTAATTAGTGAGAATGACAATAGTTATGTAAGATTGAACGTATTTATACTATTAAACAACATATTTTCTTTGTCATTCTCACAAAATAGCATTGTCCACACGTCCGCACACTAGATGTCAATCCACATTTAAACCTAGCTCTCTCTCTCTCTCTCTATATATATATATATATATATATATATATATATATATATATATAGAGAGAGAGAGAGAGAGAGAGAGAGAGAGAGAGAGAGAGAGAGAGAGAGAGAGAGCACTAAAAACGTTTTACAGTCCACTTGGTTATGCTATATATTTTTCTATCCAAAGGATTCATATTTAAAATTCGCAATGATTTATTTTAAATAAACAAAATTAAATTTCAATTAAACTTAAATTAAGTGGTAAATTCAATTATTACTGTATATTAATAATTTTGGTAAAACTTTATTTGTATTTGTATTGGGCCTACAAGATATTTGGATGATGGAGATGTGAAATGGGAATGTAGTAGGAAACGTGTTGATTGAGTGCAGGTGCAGCTGAGCGCAAAGGAATTAAGAAAGGGTAGGTCGGCAATTACCTAGTCAATGGAGCCAACGACATCAGGTAAGAAAACGCTTGTACGTCATATATTTCTTACTTAAATGTCGGGGGCCCTTTGAAAAAAATGGCAGTTAGCTTAAATTCAAGGGTTTTTTTTTTTTTTTTTTTTTTTTTTTTTTTTTTTTTTTTTGTAACGGCAAATGCATTAGAAAACTAGCAAGAAGCTAGAAAAAGATTACAAAATACAAGCATTAATAGGAGACATGCACAAATCAAACCAACAAATAGATTTAAACAAAGACCTATGTTTGATCCAATTGAAAACAATTAATTGGATATCATTTGCCGTTCTAAAAGGGGAACATCTCCGGTTGTTGAACACCAACGAGTTTCTCGCCTTCCAAATGAACCACAACACCGTATATAACAAGGCCAAAAATAGCTTCTTCCGCTTTTTACCAATAAACGGAGCTTTTAAGCACAACAAGAAATCTTCCATGCAACTCGGAATCAGCGACATCACACCACACCAAAAAGAAAACCAATTCCAAATCAAAGAAGAAAAAGAGCATGAGAAAAACACGTGGTCGACGTACTCCTCAACATTTCCGTACATCGTGCAAACAGTGGAGTTAAGCACAATCCCCTTTTCGACCAAATTACAAGCTACCGGAATCCTGTTCAAAAGCATCCTTCAAACAAAACAATTAATTTTGATGGGAATCCAATTTATCCAAAAGAAGCTCTGCAAAGTACCACCATCATACACCTTCTGTGCCATCAGGTTCCTCAATGAACGGACCGAAAAACTTCCTTTCAAATTACATTTCCACAACCAGGAGTCCAGACGATTACAGAAGCGGAAACCCGCAACAACATCTTTCACTCTCACCAGCTCCTCATATTCAATGCCCCTTCTTGGTGGCCTTTTCCAATCACCAATAAACACAGCCTTTTCATCAATCATAACCCTTTCTGAGACCATGCAATTCTTATTAGCTTCAATCTTATATAAGCCCGGAAAAGTATCTTTTAAAGCCAAATCACCGCACCATTTATCCTTCCAAAAATGAGTTTGATCACCAATCCCCAGATTTCTACAAAAAAGCTCCTGAAGGGAGATATCTCAATCCTTAAGCTCCCAAGCGATTTGGAAAATATTTCGCCAAGTACCTGGAATACATATTTGGAAAATATTCATCATGTAAGTGGTACGTACGTATGGTTAAGTGGGCCCTTTGCAACCATCATCAAGACGTGTCGCAATAATTCTTTACATTATATAACTCTTATTTTCTTATACCTTTTTACTTTTCCAAATTATAAAAAATCTTATGAACTTTAAGCACAAAATACATATTTGTTTAAATTAGATATGTTTATTTTTGGAAAATCTTTAAAAGAAATATTCATATTTTACTTTCATGTTCGAACAATTAAACCCAAAAAACCTGTAATTATTTATATATTTTAGTTTTTACTAGGTAAATTGGTTCCTAACCGAATATGAAAGGTTTTTCATATATATATATATATATATATATATATATATATATATATCAAAATTTAAGGATTTATTTTGAATAATTTTTAATATTTTCTTGTTATCTTAATATATTACTTTTGTCTGATAAATTGTATTGACTTAATTTAAATTTAAGGTATTATCTTTGTCTAACACAAAATAACGATTCCGGAATTTATTTTTCTTTTAAAATTAATTGTTATTTATTTTTTTATTTTTTATTTTTGTAAATTTCGTACAAATGATGCCATTCAAAGCTGGGAAGGCCGGGATCCCATATATCATTGTAAGGTTTTTTTGTAGTATAAAATGAAGTACAAACACCAAATTAAATGCTGGAGAAAAAATTAAGTATTTCCGACGTCATATGAATGAGTTATGAACGTTTAAAAAAATGGGACAGATTCAAAAAAACAAAAAAAAATGTTGAAATAGAAAAAACGCATCATCGATATTCTTTCTTTCGGGGTATATGTCTGATTCAATATCTAACCAAAACATATGTTTGTACACTAAAAAATGAATTATAAACTCCAAATTATATGTTGGAAAATAAATTAAATAATTCTAACTTCATATGAGTGAGTTATGCACAGTTTAAAACACGAGAAAATTGTCAAACCGGGACCGGTTTTCATAAAAATGGAGAACCGGTAACCGGACCTTGTTATCAATTCCGGTTCCGGTTCCAACGGTCCTAATGTTCATCTCTACTTTAAAACATGAAGAATACATCTTCAGTAAATTATTTAAAAATAAAACTTTGAATAAAGTTTTATATGGTTCATATTCAATGCACTTAATTAGTCCAAAAAAATATTAGAATTTTTTTATAATGTTAAATAGTACTGATCTTACAATCATTTATACGAACTTACGATCATACCCTAATTTATCTAGAAAAACAGCCCAAGTATGATCGAGTTCATTTTGCTTAGGTAAGATTATAAGATCGTACGATCTTACGATCAATATCACTATTTTAACAACATTAAAATCATTTGCTTGAGAAATGTTTTTTTTTCTAAAGATAACTTGTGTTTAAGACAATACCATTTATCAAACAGAAAAATACAATAAGATAACAGTACCATAATAACTTATGTCATACAAAATATATTATATTAAGTTTATAGTAAGAAAAAAAGAATATATATATATATATATATATATATATATATATATATATATATATATATATATATATATATATATATATATATATGGTTGTGATTATTTGTATTAGCAACTATTGTTTAACCGTGTAACTAAATCCTAGTCATTGGATCAATGAAAAAAATGGAATCATTCTTGAAAGAATATTATTACATTTATTATTAATTTTTTTTTAAAAAAAATTCAAATTTCAAAATATTTTAGGGGTAATTTGGACATTTTATGTATCTTTGTGACATCCCCATTTTTACGGCCAGAAAAGACCGATTTCGTTTATGCTTCTTAAGAAAAGTATTGCGGAATTTGTTCCCAAAATAAAATATAATATAAATTTTATCAAAGCATTTCTTAAAGAAATGTATTTTCATTACATTACAAAAACTCGGGATGTCAATCATCGATACAGACCATAAACATAAACCAAAAAGAAATAAACATTCTAGGCCACAAAACACAATCTGGCCTCAAATCCATAATCTCTCGTCAAGTCATCCAACTATGCTTTTGCCACTACCTGTAATACAAGAAAACTGAGTGGGCCAGGCTGGGGAGCCTGGTGAGCATATAGGGTTTTCAACCCACAATAATAAGTTCATTATTTATTTTCATCAAATCACTAGCCCGATTACCCCTTCCCGTTATCCTCACTTTACCTCTCTAAAGCATCTATTATAAGGGACCTATCCTAAGGAATTTCATCGGGATGGGCACTACTGCTAAGGGGATTCCTCAGCCATATGTGTCCGTAAGGCAACCAGGGGGGATGGAGTACATCTTCAAAAACACCTACAGGTTGCGAGCTTGCTAGCGGTCCACTGGACTGCCTAGAAAAGTCCGTGGTCGTCATTTATACTCCGCTAGACGACTGGATCATCTTAAACATCGTGAACATCGAGGCCTCTCATCATTTTAACACACATCATCTATTTCATCTACCCATTGTTCTACCCAACATATTTGTAGATATAAAATACATACACAATCCAGATCTAAAAAACAATGTTTACATCTTTCATCCAGCATAACTTTCAAAGCATAAAATATTTATATAGTATAGATCTGAAAAAAATAATGTTTACATCTTTCATCCAACATAACTTTCAAAGCATAAAATACATATACGGTCTAGATCTGAAGAAAAAGTTCAGATCTGAAGGAAAGAAGTTCAGATCTTTCATCCAACATAGATCTCAAAGTATACAATTTAGATCTGAAGAAAAAGTTTAGATCTGAGATGAGAAAGTGTAGATCTGAATGAAAAAGTTTCAGATCTAAAAGAAAGAAGTTCAGATCTTTCATCCAACATAGATCTCAAAGTATACAGTTTAGATATGAAGAAAAAGTTTAGATCTGAGATGAGAAAGTGTGGATCTGAAGGAAAAAGTTTCAGATCTGAAAGAAAGAAGTATAGATCTTTCATCCAACAAACATCTCAGGTAAACAGATAACATATATAAACACATAGCACATAATTTGTATAAAATACTTCATATCTATGTGTAAGATGAAAGTGACTATACACTCACCTGATACAGAGTGATTCGGACAGCACCTCGCTTCTAAAAATAATCTTCTTTGACGAAACCGGGAAGTTTGCTTGAAAACCGGGCTCCGCGCGGGCAGAGTTTCAAACCGAAAAACTCTTTTTCTTGGAGCCTTCGGGCTCTCCTGGACTCGCTTCTAGCACTTAGGAAGTACTAGGGAATGGAAGAGAGGTTTTGGGGGTAATGGGAGAGAAAGGGTATGAAAGGTATGTGTTTTGGGGGTGATTTACGCCTCTATTTATAGGTTGTCTGGGCCAATTCACGTCGTGACAAAAGGGTGCTCACGTCGTGAGCCTTGCGTAGGCTCCAAGGCGAAGTCTGGTGCTGACACGTGGCGCCGGACGCACGTAAAACAGCCAATCTTTAAAAATTCATAACTTTCACATACGAACTCCGTTTTGACGTTCTTTATATCCATGCGTAGGTAAAGACAAGATCTACAACTTTCCTTTTGACCCTGTCGGCTAATTCTCGACCAATTTTAAATTTAACAGTATGAGAAGATTATACTGTTAAATGACTACGTAAAATTCATAACTTCTACATACGGACTCCGTTTTCGTCTGTCTTTTTATTGTTGAGCTCCTTTTAATGAGATCTTCAATTCTCATTTAGGTTGCGTTGGCCAAAAACCGCTCGATCTAAAATTCGAATTTCGGGCTGTGCACTGGTATGCCAAATCTTAGAAAAATCATAACTTCCTCATACGAAGTCAGATTTGGGCGTTATTTTTATGCACGCTCTCGGTTTAAAGTATACTACAACTTTTGTTTAGATTTCTAAGGCTAAAAAGTCTTCTATTGTAAATTCACTATTTATGTTTCCCGGTGTCGTGCCGGTTTTGCCGTAAAACTTCGACATGCCATAACTTCTTCGTTATAACTCGGATTTAGGCGTTCTTTTTATCTCCGAAATCCTTGTCACGACTACTACAACTTTCTTCATAGATATCATGTTTATCTAACATTTTATTTTTTATGCTTATTTTTATCCTTTATTTATTATATTATTATAAACAAGTAATAATCACACAAAAGCACATAATTCACATAATATTCAAGTAATTCATCTTTATTACTTTAAAATGGGTTACAATGGTTGAACTAGACTATTACATCATCTACTAATGCTTAGCCCCGAAACACGGGCGTTTCAATTCTCTCCCCCTTAGGATGATTCCGTCTCGGAATCATGCATCAACAAACAAATGCGGATAGCGACTCATCATGTCGCTCTCCGTTTCCCAGCTGAGATTCGGCCCATTCGAATGTTTCCAACGGACTAGCACTAAGTCGACCATCTTGCGTCGTAACTTCTTCGTCTTACGGTCAACAATCGTCTCGGGCTCTTCGATTAGCCTCTTATTCTCATCCATCCTTAACTCTGAAATTGGAATTATGTCGGGAACTTCTCCCGTGAACTTCCTCAAATAACACACATGGAATGTGTTATGAATACCATCTAGTTCTTCGGGTAATTCGAGCTTGTAAGCTTGGTTCCCAATCCTTTGAAGAACTTTGAATGGTCCAATAAACCATGGACTCAACTTTCCTCGTTTCCCAAATCTTATAAGTCCCTTCCACGGTGATACTTTGAGCAAAACTGAATACCCAACTTCGAATGTCATCGGTCGTCTCTTCTTATCAGCATAGCTCTTCTGACGATCCTGAGCTGCTAACATCCTTTCCCTGATCACCTTTAACTTCTCAGCAGTCTGATGGACTATCTCGGGGCCCATAAACTGCTTTTCTCCGGCTTCAAGACAACAAGACGGCGTACGACACTTATATCCGTACAAGGCTTGATAAGGTGCCATCTTAATGCTCGAATGGTAACTATTGTTATAGGAAAACTCTACCATAGGTAAGTGTTCATCCCAGTTACCTTGGAACTCTAGGGTACACGCTCTTAGCATATCCCCCAACGTTTGAATCGTTCTTTCACTCTGACCATCGGTTTGCGGATGATAAGCTGTACTTAAACATAATTTCGTACCCAATTCCTCTTGTAGACTCCTCCAAAACCTTGACGTGAAACGACTATCACGATCTGATACAATCGTTAAAGGAACACCGTGAAGTCTTACCACCTCCTTCACGTAAGCATTGGCGAGCTTATCTATCGACCATCTTTCATTAGCTGCTATGAAGTGTGCACTCGTAGTGAACCGATCAACAACTACCCAAATCATGTCGTGATCGTCCTTCCTTCTGGGCAGTTTAGTGACAAAATCCATGGTAATGTCTTCCCATTTACCCATGGGAACAGGTAAAGGTTCTAAACTCCCATATGGTTTCTGATGTTGTGCCTTAACTCTCTCACATGTTACACACTCTGCCACATACTTTGCAACATCGAGCTTCATCGTCGGCCACCAGTAGTAGGGTTTTAGGTCCCTATAAATTTTAGTGCTACCGGGATGAATCGAGTACATGGTCTTGTGCGCTTTTTCCATCAGAAGATCTCTTATTCCTCCCATCTTAGGTATCCAAATCCGATCTTGGAATACCTTCCTTGACTGTTTGTACCGAACACTAACGTTTTGCTCAAACGTTCTTCCTTTCGGTCATTCTTCTCTGAAGCTTCTTCTTGAGCTTTCCTGATACTTTCCACAATCGTCGAGACAACTTCTATTCTCAACACTCTTGGCCTTTTTCTTTCAAGATTGACTTTTCGGCTTAGAGCATCGGCGACGATATTCGCTTTGTAGGGGTGGTAAAGTATCTCGCTGTCGTAGTCCTTCAGTAATTCCAGCCAGCGTCGTTGCCTCATATTCAATTCCTTCTGATTAAAGAGATACTGGAGACTCTTATGATTAGTGAAAAGCTTGCACTTCGTGCCGTAAAGATAATGTCTCCATATCTTTAGTGCAAATACCACCGCTGCCAACTCCAGATCATGAGTGGGGTAGTTCTTTTCGTGTTCTTTCAATTGTCTCGATGCATATGCTATCACCTTATCCCTTTGGGTCAGAACGCAACCTAACCCAACTCCGGATGCATCGCTATTGACTGCGAAGTCTTCAACTCCATCGGGCAGAGAAAGAATCGGTGCTTCACACAACTTCTTCTTTAACTTCTCGAATGCTTCTTCGTGCTTCTCACTCCAAGTATAAGTAGCTCCTTTATGAGTCAAAGCTGTCAATGGAGCAGCTATCGAAGAAAAGCCTTGGATAAACCTTCGGTAATATCTGGCTAATCCCAGAAAGCTTCGGATCTCCGTAGGAATCTTTGGTCGCTCCCACTTCATCACAACTTCAATCTTCGCTGGGTCAACCATGATCCCTTCTTGGTTAACCACATGACCCAAGAATTGGACTTCTCGAATCCAAAAATCACATTTGGAGAACTTTGCGTACAACTTCTCCTTCTTCAGAACTTCCAACACTTCTCGCAGGTGCTTGCCATGCTCCTGTTCGCTTTTTGAGTAAACCAGAATGTCATCTATGAACACTATCACAGATTTATCGAGGAATGGTTTACAAACCCTGTTCATTAAATCCATGAATGATGCTGGAGCATTGGTTCGTCCAAACGACATAACCAAGAATTCATAGTGACCATATCATGTTCTGAACGCGGTTTTCTCAATATCTTGTTCTCGCACCTTCAGCTGATGATATCCCGACCTAAGATCGATCTTGGAGAAATAACTCGAACCTTGTAGCTGATCGAAAAGGTCATCAATCCTCGGAAATGGGTACTTGTTCTTCACCGTTGTCTTGTTCAACTCTATGTAATCTATGCACATCCTCATGCTTCCATCTTTCTTCTTCACGAATAACACCGGAGCTCCCCAGGGTGATGAACTAGGTCTAATGAAATCGTTGTCCAACAACTTCTGAAGTTGCGCCATAAGCTCATTCATCTCCGTCGGTGCTAATCGGTATGATGCTTTTGCTATTGGTGTTGTTCCTGGTAACAAGTCTATTCGGAACTCCACTTGTCTATCAGGGGGCAATCCAGGAAGATCTTCGGGAAAGACTTCCGGATAGTCACACACCACTGGTATATTTTGCATCTCCTTTTTCTCCTTCTTAGCATCGATCACAAATGCCAAGTATGATGAGCAACCTTTGGACAAACATTTTCTGGCTTTCATCAGGGAGATGATTCCAGAATTTACTCTGCGTTTGTCCCCATACACCACGAATGACTCTTTTCCAGGTGGGTTTACTCTTACTATCTTCTTTTTGCATAGTATCTCGGCATCATTGGCGCTACGCCAATCCATTCCCAATACGATATCGAAACCATTTAGCTCAATAGGTAACATCTCCTCGTAGAATTCGTTCCCGTTCAAGTCGATGACGATATTCCTAATGCAATCGCTAACAGGTATGAATTTGCCACTGGCAACTTCTACAACTAGAGCATCATCAAGTTTTTCTATAGGCAATGCTAGTCTTTCACCAAATTTATGTGATATAAAGGAGTAATTTGCTCCAGAATCAAACAATATATTGGCAGGCAATCCATTTACAAGAAAGGTACCTGAAGCGACGTCCGTTGCTTCCTTCGTGGCTTCCAGGGTCATCTGGAAAGCTCTGGATTTTGGCTTCGGTGGGACATTGGGCCTTGCCGCCTCCTTCTTCTTCGGGCAATCCTTAACGATGTGCCCTTCCTCATTACATCCATAGCACACCTTCATGTTAGATGTGCACTCGTTGGCGTAATGCCCTGTCCTTCCACATTTGTAGCAAGTCACCTCCTCGCTACATTTCCCCGAGTGTTTCTTTTTACACTTTTCGCACCACTTTGCTTCGTTTCCTCCTCCTCCAGATTTATTTGAACTAGACTTGTTCTTCATGTTAGATTTTGATGCCCCTCAAACTTCCTCTTTTCGCCAACCTCAACCTTGCTGGCGGCTCTTCCCTTGATCATTTCCTCAACAGACTTGGCAGCCCAGATAGCTGCCTCCAGAGTAGGTGCCTGGCGGACTGGCACAGCGTACTCCCATGGAAGTCCCTTTGCATACTTATCAACTTTTGTCAGCTCGTCTGGAACGATGCGCAAGGCAAACTCCATTTTGTCAGTGAAAGCATTGGTGTATTCATCAATGGACATGCTTCCATTCTTCAATGTTAGGAATTGGTTCTCTAGCTCGAGCAGATTTTGGGCTGAGCAGTACTTGCGCTTGAAGTGTAGAAAAAATTCTGCCCAAGTCAACTGCAGTGGCTCATTGGGGCTTAGGGACTTCCCCAGAGTGTTCCACCAGCGAACAGCGCCACCTCTGAACTGACGCACTGCAAATGTGGTCTGTAGCTTGCCTTTGCAACCACATGTTATGAAAGCTAATTCCATCTCCGATATCCAGTCCATGACTCCAATTGGATCCTCCTTCCCCGCGAAAGTTGATGGCTTGAAAATTATGAAGTCCTTATACTTGCATTCGTTCCTCTTGACTCCTTCATAATGGTTGTTCCTCCTGATCACCGGG
The DNA here is from genome assembly GCF_052849685.1 of Lactuca virosa. NCBI lineage: Eukaryota > Viridiplantae > Streptophyta > Magnoliopsida > Asterales > Asteraceae > Lactuca > Lactuca virosa. The sequence goes on from NC_136434.1 coordinate 3,663,921, forward strand.
GGTTCCACCTGACTGACAGTGCGACTGTTATTCCCTTCTTCAGACTCTCCGTCATTCAGTTCTGGTTGCTCAACAGGCATCGAAGGTTCATTTATGTTATTCAGCAATAATTGTCTTATCTCTTCCCTTTGCTCAACCATCATTGCCCGAATCATGGCTTGTACTCCGGCCATAGTGATTGGCTCAGGTGCAGCTTCTACAATTGGCACTTGCTTAATCCCGTGGGGTTGAGGCTGCTGATTCCTTTTTCCATTTGCGTTTCCAGCTCCGCTTCGGGTTCTTGCCATTTCGATCTATACACCAAATTAGGTGAATTCATATCTTTATTCACGACAGACGTTTAAATTCTCCTTATCACTCTGAAACGTTACATGCTAGTTCTAATATCGTATTCGAACGCTTAGAATCCTGAACATATAAGGTTTCCAGATCCGGTCGGCAACAGACCATAGATCCGAACAAATAATAGCACGTAAGGAAAGCATAAAGCATTTAACACATAAAAGCATTTTAGGCATCTTTCCTAAAATAAACTAGTGCTTGTGTCTAAAATATGGAAGACACTCATCTCACGATCATCACTTAGCATTCTAAGTTTAAGTCTAGAAATCCTACAAATTCCTAGTTCGGTTAAACTAATGCTCTGATACCAACTGTGACATCCCCATTTTTACGGCCAGAAAAGACCGATTTCGTTTATGCTTTTTAATAAAAATCAGAGTAACTTCATAAGAAAAGTATCGCAGAATTTGTTCTTAAAACAAAATATGATATAAATTTTTATCAAAGCATTTCTTAAAGAAATGTATTTTCATTACATTACAAAAACTCGGGATGTCAATCATCGATACAGGCCATAAGCATAAACCAAAAAGAAATAAACATTCTAGGCCACAAAACACAATCTGGCCTCAAATCCATAATCTCTCGTCAAGTCATCCAACTATGCTTTTGCCACTACCTGTAATACAAGAAAACTGAGTGGGTCAGGCTGGGGATCCTGGTGAGCATATAGGGTTTTCAACCCACAATAATAAGTTCATTATTTATTTTCATCAAATCACTAGCCCGATTACCCATTCCCGTTATCCTCACTTTACGTCCCTAAAGCATCTATTATAAGGGACCTATCCTAAGGAATTTCATCGGGATGGGACTACTGCTAAGGGGATTCCTCAGCCATATGTGTCCGTAAGGCAACCATGGGGGGGGGGGGATGGAGTACATCTTCAAAAACACCTACAAGTTGCGAGCCTGGTAGCGTTCCACTCGACTGCCTCGAAAAGTCCGTGATCGTCATCTATACTCCGCTAGACGACTGGATCATCTTAAACATCGTGAACATCGAGGCCTCTCATCATTTTAACACACATCATCTATTTCATCTACCCATTGTTCTACCCAACATATTTGTAGATATAAAATACATACACAATCCAGATCTAAAAAACAATGTTTACATCTTTCATCCAGCATAACTTTCAAAGCATAAAATATTTATATAGTATAGATCTGAAAAAAATAATGTTTACATCTTTCATCCAACATAACTTTCAAAGCATAAAATACATATACGGTCTAGATCTGAAGAAAAAGTTCAGATCTGAAGGAAAGAAGTTCAGATCTTTCATCCAACATAGATCTCAAAGTATACAATTTAGATCTGAAGAAAAAGTTTAGATCTGAGATGAGAAAGTGTAGATCTGAATGAAAAAGTTTCAGATCTAAAAGAAAGAAGTTCAGATCTTTCATCCAACATAGATCTCAAAGTATACAGTTTAGATATGAAGAAAAAGTTTAGATCTGAGATGAGAAAGTGTGGATCTGAAGGAAAAAGTTTCAGATCTGAAAGAAAGAAGTATAGATCTTTCATCCAACAAACATCTCAGGTAAACAGATAACATATATAAACACATAGCACATAATTTGTATAAAATACTTCATATCTATGTGTAAGATGAAAGTGACTATACACTCACCTGATACAGAGTGATTCGGACAGCACCTCGCTTCTAAAAATAATCTTCTTTGACGAAACCGGGAAGTTTGCTTGAAAACCGGGCTCCGCGCGGGCAGAGTTTCAAACCGAAAAACTCTTTTTCTTGGAGCCTTCGGGCTCTCCTGGACTCGCTTCTAGCACTTAGGAAGTACTAGGGAATGGAAGAGAGGTTTTGGGGGTAATGGGAGAGAAAGGGTATGAAAGGTATGTGTTTTGGGGGTGATTTACGCCTCTATTTATAGGCTTTCTGGGCCAATTCACGTCGTGAAAAAGGGTGCTCACGTCGTGAGCCTTGCGTAGGCTCCAAGGCGAAGTCTGGTGCTGACACGTGGCGCCGGACGCACGTAAAACAGCCAATCTTTAAAAATTCATAACTTTCACATACAAACTCCGTTTTGACGTTATTTATATCCACGCGTAGGTAAAGACAAGATCTACAACTTTCCTTTTGACCCCGTCGGCTAATTCTCGACCGATTTTAAATTTAACAGTATGAGAAGATTATACTGTTAAATGACTACGTAAAATTCATAACTTCTACATACGGACTCCGTTTTCGTCTGTCTTTTATTGTTGAGCTCCTTTTAATGAGATCTTCAATTCTAATTTAGGTTGCGTTGGCCAAAAACCGATCGATCTAAAATTCGAATTTCGGGCTGTGCACTGGTATGCCAAATCTTAGAAAAATCATAACTTCCTCATACAAAGTCAGATTTGGGCGTTCTTTTTATGCACACTCTCGGTTTAAAGTATACTACAACTTTTGTTTAGATTTCTAAGGCTAAAAAGTATTCTATCGTAAATTCACTATTTATGTTTCCCGGTGCTGTGTCGGTTTTGCCGTAAAACTTCGACATGCCATAACTTCTTCGTTATAACTCGGATTTAGGCGTTCTTTTTATCTCTGGAATCCTTGTCACGACTACTATAACTTTCTTCATAGATATCGGGTTTATCTAACATTTTATTTTTCATGCTTATTTTTATCCTTTATTTATTATATTAATATAAACAAGTAATAATCACACAAAAGCACATAATTCACATAATATTCAAGTAATTCTTCTTTATTACTTTAAAATGGGTTGCAATGGTTGAACTAGACTATTACATCATGTACTAATGCTTGGCCCTGAAACACGGGCGTTACAATCTTTATTTAAGGCAATAAACTAATCAAGTCCGAATTTTTTGGAATTGATTTTTTTTTTAATAAAAAACACAAATATTCTAGAAGAAACAATTTGAAAAAAAAATTCACAACACGTGTTTTCATCTGTTAAAGAATATGATTGTTTTTATCAATACATTCTAAAGAATGTCAACTCGAAATATATAAAATCTACAAAAAAAAAAGAAATAATAGAAAATAAATTTTAAAAGAAAGAAGTATTTTTTTCTTATTCAAATGTGTATATTCTTGGCAAAATTATCCAGATAATTAGATACATTTATAGAATAATATAAACTTATTCTCAAAAGAATGTGAGATATTCTATGAGAATGAAATACATGGAACCATTCTTTTGAACTAAAATTTACACCAAAATAACAAAATATTTTGGAGTCATTCTATTGTCATACAAAAAAACTACAATTTGAAACAAGAACAAGAATTAACTTAATTCTTTTAAGAATTAGATTTCATAAAATTCGTTTTTTAACAATTCTATACATGCTTGGCCTTTGCTTCACTTTTCTCCAAAATCGCACCGCCAACTATTGTTAAAAAGCCTCAATTTGCAGCGGTTTGAAACATCAACCAATGTCTAGATTGGTTCCATTTTTTTCCTTACATGAAACAATTGTTAAGAATAAGCATTGCATATCCTTGATTTATTATTATTTCACATCCAAAAATTTTGTTGAGAGACCACCTTGGAACACTTAAATCGAACTCTAATTCAAACATAAAGAATCCTTTATTAGATCTCCATTGTAGGTGATACAAGAAAAAATATTTATCTCAAATAACTTGTATTTCCTATTAATAGAAGTTGTGGTCAAGGAACTACAAATGTGTTATGTTCTATCAAATACGTGGCAAAACAAAGAAAATGTTTTCATTAAGTTAATAAAAAGGTGAATAAGATGCACCGAAACAAAATCATAAGTTTAGAAGAAAAAAATATGTCATTCGTGTAAGAATACACTTGACAACATTATGAACTATGTCAATGTTGATGTTTTCGTTCCAGTTAATCTTAAAAATTGGTCCTGTAACATTCATAATTAGTCTAGTTAATTAAGTGTTGGAGAAAACAATGAAATTATCAATAACTAGCTTTAATTATGTGAAAACCAAATCCGAAAAAAAAATGTTTAAAGGATGAAGAAATCAAATTCTATTAATGTTGTTGAAGAATCAAAGACATTACTTAAAAAAAATACATTTTTGAAAGATTAATAACAACGCTTTTTGTTTTAAACATGTTCCCAACAACAACAGTAAGAAAAAAAATCAAGAAATGTAATGCTTATTAATTTGCTACCTAATACCATCAAATATAATATTGGTAAATGACAATAATAATCAAGTATCATATCATATCATCATATCATATCATATCATATCATATCATACTATATTATAAAGAAAACATTTTTCCTTTCACCACATTCATTTGAAACTCCCATGCATTTTTTCTTTCACCACATTCATTTGAAACTCTCATGACTTTTCAATTTCTTTCTAATAATAATTATAAGTTGGTTAATAAGGTTAAATAAATATCAAACCTAAAGTATAATCATATATAAACTGAATTTCAATATTAAAATAATATATTTACTTCTACTTATAAAGTTATGTTTTGTTAATTTTTAACATATTATACTTAATTTATTAGTATATTGTTGGATGTAAACCATTATCATTTTAAAGATACAATTTTGGAACAATTTGTATAAAATACTTAAATTATTAATTTAAATATAACATTACAGGGTCAACTTAAATATAAATTTTAGTTTAATTTAAACAACCCAAAGAATATTTTGTAAATAGTTAAAAGTGATAAGTTGTAGTGTCTTTCTAATAATGATTATAAGTTGGTTAATAAAGTTAAATAAATATCAAACCTAAAGTGTAATCATAAATAAACTAAATTTCAATTTTAAAATAATATATTTACTTCTACTTATAAAATTATGTCTTTAACTTTTAACATATAATATTTAATTTATTAGATTTAATATATTGTTATATGTAAACCATTATCAGTTTAAAACTACAACTTTTGAATAGTTTGGACAAAATACTTAAATTGTTAACTTAAATATAACATTAAAATGTCAACTTAAATATAAATTTTAGTTCCACTTAAAAAACCAAAGAATATTTTATAAATAGTTAAAATTGATAAATTGTAGTGATAAATGCAAAAAGTAATTTGTAATCTCAATTTAACTAAAATATTTCCTAAATATATTTTTATAATCGTTAAAAGTTTTCAAATAAGTAACTTAAATAACTTACAATAACAATAGTTAAAAATAACTCTATATAAATGATTGTATTGTTACCTTTAAAATCAAAAAATAATGTTTTATGTTTTAAATAATTATAATGATAGAAATTAAAACATTAAACAAATAAATTTTTAAAAATTAATTAACAATAACAACAACTATAAATAACATTAAACCATATATTATATTTAATTTTATTCATGTGTAACTCAGCGTAAGAAGTCATTCAAATAATTGAGATTATTAAGTTATAATAGATGTATATATTATTATATAATTCAAAATAATCAATATATTATATCAATTTAGTATACAAATTATTATATCAAATTTAACAACAACGTTATTGTTATATTTAAAAAAACATATATTTGTAAAGACTTCAACTATATAGGTGTTTCTGCGCAACGCGCGGGCATTCGCCTAGTATTGATAAAAAAAGTACATATTCATTCATATATAGAGAAATAATAATCCTTCAAACCAATGAATAAGTTTCGTTACATTTCCAACAAATTATCCAAAGAAATTGGTCAAATCATGGGTTAGATTAACAGTAAATCAAATCTTTGAAAAAAAAAGATAAATAAACTCATAAACAAACACAATTTTTTTCTTAAGTATACTGGTCCATAAACCACACGAACATATATATGTTTAGTCTTTTTTAACCATTGACGATTTCAGAAATTATAAACCATTAGACATAAAATCCATTGTTGATTTCAAAAACTAAAAATGATTATTTACTTCTACTTATAAAGTTATGTTTTGTTAACTTTTAACATATTATACCTAATTTATTAGTATATTGTTGGATGTAAACCATTATCATTTTAAAGATACAATTTTGGAACAATTTGTATAAAATACTTAAATTATTAATTTAAATATATAACATTACATGGTCAACTTAAATATAAATTTTAGTTTAACTTAAACAACCCAAAGAATATTTTGTAAATAGTTAAAAGTGATAAGTTGTAGTGTCTTTCTAATAATGATTATAAGTTGGTTTATAAAGTTAAATAAATATAAAACCTAAAGTGTAATCATAAATAAACTAAATTTCAATTTTAAAATAATACCTTTACTTCTACTTATAAAATTATGTCTTTAACTTTTAACATATAATATTTAATTTATTAGATTTAATATATTGTTATATGTAAACCATTATCAGTTTAAAACTACAACTTTTGAACAGTTTGGTCAAATTACTTAAATTGTTAACTTAAATATAACATTAAAATGTCAACTTAAATATAAATTTTAGTTCCACTTAAAAAACCAAAGAATATTTTATAAATAGTTAAAAGTGATAAATTGTAGTGATAAATGCAAAAAGTAAATTGTAATCTCAATTTAACTAAAATATTTCCTAAATATATTTTTATAATCATTAAAAGTTTTCAAATAAGTAGCTTAAAATAACTTACAATAACAATAGTTAAAAATAACTCTATATAAATGATTGTATTGTTACCTTTAAAATCAAAAAAATAATGTTTTATGTTTTAAATAATTATAATGATAGAAATTAAAACATTAAACAAATAAATTTTTAAAAATTAATTAACAATAACAACAACTATAAATAACATTAAACCATATATTATATTTAATTTTATTCATGTGTAACTCAACGCAAGAAGTCATTCAAATGATTGAGATTATGAAGTTATAATAGATGTATATATTATTATATAATTCAAAATAATCAATATATTATATCAATTTAGTATACAAATTATTATATCAAATTTAACAACAACGTTATTGTTATATTTAAAAAAAACATATATTTGTAAAGACTTCAACTATATAGGTGTTTCTGTGCAACGCGCGGGCATTCGCCTAGTATTGATAAAAAAAAGTATATATTCATTCATATATAGAGAAATAATAATCCTTCAAACCAATGGATAAGTTTCGTTACATTTCCAACAAATTATCCAAAGAAATTGGTCAAATCATGGGTTAGATTAACAGTAAATCAAATCTTTGAAAAAAAAAAGATAAATAAACTCATAAACGAACACAATTTTTTTCTTAAGTATACTGGTCCGTAAACCACACGAACATATACATGTTTAGTCTTTTTTAATCATTGACGATTTCAGAAATTAAAAACCATTAGATATAAAATCCATTGTTGATTTCAAAAACTAAAAATGGTTATTTACTTCTACTTATAAAGTTATGTTTTGTTAACTTTTAACATATTATACCTAATTTATTAGTATATTGTTGGATGTCAACCATTATCATTTTAAAGATATAATTTTGGAACAATTTGTATAAAATACTTAAATTATTAATTTAAATATAACATTACAGGGTCAACTTAAATATAAATTTTAGTTTAACTTAAACAACCCAAAGAATATTTTGTAAATAGTTAAAAGTGATAAGTTGTAGTGTCTTTCTAATAATGATTATAAGTTGGTTAATAAAGTTAAATAAATATCAAACCTAAAGTGTAATCATAAATAAACTAAATCTCAATTTTAAAATAATATCTTTACTTTTACTTATAAAATTATGTCTTTAACTTTTAACATATAATATTTAATTTATTAGATTTAATATATTGTTATATGTAAACCATTATCAGTTTAAAACTACAACTTTTGAACAGTTTGGTCAAATTACTTAAATTGTTAACTTAAATATAACATTAAAATGTCAACTTAAATATAAATTTTAGTTCCACTTAAAAAACCAAAGAATATTTTGTAAATAGTTAAAAGTGATAAATTGTAGTGATAAATGCAAAAAGTAAATTGTAATCTCAATTTAACTAAAATATTTCCTAAATATATTTTTATAATCATTAAAAATTTTCAAATAAGTAGCTTAAAATAACTTACAATAACAATAGTTAAAAATAACTCTATATAAATGATTGTATTGTTACCTTTAAAATCAAAAAAATAATGTTTTATGTTTTAAATAATTATAATGATAGAAATTAAAACATTAAACAAATAAATTTTTAAAAATTAATTAACAATAACAACAACTATAAATAACATTAAACCATATATTATATTTAATTTTATTCATGTGTAACTCAGCGCAAGAAGTCCTTCAAATGATTGGGATTATGAAGTTATAATAGATGTATATATTATTATATAATTCAAAATAATCAATATATTATATCAATTTAGTATACAAATTATTATATCAAATTTAACAACAACGTTATTGTTATATTTTAAAAAAACATATATTTGTAAAGACTTCAACTATATACGTGTTTCTGCGCAACGCGCGGGCATTCGCCTAGTATTGATAAAAAAAGTACATATTCATTTATATATAGAGAAATAATAATCCTTCAAACCAATGGATAAGTTTCGTTACATTTCCAACAAATTATCCAAAGAAATTGGTCAAATCATGGGTTAGATTAACAGTAAATCAAATCTTTGAAAAAAAAAGATAAATAAACTCATAAACGAACACAATTTTTTTCTTAAGTATACTGGTCCATAAACTACACGAACATATATATGTTTAGTCTTTTTTAACCATTGACGATTTCAGAAATTAAAAACCATTAGACATAAAATCCATTGTTGATTTCAAAAACTAAAAATGATTAGGAGTAGGGTGTTAAAAAATGAACCTGAAACAAGAAACAAAAGAAGAAGAGATGAAGCATTCTCATACATTGCTTTTGCATCAGAGAGGAAGCATCGATTGGACCTTGAAGGTGATGAACATAGAGTTTGACTTGAAGGTGATGGAAAAGAATATGGTCGCCAGTGATGCTATTAGTGAGGTGAAAGTATGTAGCTTGTGGTGGAGCAAGTGATGGCCGATGGCGGAGAAGAAGAATGAATACACGATTTAATGAATTAGTTTAACAGATCCATGATTTAAGGGATTAACATATAACTGATTATTGATTAATATGTTAATTTACTAAATTACCCATAATTAATTAATTAAAAGTCAGGAAAATTAATATATAATGATTGCTCATGAATTAGTTATACAGTAACACAATACTTGTTGTTTTACATATGATCCTAACTCTCTATCTCTCTCTCTCTCTCTCTCTCTCTCTTTCTCTTCTCTCTCTCTCTCTCCATGTGTGTGTGTGTGTATAAATATATATATATATATATATATATATATATATATATATATATATATATATATATATATTCTATCTCTGACTGGTTTACATGATAAAAATCTACATATGTAAACAGTTGTAGGTTTTAGACTTTATTGATAAAAACAAATTATAAATAAATTGAATACGAGGTCAAAATATAAAGACTTTTCTAAAAGTTTTTCATTTTTTGAAAATTCGTACTTTGTAGTTCATTTGAATGAAGTTATTGTCCCTTCAGGCTTGAATTTTCCAATTAGAAGAAGAATTTTACATCTATTACACAAACAATAACAAAACCTTATATAGTTTTTTTCTTCCTTCATATGAACTCGCTAGGAAAGCTCTATTTGTAACTTTTTAAGATATAGCTTAACTCATCGTTAACAACAAGAAGGAAGCAAGTAACGTTGCTTCGTGGATGATTTAATCAATAAAGGCCGATGAATAACATTCTCTAATCGAAGACAACACTTACTAATTTTTTGTGTTTTAATATATTTTTTAGATTGGCCATGATACATTAATCAATGTGTTTGATCGATCCATATATGATTAAGTTACTATATCAAAAGATTTATGCTTCATCCCACCTACATAGTCTTTAAAGTAATTTACTTGGGAATCTTTCTGTTAGAAAACAATATGTTATATTCATCTTTTAGCATAAGTTCATTCTTTCGTTTCATTGCATTTTATACATGTATATCATGAATTACACTATTCTTAGGGACTTTGTGTAGTTATGGTAGAATTAGTCTATTGTCGCACTTGTTTTGCATTTTTTAGGACTTAGGAGTTCATGTCATTTCTTTTGAGCATATAAGGAGGCATCAAGACCAAATCGGGGAGCTAGAGGCGAGAAACGGAAAATGAAGAAAAAAAAATAATTGATGAGTTGATAGAACATTAAATTAGTGTGTGGTTTTATACATGAACTTCCACACAGTCATGTAAAAGTAAGCACCAAAAGATTGTGTAATATGGTTTAAAGTCGAATTAAAGCACTTTATTTGTAGGGCTGACCTTGAGGACAAGGCTCAAAATTTTATATGGCCCCAAAATATTTAGATTTTCTATAATAGTATTTAGAGGGCAAGTGGATTTAGGGTAATGAGCCTTTTTTGTTGCCAACACACACATCATGAGATTGAGAAAATTAGATTCAAGTCGATTTGGATCCCACTCTATGATTCGATCTTGGCTCCCGATGATACATAAGCGGAAAGTCCTATAATTTATGAGATTATCAATTTACCATGTTTATGAAGCAATTAGCAGCAATGGTCCTATAATTTATGAGATTATCAATTTACCAATTCCAATTCCAACAATCAACATCGTGATTGGCCTTTCTGTTCTCATTGCAAATTTCAAGGTCACACAACTGAAAAATGCTACAAGCTGCACGTATATAGACCTAGATATAAGTTAAAGGCCAAGGTCAACTATATTGTAGCTACTATTACCACCAACGAAGTCAATGGTAGTATTCCTAATGGCTCTCACAATGATGTATTTTAAGGTTTCACTCAAGCTTAATGTCAACATTTAATGTCTGCTCTTTCTAACCACATGATTTTTTTTCAATCCAAATGAAGAGACTGCAACATGTAAGCATTTATCTTTATATGTTCATAATAATGGTCATTCACATGTTTGGATCATAGCTTCAGGAGCTACACAACATATTTTGTGACAATCGCCAAAATTGTCACCAAAAGTTAACCGCAAAAGTGATGATCGTCCAAGATAATAGACTAAATATATAGTATTTTTCAATCTATCAGGAAAATACAAGATTTTGTATTCCAATTTGTAAGATAAATCAGTTAAATCATTCGAACACTACAAAAATTAGTGCGCAAAAAGTTGTGTTATTTTCCAGAAATATTAATATATTCCGAGAGTAAACGTCTCCCTGATTTCGAAAATATAAATTTCGTAAAAATCTGACTTCGTATGAAGAAGTTATGACTTCTTTTCTAAGTTAGTAATTTAGCCCTACGACGAGGGAGCGTCGTAATTAGCGAAAAGGATATCGATTGAGTTTTAGCCAAAACACCCAAAAAGAGAATTATAGTATTCCTCGATATAAGATCATGGACATAGGGAACGTAACAAACGGAATCCCTATGAGGAAGTTATGATTTTTCTAAAATCATTTAGGATACCCTCATTATAAAAATATGTACTAAAACTAAAGCCATAATTAGCCAATGCAAGCTAAAGGGAAATTTTAGTACTCGTCAATAGCTACGCCTGGATATAAAGAACGTCGAAAACGGAGCTCGTATGAAGAAGTTATGAAATTTACAAAATCGACATTTTTCGCATGCACCGCATGCAGGAAGGCGTGGCGCGCATAAGGTTCTAGAAGGTATAACGCGACACCACTAGATTTTGAACACGTGGCAGCTCGTTTCTGGGGCCAATGCTCGAAGGCGTGTCACGCCCTCCCTTCCAACCTATAAATACCACTGCAAAATTTCATTTCTTTGGCACTCAAAAAGATCAGCCCTTCTTGGCTGATTTCTTTTCTCTTAAAAATTCTTTAGAAGTTTCTTTCAAATTATTTTATCTTATTTCTCCCTCGAGTGTGCTTAATCCCAAGCCCCTGGCTACTTTTCAAGAAGAAAATATTGATTAAAGCATGCTTTAAGGTTGAGTTTTACGACCCCCTTTTTCATAGTTTTTTCTCAGTTTTAGCGGGGGGGGGGGGGGGGGGGGATTACATGTTAACCTAATATTAATTTATTTTTATGAATATTGTTATTTAAAAAAACATATTTATACCGTATCGTTACTCTGTTTGATTCTATTGGAAAATATCTATATATTAAATCGTGACTTTGCCCGTTTTCAATTTGGATAATACACATATATTATATCGTTATTCTGCTCATTTCAATTCAAAATATCTATATTAAGTCTTTACTCTGTCCATTTCAATTTGAATAATATCCATATATTATGCCATTATTTTGTCCGTTTCAATTTGGATAATATCTATATGTCATGCCATTATTTTGCCCGTTTCAATTTGGATAATATTTATATATTATGTCGTTAGTTTGTCCATTCCAATTTGGATAATATTTATATATTATGTTGATATTTTGCATGTTTGGTTAATATTCATATATTATGCCATTATTTTCTTTCGTTTCAAAGGTAATAATTATACAATACACTGTCACTCTTCTTGTTTGATTTTGCTGAGATAGCTATTTTAACTATAACTACACAATACAATATGAAAATTCTTTTGTACCTTAAATATAAACAAAATAGATGTTAAATGAGTTTGATCCTATCATCTTCGCTGATTAGTTTTTAGCTGAGACCCTAACCTATAATCATTAATCTTAAGTGAGTGGGATAGTTATGTATAAATATATACGAGGTTGACACGCCCACCTATGGTTGCTAGCTACAACCTTGGCAGACGAGTCACAACATAGATAACTGCCTAGTCTTTATGTGTCGTGCAGGGAAAATCCCTAGTCTATAGCTCGACTATAGGAACTCATTGTAACATTATCCACGAACTTTAAATGGAATAAGTAATACATACAATAAGTTATACTACGAGCCTTTGAAAGGAGAAACACCTTCATAGGAATAAGTATGGGTGTAAGAGAGACGAGCTGCTTGTGAGCTACTTAGGATCGATTCGTTAAAATCTTGACTCGAGATCGAATTAAACAAGCCCGAGCCGAGCTCGAGCATAAATATGAGGCTCGTTTATTAAACAAGCTTGAGCCGAGCTTCAATCAGTGAGCTCGCGAGCCTAAACGAGCCTATATATAATATACATTATTATTATTTTTTTAGATTAAAATAAAAAATATTTGAGGAATTAGGGACGTAAGGTATTATTAAACTAGCTTGAAACGAGCATAAGCTTATTTAGGCTCATCATACTAAAAATGAGCCGATCTCGAGCCCGATACGAGCCTGTACAATTCTTCACGAGCTCGAGTTAAGCTCAGTGCAATAAATCTTGAATCGAGCCAAGCTCGAACTCAAGGCACTCATAACTTAAGCGAGCCCGAGCCGAGCTTGGCCAAGCTCGGGCTCGGCTCGACTCGTTTACACCCCTAGGAATAAGTAGCAAACATAAACATTACAAACAATATTTGGGGAACGTCTAAAAGAACAATAATATACTTACTACAACAACAGAAGAAGTGAGAAAGCTTTATTACCTATAAAAAGTAGAATACTTGTAACGCCAAGTTTCTGGTATGTTCCTTTTTAAGTAATTTTAATAATTTGGTTGTTCGATCTCTGGTGGCCACAACGTGGTGATGGAGTCCCATGTCATGGACAAGACTAGAGTTTTTATGGGCTTTAAGCTTGCGCCACGGTGTGACATATATCGCAACGGTGTGGCCGTTGTTTATTGACAAACCCTAATCCAGGGTTTGAGCCCTATTTCAGGGAATGTGATGGCTAGGATTGCCCAATCCCATCCTCATTCACTCTCCCTCAGCCTCCAAGAGGAAACACTAGCCTCCATTGCTAAGCTTTGAGTTCTTGTGTGTTTTGGTGGTATTTTGAAGAAGAAGAAGACATCTTTGAGCTAGGTTCCAACAAGCAAATATTCTCACCAACCTGGAGCATGTTTCTAGACCATTGTAAGTCCCCAAGATGCAAACTATATGTTATTTATTTTAGATCTAGCCCTTTTGTCCCTAAATCTTCTTAGTGTGATAATTTGGATGGTTGAATCTCATAAAGTTGGCAACTTTATGGACCCATGGGATCATTCTAGTGTCATATGTTTTAGAGCTGAGGATCTATTTAGTTTTTGGTTCCATGCTCAAGTATAAGCCTTTATTGCCTTGTTTTTTTACCTAAAATGGAAGGGACATGCATGTCCATAAAGCCTCGATTTTTAGGGCTTATTAGGAGTAAGAAATCATTCTGGAAACTTTGGATGTGCAAATCTAGGGATTGGGTGCTTAATGAGTGTCTTGATGCATTGAGGTGAGTTTTCCTCACTATACTTGTGGGTCGAAGGAACCAATGTTGACCCACTAGGTTGTGTTATGTATCCTAGTATATAGGATGTTGGTATGCTATAACGAACTATTATATTGGTAGATCGGTATAATTTCCTGTACTTGCTGGCTATTGAATGTTACTGTATATGTCGACATGTTGTTGTTTAGTTGGGTTGAGGCGGTCATGCTTTGTGCTGATGGGCAAGATACCCGGGGCGGTCCGGATAGGATTTAGGCCCTACAAGGCCGTCCATCCAGACCGAAAGACCGAAGAGCAGTCCAGATAGGCTGTAGTCCCTGCAAGGCGGTTCAGTCAGGCTGAAGGTTCATATATGCATGCTGTCATCTGGTTCGTTGTTTGTGGTATTTTGAGGGAACTCACTAAGTGTTGGCTTATATTTTGATTGTTATGTTTTCAGGTACCTCAGAGGATAGGGGCAAGGCAAAGGCTTGATCATGCACATCATCCTGGATTTTCATGTGATTATGATTTTGGGATGCTCTTATTCATGTTATAAATTTTGGAAACTATGATTTGTAAGTACTTATGGTTTTTGGATTGGTTTCAAAAATTAAAATCTTACCTTGATTTTAGGGATGTTACAAGTTGGTATCAGAGCCCTGGTTTAAGAGAATTGGATGAGCATTCGTGTGAATCCAAACTCAAACTAAGGATCTATAAAAGTTTTCAAAATTGTTTTTAAAAGTAACCAAGGAAGGATGAGATGCGTACGATCAGCCGAAGCAAGGGAGTATACCCTAAGATACCCACACTGTTATTTTCTTATGATGATTATGATAGAACTATATGCTAGTTTATAGACGAAGGATCCTCATGAATTGCATGATAGAACTGCCTGATGTGTGATGCGTGATAGCCTAGGAGAATCTCTTGTATTCTAGATGGAATTGACATCATTGTTGTATTTTCTTAGTGTGTGCATCATAATTGTACATAACTAAAGTTTTATAGCCTGAGAATGTTTGATTTAGCCTTATTTTCTGTTCCTTGTCTGGTTGTGGGCTTAGGGTAGAATCAAGTATTAAAATGTCTTTTGAATCTTGTGTTATGTATGATTAGCATGCACGAATGATTGCAGGGTTGGTGGAAGTTCCATTATTGAGTACAGTTTATAGCAAGCCAGCATGAGGATGTTTGGCCACTCTTGATAGAATGTACAGGATCTATGCATATCCTAGATGTTGGGTCTTGATATCGGACGGTATGTAACGACCCCTTGATACAAATACGGGTAGGTGTGGAAGGTAGTATGAGCCCGTACTACTGGAAGCACAAGACCGTACGCGTAGCAAGGAAGTTATTAACCCCGAGGGTCTAGTATCTCTGTAGTCACTATAATAGTATGAGTTGTGGCATTTCTGATGCATGTTTGGTTTATTTTCAGTATGGTGTACACGATGGGTTTTGGATCAGGAGTTGGCGGCCCGACGAGGCCAGGACTAATTGATGATGAGATCTAGGAGTTGATCTCCACTGAGTTGACTGAGGCTGTTCGGGGTGTTATCTCGGAGGTTTTTGGATCTATTAATACTATGACGATTGAGCTATTCAATTAGCAGTACGCCCCTGTGTCTGAGGATGTTGCTGCTGCAGCTACCATCGTTGTGTCTGAGGCTGCTGTTGCTGCAGCTACCGCCGCTGTAGCGGCTATGGGGATTCAGGGGAGAGGGTCATTCTAGTACCTGGACTTCAGCAACACGAAGCCCCCGGATTTCGATGGGGTCAAGGACCCAATCGTAGGTATGAGATGGATTTCTGATGTGGAGGGATTATGCTTCACTTGTTCTTGTCCGGAGGACTGGAAGGTCAGGTACACCCTGAACCTTCTTCGTCTAGGCGCAAAGGAACAGTGGAACCTGGCAACTGTTTCTTATACTCCTGAGCAGAGGGTTGTTGTTACTTGGGGGCGGTTCTTGGAGATGTTTCACACGGAGTATGTCCCCCTGGTGGGGGGGGGGAGAGAGAGAGAGAGAGAGAGAGAGAGAGAGAGAGAGAGAGAGAGAGAGAGAGAGAGAGAGAGAGAGAGAGAGAGAGGTTGGCTCAGGAGTATCTGGCGTTGAGGCAGATGACAGAGTCGGTGACTGAGATCACCAATATGTTTACTGAGAGAGCTATTTTCTGTCCTAAATATTCTGCCTCGGTGCAGGCTCAGATGTCGAGATACTTGAGCATGCTCAATACTAAGATTCGACAGTTTGTGTCTACCCATTATTGTTGTACCCTCTCCTAGCTTCTAGATGTCATGCGAAGACGAGAGATTGTGATTGAGATCCAGACGAGGGAGGAGATGCATGCTCCGGTTTAGCCACAGCCTGCAAAAAAGTGATTCAAGCCCGATGTGTCACGATCAGGAGGACAAAGGGTTTGCACTTGTGGCATGTGCAGAAAGACGCATGAGGCCATCTGTCGATCAGCTTATGGATGCCACAAATATGGCAATGAGGGGCATCTTACGAGGGACTGTCACCAGCAGGCCCCAATACCGAGCAGTTCGCCGTGGAGAGCACCGATTTTTTTGTAAAGAAGAAGGATAGTTAACACTGGATGTGCATTGATTACCGGGAGCTGAACAAATTGACGGTGAAGAATCGTTACCCACTTCCATAGATTGATGATCTCTTTGATAAGTTGCAGTGTGCATCTTGGTTCTCCAAGGTTGATTTGAGGTAAGGGTATCATAATATGAGAGTTAGGGAGGAGGACATGGAGAAGACAACATTCCAAACTCGTTGTGGTCATTACGAGCTCGTGGTGATGCCATTTAGTCTCACCAATGCATCGACGACATTTATGGATTTGATGAATCGGATATCCATGCCGATGCTCGATCGTACAGTCATTGTTTTTATTAATGATATCCTGGTCTATTCCAAGACCAGGGAGCAGTATGAGGAGCACCTTCGAGATCTGCTGGGAGTTTTGAGGAGGGAGAAGCTTTATGCCAAGTTATCGAAGTGTGAGTTTTGGTTACGGGAGGTCCAGCTCCTGGGACACATCGTTAACCAGAACAGGATTCTGGTCGACCCGGCCAAGATTGAGGCAGTTATGCAGTGGGAGGTCCTGAAGTCTCTTTCGGAGACATGGAGTTTTTTGGTTTTAGCAGGGTATTATCGGAGGTTTCTTCAGGATTTCTCCAAGGTTATTGTAGCTCTCACTCGTTTGGCAAGGAAGGGCGTGGATTTTCGCTGGGGTCTAAGTAGTAGGCTGTGTTCGAGACGTTTAGACATAAATTATGTAAGGTCCCGGTGTTGACACTTCCGGAGGGCATGGAGGATTTTGTTGTTTACTGTGATGCTTTTATCACTGGTTTGGGGACAGTACTCATGCATTAGGGGAGAGTTGTTGTGTATCCTTCAAGAAGCTGAAGCCGCATGAGGTTCGGTATCTGACGCATGATCTGGAGTTGGGGGCGGTGGTGTTTTCCCTCAAGATTTTGAGGCACTATCTATATATGGGGTCCAATGTACCATCTACACGGAACACAGAGTTTAAGATATCTCATGGATCGGCCGAATATGAATATGAGGCAGCGTAGATGACTTGACGTGGTTAACGATTAGAACTACGAGATTCTTTATCACCCAGGGAAAGTGAATGTGGTCGCTAATGCCTTGAGCCGCAAGTGTTGGATTAAATGTCTAAGCCCATAACTATTATTGGTATGTACTCTACCCGAGAGTAGCATGGTCCATTTGGGTTGCACTTCACCGGAACAATTTGTATGGATAGTCTTTTGAGAATAGTATGTTTATGATTTATTAATATATTATAAGTTATAATATATTAATATGAAATCATATTATTTAATTAGAATTAATCAATAATTAATTTAGAATTAATTTAGTGATAAAAAAGAAACTAATTAAATATGGACTCTTGTATATATAGAATGGGCCAATGTTCATTTAGGATGGGCTAAGCTTGCATGGATATTCCATGGAGTTTTTAACCCATGGATCCAATGGAAATTAAAGGTCATGGGTATTAGGGTTTAAATGGATGTAACCCTAATCCACCATACTATATAAAGAGGTCCTTGGCACTTGAAATGACACTAGTGAGTGAAAAAGAGGGCATAGCCGATTTGGACAAGTGTATACTATTCTCTCAAGCTTTCCAATTGTTTTGGTGATTTGTGATTCCATTTGAGGCTTCCACACTATTGGGGCTAAGCTATTAAAGGTTCAAGACTTCAAGCTCCATCAAAAGGTATGTCATCTAACTAGACTCTTGTAGTATAGTTGCTTTATATTATGCTAGTTAGGATGAAACCTTGGAATATTGAATATTTGCATGTATAATAGAGAAAACATAGATCCAAGGTTTATAGGGTTGCATGTATACCATAGGAGTGTTAGAATGCTCAAAACCCTTCAGTGGTATCAGTGCCTAGGCTTGGTTTTCAGTTATACTTGATGCAATGCTGTAAAAATCGAATTTATGGGCTTCTGGACTATGGACTCGCCGAGTCCACTGGGGGACTCGCCGAGTCCATGACTAAAATCATCCTACTCGTCGAGTAGGTTCATACACTCGGCGAGTAGGAGGCCCTGAGTGCAGATTTTCGACTTTTAAGGCTGGAATTGGACTAGAATCATTACCCTAAGCTGTTTTTGATCTTATAAACCTGTTTTTGATGTGGTAATGATCATTCTAATCCAATTCAAAAGATAATTGTCAATAGATTCATTTTTTGTATTAGTTTAATGGTTAGGCTAATTACATGAAAATTGTTTGATTTGAATTGTCTTGTTCATATGAGTTTAATCTAGATCATAGTTTTTCTTGACATATTTGTTTGTTTATTAGATGATCTAAATGTCCTTTAATGGATTCCATAACTTGTCCTCAAGTTATGGAAAACCAAAAGTTTTCTTTAAAAGTGTTTTTAAAGCCATAGGTTATAGAAACTTGAAGAGTCTTTTTCCATAAATTGTTTTATGACATCCATAACTTGTCCTCAAGTTATGGATTTTTAAGAGTCTTGTCATTAAAAGCCATATTAAACTCATATGTTATGGAATCCAAAAGTTTTTTTTTGAATTGTTCAAAACTTTCCATCAAGTTTTGGAATTTGTAAAGTTACCCTTTTGAATAATTTAGTTCCAAACCCTAGAGTTTTAAAAGTTAAAATTCAACCCTTATACATTGTAGTATTATAAGTTAATAATATATATATATATATATATATATATATATATATATATATATATATATATATATGTATAAGAGCAAGTCAGTCTTACCGTTAGTAGGCCTCATTCACGAAGCCGGTCTATAAGGGGGGTATAAGGTTGTTACCTATAAAATGGCAGCTTAATGGGTGTCCACTCTCACCCACCGCTTCCTTGACTGGTGGAGGGTCGTTAGCCGAACGGGTAGGACAAGGACTATAATTCTCATTAAAAGTATAATGATAAATATAAAGTAACTAAACCTTTTATAAATTCCCAATCTTAGTTACTTTAGGAAAATGTGAAAATGGTGCTAACCCATGAAATTACACTTTGTACCTTACCAAGTCGTTGGTGGAGCGTGTGTGGGCAACCAACACACTAACATGGACTAGTAAGAGTGGCAAAGGGTAACTTAATGTTTATCATAGATCGGTGGAGCGCGTGTAGGTAACCGGCACATCGATTAGGTGATAAAATTAAAGGTACCAAGTTAATTTGCATGGTTATTCACACTTTGTTTGTGATCCTTGGCATCCCAGTCACAAACTTGAGAGGGCACAATCGAGATTTAAACATGCCATTGGAAAGTTCAATGAATCTCAAAAGATCTAGGAGTTTCAGTCCAATTAAAACCTATTTTGTTTTTCATGGTGGAAATTGGTGAATCATCATTCGCCTACCTTCAAATATTTTATAGCTTGGATTACAGCATTCCTCTTCCAAATTATAAAATATTGTGTTGGGTCCTAGCCTTAATAATTCAGATTGGGTGTTATATTAAGGACTTAAATCAACTAACTTGAATTTCTCCCATTATAGATGTCTAGATCAGACAACTATGGTCTTCCGAAATCCCTTGGAACAAGCTTTCCTAATGAAGATGATGTCCCGCGATTGGATCATGGAAATCATACTTCTCTTCCTCCACCTCCTCCAATTATTCTCCCTGACCCACACGCTCAAAGACTTGAAAAGTTCAGGATCACTCAATCCATATTGGATAGTAAACACAAAGATGGAAAGCCTATATGTGCTCATGTCGTGGACATGAAGCTGCATATTGACAGGCTAAGGATGTTGGGTGTTGTCTTCCCAAGGAAGTTGGCTATTGACTGGGTCCTTCAGTCACTTCCCGAGTCATATAGTGAGTTCATCAAAGACTACTATGTGACATATCACGACATGACCCTAATTGATCTTCCCTATTTGCTAATTGCTGCCGAATAAGCAATGATTTGGCGCAATGGTCAAGCAAATCTGATTGGAAGGTCTACATCCCAAGGTGACATGGACATCCCAGAAAAGATTCCTTCTCTTAAAGGAAAGGAATGGGGCATGGTCAAAAGTTTTGATCATAAGAGAAAGGCCAAATCTGAGACTACTCCATGTGAGCCTGTGTGTTTCTATTGCCAAAGACAGGGACATTGGAATCGAAGCTGCCCAGACTACCTGAGAAGTTTAATCAGAATGTATGGTTCTGCTTCAGGTAAGTCTACTATCTAACTCTGTTAAGTTTCTAATTGTTGATTCTTCATACATGATGTGATAAGGTTTCATTTTGATGTTTTGTAGGATCATGCAAAGGGAAGGAAGCTTAAAGGAAGAGTATGATGAATCTGATCGTGAAGATGGATTTCAATTGCATGGTTCGAAGATCGGATTTCTAAGCTACTGCTTGAGAGTTATGATAGATTGCTAGGAAATATGTAATAGCATAGTTTTTCACTTGTAATTGCATTGTAAGGAAAAGTTTTTCCGCATTTTATAAATAAATAAAATTTTGTTTTTGTTTTATATCTCCTTGCAATGACATTTATGAAAAATTGATGTTTGTATGTTTCTAGCAATATTGGAAATAAGAATTTGATTCTTTCATTTGTGGGAGTGTCTAAATTTACCAAATAAGGACAGATTCTAATCACCCATGTCGCAATTGGACCGAAACTTGGAATCATGCAAGTTGTATTGTATGATGAATGAGAATTTTCATCTTTGGAAATTAAGACTGATTCCTTGTTCACATGTATATGTGAGTCAAGTGAAGGACTATGGGATCGAGTACACATTCTTGAGCACTAGTCAAGTCCACCACAAAGATCGATAAGACTATTCGTCATGATTACTAAAGTTTAGTAAATATGGTTATACTTACAAGTTTAAGTATAATTCTGAAACATTGGAAAAGTTTCAATGAATGGCAGAACGAATGAGAAGAATCAAATTAGGCAGAAAGATAAAAGTTTCTCAAATCTGAAAAGATGGGAGAGTACTTTAGTATCATGTTTTATGATCATCTTAATGAAACCATATCACAATTGATCCTCTAAGGAAATCTTAGTGCATTCTTATGACTAAGAAGAGGAGTCATGAATTGTTGAAATGGTTAGATCAGGAAGATGAGTCATACTTCGTTCCAAAACAATTCTTAGAGTCATACTCCAAGATTGTAACTTGAGTGACATATCTTAAAGAAAGGTTTAAAACACTCGACAAATGTAAGAGTAAAAGTGTCCTACTGTTGTACATTTGAAATTGGTAAGTTGTGATGTTTTGGATAAAACAAAGACCAACTAAGGCCAATTGTGTGAAGTGTTTGTCTTGATAAGAATCCGCACTATCTCTTAAACATTTGTTTGTCAAGGAATGGTTCTTGGCAAGAGAGTCTTATATGTGAAGAGGACAGTGGGAGTCTTAAAAGATCCTGAAAGAGTTTCAAGATCTAATCAAGAATAAAACCTGTAGTTTATCACTAGCACACGACTTGAGGTTTATAACCTATCATGCTGACATAATTCTTGTTTCTGTGCCCATTCTGGTTAAAGTTGACAATGCATGTGAGTTCTATGAGTTCTCGGTTGCTTGCATAACAACTTGGAAGACATGGTAGGCCCTTAGGCTGCCAGATGGCAAGAAATTAAGATTGAACAAGTTCAGTCCATATGAGTTTGAATTTGTCACTAACCTTGTCTTGTGATTATGGTTTTGACAAATTCACATGGATAGGAACACATACACCATAAAATCTAAGTGTCATAAGGTTTCTCTCTGATTCATGAAAATGATGGTGAGGAAACGCTTTCGCTAAAAAGATTTTAAGTAGATAGCAATTGTGATATTTGCATTCTCAAAGTCGTTAGTGGAGCGTGTGTGGTTAACCGACACACTAACATGGACTTGTGAGAAACAGCAAGGTCTAAACAATTGAGGCTATGATTACGGCATCCCTTTTTCATAGTTCTAAAATTGTTTAGACACACATGTGAGCTATCTAAGGAAAGGTGTATGATTTTGATAAAGTCTTATCAAAGCATCTCTATCAGAAATATGAACTTTGGTAAGAAAGTCAATAAAGTATTGATTTCTAGAAGTCCAGCTGATTTCTGGATACATGTCAAAGCTAGTGGGAGCATAAGTGTTATGCTAATAATTATCATGTTAGTGGGAGCATGATTATTATATTAAGTGTTAATTATAGAAAACAAAAGTCTCAACTCGTGACTCTGCAGGGTTTGAAAAATTGTTTTGCTATAATTAAGGGAGATGAAATTATACTTCGTTTCAATTCTAGAAGCTTAGATTGAGATTTTAATCATCTTTAGTCGAGGATATATATATGAATTTTATGTTGGAATGATTCAACATAAGGAAATTATATATATATATATATATATATATATATATATATATATATATATATTGCGTTCTCAAAATTCGATTATGATTACGACATCCCTCTTCATAGTCGAATTATGAAAACATGGAAAATACAAAATATTGTAGAAAAAGACTAGTCTAGGATCATGTCTTTATGTGAGACATCATGAATCGTGTCCCATATGCTTTGGGTATATGATCGATTACATGTGCTATAATATTTATCCTTTCTAAATTTTCCAAATGCCTAGGGCATTAAGAGGGGAAAAGATCTAGAATTGGATATGACTAAAATGATTAAGAAATTGTCGAGGACAATCAGAGGTTTACCAAAGATTGGTTGCTCATGGACAGTTGGAAGTATGATGTAAATTTTTGGAAATGACCATATTGACATATTCTGAAAGGAGGCAACTCTTGTTCAGAAGTGATAGTCAAAATGGGAATATGGAAATGTTTCATAGATGGAAGTTATTCATTAAATATGTGTAAGATTAGAAAAACTTAATGCAAGAAGGATGTTCAAAGGAATGTACTTTGAATTTAAGACTTCGTTTCCATGGAATTGATCTCCATTGGAATACTCTGTAATGTCTATTGACAAGTCTTTGTGATTTTGTGCATAGTCATTACAAGAGAATCAATGCATATAAGTTTAGAATCTAACAGATTTCGGTAAATGGCAGGAATTTGGAATTCTTACATTTACGATAAGGATTTGGCGTTGTGAAATGAGCATCATTGGAATCATGTTCAATTGGTCTATTTCACAAAGTAAGGATCATAGACAAACATAGTGTGTATACTTGGAATCTGGCATAACTATTGTTTGGACAAACACAGTGTGCGACTTGGAGCATGGCATGACTATTGTTTCAGTTCAAGTATTAAGTTGATTATTCGAAACATTATACAATGAATAATGTGTAATCAATATGGTGATAAATAAAATGTGTTTTATTTATATTCATAAGTTCTGAAACCATATTGGATTCGATTATTCTTGTGTTTCACTTTGCATGTTTTGACTTCCCGAATAACTAGGTTATTCAAACTCTCCACAGTCAATCATACTTTGGAAGTAGGTATGAATTAAGACTGTCATGAATTGGGCTTGTAGATGTCTAAAGTGTTTAGACATAGCAAAAGTTACTGCAACATTCATTAGTGCTCCTGGAATGAGATTCGAGTATTATATAAACCCACACTCACTTAAATCACTTCATGGATTTTATCACGAGTGATCATGAGACGATAATATCTTATATTCTTCAAACGGAGACGTGTGAGTTGTCGTTGCGCGTCAGTTGCACATTGACATATGTAAACGTAACCAGTAACTTGGTTGTTATAAAACATATCGTTGTGTGCAATTTTATGAGTAAGTACAAGTGAACATTTGGGTCAAAGTTTATCCATTCCTTTTACCCTTGGAGAGATAAAAGCGATATCTGTGGGCCCCTCGATGATTTAGTGATGACACCCCTAAGTGCTTGGCCAAGCCTGGACTGATTTGATTTGTTCAATTAGTCAGTCGTCATAAATCGGAAATCGGGAAACAACAAATGGACAGAGAGAATGATTATAATCCATGTCTCAGTCCATATGATATCTAGAATGGAGGAATATATGATCCCTTGTCTAATGGACACGTCATTTGACTAGGTCAGAGTTCGACAGCGGCTTTAAGAGCTACGATTGCTAGTCGGGATCTTGGAGTCATACTTGAATAATAGTTTTAGACTTATCTAAGTAGGAGACTATTGGATTAGATGTCTAAGCCCATAACTATTATTGGTATGTACTCGACCCCAGAGTAGCATGGTCCATTTGGGTTGCACTTCACCGGAACAATTTGTATGGATAGTCTTTTGAGAATAGTATGTTTATGATTTATTAATACATTATAAGTTATAATTATATTAATATGAAATCATATTATTTAATTAGTATTGATCAAGAATTAATTTAGAATTAATTTAGTGATAAAAAAGAAACTAATTAAATATGGACTTTTGTATATATAGAATGGGCTAATGTTCATTTAGGATGGGCTAAGCTTGCATGGATGGTCCATGGAGTTTTTAACCCATGGATCCTATGGAAATGAAAGGTCATGGGTATTAGGGTTTACATGGATGTAACCCTAATCCACCATACTATATAAAGAGGTCCTTGGCACTTGAAATGGCACTAGTGAGTGAAAAAGAGGGCATAGCCGATTTGGACAAGTGTATACTATTCTCTCAAGCTTTCCAAGTTGTTTTGGTGATTTGTGATTCCATTTGAGGCTTCCACACTATTGGGGCTAAGATCTTAAAGGTTCAAGACTTCAAGATCCATGAAAAGGTATGTCATCTAACTAGACTCTTGTAGTATAGTTGCTTTATATTATGCTAGTTAGGATGAAACCTTGGAATATTGAATATTTGCATGTATAATAGAGAAAACATAGATCCAAGGTTTATAGGGTTGCATGTACACCATAGGAGTGTTAGAATGCTCAAAACCCTTTAGCAAGTACGCTAGTACTTCTGTTGGGGGCTTATGTATGAGGATCAGGGATGAGATTGACAAGTATTCTACTGATAGTCGTGGATTGTTGACTCGGTGCGGTCGGGTTTGTATTCCAAATTTTGGTGGGGTCAGGCAGACCGTGATGGAAGAGGCACATAAGTCCAGATTTTCCATACACCCTGGAGCCACAAAAAATGTATCGAGATTTGAGACTTAGCTATTGGTGGTCGTACATGAAGAGAGAGATATCCTGGTATATGGAGATGTGTTTGTGTTGGATTAATGTCTAAGTCCATAACTATATTTGGTATGTACTTGACCCGACCCGACATGGTCCATTTGGGTTGCACTTCACCGGCACAATTTATATGGATAGTCTTTTGAGAATAGTATATTATGATTTATATTAATATATTATAAGTTCTAATATATTAATATGGAATCATATTATTTAATTATTATTGATCAAGAATTAATTTAGAATTAATTAAGTGATCAAAAAGAACTAATTAAATATGGACTCTTATATATATGGAATGGGCAAAGTTCATTTAGGTTGGGCTAAGCTTTCATGGATGGTCCATGGAGCTTTTAACCCATGGATCCTATGTAAATGAAAGGTCATGGGTATTAGGGTTTACATGGATGTAACCCTAATCCTCCATAATATATAAAGGGGTCCTTGGCTCACAAAATTGGAAGAAGTGTGTGAAAATAAGAGTGGGCCGATTTTAGTGTGCATACATATTCTCTCAAGTTCTTCCAAGGTGTTTTGGTGATTTGTGATTCCATTTGAGGCTTCCATACTATTGGGGCTAAGCTCTTAAAGCTTGAAGACATCAAGCTACATCAAAAGGTATGTCATCTAAATAGAACTTTGTAGTATAGGTGCTTCATAATAAGCTAGTTAGGATGAAACCTTGGAATAGTTAATATTTGCATGTATAATAGAGAAAACATAGATCCAAGGTTTATAGGGTTGCATGTACACCATAGGAGTGTTAGAATGCTCAAAACCCAACAGTGGTATCAGAGCCATGGGTTGTTTTCTGTTATATTGATGCAAATGTTTTATTTTCAAAGTTGAAAAAAAAGGAAAAAAAAACATGACGTTTGTCAAATTTTAAGATAATTACTTGTTTTTGTGAAAAACTAATTATTTGTAAAATTTGAATCATTTGCTATATGAGTTGAATTAGGTCAAATTTAGTAAAAGATAAAATGATATGATTATTTTATTAGTTTTAAAAGTTTGATCTAAAGAGTTTTTTGAAACCTCCATAAGTTATGGATATGAAAAGGTTTAAACAAAAAAATTGATTCAAAATTTTTTATGGAGTTACAAAACTTGGTCTTAATGTTTTAAAGAATTCCATAACTTATTCTTAAGTTATGGAACATGAAAAGTTTCATCATAAAACAAAACATTAAACTCCATAAGTTATGGAATCCAAAAGTTATTTTTTTTTGTGTTTCCTTGATTTATGAGTTAGTTTAGATTAATGAAAAAAAAATTGTGTTTTAGTTGTTTTCAATCCTAATTAATCTAGAGGTAGTTCATAAAATGTGTTTTTGTAACTTGTCCTCAAGTTACATAAAAGGTCACATTTATGAATCTTAAAACTCATAAAAGTGTCATAGGTTACATAAAAAATGAAGAGTCTTCATTTTAATGAACCATTAAACTCATAATTTATGAAATGAAAATTTTTTAATAGTTTCAAAAACTTGCCCTCAAGTTTTGGAATTTGTAAAGTTTTCCCATGAATACTTTAATTCCAAGTTAAGCCCTTAGAATTTTAAAAGTTAAAATTCAACCCTTATACTTTATAATATTATAAGTTAATAATATTTATATATATGTATAAGAGCAAGTCGTCTTACCATTAGTAGGCCTCATTCACGAAGCCGGTCTATAAGGGGGGTATAAGGTTACTGCCTATAAAATGGCAGTTTAATGGGTGTCCACTCTCACCCACCGCTTCCTTGACCGGTGGAGGGTCGTTAGCCGAACGGGTAGGACAAGGACTATAATTCTCCCTTCATTAAAAGTATTAATGACAAATACTAAGTAACTAAACATTTATAAATTCCCAATCTTCGTTACTTAGGAAAATGTGAATTTGGTGCTAACCCATGAAATTACACTTTGCACTTTCTTAAGTCAGTTATTGGAGCGTGTGTGGTTAACCAGCACACTAGCTTGATTTAACAAGGTAGGCAAAGGGTAACTTAATGTTTATCATAGCATCGGTGGAGCGTGTGTGGTTAACCCACACATCGATTGAGGGGTAAATATTAAGGGTACCAAGTATATTTGCATGGTTACTTCACACCTTGTTTTGTGATCCTCGGCATCCCAGTCACAAAACCTGAAGGGCACACTCGAGATTGAAACATTCCATTGAAAAGTTCAATGAATCTCAAAAGAATCTAGGAGTTTCAAAACCAATTAAAACCTAATAATACATTTCGTTTATCTTGGTGGAAATTGGTGAATCATCATTCACCTACCTTCAAATATTTTATAGCTTGGATTACGGCATCCCTCTTCCAAGTTATAAAATAGTTTGTTGGGTCCTAGCCTTAATATATCATATTGGGTGTTATATTAAGGACTTAAATCAACTTTACGTGAATTTCTCCCATTGTTGATGTCTGGTTTAGACAACAATGATCTTCCCAAACCAAGCTTTCCTAATGAATATGACTTCCCGAGTTTGGCTCATGGAAGTCATACTTCTCTTCCTCCACCTCCTCCAATTATTCTCCCTAACCCACAAGTTCAAGGTCACTCAAGCCCTAATGGCAAGCAAGGTCTATGTGTGATCACATCTTAGAGATGAAGTCACATATTGACAAGCCGGGAGAGTTGGGTGTCAAAGTCTTGAGAAAGTTGGATGTTCAATCACTTTCTAAGTCACATAGTGAGTTCCTTTGGGACTACTATGAAACAGACTATGACATGAACCTTAATGATCATATCTATTTGCTTGGTGCTGCTGAATCAGCAATGATTTGGAACGATAGTAAAGCAAATTTGATTAGAAGATCAACTTCCCAAAAACTTTATGGACAGTGACAATGGTGACACTGGAAATCCAAAAAAAGCATTCTCTTCCCAATGGAAAGGGATTGGCCATAGTCAACCCGGTTGACCAAATGGTAAAGAGAAAGGCTAAGTCTGAGATAGTACCATTACCAAAGGGTCCATTTGTTAAAATTGCCAAAGGAAGGGGCACTGTTTGCGAAGTTGCCAAATTTACCTAAGGATGTTAAAGTCAATAAGTTTGACTCTACTTCAGGTAAAGTCCATTGTCTAACTCTGTTAAGCTCCTATTTGGAGATTCTTATTACATAATGTGACTGAGTCACATGGTGATGTTATAAGAATCAAAGAAAAGAGAGAAAGCTTAAAGGAAGTATATGCTGCTTCTGATCGCGAAGATGGACTTCGATCGCATCAGAATTTTGAGCAGTTGCTTAAGAAGTTATGATATATTGCTAAGGAATAGATAACAACAATTTTCCATGTAGAGTGTAAGGATAAGTTTTTCCGCAAAGTTTTAAAATAAAAGAAAATTGTTTAATTTTATTTACTTGAAGTATCCTTACAATGGCATTTGTGGAAAATTGTTGCTTATATGATTCCACTGACAGCAATATTGGAAAATGGATTTGATTCTTTCATTTGTGGTAGTGTCTAAATTTACCAAATCAGGAAAGTTCCTCATCACCCAAGTTTCAATTGGACCGAAACTTGGAATCATGCAAGTTGAATAGTATGATGAATGAGAACTTTCAAGCATTAGAAAATAAAGACTAATTACTTGTTCACATGGATGTGTGAGTCAAGTGAAGGACTAAAGGGATCGAGTACACATTCTTGTGCACTGGTCATGTCCACCACAAAGCTCGTTAAGACTATTTGATTTACTAAAGTTTAGTAAATATGGTTATACTTACAAGTTTAAGTATAATTCTGAAACATTGGAAAAATCTCAATGTATGGCAGAACGAATAGGAAGAATCAAATTAGGCAGAAAGATAAAAGTTTCTCAAATCTGAAAAGATGGGAGAGTACTTTAGTATCATGTTTGTGATCATCTTAATGATTTAGAAATCATATCACAATTAGTCCTCTAAAGGTCATCTTAGTGCATTCTTATGACTAAGAAGAGGAGTCATGAATTGTTGAAATGGTTAGATCAGGAAGATGAGTCATACTTCGTTCCAAAACAATTCTTAGAGTCATACTCCAAGATTGTAACTTGAGTGACATATCTTAAAGAAAGGTTTAAAACACTCGACAAATGTAAGAGTAAAAGTGTCCTACTGTTGTACATTTGAAATTGGTAAGTTGTGATGTTTTGGATAAAACAAAGACCAACTAAGGCCAATTGTGTGAAGTGTTTGTCTTGATAAAGAATCCGCACTATCTCTTGAATATTTGGCAAGATAGTCTTATATGTCAAGAGGATAGTGGGAGTCTTAAAGATCCTAAAAAGAATTTCAAGAACTAATCAAGAATAAAACCTGAGGTTCTTCACTAGTACACGACTTGAGGTTTATAACCTATCGTGTTGACATATTCTGTGCCCATTCCAGTTAAAGTTGGCTTTGCATAGGAGTTCTGAAAGTTCTCAATTGGTTGCATAACAACTTGGAAGCAATGGCATGCCCTGTACTGCCAGGTGGCAAGAAGTTAAGATTGCATAAGTTCAGTCCATATGAGTTTGGATTTGTCATTATCCTTGTCTTATGACTATGGTTTTGACGATTCACATGGATAAGAACACATACACCATAAAATCTAAGGGTCATAAGGTTTCTCTCCGATTCATGAAAATGATGGTGAGGAAACACTTCCACCAAGTAGATTTGAAGCAGATGGCAAAAGGTCTAAACAATTGAGACTATGATTACGGCATCCCTTTTCATATTCTGAAATTGTTTAGACATACATGCATGCTATCTAAGGAAAGGTCTATGATTTTGATAAAGTTTTATCAAAGCATCTCGTATCAGAAATCTGAACTTTGGTAAGAAAGTCAATAAAGTATTGATTTCTAGAAGTCCAGCTGATTTCTGAGTACATGTCAAAGCTAGTGGGAGCATAAGTGTTATGCTAATAATCATCATGTTAGTGGGAGCATGATAATTATTGTTAGCGTTGCAAGTTAGCAATGTTAATTATAGAAAACAAAAGTTTCAATTCGTGAGGCTGCATGGATTGAAAAAAGTTGTTTTGCTATAATTAAGGGAGATGATATACTTCATTTCAGTTCTAAAGGCTTAGATTGAGACCTTAATCATCTTTAGTCAAGAATATATATATGAATTTCATGTTGGATTGGTTCAACTTATGAAAATTCTATATATTGCGTTCTCAAAATTCGATTATGATTACGGCATCCCTCTTCATAGTCAAATTTTGAAAACATGGCAAATAAAAATATTGTAGCAAAAGACTGGTCTAGAATCATGTCTTTATGTGAGACATCATGAATCGTGTACCATTTGCTTTGGGTACAGGATCGATTGCATGTGCTATAATATTTGTCATTTCTAAATTTTTCCAAATGCCCAGAGGCATTAAGAAGGGAAAACGTCTAGAATTGGATATGACTAAAATGATTAAGCAATTGTCGAGGACAATCTGAGGTTTACCAAAGATTGGTTGCTCAGGGATAGTTGGAAATATAGTGCTAATTTTGGAAGGACCATATTGACATATTCTGAAAAGAGGCATATCTTATTTAGAAGTGATAGTCAAAATGAGAATATGGAGTTGTCTCCATAGGTGGAAGTTATCTGTGTAAGATTAGAAAACTTAATGGAAGAAGCATGTCCAAAGCAATGTACTTTGAATATGAGACTTAGTTTCCATGGAGTTGATCTCCATTGGAATACCTTATAATGATTGTTGACAAGTCTTTGTGACTTTGTACATATTCATTACAGGAGGGTCAGTGCATATAAGTTTAAAATCTAAACAGATTTCGATAAATGATAGGAATTTGAAATTCTCACATTTTTCGATAAGGATTTGGGAGTGTGAAATTAGAATCATTGAAATTATGTTCAATTGGTTTATTTCACAAAGTAAGGATCATAGACAAACATAGAGTGCATACTTGGTGTATGGCAAAGCTATTGTTTAAGAAAAACATAGTGTACATGCTTGGAGCATGGGACAACTAGTGTTTTTAATTCAAGTATAAAGTTGATAAAACCGAAACAATGAATAATGAGTAATCAGTATGGTGATAAATAAAAGTGTTTATTTATATTCAAAGGGTTTGATACCATATTTGATTCATTTATTCTTGTGTTTCACTTTGCATGTTTTGACTTCCAGAATAACTAAGTCGCTCTTCCTGAATGATTAAGTTATTCAAACCATCCACAGTCGGTCATATGTTGGAAGTAGATATGAATCAAGACTGTCATGGGTTGGTTTGTAGAGGTCCAAGTTGGTGGACAAAGTGGTGCTACAACACTCATGAGTGCTCATAAGTTCTGAGTATTGGATTCAACCCACGCTCATTTGAATCACTTCATGGATTTTATCACGAGTGATCATGAGACGATAATATCTTATATTCTTAAAACCTAGAGATATGAGTTGTTACTATGAGTTAGTTATACATTGATTGCACGAAAACGCATTGGTAACTCGATGTTATAAAACGTGCCTTTGTGTATGATTCAACAAGTAGTAGAACAAGCCATATGAGTCGAAGTTTATCCATTCCTTTTACCTTCGGGATAAAAGCGATATCTGTAGGCCCCTCGATGATTTAGCAATGACACATGTGAGTGCTTGGCCAAGCCAGGACTGATTTGATTTGTTCAATTAGTCAGTCATCATAAATCGGAAATCGGGAAACAACAAATGGACAGAGAGAATGATTATAATCCATGTCTCAGTCCATATGATATCTAGAATGGAGGAATATATGATCCCTTTTCTAATGGACAAGTCATTGACAAGGTCAGAGTTCGACAGCGGCTTTAAGAGCTACGATTGTCAGTTAGGTTTTGAAGTCATACTCAATAATAGTTTTAGACTTATCCAAGTGGGAGACTGTTGGATTAATGTCTAAGTCCATAACTATATTTGGTATGTACTTGACCCGACCCGGCATGGTCCATTTGGGTTGCACTTCACCGGCAAAATTTATATGGATAGTCTTTTGAGAATAGTATATTTATGATTTATATTTATATATTATAAGTTCTAATATATTAATATGGAATCATATTATTTAATTATTATTGATCAAGAATTAATTTAGAATTAATTAAGTGATCAAAAAGAACTAATTAAATATGGACTCTTATATATATGGAATGGGCCAAGTTCATTTAGGTTGGGCTAAGCTTTCATGGATGGTCCATGGAGCTTTTAACCCATGGATACTATGTAAATGAAAGGTCATGGGTATTAGGGTTTACATGGATGTAACCCTAATCCTCCATAATATATAAAGGGGTCCTTGGCTCACAAAATTGGAAGAAGTGTGTGAAAATAAGATTGGGCCGATTTTAGTGTGCATACATATTCTCTCAAGTTCTTCCAAGGTGTTTTAGTGATTTGTGATTCCATTTGAGGCTTCCACACTATTGGGGCTAAGCTCTTAAAGCTTGAAGACATCAAGCTACATCAAAAGGTATGTCATCTAAATAGAACTTTGTAGTATAGGTGCTTCATAATAAGCTAGTTAGGATGAAACCTTGGAATAGTTAATATTTGCATGTATAATAGAGAAAACATAGATCCAAGGTTTATAGGGTTGCATGTACACCATAGGAGTGTTAGAATGCTCAAAACCCAACAGTTTGACCTATTGGTTGATCAAGGCGGAGCACCAGAGGCTACATGGGATGTTGCAGCCTTTAAAGGTTCCCATGTGGAAATGAGAATAGATCACCATGGATTTTATCACCAAGTTATCTAGGATGGATAAGGGATTTGATGCGATTTGGGTCATTGTGGATTGTCTGACCAAGAGTGCCCACTTTCTAACTATTTGTGAGAGTTCCTCGACCGAGAAATTAGCCAATGTATGTGTGCGTGAGATCGTCGCTCGACATGGTGTTCCAGTCTCCATTGTATCAAATCGGGATGTTCGATTCACTTCGCGATTTTGGCAGAGTTTCCACAAGGAACTTGGAACGAGATTGCACTTTAGCACTGCTTATGATCCACAAACTGACGGCCAGAGCAAGCAGACCATCTAGACACTCGAGGATATGTTGAGAGCCTGTGTTATAGATTTCAGTGGGAGTTGGGACTCTACCTTCCTCTGGCTGAGTTTTCATACAACAAAAACTATCACTCTAGTATTAGTGTGCTACCTTTTGAGCTTCTTTATGAGAGGAAGTGTTGTACACCAGTCTGTTGCGGGGAGGTCAGTCACAGGTTCATGAGAAAGACCAAGGTAGTCCTTCAGAAGACAAAGATTATCCAGCAGATCAGGCAGACACTGTAGACAGCTCAACGTCGGCAGAAGAGTTATGCTGAAAGACATCGATCTAAGTTGGAGTTACAGGTCGACGACATGGTTTTACTGAAGGTATCACCCTGGAAGGGTGTAATACGCTTCAGGAAGAGGGGAAAGTTAGGGCCCCGATTTATGGGTTCGTTTCGAGTAGCTGTTAGGGTAGGTAGGGTGGCCTATCGATTAGATCTACCGAAGGATATTAGTCAGATACACAACACCTTCCATGTTTCTTAGCCAAGGAACTATGTATCTGATGCTTCAACAGTGGTTCATTTGGACGATATATAGGTTGATGGGCGTGCAAACTATGTTGAGAGGCTAGTGGCGATTTTGGATAAGAAAACGAAGGCCTTGCGTAACAATGTGGTACAATTGGTCAAGCTTTAGTGGTAGCATCGATGGGGTTCCGAATAGGACTTCGAGGACTTCGAGGATGAATTCTGATTCATGTAGGGGAGAACTATAACACCAAGTTTAGGATATGTTCTTTTTTAAATAATTTTAATAATTTGGTTGGATCTCTGGTGGCCATGGCGTGGTGAAGGAGTCCCACGGCGTGGCCAAGACTAGAGTTTTCGTGGGCTTTAAGCTAGTGTCACGGCGTGGCCGCTGTTTAATGACAAACCCTAATCCGGGGTTAAGCCCTATTTAAGGGAATGTGATGGCTAGGGTTGCCCACTCTTAGCCTCATTCACTCTCCCTCAGCCTCCAAGCGGAAACCCTATCCTCCATTACTAATCTTTGAGTTCTTGTGTGTTTTGGTGGTATTTTGAAGAAGTAGAAGGCATCTTTGAGCTTGGTTCCAACAATAAAATCTTCTCACCAACCTAGAGCACGTTTCTGGACCATTGTAAGTCCCCAAGATCCAACTTTTATGTTATTTATCTTTAGATCTAGCCATTTTGTCCCTAAATCTTCTTAGTGTGAGAATTTGGATGGTTGAATCTCATAAAGTTGGCAACTTTATGGACCCATGGGATCATTCTAGTGTCATATGTTTCAGATCTGAGGATATATGTAGTTTTTGGTTCCATTCTCAAGTTTAACCCTTTATTGTCATGTTTTTTTTACCTAAAATGGAAGGGACATGCATTGGACATTCATGTCCATAAAGCCTCAATTTGTAGGGCTTATTAGGAGTAAGAAATCATTCTGGAAACTTTGGATGTGCAACTCTAGGGATTGGGTGCTTAATCAGTGTCTTGATGCATTTAGGCATCCTTAAAAAATTAGGGTTTGGTATCTTGACTAGTAGATGTGTATTGATGGATAAAGTTGGAAACTTTTATCCATCAAAATCATGGAAGGGCCAGATCTGAGCTTTGGAGCTCTTGGAGTCGTAGGAAAATGGCTTAATGGAATAAGTTGTCCAGAACAGTCCCCACATCGTGGCCTTAGGTTGCCACGACGTGATGACTGGGTAGAAACTCGTCAACTTTGTCATTTAGCACCGACGACGTGTCCAAGGATGGCCACAACATGGCGACCAACTGGAGGTGACTTTTGACCGTTGACTTTGACCAAGTTTGACTTTAGGTCATTTGGCATATTTTGAGTAGTAGATTGAGGCTTGATCCCTATGAGTTGTACAGGTGACCCGTAGAGCTGGTAATTAGAGCAACATTCAGATCAACTATCTTTCAGACATTGATGTGAGTTTTCCTTATTGTACTTGTGGGTCGAAGGCACCAATGTCGGCCCACTAGGTTGTGATATGTATACTAGTATATAAGATGTTGCTATGTTGTAGCAAACTTTTATATTGGTAGATCGGTATGATTACCTGTACTTGTTGGCTATTGAATATTATTGTATATCTCGACATGTTATTGTTTGGTTCAGTTGATGCGTCCTGCTTTCTGCTGAAGGCTAAAATACCCGAGGCGGTCTGGATAGGCTATAGGCCCTGCGAGGTGGTCTAGTCAGGCCGAAGGCTCAGAGAGCGGTCCAGACAGGTTGTAGGCCTTGTGAGGCGGGCCAGTCAGGCTGAAGGCTCATATATGTGTGATGTTACCTGTGAGCTACCAATATTTTGTTGATGTTTTCAAAACCACATGCATTCCTAGGGAGCCAAGAGATGG
The DNA here is from genome assembly GCF_052849685.1 of Lactuca virosa. NCBI lineage: Eukaryota > Viridiplantae > Streptophyta > Magnoliopsida > Asterales > Asteraceae > Lactuca > Lactuca virosa. The sequence goes on from NC_136434.1 coordinate 3,700,496, forward strand.
AAGTTCGCACTCCATGAAGCAATGATTGACCGGTGGAAGCACTGGAAGCTTGTTATTCTTATCATGTATTATTATGCCTAAACGTCAAGGCACCGATTGTATTTAAATTCCTAGCATTATAAAACATATTTGAATGTAATATTTATTACTTAATGGAAATGATATTTAGTTTATATATATATATATATATATATATATATATATATATAGTTTTTGTACTTTTCAATGTATGTTCAATATCTGTGATCAAACGAAATGACGTCGCACAACCCGCTGTTTCCGCCGCCGGCCGGGGGTGTGATAGATTGGTATTTGAGTTATTGGCTATAGCGAACTACTACTTTCTTTGGAAATTACGACTATAAATTTAGGCTCACTGCTACAATTAGGTTTAACCTTAAGCCTATAAATAAAAATATTATAATTAATTATACTACCAATTGACTACTTACAGGAGAGATGTCAAGAACGGACTTGTCGCTTTGGTTTGTTGGTTTTCAGAACGGCTATATGCTAAAATGGTCATGCCCTCCAACTCTCCTACCTGGTTGATCCTTACTTGATAGTTTTGAAGTACAAAACAAGAATTAATTAAAAAAAAACAAACAAACTTTAGATAAAGAGTTATATATATAAACTTAGTCCCTCAATGAGAGCATTCGCACACACATACACACACACACACACACATATATATATATATATATATATATATATATATATATATATATATATATATATATATATATATACACACACATACACACACATTCTAACAAAATAATAGGTTCATTCTCCTTTTGCCATGTGTCATCCTATTTAGCCTCCAAATTAATGTCATTCCACTTATCAACCTATTGATTCACCATTTCAAATTTCAAATTTTAAAATTTCACTCTAATTACATTAAGTTAATAACATTATTGATAAGTCTATTTTATGAATGTACTAAATTGTCATAAATCTGTTGAATTGATATATAATTGTCCAAGAATGGCACTACTTTGATAAAATGTTGAACATTATGTGCAGGCAACTACTTAGTGCTAAAGTGGGCGGAACCCGCAAGAAAAACGAGCAAAAGGAAGCTAACGAGAATGGGAGATGAATTGCTAAAGGAATGAAGAAAAATGGTGCTGAGAAATTTGACCAATCTTCAATGTTTTGATCATATCTCAAGATCTAGAGCTCCCATTGACATGAACGAAGAATTTTTAGAAAGTAGACAAAAATTCCTACAACTTTCATGTTTTGTGTTTTTGCTGATTCTACCGTTTTCATCACGAAAAGAGGCACAAAAGATGATGGACGTCCTAGGACACGTCTAAGACGCCCCCTAGGACGCCTAGCCGTTTTAGGCCGTTTTCAAGTGCAAATCAAGGACGAAAGAAAGCATGTAAAATGCCCTGAAGGACGCCCAGATATCCTATCTGACGTCTAAGACGGCTACTAGGACGCCGACGCGGAAAACAGCTCTGAAAATCAGTTTTTTAGCACCTATTTAAGGGAGATTAAACCCTAATCGACTTTGGACTTCTCCTCTGCGATTTTGCCCAGTTTTGGAGGGTTCCAAACACATTCAAACCTTCTCCAAACACGTTTTTGATCACTCCAATCCGGTTTCAAGACGAGGAATCATCAAGTTCATAAGGATTCAACATTAGAAGATTGTTCAACCAAGGATGTTCATCATCACCACTACAACTTCAGAATTTCCTTACTTGTCCCTCAAGGTTTTATTGTTTCAAGCTTTGATAATCATTAGGTTATAATTGTTTCATGATTTCAAGTTTGTTATTGGATTTTATTATGCATTTTATTCATTTCCTTCAAGTTATTTGTTTTATGAACTCAATGGAAGGCTAAACTATTAGGGGTTACTTCCGGGGATGTTTAGGACTTTTAGATGAACACACTTGATTATTACTTGATTCTAGTTAATATCAATTGTTGTTTTATGCTTCATGTGATGATCTTTTGGTAATAATGATTGAAATTGGGTTGTATGAATTTGTTTTATGTCATAATTAAGATAGTCTATTGTCAATTCATCATTTGTTCCAAGTTCAATTAGTTTAGGAATAAAGACAAGTGATTGAATCAACATATACTATTCCAAACTTGTGATTTTAAATGCTAAACATGGTAATTGGTAATCATAAGACACAATATTGCCAAGCCACTCATTGTTCCTAATCCATTTAGACATAGGGAGTAAGACAATTAGTAGGAAAAACATATTGTGTGCCCAAAGTTATTTATTGCATGTTAATTGACCTTAGTTATGTTTTCATAATTAAATTGGAATTTAACGAAAGATAAACACGTGAGTCTTAATCATCCAACACTGAACCTGAAGTAACCTTGTTTTTCTCATTGGTAATCGTTTGCAATAGAAAGTTCTAGTTTTTTTTTTAAATCTTAGTTTAAATCTTTTTTCGTGATAATTGCAAGCATTAGTTCTTTTTCATTGACTACTATAGCACAAAGTTTGACCACAAACTCCTCGTGGATTCGACCCGACTTACCCTGTCTACTTAGGTTAGTTGGTTTATTTTTGATTGAGACAACGACCTCGATCAAAATTTGGCGCCGTTGCCGGGGAGATTGTCGCTTGAACAATTGTGTTGAAGTAGTCATTACATTTTTTTTTGTCTTGTTTTATTTCTAGTTCAGAATCTTCACTCTTTTATTGTTTTTTTAGGGACAGTCGTGAATGGAGAAATACACTTACATGAATCAAGATATGTGGTGGGAGAGAGAAAATTCGGGCCAATATCAATATTATAATGATATCTACTATGAGTCATATAATGCTGATCCATATGATGATGATTGTTGGTGGACTGACGATTCAACTCAAAGCCAACACCATGAATCACCTTATTTTCTAGAGGACCAAGAATCAAATGAATCTTCATTTAGCAAGAAGTTGGATCAAATGTTGGACATACTGAATGAAACCTTCAACAAAGAAGAAGACAACTCCAAGTCAATTTCAGTTATTGAAAAACAATTAGAACATATAGCCGAGCAATTAAATCAACAACCTTCAGACAATCTTTCAGACACTACGCTGGTGAATGAGGTAACTTTTCCGTTTAGTGATAACTTATTTGATAACAAAGTGCATAAACTTACGCCACCCGAACTAGAGCTTGTGGTGGAGGATTATGTATCTTTAAATGATCAGGAGACTGAGAGTATGTCTGAACTCAAAGAAGTTGAAATTGAATTGGATAAGTATAATGAAGATTTTCATGAGTTGGAAGAGTCCAAAGTTGGGAAGGGGTTTGTGGAGGCTAATACCATCCCCTACCTAATAATTTTGAAAAAACCTGAAACACAACTTTTTGTTCTAACGGATTATAAAATAAATTCCAAATACAAACAAACAAATTTAATCATTGATCGTCCCTTCTTGGCAACCATCTATGCTCAGATTGGTTGTCAGGAAGCTGCAATTGATATGATATTTGGGAACCATAAGGTGAGATGTCTTGTGTTTGGACCTACTAATGATTCTTCAATCAGTGGTGACTTGTGTGTAATCAATACTATTCATGATTATGTCTATGAGCATACCGCAAATATGCTCTCTAACACCACCCTCGATTTGGAGAAAATTTTCTCATGTAACAGGTCAAAATCATTGGATAATAGTGGGATTCAACACATGGAAAGAAAGTTGTGGAATAAAAAACATGATGCAACACGTGCCCACAAATCAAAAATGAAGGTGTTACATGATATCAAGCATCGATTAAAGAAGTTTACTAGATGGAAAGATGCATGGCTCTTCAAAACAAGGTTTAAGCATCATCATGGAAAGATTAAAGGCAACAGGGTTTATTTATACAAGGTCAAAAATGGCATGCCACACGATCCGGTCATTTAGGTTAAGGTCAACAACAAGATGGTTGACTTTCAAAAAAGTTCACGAACATATGATCCTCCATAGACATCACTCGAGGTAACTCGTCCCGCTAATGACGTTAAACTTGGCAATTTTGGAACTTCGTGGGTAAGTTCACTGCAAACCCTCACGAGACTTCACTCGTCCACTAGGGGTAACCTAGGGGTTTAAAAGGCTTGTTGCACGTGCCAAGTGCAATCGTGGACCCCGGCGAATTTGAGGGCTAGCTAGTGTAGTTTATTTTTATTTGATTTGATTTGTGTGCTTGTAGTTGGTTTTTTTATTATTTTAGGAATTTATCTTTTGACGCATCGGGGACTATGCAAGACTTAACGTTGGGGAGGGGTTGTACACAAGAAAAAGATGGAGGATCGAAAAAAAAGTGATTAAAAAAAATCATAATTCTTCGATGTTTGTTCGGGCATAACGAAACATTATGAAAATGCCTCAAGTTAGTGATGTTTTTCAAGAATCAAAACCGCCTCTACCACCGGTACCATCAGGTGTGTCGTCCTCCATGTTTTTAATTTCTTTTACATTAACTTTGATGATTTTTTTTGGATAATCAATTTGGGATGAATACACCGCTATCTTAATTTTTTATTATAATTGTATTCCTGAAGTTGGTCACCATGAAATATGTGATGAGTTAGTAGCTTCTCTATATATTGAATGTAACTCATCAAGATGGAAAATGATAGGAGTTTCGTATATCGAGTCATAATATATATTAAATATTGATTTTGTGGGTTGCTCAGCCGGTTTGGGAATATTTATATTTATTTAAAAAATTGTTATGTGAAATACCCAAGGGTTTGAAAAATGAAGGTTTTTGGCTCGAGCCTACGATCTTTTAATTGAGGACCCAACCGAACAATATGTGTCATCACGCTCTGAGTACTTGGTCTTACTTACTCCTGTGCCTTTGGGGTTGGGAGGGGACTATTATTGTTTTCACACAACCAAAAAACATCAAAAGACATTAAAGAACTTCCAAGTATCTATATTGAAGCTCAAGTCAAATACAAAGATGATCAAATCCATTGAAGCTATCAAAGAACTTGAAGAATGCACAATCAAGATTAATATGAAGACAAGTTCAAGTTGAAGACATTGTGTGAAACAATATGTGACCCCTCGATAGCGGGAGTGTATGGGTTGGTCCATTAAGTGTTACCGACCGCGCTAACTATGTTAGTGAACCTTGAAAAGGGGACTTTGGCAATGAGTTCAACTGATTACTCATGAGGTTGATTATTAGAAAGAGTTCAAAAAGTGAAGGGTTTCAAACAACAAAGTAAAATAAGCATAACATGTGTTTTGAGTTTAAAAGTCTGGATAAGAAACTAATAATCCCCGAAATCAATATATTGTGCTATTGAAAATATTGTGATAAAAAGTACGGAATTCGTGATTCCATTGAGTTTTTCTTAGGACAAGAGAGTAAGACTACTCTTATTATTTCAGGCCAATCTCGGGACGATTTTGGAATAAAGTTGGGGAGGTTTGATAACTCTATTTTATGAATGTACTAAATTGTCATAAATCTGTTGAATTGATATATAATTGTCCAAGAATGGCACTACTTTGATAAAATGTTGAACATTATGTGCAGGCAACTACTTAGTGCTAAAGTGGGCGAAACCCGCAAGAAAAACGAGCAAAAGGAAGCTAACGAGAATGGGAGATGAATTGCTAAAGGAATGAAGAAAAATGGTGCTGAGAAATTTGACCAATCTTCAATGTTTTGATCATATCTCAAGATATAGAGCTCCGATTGACATGAACGAAGAATTTTCAGAAAGTAGACAAAATTTCCTACAACTTTCATGTTTTGTGTTTTTTCTGATTCTACCGTTTTCATCACGAAAAGAGGCACAAAAGATGATGGACGTCCTAGGACGCTTCTAAGACGCCCCCTAGGACGCCTAGCCGTTTTAGGCCATTTTCAAGTGCAAATCAAGGACGACAGAAAGCATGTAAAACGCCCTGAAGGATGCCCAGACGTCCTATCTGACGTCTAAGACGCCTACTAGGACGCCGACGTGGAAAACAGCTCCGAAAATCAGTTTTTTAGCACCTATTTAAGGGAGATTAAACCCTAATCGACTTCGGACTTCTCCTCTGCGATTTTGCCCAGTTTTGGAGGGTTCCAAACACATTCAAACCTTCTCCAAACACGTTTTTGATCACTCCAATCCGGTTTCAAGACGAGGAATCATCAAGTTCATAAGGATTCAACATTAGAAGATTGTTCAACCAAGGATGTTCATCATCACCACTACAACTTCAGAATTTCCTTACTTGTCCCTCAAGGTTTTATTGTTTCAAGCTTTGATAATCATTAGGTTATAATTGTTTCATGATTTCAAGTTTGTTATTGGATTTTATTATGCATTTTATTCATTTCCTTCAAGTTATTTGTTTTATGAACTCAATGGAAGGCTAAACTATTAGGGGTTACTTCCGGGGATGTTTAGGACTTTTAGATGAACACACTTGATTATTACTTGATTCTAGTTAATATCAATCGTTGTTTTATGCTTCATGTGATGATCTTTTGGTAATAATGATTGAAATTGGGTTGTATGAATTTGTTTTATGTCATAATTAAGATAGTCTATTGTCAATTCATCATTTGTTCCAAGTTCAATTAGTTTAGGAATAAAGACAAGTGATTGAATCAACATATACTATTCCAAACTTGTGATTTTAAATGCTAAACATGGTAATTGGTAATCATAAGACACAATATTGCCAAGCCACTCATTGTTCCTAATCCATTTAGACATAGGGAGTAAGACAATTAGTAGGAATAACATATTGTGTGCCCAAAGTTATTTATTGCATGTTAATTGACCTTAGTTATGTTTTCATAATTAAATTGGAATTTAGGGGAAGATAAACACGTGAGTCTTAATCATCCAACACTGAACCTGAAGTAACCTTCTTTTTCTCATTGGTAATCGTTTGCAATATAAAGTTTCTAGTTTTTTTTTTAATCTTAGTTTAAATCTTTTTTCGTGATAATTTCAAGCATTAGTTCTTTTTCATTGACTACTATAGCACAAAGTTTGACCACAAACTCCTCGTAGATTCGACCCGACTTACCCTGTCTACTTAGGTTAGTTGGTTTATTTTTGATTGAGACAACGACCTCGATCAAAATTTGGCGCCGTTGCCGGGGAGATTGTGCGCTTGAACAATTGTGTTGAAGTAGTCATTACATTTTTTTTTGTCTTGTTTTATTTCTAGTTCAGAATCTTCACTCTTTTATTGTTTTTTTAGGGACAGTCGTGAATGAAGAAATACACTTACATGAATCAAGATATGTGGTGGGAGAGAGAAAATTCGGGCCAATATCAATATTATAATGATATCTACTATGAGTCATATAATGCTGATCCATATGATGATGATTGTTGGTGGACTGACGATTCAACTCAAAGCCAACACCATGAATCACCTTATTTTCTAGAGGACCAAGAATCAAATGAATCTTCATTTAGCAAGAAGTTGGATCAAATGTTGGACATACTAAATGAAACCTTCAACAAAGAAGAAGACAACTCCAAGTCAATTTCAGTTATTGAAAAACAATTAGAACATATAGCCGAGCAATTAAATCAACAACCTTCAGACAATCTTTCAGACACTACGCTGGTGAATGAGGTAACTTTTCCGTGTAGTGATAACTTATTTGATAACAAAGTGCATAAACTTACACCACCCGAACTAGAGCTTGTGGAGGATTATGTATCTTTAAATGATCAGGAGACTGAGAGTATGTCTGAACTCAAAGAAGTTGAAATTGAATTGGATTAGTATAATGAAGATTTTCATGAGTTGGAAGAGTCCAAAGTTGGGAAGGGGTTTGTGGAGGCTAATACCATCCCCTACCTAATAATTTTGAAAAAACCTGAAACACAACTTTTTGTTCTAACGGATTATAAAATAAATTCCAAATACAAACAAACAAATTTAATCATTGATCGTCCCTTCTTGGCAACCATCTATGCTCAGATTGGTTGTCAGGAAGCTGCAATTGATATGATATTTGGGAACCATAAGGTGAGATGTCTTGTGTTTGGACCTACTAATGATTCTTCAATCAGTGGTGACTTGTGTGTAATCAATACTATTCATGATTATGTCTATGAGCATACCGCAAATATGCTCTCTAACACCACCCTCGATTTGGAGAAAATTTTCTCATGTAACAGGTCAAAATCATTGGATAATAGTGGGATTCAACACATGGAAAGAAAGTTGTGGAATAAAAAACATGATGCAACACGTGCCCACAAATCAAAAATGAAGGTGTTACATGATATCAAGCATCGATTAAAGAAGTTTACTAGATGGAAAGATGCATGGCTCTTCAAAACAAGGTTTAAGCATCATCATGGAAAGATTAAAGGCAACAGGGTTTATTTATACAAGGTCAAAAATGGCATGCCACACGATCCGGTCATTTAGGTTAAGGTCAACAACAAGATGGTTGACTTTCAAAAAAGTTCACGAACATATGATCCTCCATAGACATCACTCGAGGTAACTCGTCCCGCTAATGACGTTAAACTTGGCAATTTTGGAACTTCGTGGGTAAGTTCACTGCAAACCCTCACGAGACTTCACTCGTCCACTAGGGGTAACCTAGGGGTTTAAAAGGCTTGTTGCACGTGCCAAGTGCAATCGTGGACCCCGGCGAATTTGAGGGCTAGCTAGTGTAGTTTATTTTTATTTGATTTGATTTGTGTGCTTGTAGTTGGTTTTTTTATTATTTTAGGAATTTATCTTTTGACGCATCGGGGACTATGCAAGACTTAACGTTGGGGAGGGGTTGTACACAAGAAAAAGATGGAGGATCGAAAAAAAAGTGATTAAAAAAAATCATAATTCTTCGATGTTTGTTCGGGCATAACGAAACATTATGAAAATGCCTCAAGTTAGTGATGTTTTTCAAGAATCAAAACCGCCTCTACCACCGGTACCATCAGGTGTGTCGTCCTCCATGTTTTTAATTTCTTTTACATTAACTTTGATGATTTTTTTTGGATAATCAATTTGGGATGAATACACCGCTATCTTAATTTTTTATTATAATTGTATTCCTGAAGTTGGTCACCATGAAATATGTGATGAGTTAGTAGCTTCTCTATATATTGAATGTAACTCATCAAGATGGAAAATGATAGGAGTTTCGTATATCGAGTCATAATATATATTAAATATTGATTTTGTGGGTTGCTCAGCCGGTTTGGGAATATTTATATTTATTTAAAAAATTGTTATGTGAAATACCCAAGGGTTTGAAAAATGAAGGTTTTTGGCTCGAGCCTACGATCTTTTAATTGAGGACCCAACCGAACAATATGTGTCATCACGCTCTGAGTACTTGGTCTTACTTACTCCTGCGCCTTTGGGGTTGGGAGGGGACTATTATTGTTTTCACACAACCAAAAAACATCAAAAGACATTAAAGAACTTCCAAGTATCTATATTCAAGCTCAAGTCAAGTACAAAGATGATCAAATCCATTGAAGCTATCAAAGAACTTGAAGAATGCATAATCAAGATTAATATGAAGACAAGTTCAAGTTGAAGACATTGTGTGAAACAATATGTGACCCCTCGATAGCGGGAGTGTATGGGTTGGTCCATTAAGTGTTACCGACCGCGTTAACTATGTTAGTGAACCTTGAAAAGGGGACTTTGGCAATGAGTTCAACTGATTACTCATGAGGTTGATTATTAGAAAGAGTTCAAAAAGTGAAGGGTTTCAAACAACAAAGTAAAATAAGCATAACATGTGTTTTGAGTTTAAAAGTCTGGATAAGAAACTAATAATCCCTGAAATCAATATATTGTACTATTGAAAATATTGTGATAAAAAGTACGGAATTCGTGATTCCATTGAGTTTTTCTTAGGATAAGAGAGTAAGACTACTTTTATTATTTCAGGCCAATCTCGGGACGATTTTGGAATAAAGTTGGGGAGGTTTGATAACTCTATTTTATGAATGTACTAAATTGTCATAAATCTGTTGAATTGATATATAATTGTCCAAGAATGGCACTACTTTGATAAAATGTTGAAGATTATGTGCAGGCAACTACTTAGTGCTAAAGTGGGCGGAACCCGCAAGAAAAACGAGCAAAAGGAAGCTAACGAGAATGGGAGATGAATTGCTAAAGGAATGAAGAAAAATGGTGCTGAGAAATTTGACCAATCTTCAATGTTTTGATCATATCTCAAGATATAGAGCTCCGATTGACATGAACGAAGAATTTTCAGAAAGTAGACAAAATTTCCTACAACTTTCATGTTTTGTGTTTTTTCTGATTCTACCGTTTTCATCACGAAAAGAGGCACAAAAGATGATGGACGTCCTAGGACGCTTCTAAGACGCCCCCTAGGACGCCTAGCCGTTTTAGGCCATTTTCAAGTGCAAATCAAGGACGACAGAAAGCATGTAAAACGCCCTGAAGGACGCCCAGACGTCCTATCTGACGTCTAAGACGCCTACTAGGACGCCGACGCGGAAAACAGCTCCGAAAATCAGTTTTTTAGCACCTATTTAAGAGAGATTAAACCCTAATCGACTTTGGACTTCTCCTCTGCGATTTTGCCCAGTTTTGGAGGGTTCCAAACACATTCAAACCTTCTCCAAACACGTTTTTGATCACTCCAATCCGGTTTCAAGACGAGGAATCATCAAGTTCATAAGGATTCAACATTAGAAGATTGTTCAACCAAGGATGTTCATCATCACCACTACAACTTCAGAATTTCCATACTTGTCCCTCAAGGTTTTATTGTTTCAAGCTTTGATAATCATTAGGTTATAATTGTTTCATGATTTCAAGTTTGTTATTGGATGTTATTATGCATTTTATTCATTTCCTTCAAGTTGTTTTTTTTATGAACTCAATGGAAGGCTAAACTATTAGGGGTTACGTCCGGGAATGTTTAGGACTTTTAGATGAACACACTTGATTATTACTTGATTCTAGTTAATATCAATTGTTGTTTTATGCTTCATGTGATGATCTTTTGGTAATAATGATTGAAATTGGGTTGTATGAATTTGTTTTATGTCATAATTAAGATAGTCTATTGTCAATTCATCATTTGTTCCAAGTTCAATTAGTTTAGGAATAAAGACAAGTGATTGAATCAACATATACTATTCCAAACTTGTGATTTTAAATGCTAAACATGGTAATTGGTAATCATAAGACACAATATTGCCAAGCCACTCATTGTTCCTAATCCATTTAGACATAGGGAGTAAGACAATTAGTAGGAATAACATATTGTGTGCCCAAAGTTATTTATTGCATGTTAATTGACCTTAGTTATGTTTTCATAATTAAATTGGAATTTAAGGGAAGATAAACACGTGAGTCTTAATCATCCAACACTGAACATGAAGTAACCTTGTTTTTCTCATTGGTAATCGTTTGCAATATAAAGTTTCTAGTTTTTTTTTAAATCTTGGTTTAAATCTTTTTTCGTGATAATTGCAAGCATTAGTTCTTTTTCATTGACTACTATAGCACAAAGTTTGACCACAAACTCCTCGTGGATTCGACCCGACTTACCCTGTATACTTAGTTTAGTTGGTTTATTTTTGATTGAGACAACGACCTCGATCAATTATAATAAAATTAAAATAAAACTATTACAATATATAAGGTGATATAATTTTACGTATTTATTTAAGTCAACGATTTAAATAAATAATTTTAATTATTAATTGATTAATAATTTTGATTTTTTACCATGAAAGTTTAATTAATTTTGTAACCGTGATTTCCACGGGTTATAAACTAATATATATATATATATATATATATATATATATATATATATATATATATATATATATATATGTGTGTGTGTGTGTGTGTGTGTGTGTGTGTGTGAGTGTGTATGTGTGTGTGTATCATACAACAAAACCTATAGAAACCCAAACTCAAGAGTTTAGGTCAAGTGCGATATTTGAATTTAGCATAATATATGGCTGAACCACAACTATGCGTAGACTGCACACCTATGCTTAATTATGGTTAGACCGATATACAATTCAAATTGGATATTGTAAGATGATAAACTAAACTCTTAAGAATTCCATAGAGCTTCAAAGCCTTATGATTCAAAACATTGTTTTCTGAGAAGGATAACACCTAGAATCTACAAGAATATCACGCAAGTATGAAAGATCTTGGAAACAAGGTGCCAACACCAGTTCCTGAGAAAGATAAAGTTATGCCACACATTTTTATAACCTATAGTACCCATTCTCCTTAGATTCCTACACCACTATCTCCCTTGACCCCCAGACGAGGAGGACGATTCATAAAAAACAACTGATGTTCCAACCGAGTCATTATATGAGCCCTCTAAGGAACCCCTCGATTCCCCTGAGGAGGATGTTCCTACTGAAAAGGGAAGCCAAGCACTAGGAATAAAATGATGTAGAGACTAGGTATGACAATGAACATGCTAAGGTAGAAGTCGAACAAGAGTAAGAAGAAGAATGACACAAAGCCCATCAATGAGGAAGAGACTCCATGTAACACCCAAAATTTTCAAACATATTTTTCATTTCAAAATCGCATACTTTTCATAACATATTGTATAGAAATCTCGTTTATTCAAAATATAAGCACAACTCCATTAACAATCCAGGATCCTCAAAAATACAACTCTTTCTCTGGTGTGTACAATCAAGCCGGTGCCGTCCCGCGATCCTGAGAAAACCTGAAACACATAACACTATAAGCACAAAGCTTAGTGAGTTCCCCAAAATACCACATATAACACATATTAGCCACTCGAGGCTATAACTCTGTGGGCCCACTGGCCCTAACTCTGTGGACCCTCTGGTCCTAACTCTATGGACCTTCCGGTCCTAACTCTGTAACTCTGGAATACACACAGCATAAATCACATAGAAATAATGCAGTGCAACACATCACATACATAGCATACAAGATAATCTTTCACATAACTCTACTTACCACTCAAGGTAAAGTATAGTGAGAAGACTCACCTCGCATGATGCCGGATACCCTCTCGTGCTCGATAACCCGACCTAGCCTCCTCCTATCAAAATGATAACATCTCAAATAAAAATCCTCTCATGTTCTCATCCCTAATAATGGGTAGAAGACCATTCTACCCCTCTCTTACCTCTCTTGAATCAGCTTGACCAAAACCCCAAGGTCAACTGAAGTCAACTCTAGTCAACGGTCAAACTTTGACCAGACTCGTCGACTGCACATGGGTGACTCGGCGAGTCCAAGCGTGTCCTCTAAATCCTCCTATGGGCTCTCTCGGCTCGTCGAGTTAACCCTTCACTCGACAGGTTACCACGGGTCACAGTCGCGGGGTAACCCGACTCGACTCGTCGAGTCCCCTTATGGACTCGACGAGTTTCCCCCATGGCAACACTCAAAAGACCTTCTGAGGTCAGATCTGTTTCTCTGACCTATAGATCTGACTTCCCAATGCTCAATAATCACGTAAAGGTCCAATCTTTACACTCATGCAACACACATAAGGCTTCTTTTGGTGAAATAGCTTCTAAAATGGCAACCTAGGTTCATATCTCCAAAGGAACAACATAAAGCCAAATGATTGGGACTCTCTGGACCTCTTAAGGTCCAGATCTAAGACTTTCTCCACATTGGGACCTCATATGCATCATATACTATCCAAGAAAGGGTAAAGAAAACCCTAGATTCAAGGATTTACACAAAAACAGAAGGAAGGGGCGAAATACTACCTCAAAATGGAGATCCTTGCTTAGATGTCTCAGAATAACAACCTCCTTTGGTCCTTCAAGCTGGATCCCTTCACTTCATTTGAAAAACCACACCAAAATTACTTGATTTCATCACAAGAACTCTTCCTTGGCTCCAATGGCGATTTAAGGTTTCTCACAGGAGATATGAGGCGCACCCAAGGTCATAAGTTCCTTTAAATAGGCTCCAACCCTGGAACTTAGGGTTTTCTTTGCCCAGTACCTACTCGGCGAGTCCATCCTCGGACTCGTCGAGTCTGCTCATTAAATCCACGCGGCAATCTCGACTCGACTCGGCGAGTTGGTCCCTCAACTCGTCGAGTCCCTCCTCAAATCTCAAGATTAACATACACCAACATGTCCCTGGAAATCCGGTTGTTACAATTCTCCCCCACTTGAATTAGATTTCGCCCTCGAAATTGCTCCTCCACCACATATAGATCCAATTCATTAACCAAACAGCACCATCGAAAGGGTCTTATACCACACCACTTTCTTCCTCTCTGGACACCTGAATCCAAACAAGAATTCCTCCCTGGAAAAGAACAGACCCATCTGCCACAATGCTACCCCTTCTGACTCTCAAGAATCTGGAAATCTAATAGCCTGACACACAGCCAGACCGCCCTCTCCAGATGTCACCACGTTATTCGCTCCTCGAATAACAAACCCCGATAGCATCACTGCCCCTCTGATTCTCTAGTGGGAACCGATAAAACAAGTCCATGCCCAAAACTGGCTACCGATCACTCGACCCAGACATGATAAACAATCCAGATCATATGCCAAGGAGTGGAAAGATCACATCACACTAGGGGCTCATCCACTGTACTGCAATTACAACCCTTCTGAACAACGAACCATCAACACCTTGTCCTCAGACACGAATAATGACCATGCTTGTTCAGAAGCGTCCCCCGACATCTGACAAACATAAACGTCAGCTCCCTTCTCAATATCCCTTTCAAGACTGAGCACCAGGTCATCTCCCGACCCAGCAATTGAACCTCAAAGGGTTACCCATTGTATATCTCAACATGTCTCACTGACTTCCTTCCCACACTAGCTATCTCGGCCCGGTGTGACACACACAAGTCACGAAGTTCTCTTTTCCCCAAGCGAATACGGAATTCATTCACCCTCGACCTCTGTCGTCTACTAATCATTAGTTCCATACGTTTCGCGGTTTTCTCATACCCACGAATTGACCCACTCAGGTCTAAGACACCAGATGGAACCAATACCCCCTTCCAAAGGAAATTCATTTCTGAATCCGGAATCTCATTTTTTTCTACCCAACGCACCACCAGAGTCAAACTCAGACTCGAGAGTTTGGTCTGACCCAGAGTCGGAACTACTCGACTCGATGAAGCACTCAACTCATGACTCATGACCCGCAACCCGTGCGTAAACCGCTTCTCCAATTCCCTTGGGTTGCGACAACCACAACTCAATTCAGAATATAACGTTTCCCGACAAATATAGAGACCTCTGTCTCTTTCCTGATCTGGCCCCCAGGCTCCCGAATACTCAACCCAAATAAGGCTACTCAAGCCTAAGAACTCTCCTGCGTCATGCTCTGATCAACAAATAACGCAGCTCCCTGCCGCACCGTGACACCCTCTTACTGACTAGGGGGTATTACGGCTCCCCGCAGTATCACAACACCCTCTCGCTGACTAGTGAGTACTACGGCTCCCCGCAGTATCACAACACCCTCTCGCTGACTAGTGAGTACTACGGCTCCCCACAGTATCACAACACCCTCTCGCTGACTGGTGAGTACTACGGCTCCCCGCAGTATCACAACACCCTCTCGCTGACTGGTGAGTACTACGGCTCCCCACAGTATCACAACACCCTCTCGCTGACTGGTGAGTACTACGGCTCCCCCAGTATCACAACACCCTCTCGCTGACTGGTGAGTACTACGGCTCCCCGCAGTATCACAACACCCTCTCGCTGACTCGTGAGTACTACGGCTCCCCGCAGTTTTACAACACCCTCTCGCTGACTGGTGAGTACTACGGCTCCCCGCAATATCACAACACCCTCTCGCTGACTGGTGAGTACTACGGCTCCCCGCAGTATCACAACACCCTCTCGCTGACTAGTGAGTACTACGGCTCCCCACAGTATCACAACACCCTCTCGCTGACTGGTGAGTACTACGGCTCCCCGCAGTATCACAACACCCTCTCGCTGACTGGTGAGTACTACGGCTCCCTGCAGTATCACAACACCCTCTCTGCACTGACTCATTGAAATTGCAGCTCCCCGCAGCCTTACCGCACTTACTCTTACCACTCCACAATCTCATCCTCAGGTTGACACCATGCTGCGATCATTAACTCATGCTCTGCGGCCCAGCATAGATAGGTACACACACACCCATCTGGGCTAAGCATCACTACTTCGGACGACCACCGTCGTGACAAAACCTCTTTTTCTCGCTGCGATTCGCGTTCTCAAATAAATCCATTTGATGCCAATTGGCTGAAGGGCCCCCACCGGAACCATAGACACTTGATACACCACTCGTCATCTCAAACTCAAACTCAAAATAATCCGAGATTTTTGGACATTAAACTCGGATACCCCGGAATATCATCACAACGCCTCGTAGTGTCTTGACTCTACCACTGATCTCATACTCATGGCATCATATTCAGATACCGTATTGCTTCCTCGGAACCTCGCAACCGGTCTTTCTCTCGTGCCACTTGTAACCCCGGAATACTCCATCTCCCAATTTAAAACACGGAGAAATTGCCAACGACTCTGAACACGAAGATGACAATCCGAAACTTCCTCCTCTATTGTTCAAAACTCATGCAAGAATACTCTTAACGA
Organism: Lactuca virosa; assembly: GCF_052849685.1. Classification (NCBI taxonomy): domain Eukaryota; kingdom Viridiplantae; phylum Streptophyta; class Magnoliopsida; order Asterales; family Asteraceae; genus Lactuca; species Lactuca virosa. The sequence goes on from NC_136434.1 coordinate 3,717,080, forward strand.
CCCTGAAGTTGGTTGCCCAAACAACTTCTTCCCTTCCCATACTGCATATAATAGCCCATACTCTGATCCAGAAATTCTCAACCGCCGAACTACCCTCACAAGCCAACCACCTCGAATTCACCATTTAACCTTGAAGGATTCCTAACCATCATAAGGTCTCCGACCAACGTCCACTTGCCGTAGAGACACTCATCCTTTCTCAAACATGTACCACATGCACTATCTCACTCTGCACCTCTCATTGACCACCAATAACCCTGGTCTCAGGAATCCGTACCGCAGGACTCTCTATCCAGTTCTCTAACCGCTCTTGAACAAATCTGTTATCTCCTCAAAAAGTACCCGGTTCTCCCCCACTCAGGGTTCGAACCATCACCAATTGGTTCGCTAACAATCTAACCCACATACTGTTTTTACCAATAACATCGCACTTACTCTTGGAAGGTGATACGCAATGCTCGATGATCTCCCCGATGGAAGTCAAGCAATTCCAAATACCCCGAATCTCCGATGAAATCCTCAGAAACTTCTCATCATGACTACCTCTAGTCCTTCAGAATCTCATACCATCCCACTACCGGACATCTCGACTGTCCAGTCGTAGCCCTGACTCTCAGTCTGAAAATAACAAACTATCACATTCCTCATCCTCGACTCTTCAACCAACGTTCCATCACGTGGGTTGTAATAAGAGTGGAGTCCTCATTACCACACTCGATATTCATCATAGACAATAAGAGCCACCGCCCCAATATCCTCTTCTTGATCGTCTGCCGCTGCAGCTAATACATGCCCTACTATGCTCAAATAGGGTGTATCCTTGTTCTTAACCATCTCAGTCCCCGGTGACAACCTGCTCATGCTCTAACATTACCTCTCGGCAGACATACTGCCCAAATACTCTGATGAAAGATCATAACCAAAGCTACCCCACAGGGCTCACCCCCAACCCTGGCAAACCGAAAATATCAATAGCCCTCTTGTTTTCCACAGGAACAGAAATAACACCGCTCAGGTCACAGAAAATGACATCTCCACCATCGGCTGATTGCTCAACTCATGTCGTAATCCTCCATAACCGCCATCTCTACTCATTCTTGAGTCTTGCGACTCCAATTGGCATCTCACCATCAATCCCTCAGAGCTAACTCGATTTCCCTTTTAAGGGATGCTTCACTAAAACTCGTTCATCATGGCCCTCTGGCCCGATACTCTTTCACCTCTGATCTCGGTCTAACCAGTCACCACGGAATAACTGGTAGAACCAATAACACTAATTGCCACGGGTCATGGTACTCGAATCATGTTATCTCTTCTTAATCTGCTACGAATCATGGTACTCGAACCATGACATCACCTCTCGATCTGCTACAAATCATGGTGCACGAACCATGAAATCTCCTCTTGATCTGCTACTTATCATGGTACACGAACCATGAAATCACCTCTCGATCTGCTGCAAATCATGGTACACGAACCATGAAATCACCTCTCGATCTGCTACAAATCATGGTACACGAACCATGAAATCACCTCTGGATCTGCTGCAAATCATGGTACACGAACCATGAAATCACCTCTCGATCTGCTGCAAATCGTGGTACACGAACCATGAAATCACCTCTCGATCTGCTACTTAAAACCTCCGGAATGTTCCCTGTATCGAGTATGGGTCCTCTGCTTTCAGTAGTACGGGCCCATACTACCTGCCACATCTACCCATACTTTCCACACGGACTATCCCCGAGTTCCTAAGTAGCTGCTCGACCTTCTCAATCACCAACCCCGTCATGCGTGTTCGCTCCCCCGCGAAATATCCTACTCTGTCAGCGTACTCATCTGACTAGGGTCACCATTTTCTAGGCTCTTCCTAGGTTCTCACACTTCTCCGCCATCAGCTGCTGAAGAACTCCTTATGATGCCAACCATCTACCTCCTGAATATCGTCATATTCACTTAGTAGCTGAATCTCATCATCAAGAGTTCCACAAAGCACGAAGCAAGCAGCATTCGGGCATCGAATAATCTCTACCAACATGCAAAACCACTCTAGGTCATTACCCACTTGCTCTCCTCATACTCAAAGGATACCACCGAACCCAAGCGACTATACCCCACGCGGGCATCTGACTACTCCCTCAATAGACTCCTCAAATGCTTATATAGGTATCTCTCCTAGATTACTCCTCCACTCAAATCCCTCTCTAGGGGATTCCTGCTGGATACTCTTACTCGGCACATCACAGATAATAGTAACTCCTAAGCTAAGGCATCACAAATAAGGCCACTCTAGTCCTAACATATGAAATACCTAGCCTATCTCTAGCATGCATAATATCTCATAGCATATCTCATAAATATCTCATAATACAAACGTAAGGGTATTTTGGGAAATCACCGTTCGGGCTATGGCTGATTGTACACACTGTTCCAACTCGTATTCCTTTAGAAACTCTTGCTTGCTTTAGAAAAATCATTTCTTTGAAATTTTTTTTTCTCAAATCCTCAGTTTCAGTCCAGATTTACCCGAAGGTGCATCCGAATCCCTCAAACCAAGGCTCTGATACCAACTTGTAACACCCAAAATTTTCAAACAGATTTTTCATTTCAAAATTGCATACTTTTCATAACATATTGTATAGAAATCTTGTTTATTCAAAATACAAGCACAACTCCATTAATAATCCAGGGTACTAAAAAATACAACTCTTTCTCTGGTGTGTACAATCAAGCCGGTGCCGTCCCGCGATCCTGAGAAAACCTGAAACACATAACACATAACACTATAAGCACAAAGCTTAGTGAGTTCCCCAAAATACCACATATAACACATATTAGCCACTCGAGGCTATAACTCTGTGGGCCCACTGGCCCTAACTCTGTGGACCCTCTGGTCCTAACTCTATGGACCTTCCGGTCCTAACTCTGTAACTCTGGAATACACACAGCATAAATCACATAGAAATAATGCAGTGCAACACATCACATACATAACATACAAGATAATCTTTCACATAACTCTACTTACCACTCAAGGTAAAGTATAGTGAGAAGACTCACCTCGCATGATGCCGGATACCCTCTCGTGCTCGATAACCCGACCTAGCCTCCTCCTATCAAAACGATAACATCTCAAATAAAAATCCTCTCATGTTCTCATCCCTAATAATGGGTAGAAGACCATTCTACCCCTCTCTTACCTCTCTTGAATCAGCTTGACCAAAACCCCAAGGTCAACTGAAGTCAACTCTAGTCAACGGTCAAACTTTGACCAGACTCGTCGACTGCACATGGGTGACTCGGCGAGTCCAAGCGTGTCCTCTGAATCCTCCTATGGCCTCTCTCGGCTCGTCGAGTTAACCCTTCACTCGACGGGTTACCACGGGTCACAGTCGCGGGGTAACCCGACTCGACTCGTCGAGTCCCCTTATGGACTCGGCGAGTTTCCCCCATGGCAACACTCAAAAGACCTTCTGAGGTCAGATCTGTTTCTCTGACCTATAGATCTGACTTCCCAATGCTCAATAATCACGTAAAGGTCCAATCTTTACACTCATGCAACACACATAAGGCTTCTTTTGGTGAAATAGCTTCTAAAATGGCAACCTAGGTTCATATCTCCAAAGGAACAACATAATGTCGAAAGATTGGGACTCTCTGGACCTCTTAAGGTCCAGATCTAAGACTTTCTCCACATTGGGACCTCATATGCATCATATACTATCCAAGAAAGGGTAAAGAAAACCCTAGATTCAAGGATTTACACAAAAACAGAAGGAAGGGGCGAAATACTACCTCAAAATGGAGATCCTTGCTTAGATGTCTCAGAATAACAACCTCCTTTGGTCCTTCAAGCTGGATCCCTTCACTTCATTTGAAAAACCACACCAAAATTACTTGATTTCATCACAAGAACTCTTCCTTGGCTCCAATGGCGATTTAGGGTTTCTCACAGGAGATATAAGGCGCACCCAAGGTCATAAGTTCCTTTAAATAGGCTCCAACCCTGGAACTTAGGGTTTTCTTTGCCCAGTACCTACTCGGCGAGTCCATCCTCGGACTCGTCGAGTCCGCTCATTAAATCCACGCGGCAATCTCGACTCGACTCGGCGAGTTGGTCCCTCAACTCGTCGAGTCCCTCCTCAAATCTCAAGATTAACATACACCAACATGTCCCTGGAAATCCGGTTGTTACACTCCACTACCTATCTATCCCCTCAAAACATCATATAATCCCACCATGCTTTGAGCTTATCCTAGCCACTCGCATCACGCATCATGCCAATCAGATTAGCACCATCTATAATAAGTTGGGAATCATCAAAGGAAGCATCATGAACCTATCTAATATTACCCAAATCTTGGAGAAGGATCGAAATCTAAGACAAAGAGGAGTGATACCCCAAGCATAAGTTGTGGAACAAGGTCCAAGCGCCACAAAAGCCAATGCCTATACGACAAAGATAATAGCCCACTTCACTCCACAACAATCCTCTAACCTAGATACTCTTTTTAAGATATGGTGGAATTACCCGGAAAATTTTACCTATGCCTTATGGATTATGAGTACATGAAGAAATCAATATATGCAAGAGTGTAGTATCCTCACTATCTTCTCGAACGTATCCCACTAGATATCAAAGTTTTCACCCCTAAACCCTATAAATTCTTATGATTCTTGTAACCAACAAGGCAGTTATACAAAGGATTATATTCGAAATAAGTTTTATTACAAACCAATTCATTCAGTCATCACTAACTTAGGATCATAAACAAACATATTCAGTTACTTCATGTTATACAAATCACGACATAGTACTCTTGACAAGATTCCCGAAAACTACTGTAGCTCTTACTACTAAATTAGTTATTAATACTCATATGTATAGGACTAACCAAAAGGGTTTAAAACAACCAACATTTATTTTTCACTAACTTTTATAGGACTAAAACATGAATCGGAGACGAAGTACCAGGCGTAACTCCAGAACACAACCAAACCCAATCCCGATACCCATGGACTTAACAACCATCGAGGCGCTAATCACCCAACGTGAAATAGGCACTCTAGCTAACTTCGAAACCAATAGGAATGTCAGATTTGGTCAAGGTAGAGGAACCAGTGGAGAAAGTACACATGACAATAATGGAGGATGCCAAAGGCCTGTACTTATAAGGATTTTATGGACTACAACCCCAAGCCTTTCTGTGGAAATGAAGGAGTAGTTGGACTGAATCACTGGATCGATAATATGGAGGTATTGTTTGAAATCAACTTTTGCGTTGAAGACTGCAAAGTTAAATTTGATGCATATACCTTCGCGGATGCAACATTGTCATGGTGGAACTATCATGCTAACACCATGGGCATCAGCACAGCTAACACCATATCTTGGGATGAACTAAAGTAGTTACTGATTTAGGAACATCGTCCTAGAGAGTAGATGCAGAAACTAGAGCAAGAGCTATGGAATTTAACTGTGAAATACGCAAACATTTCATCTTATATCAACCGCTTTAATGACCTCACCACTCTCTGTCCCAGATTGGTTATCTCAGAGTATAAGAAGGTTGAAAGATACATATGGGGCTTGGTTCAGCCTATTCATGAATTGGTCACTCTTCCATGCCAACTACATATAGTAGTCCCAAGAAGCTAGCATATACCCTAACCAACCTGGAAATCCGCCAAGGCACTTTTGTCCAGAAGACTAACCTTCAAGAATCTAGAAGCAACAAGAGAAAGCCCAATGATGATTTAGGACAACTAGCATGGAAGAAACAAGGCTTAGGGAAAGTTTACTTAAAAACCATCCCCCCACCTACTCCACTAAGGCAGTATGTAGGAGATCTTCTACTAGGAAATGAGTGCAACTACCACCACATGGGTGAGTGCAGAGAACTGGTCTATAACAACTGCAGTAGGAAGGGCCATGCCACTACGTCTTGTAGGAGCCCATCACGTGCCACACCAAGGAACTGGTACTGGTGTGAATCACAAGTATTATAAACGTGGAGGAGCCGGCCACTTCAAGAGAGACTACCCAAGATTGAAAAATCAAGGTGTAACTGTTGGAAAGTGCGTCCAAGGTCATTAACTACTGGTGATATTTATGATAATAACGGGGTCCTTTTAGGTTTCCCTCAAGACCCAAATTAAGTATAATAAATAAAGGAGAAATTGGTTTATTAATTATTATGGTTAATAATTAATTAGAAACTAATTGGAAAATATTTTAGAAATTAATTAACAGGCTAATTAATTAAAGGGTTTAATATTCATTAATCGATAGTTTGTTAATCAGGAATGTTCCAGAACCCTTATTGTAACGTTCGGAGATTCGGGCTAGTCAATTTAGAGACAATAAGCGTTAAAAATGACTTTTTGATAGAAGATTACTTAGAATAAATAATCTTAAAAAAAATTATATTATATGTCACAAGGTTTCCGTACATATAAAGAACGCTGAAATCCGACTTATAACGAAGAAGTTATGACCTGTTAAAGTTTCACGATTAAACCGGCACGACTCTGCGTAATGTAAAAAGTGATTTTTTGATAAATTACCTTTTAGAATTAGTAATCTAAAATAAATTCATAGTATTCATTAAACCGAGAGCGTGCATATAGAGAACGTCCAAATCTGACTTCATAAGAGGAAGTTATGATTTTTCAAAGTTTCAACGTAGCAGTATACAACTCAGAAATGGAATTTTAGATTGGTCAATTTTTATCCAAAATGATCTAAATGAGAATTGAAGATCTCATTAATAGGAGTTCAACGATAAAAGGACAATAAAAAACGAAGTCCGTATGTAGAAGTTATGGATTTTACATGGTCATTAACAATGTAATCTTCTCATACTGTTAAATTTAAAATTGGTTGATAATTAGCCAATGGGTCCAAAAATAAAGTTGTAGATCTTGTCAATACCTATGCGTGGATATAAAGAACGTCAAAAATGGAGCTCGTATGCGAAACTTATGAATTTTTTAAAATTGGCTGTTTTACATGCGTCCTGCGCCACGTGTCAGCACCACGCGAAGCCTTGGTGCCTACACAAGACTCACGACGTGAGAGGCCCCTGGATAGCCTAGAAATAGAGCAGAAAATCACTCCATTCTTCACACCTTTCAACTCCATTCTCTCCCAAACCCCCCAAGGTCCAATGACCTTTTCTCTAGCACCTCCTAAGTGTTAGTAGCGAAGCCCGGAGCGCCGGAAAGCCCCGAGGAAAAGAGATTTCGGTTAAGAATTTCTTCCCACACAGAGCATAGATTCTCGCTAACCCCCTTGTAAGTGAGTTATGATTACCGTACTTTAAGTATACCTTATGTTTAAGTTCATTATTGTTATTATGAACCCATAAACAAGATTTATCAGTGATTCCAAGTCGTTATACTGATTGATCTACTTACGGTGATGATTTCTAGGCTATGATTTAGCGAAGTGTTTAAAGTGGGATTTCCAAATAGTATACTTCGTATACCAAACGGACCCTAACTCCGATATGATCCTACCTGGTTGTTCCTTACTTGGTAGATCAAGAAAGTAGACTTTGCTTAATGATAAATCTAGACTAATAATTAGTCTCAATAAATATTAGACTAAAACTTAGTGATAATAATACTAGGTTACATCGACGGAAAAGACAATTGCTAGAAGCGAAGCACTGTCCGAATTACGAATCATCACTTTAACAAATGAGTGCATAGTCCCTTTCATTAACATGATTTTAATACAAGTATTAATTAAAGTATTAAATATTTGTTAAAGAGTTTATGTGTGAGTGCATAGTCCCTTTCATGAACATGATTTTAATACAACTATTAATTAAAGTATTAAATATTTGTTAAAGAGTTAAATATTTGTTAAAGAGTTTATGTGTGAGTGCATAGTCCCTTTCATGAACATGATTTTGATACAAGTATTAATTAAAGTATTAAATATATGTTTATGTGTGAAATATTTGATATTGCCTGAAATACGTGTTAAGATCATATCTGATAATATATTGATGATTTAAGATACAAAATAAACCTAAATTAATTAAGATGAATATTGGATAGTATCTTCTTAAGAGTACGGGTAAGATATACATGGAGGGTAGAACTCTAAAATTTGTCATTCATCCGAGAGCATGGATTAGACATAGTCATTCGTCCCTAGTCCGAGAGTATGGATTGGGCATAGTCATTTGTCATTGATCCGAGAGCATGGATTAAAACTAGTCATTCGTCCCTAGTCCAAGAGTATGAAGTGGGAATAGTCATTTGTCATTGATCCGAGAGCATGGATTAGACATACCTGATCCAGGAGTATGGATTAGGTAAATCTGTTAATTTTAGATCCGAGAGTATGGATCGTGTCGTTGTGAGGATCGACGGGGTGGGGTAAAATTGCTTATATGAGGTGAAATTGTATATTGCGAGTTATAAAAAATATATATTATATAACGTTATGGGATTGAAATCCCTATGTACTCACCAGGTTTCCTGTCACACCCCCGAACCAGACGGCGGAAACATCCGGAGGCGGGTGACTTCATTGTGCAGTATCATAACAATTGAATATAAATGAAATAGAGCAATCCAAACATCATACATTGAGATAACAAACTTACATTGTTTACATATTGTATTTGTTCTTCGAGTTACACAAAAGAGACATAAGTAGAAAATTCCAAGCTACAGCTAAATAGTCCTGCATCCGCGTCCCTCGTTACATGCTTACTAGACCCCTGAGAATACAATTCGTTTTGAAAAGCGTCAACTAAAAAGTTGGTGAGTTCATAAGCATTTTTGTATAAAATCGTTTACACTTGTTTTGAATCGTTCTTATTGTACTTTCAGAAAATCCGATATTTTCTATGAAATCGTTTGAAGTCTTGCCTTGAAAATCATGGATATATGTGTGCATGTCATTACTTTTATTCATCCTTATAAGGAGTGATTTTGAAAAGTTATGTGATTTGAAAAAGCGAGCTGTGTACGAGAATAGTTCTTTTTAATAGTAATAGTCAACCGTTTCCAGAAAAATCCCTTATTTTCAAAAAGAGAATATGGTTGAAAATCTAATTCCTCTTATCGAGTAAAATTGAGTGTGCGTTCTAGTTTATCGTTATCGAAATCGTAGAAAATCGTTTTCTCCAGAAAATCCTATATTTTCTGCTATAAAATATTCGTAAGTTCTAGTTCCAACTATGTATATGTGTGGGTTAGTTTATCGTTTTCTAAATCGTTTACAAACTTTTTCCATAGGGTCCTACGCTTTTTAATTTGTAAAATAGCAGTATTACGACTCTATACTTGTTAGGAGAAAGAATCAACATGGCAATTGTGGACGTTCTACGCTATGAAAAAGGACAGTCAACGCAACAAATGCGGACCATCACTTATCACGTATAGGACGGTCGACACATCGTGCCAAAATTTATTTATGAGGTTTTTCCTTACATAAATTTCTAGTTAATATAACATATTCTAGTGAGTCGTTATAACCATACTAATCTGACGGAGTGCCTATTTTGGCGTTTCTCAGGCGCCCTCGGTTTGGAAAAGACATTTGTCACCCTAGACTGGCCTGTCTAGCTGTAGCGAACAACGAAGGTGTGGGGTGTCAACCCCGTATAGATCTATACACAAATTCCCGCTCTCCCTCCAGGAGACTCTGGCTATAACTCCCAACAGGACTTTAGACGTACACTAATATTTTTATATTTAGGTACTTTTGAGATTTGTCTGACTAGAATATTAACAACCTTTTGAGCAATCGTTAGAGATCCATTATTTGTTAGATAAATAATGAAATTCGTACTTATTGAATAGAAATATCGTTCTTGTTCCATATCGTTGATTGTGCTCGTTAACTGGGTGCTCGTGTTCGTTCTTTTCGTTTATTGAAAAATAAGTCATTTTAGTTAAGAGAAAAAGTGTCAAGTTATAATTTATATAAATTTATAACTGTCGGTTATGACACGCATTTTCTGTTTTATGACATATAGAACATTACTTATGTTGTTGGAGGTTTTACGACAGCAGTTTATGACATGAAAATATTTCTGTCATAAAGGCTCTATTTGTGTATTTTGTTGACGCAAACTTTTATATTGAATATTTATAAAATACTCCCTGATAGTTTGCAAATAGTCACAAAGTTCCCATTTTGGAAAATTACTAGAAATAGTGTCAACTTATCAAGGTCCCCTTTTTTATAAGTTTTATCTCTAGACATGAAAGCATAGATAAAGGGGTTAAGTTGGACACACCCAATAGTTGGGAGGCTCTTTTGTACACGAAGTATCCACTGTTCTTTACGAAGTTGTGAAATCTTACGTTCATGAGAATATTACTAAAATAATAATTTAATAATATTTCACACACACATACAAACATACGTATACATGCAATTAATCAAGTATTTAGGGAAGATTTGACTTGTACTCTCCCCCAAAAACAATAAAAACTTGGAAAAATGTGGGGTATCAAGCTCACCTTGAGTTGGTTGAGGAGTTGTTTGGAGTTATGGAGTGAAGATCTCAAGCTTAAACTTTTGGCTGAGATGAGGAACTTCTCTGGGAAGAATGTTATCCTAAGGTTGATTATCACATATTATTGTGAATAAAATAATATGGATTCATCTTGAAAATTATGTAAAATCTTAGATGAGTGGAGAACTTTAGAAAAACTCCAGGGAAGATTTGAGAAATTTTGCTTCCAGCAAGATCCTTGTTCTTGCCCTTGGGATAAGCTTTTGAGAGGAAATGAGAGGAGTGAGAGGAAATGGATAGCCCAATCTTTCTTCTACTGTCGTTGTTTTAGGAGTTTAAGAAAAAGGGAGGGAATCTTTGGTGCATGGGGATCTGATGGTCCAAGCTTTGTTATTTGGTGGGTAAAGCATGGGATACTGTGATTTGCATGGGGAATGAGAATTTCATCAAATCACAAGGTCAACCTCTTTGTCCTTATCTTGATTTAGGATAAGATCTTCCTAAATCCCAAACATTTATTTTATGTAAATATGTTTAAAATAATTAATTTTGGCATAAAATAGGGGTTTAAGGGGTTTAGGATAGGAAAAATGAGAGTTTGGTGTGATTTCCGGCGTCAAAATGTCCTAAAATGATGAAAAGGTCCGAAATAGTCCAAAATCCGGAGCTAAAAGGTGAATTCCGGAGTCATAGGGTGATTTCCGAAGCTCTAAATCAAATTCCGGAGGAGAGGGTCGGGTCTGCGAGGTTCCGAAGTGCATAAGAGGAGTTCCGGAGCCATTCAGCAAGATCCGGAGTCAATATGAGAGGTCCGGAGCACTTTCTCGGATTTCGAAGTCAGGAGGCGGATCAGGGGCGAAGTCAGTAGTCCGGACCGAAGCGGGGCGAGGCTAGATCTTCCGGAGCTGCGAACTTATCCGGATGAGAGGCTTCCGAGATGCAAGATTCCGTAGCAAGATTTCACCAATCCGGAGCAGGCTAGATCCGAAGCCAATAGGGGAGTTCCGAAGGTGACTAGGGTATTTCGGCCAAGAGGTTCCGAACCAAGAGGGTCCTTTTGGGGTTTCCTCTTCCGATTTTGAGCTGTTTTCGACTAAGGAAGGTGCTTAGAGAGATTTGAGATACGTGGAGAGATTTCACATACTTAGAGAGATTTGGGAGAGATTTCACATACTTGGAGAGATTCGGGAGAGATTCGATATACGTGGAGAGATTTCACATGCTTGGAGAGATTTGGGAGATATTTCACATACTTGAAGAGATTTGGGAGAGATTTCACATTATTGGAGAGATTTTGGAGAGATTCGATATACTTGGAGAGATTTCACATACTTGGAGAGATTTTACATACTTGAAGAGATTTTGGAGAAATTCGATATACTTGGAGAGATTTTACATATTTGTAGAGATTTGGGAGAGATTTCACATACTTGGAGAGATTTGGGAGAGATTTGCATTCTAACTCTACATGGCTCATTAGGAACTTATATTGTACACTTAGAAGTGTTAGCACAAGTCTCACAATAGTCCTTGCTTACTTGAGGGTGGAGTTTCCTAGCCAAAAAGGCTAGTTGTGACATCATCCTCCCGTTAGAGGGAATTTCGTCCCGAAATTCTTTCGAAATATAAGGTCATGAATGCGGAAATAGATGAGGGTACCTTTGAGTTATTTGATCCTTGCGTTCCCAAGTGAATATCGGCTCACGCCTAGCGTTCTCTTGAACCTCCACAATCGGGTTGCGGCTTTGTTTTGTGTACTTAACCTTCCCATTCATTGACTTGATAGGCTGATCAATGATTAGTAGGTTCTAGTTTCCTTTGGTCTTGTTTAATGGAACCGGGAGGGTTGTCCGATAGACACTTTTTAGGTTCGATACATGGAATACAGGGTGTGCGTTACTAAAATCGGAGGGTAATTGGAGTTTGTAGGCTACCGTGCCGATCCGTGCGAGGATCTCGAAGGGTCTGGTGCCTCGGGAATTTAGTTTACTTTTCCTTTCGACTCGGGTCACTCTTCCCCAAGGGAAGTTCTTAGATTAATACCCCGATTCCCTACTTGGGACTTCAAGGCTTTAAGATGTTATCAACATAGCTCTTTCGTCGGCATTACTATAGTTGGGGTCGTGTTCGGGTTTGGACTATCCTTTCTGTGGTTTATCGAATAATCTCGGGTCTAATGGGTGTGCTATTGGATGTTTGTCAGCTTGCCGGCTGGGTATCTCCCATCTCACCTCTGGCCACACAGGGCCATCGAGGGGTGCAACTTCTATGCTCGAGTGGTAGTTGTTGCTATATGAATACTTGATTAGAAGCAAGTGGGTATCCCAAACTTTGTCAATGTCCATTACACATGCTTCTCTCCGGGATGTGGGTTCTTGTTTACCTTGACAGGTGGGATTTCTAGAGTTTCGGTGGTCTGACACTTGTGAGTGCTGAACACATTGAAATGTCCGAAACTGGGTCCTTTGGTTAATCAGTGGCTATGCGTTATCGGGCCTATCTTGGCGAGGACTTTTAGATGGTTTCTTAGATATCGGGATCCTGGTGTCCTAGAAGTAGGGTTTTCTGGGCCTTAGGAGTTGGTACTATGGTCACCAAGGCTGAGTTTGCGTGATATAGTTGACCTTATGAGCCTTAGATTATCTTGGGAGTTTTCTCCCTAGGGTTTTTCCAACCTAATGGTAGGTCGGCCTCTGCCCATTCTTTGCTGGTGGTTGAGTGAACTTCCGATTCGGGGTAGGGAGTATCGATCCTTGAGGATGGGTTTGTTTGGCTTACTCGTAGTCAGTGGTGCTTATGGTAATTTTGTCTTTCTCCCTTATGAGTTAGACAGGTGCTTCCTGTGGTTAGGGACTGGGTCTGATGTTTACTTTATCTATTATGTCGATCTTGCGATCAGACACTATCTGTTCTTGTGACTGTGCTAAGTGGTATCGGGTGTTTGGTTATCGGGGTGTTTCCAGGGGTCAAGGTGATTCTATCCCTGTTTACCACTTGGTAGAGGTTTCCAAGGGAATCCTTGGGAATCTCTGGAGAAAGGTTGGAAGCCTTTCGGATTCTCCTGATGCCTTTTGTTTCTTGATTTTCCCTCTTTGTTGGGGCTAGGAAAAAGCGTGTGGTATTTCTTACACTAGGACTTAGGTGTTGGGTTACTAGGGATTCGTCGTTACCGACTGAAAGAGTTTAGCTATTTGATTGAGTAAGATGAAAGTCTGTTTGCAGAGCTCGAGGTTTGTAAGGTGAGGATCAAGTCTGTCCGTGCCAATTGATGACATTGGACTCCTTGTTGTTGCATCGATTTGAGGAGTATTGGTTGTCAGGAACGCCAGGTGTTCAATGTTCATGCTCTTATTGTTGCTAGTTTTTTTTCGTTGTTACCATTGGGTCTATCTTATTTCTGCTTGTTAGGTGTTCCAATGTTCGTGTTCTTATCGTTGCTAGTTTCGTTTTCGTTGTTACCATTGGGTCTATCTCGTTTCTGCTTGTTAGTTGTTCTAGTGTTCGTGTTCTTATCGTTGCTAGTTTCGTTTTCGTTGTTACCATTGGGTCTATCTCGTTTCTTCTTGCTTATGTGTTCTGGCGACACGAGGGTGCTGCTATAAGGCAAGGGAATTCGTAATCCAAATTCTGCCATGTCCTTCCGCTATAGATGGATGTGACCTAACCGTACATACTTAAGATCTTAGGATCTTTAGAGATGGTTGACTGTGGGGTTCTGTCCTAATCATTATTCAGCCCAGGGACAGAAAGTAAGGGGGAATCGCATGTTCTTAGTTTGCGGAATCCTAACCATATGTGATACTAACGTTCATATGGGACCATCATGGTACATTCGTAAGGATCCCTAGCTTCCCGTAATTTAAAGGATTTGATCTAACGAGACAATAGTTTTTTTGGATTATGTTTTTAATTGACAAAAACTTTTGTGATTGATCGATGCTTAAGTTTATCGTGGAACGTACCAAAAGCTGTGGTAGGGTTCCTTGTCGTCAACTCATGTCTACTCGTCGAATCCTTCGTTAGTCATCTCTGTTGGACAATCTCTCTTGAAATGTCCTGTTGCACCGTACTTGTGACAAACTGGACTTACTTTTGGGTTAAGGGGTGGAGTGACGCATGGGGCCGGGGCCCTACAGTAGCGGAAGGTGTGCCCCATCTTGTTGCACCTCTTGCAACAAAATGTCTGGCAGGCTCCCCAATGATGGTATTTGCACTTGTTGCAGGGTGGATTGTTCCCAATGTATGATTGTCTCGATGGGGGAGGAGTAGGATTAGTGGGGGTAGGGACTGATTCCAATTGTTGTCTTTTAGTAGGCCTCTGAGTCGAACTGCCTCCTTTTTCGTTTCCAAACTTTCGTTTTTTGATCTTAAGTTTAGGTTTTATGGTGAATTGGCGATTCGTCCTTTGTTGGTTTTCCTGGTTATTGTTAGGATTGAATTTATCGGTACTGTTTCTATTTTCGTTCGTGCTGTTGGCATTTAAGTATGCCATGACACCTGCCACGACAGCTGTTACAGTGGCTTAGAATGTGGTGGAGTCTATTTGTAGGACCGGGGCATCGTCAGGGTACTGGTTATCTCCATGGTAAGACATGACCCTGTTGCACACGAAAAGTGAGCTTGTAAGTACTTGTAGCTAGTTTCAAGTGAGTTTACTCGTATAATCTTAACGTACTGGTGCTAATTGTGTCAACCTACATCCCCATGATGCAGTTATGGTATTGAGTGGGAACATGTATTGTCTGACGTAAAGTACGTCAGGATAGCACATAGCTAGCACTATAGTTAACGGATTCGGTTGTATGGATTTTTGGAGGATGTACTCCTCTTGGTTTACTACTACTCGTTGCGATTAAGGGCATTATGAACCTAAGGCGAGTAGTTTGGTGATCCTCTTTTACCGACATGGCGCACAGAGTGCTTGGCCATTTCGCTTATGTTATGAGTGCCCTTTTTGTGTTCCTTACGCTGCTAAGGCTGTCATAGCCTTGATTGCTATGAGTTGCGGTCTCCAAATGACCATTTCCCTTTTTAAGGAGTGTACATGGTCTGCATAGTTTTCTGGTCCTACTTGTGGGTTTCGTAAGGCATTTGGAATGGCGTTCTTGTTACTCGTGGGGGATCAGATTTACATTCCTATATATCGGGCTTTATTTATGGTCTCCATTGCTCCATGACAGAGGGTTGGAAACCGGGAGTCACTTTGGGTTACTTGTGGTCTAGACAGAGATGATGCCTGATTTGTGAGGGTGTTGGCTATCAGAGTTCGGTGCACGTCGATTGTGGATCATATTGTCTTTTGTGAAGGTGCGCCCTAAATTGGGTAGGAGCCAATTTATTAACTTGTTTTTGCGTGGGTATCGTTTTGTTTCTAGGTATGTCTATTCCAGAAGTGCCTATATGGGGTGTTTATGTATCTGGAAATAGAAAGGTGAAAGGGTCTCTAGTGTACTATCAATTGGGTAGAGTTCGTCAAGGGTTTCCTTGGCGCTTTTATCCTTGCTGGGTTCTTAGTCGGAATCCTTCCTTTCACAATTCATCTCTTGGTATTCCTTAGGATCCACTCTTGGGTTTTTCCTCACGGACTTCTTCTGGTCTCTCCTTGCCCCATCCGTAATTTACCGTGACAGGGTAGTGGAAGTCTTGGTGAGAAATTTCAACTACTTGTTTGTGCGAGAATCGAGGTACGAGACATACGGGGAAAGTTTAGGTGTGGGAGGGGTTTATAGTATCCTAAAATACTCCTATAGTATTTTAAATATGATGTTCGATTTTAGTATTCTCTTGTACTCATAGTTGGTAGGTTTTAGGTTTGTTGCAACACCACCATCACTCCCAAGCACATGTTGGTCATATCTCAAATAAATATAGTTGATCAGGCTATATTTATCCAAGATATGATTACATAACTGGTTTGACTGTAATGTTCAACCTGTAGTTACTTTCGTTTTCTTCTCGTTATGATACTGTGTTAGTAGATATGTATACTTTTATAAAATACTTATCTGTTTAAAGTATACTTTCAGGCAGAGTGTGTTTTAGTCCCATTGTATTTATAGTTGTATATCTTGTATGGCTAGATATACCAGTTCACTATAAACAATGCTCTGATACCAATCTGTCACACTCCCGGACCAGACGGCGGAAACGTCCGAAGGCGGGTGACTTCATTGTGCAGTATCATAACAATTGAATATAAATGAAATAGAGCAATCCAAACATCATACATTGAGATAACAAACTTACATTGTTTACATATTGTATTTGTTCTTCGAGTTACACAAAAGAGACATAAGTAGAAAATTCCAAGCTATAGCTAAATAGTCCTGCATCCGCGTCCCTTGTTACCTGCTTACTAGATCCCTGAGAATACAAGTCGTTTTGAAAAGCGTCAACTAAAACGTTGGTGAGTTCATAAGCATTTTTGTATAAAATCGTTTACACTTGTTTTGAATCGTTCTTATTGTACTTTCAGTAAATCCGATATTTTCTATGAAATCGTTTGAAGTCTTGCCTTGAAAATCATGGATATATGTGTGCATGTCATTACTTTTATTCATCCTTATAAGGAGTGATTTTGAAAAGTTGTGTGATTTGAAAAAAGCGAGCTGTGTACGAGAATAGTTCTTTTTAATAGTAATAGTCAACCGTTTCCAGAAAAATCCCTTATTTTCAAAAAGAGATTATGGTTGAAAATCTTGTTCCTCTTATCGAGTAAAATTGAGTGTGCGTTCTAGTTTATCGTTATCGAAATCGTAGAAAATCGTTTACTCTAGAAAATCCTATATTTTCTGCTATAAAATATTCGTAAGTTCTAGTTCCAACTATGTATATGTGTGGGTTAGTTTATCGTTTTCTAAATCGTTTACAAACGTTTTCCATAGGGTCCTACGCTTTTTAATTTGTAAAATAACAGTATTACGACTCTATACTTGTTAGGAGAAAGAATCAACATGGCAATTGTGGACGTTCTACGCTATGAAAAAGGACAGTCAACGCAACAAATTCGGACCATCACTTATCACGTATAGGACGGTCGACACAACATGCCAAAATTTATTTATGAGGTTTTTCCTTACATAAATTTCTAGTTAATATAACATATTCTAGTGAGTCGTTATAACCATACTAATCTGACGAAGTGCCTGTTTTGGCGTTTCTCAGGCGCCCTCGGTTTGGAAAAGACATTTGTCACCCTAGACTGGCCTGTCTAGCTGTAGCGAACAACGAAGGTGGGGGGTGTCAACCCCGTATAGATCTATACACAAATTCCCGCTCTCCCTCCAGGAGACTCTGGCTATAACTCCCTACAGGACTTTAGACGTACACTAATATTTTTATATTTAGGTACTTTTGAGATTTGTCTGACTAGAATATTAACAACCTTTTGAGCAATCGTTAGAGATCCATTATTTGTTAGATAAATAATGAAATTCGTACTTATTGAATAGAAATATCGTTCTCGTTCCATATCGTTGATTGTGCTCGTTAACTGGGTGCTCGTGTTCGTTCCTTTTCGTTTATTGAAAAATAAGTCATTTTAGTTAAGAGAAAAAGTGTCAAGTTATAATTTGTATAAATTTATAACTGCCGGTTATGACACGCATTTTCTGTTTTATGACATATTGAACATTACTTATGTTGTTGGAGGTTTTACGACAACAGCTTATGACATGCAAATATTTCTGTCATAAAGGCTCTATTTGTGTATTTTCTTGACGCAAACTTTTATATTGAGTATTTATAAAATACTCCCTGATAGTTTGCAAATAGTCACAAAGTTCCCATTTTGGAAAATTACTAGAAATAGTGTCAACTTATCAAGGTCCCCTTTTTTATAAGTTTTATCTCTAGACATGAAAGCATAGATAAAGGGGTTAAGTTGGACACACCCAATAGTTGGGAGGCTCTTTTGTACACGAAGTATCCACTGTTCTTTACGAAGTTGTGAAATCTTACGTTCATGAGAATATTACTAAAATAATAATTTAATAATATTTCACACACACATACAAACATACGTATACATGCAATTAATCAAGTATTTAGGGAAGATTTGACTTGTACTCTCCCCCAAAAACAATAAAAACTTGGAAAAATGTGGGGTATCAAGCTCACCTTGAGTTGGTTGAGGAGTTGTTTGGAGTTATGGAGTGAAGATCTCAAGCTTAAACTTTTGGCTGAGATGAGGAACTTCTCTGGGAAGAATGTTATCCTAAGGTTGATTATCACATATTATTGTGAATAAAATAATATGGATTCATCTTGAAAATTATGTAAAATCTTAGATGAGTGGAGAACTTTAGAAAAACTCCAGGGAAGATTTGAGAAATTTTGCTTCCAGCAAGATCCTTGTTCTTGCCCTTGGGATAAGCTTTTGAGAGGAAATGAGAGGAGTGAGAGGAAATGGATAGCCCAATCTTTCTTCTACTGTCGTTGTTTTAGGAGTTTAAGAAAAAGGGAGGGAATCTTTGGTGCATGGGGATCTGATGGTCCAAGCTTTGTTATTTGGTGGGTAAAGCATGGGATACTGTGATTTGCATGGGGAATGAGAATTTCATCAAATCACAAGGTCAACCTCTTTGTCCTTATCTTGATTTAGGATAAGATCTTCCTAAATCCCAAACATTTATTTTATGTAAATATGTTTAAAATAATTAATTTTGGCATAAAATAGGGGTTTAAGGGGTTTAGGATAGGAAAAATGAGAGTTTGGTGTGATTTCCGGCGTCAAAATGTCCTAAAATGATGAAAAGGTCCGAAATAGTCCAAAATCCGGAGCTAAAAGGTGAATTCCGGAGTCATAGGGTGATTTCCGAAGCTCTAAATCAAATTCCGGAGGAGAGGGTCGGGTCTGCGAGGTTCCGAAGTGCATAAGAGGAGTTCCGGAGCCATTCAGCAAGATCCGGAGTCAATATGAGAGGTCCGGAGCACTTTCTCGGATTTCGAAGTCAGGAGGCGGATCAGGGGCGAAGTCAGTAGTCCGGACCGAAGCGGGGCGAGGCTAGATCTTCCGGAGCTGCGAACTTATCCGGATGAGAGGCTTCCGAGATGCAAGATTCCGTAGCAAGATTTCACCAATCCGGAGCAGGCTAGATCCGAAGCCAATAGGGGAGTTCCGAAGGTGACTAGGGTATTTCGGCCAAGAGGTTCCGAACCAAGAGGGTCCTTTTGGGGTTTCCTCTTCCGATTTTGAGCTGTTTTCGACTAAGGAAGGTGCTTAGAGAGATTTGAGATACGTGGAGAGATTTCACATACTTAGAGAGATTTGGGAGAGATTTCACATACTTGGAGAGATTCGGGAGAGATTCGATATACGTGGAGAGATTTCACATGCTTGGAGAGATTTGGGAGATATTTCACATACTTGAAGAGATTTGGGAGAGATTTCACATTATTGGAGAGATTTTGGAGAGATTCGATATACTTGGAGAGATTTCACATACTTGGAGAGATTTTACATACTTGAAGAGATTTTGGAGAAATTCGATATACTTGGAGAGATTTTACATATTTGTAGAGATTTGGGAGAGATTTCACATACTTGGAGAGATTTGGGAGAGATTTGCATTCTAACTCTACATGGCTCATTAGGAACTTATATTGTACACTTAGAAGTGTTAGCACAAGTCTCACAATAGTCCTTGCTTACTTGAGGGTGGAGTTTCCTAGCCAAAAAGGCTAGTTGTGACATCATCCTCCCGTTAGAGGGAATTTCGTCCCGAAATTCTTTCGAAATATAAGGTCATGAATGCGGAAATAGATGAGGGTACCTTTGAGTTATTTGATCCTTGCGTTCCCAAGTGAATATCGGCTCACGCCTAGCGTTCTCTTGAACCTCCACAATCGGGTTGCGGCTTTGTTTTGTGTACTTAACCTTCCCATTCATTGACTTGATAGGCTGATCAATGATTAGTAGGTTCTAGTTTCCTTTGGTCTTGTTTAATGGAACCGGGAGGGTTGTCCGATAGACACTTTTTAGGTTCGATACATGGAATACAGGGTGTGCGTTACTAAAATCGGAGGGTAATTGGAGTTTGTAGGCTACCGTGCCGATCCGTGCGAGGATCTCGAAGGGTCTGGTGCCTCGGGAATTTAGTTTACTTTTCCTTTCGACTCGGGTCACTCTTCCCCAAGGGAAGTTCTTAGATTAATACCCCGATTCCCTACTTGGGACTTCAAGGTTTTAAGATGTTATCAACATAGCTCTTTCGTCGGCATTACTATAGTTGGGGTCGTGTTCGGGTTTGGACTATCCTTTCTGTGGTTTATCGAATAATCTCGGGTCTAATGGGTGTGCTATTGGATGTTTGTCAGCTTGCCGGCTGGGTATCTCCCATCTCACCTCTGGCCACACAGGGCCATCGAGGGGTGCAACTTCTATGCTCGAGTGGTAGTTGTTGCTATATGAATACTTGATTAGAAGCAAGTGGGTATCCCAAACTTTGTCAATGTCCATTACACATGCTTCTCTCCAGGATGTGGGTTCTTGTTTACCTTGACAGGTGGGATTTCTAGAGTTTCGGTGGTCTGACACTTGTGAGTGCTGAACACATTGAAATGTCCGAAACTGGGTCCTTTGGTTAATCAGTGGCTATGCGTTATCGGGCCTATCTTGGCGAGGACTTTTGGATGGTTTCTTAGATATCGGGATCCTGGTGTCCTAGAAGTAGGGTTTTCTGGGCCTTAGGAGTTGGTACTATGGTCACCAAGGCTGCGTTTGCGTGATATAGTTGACCTTATGAGCCTTAGATTATCTTGGGAGTTTTCTCCCTAGGGTTTTTCCAACCTAATGGTAGGTCGGCCTCTGCCCGTTCTTTGCTGGTGGTTGAGCGAACTTCCGATTCGGGGTAGGGAGTATCGATCCTTGAGGATGGGTTTGTTTGGCTTACTCGTAGTCAGTGGTGCTTATGGTAATTTCGTCTTTCTCCCTTATGAGTTAGACAGGTGCTTCCTGTGGTTAGGGACTGGGTCTGATGTTTACTTTATCTATTATGTCGATCTTGCGATCAGACACTATCTGTTCTTGTGACTGTGCTAAGTGGTATCGGGTGTTTGGTTATCGGGGTGTTTCCAGGGGTCAAGGTGATTCTATCCCTGTTTACCACTTGGTAGAGGTTTCCAAGGGAATCCTTGGGAATCTCTGGAGAAAGGTTGGAAGCCTTTCGGATTCTCCTGATGCCTTTTGTTTCTTGATTTTCCCTCTTTGTTGGGGCTAGGAAAAAGCGTGTGGTATTTCTTACACTAGGACTTAGGTGTTGGGTTACTAGGGATTCGTCGTTACCGACTGAAAGAGTTTAGCTATTTGATTGAGTAAGATGAAAGTCTGTTTGCAGAGCTCGAGGTTTGTAAGGTGAGGATCAAGTCTATCCGTGCCAATTGATGACATTGGACTCCTTGTTGTTGCATCGATTTGAGGAGTATTGGTTGTCAGGAACGCCAGGTGTTCAATGTTCATGCTCTTATTGTTGCTAGTTTTTTTCGTTGTTACCATTGGGTCTATCTTATTTCTGCTTGTTAGGTGTTCCAATGTTCGTGTTCTTATCGTTGCTAGTTTCGTTTTCGTTGTTACCATTGGGTCTATCTCGTTTCTGCTTGTTAGTTGTTCTAGTGTTCGTGTTCTTATCGTTGCTAGTTTCGTTTTCGTTGTTACCATTGGGTCTATCTCGTTTCTTCTTGCTTATGTGTTCTGGCGACACGAGGGTGCTGCTATAAGGCAAGGGAATTCGTAATCCAAATTCTGCCATGTCCTTCCGCTATAGATGGATGTGACCTAACCGTACATACTTAAGATCTTAGGATCTTTAGAGATGGTTGACTGTGGGGTTCTGTCCTAATCGTTATTCAGCCCAGGGACAGAAAGTAAGGGGGAATCGCATGTTCTTAGTTTGCGGAATCCTAACCATATGTGATACTAACGTTCATATGGGACCATCATGGTACATTCGTAAGGATCCCTAGCTTCCCGTAATTTAAAGGATTTGATCTAACGAGACAATAGTTTTTTTAGATTATGTTTTTAATTGACAAAAACTTTTGTGATTGATCGATGCTTAAGTTTATCGTGGAACGTACCAAAAGCTGTGGTAGGGTTCCTTGTCGTCAACTCATGTCTACTCGTCGAATCCTTCGTTAGTCATCTCTGTTGGACAATCTCTCTTGAAATGTCCTGTTGCACCGTACTTGTGACAAACTGGACTTACTTTTGGGTTAAGGGGTGGAGTGACGCATGGGGCCGGGGCCCTACAGTAGCGGAAGGTGTGCCCCATCTTGTTGCACCTCTTGCAACAAAATGTCTGGCAGGCTCCCCAATGATGGTATTTGCACTTGTTGCAGGGTGGATTGTTCCCAATGTATGATTGTCTCGATGGGGGAGGAGTAGGATTAGTGGGGGTAGGGACTGATTCCAATTGTTGTCTTTTAGTAGGCCTCTGAGTCGAACTGCCTCCTTTTTCGTTTCCAAACTTTCGTTTTTTGATCTTAAGTTTAGGTTTTATGGTGAATTGGCGATTCGTCCTTTGTTGGTTTTCCTGGTTATTGTTAGGATTGAATTTATCGGTACTGTTTCTATTTTCGTTCGTGCTGTTGGCATTTAAGTATGCCATGACACCTGCCACGACAGCTGTTACAGTGGCTTAGAATGTGGTGGAGTCTATTTGTAGGACCGGGGCATCGTCAGGGTACTGGTTATCTCCATGGTAAGACATGACCCTGTTGCACACGAAAAGTGAGCTTGTAAGTACTTGTAGCTAGTTTCAAGTGAGTTTACTCGTATAATCTTAACGTACTGGTGCTAATTGTGTCAACCTACATCCCCATGATGCAGTTATGGTATTGAGTGGGAACATGTATTGTCTGACGTAAAGTACGTCAGGATAGCACATAGCTAGCACTATAGTTAACGGATTCGGTTGTATGGATTTTTGGAGGATGTACTCCTCTTGGTTTACTACTACTCGTTGCGATTAAGGGCATTATGAACCTAAGGCGAGTAGTTTGGTGATCCTCTTTTACCGACATGGCGCACAGAGTGCTTGGCCATTTCGCTTATGTTATGAGTGCCCTTTTTGTGTTCCTTACGCTGCTAAGGCTGTCATAGCCTTGATTGCTATGAGTTGCGGTCTCCAAATGACCATTTCCCTTTTTAAGGAGTGTACATGGTCTGCATAGTTTTCTGGTCCTACTTGTGGGTTTCGTAAGGCATTTGGAATGGCGTTCTTGTTACTCGTGGGGGATCAGATTTACATTCCTATATATCGGGCTTTATTTATGGTCTCCATTGCTCCATGACAGAGGGTTGGAAACCGGGAGTCACTTTGGGTTACTTGTGGTCTAGACAGAGATGATGCCTGATTTGTGAGGGTGTTGGCTATCAGAGTTCGGTGCACGTCGATTGTGGATCATATTGTCTTTTGTGAAGGTGCGCCCTAAATTGGGTAGGAGCCAATTTATTAACTTGTTTTTGCGTGGGTATCGTTTTGTTTCTAGGTATGTCTATTCCAGAAGTGCCTATATGGGGTGTTTATGTATCTGGAAATAGAAAGGTGAAAGGGTCTCTAGTGTACTATCAATTGGGTAGAGTTCGTCAAGGGTTTCCTTGGCGCTTTTATCCTTGCTGGGTTCTTAGTCGGAATCCTTCCTTTCACAATTCATCTCTTGGTATTCCTTAGGATCCACTCTTGGGTTTTTCCTCACGGACTTCTTCTGGTCTCTCCTTGCCCCATCCGTAATTTACCGTGACAGGGTAGTGGAAGTCTTGGTGAGAAATTTCAACTACTTGTTTGTGCGAGAATCGAGGTACGAGACATACGGGGAAAGTTTAGGTGTGGGAGGGGTTTATAGTATCCTAAAATACTCCTATAGTATTTTAAATATGATGTTCGATTTTAGTATTCTCTTGTACTCATAGTTGGTAGGTTTTAGGTTTGTTGCAACACCACCATCACTCCCAAGCACATGTTGGTCATATCTCAAATAAATATAGTTGATCAGGCTATATTTATCCAAGATATGATTACATAACTGGTTTGACTGTAATGTTCAACCTGTAGTTACTTTCGTTTTCTTCTCGTTATGATACTGTGTTAGTAGATATGTATACTTTTATAAAATACTTATCTGTTTAAAGTATACTTTCAGGCAGAGTGTGTTTTAGTCCCATTGTATTTATAGTTGTATATCTTGTATGGCTAGATATACCAGTTCACTATAAACAATGCTCTGATACCAATCTGTCACACTCCCGGACCAGACGGCGGAAACGTCCGAAGGCGGGTGACTTCATTGTGCAGTATCATAACAATTGAATATAAATGAAATAGAGCAATCCAAACATCATACATTGAGATAACAAACTTACATTGTTTACATATTGTATTTGTTCTTCGAGTTACACAAAAGAGACATAAGTAGAAAATTCCAAGCTATAGCTAAATAGTCCTGCATCCGCGTCCCTTGTTACCTGCTTACTAGATCCCTGAGAATACAAGTCGTTTTGAAAAGCGTCAACTAAAACGTTGGTGAGTTCATAAGCATTTTTGTATAAAATCGTTTACACTTGTTTTGAATCGTTCTTATTGTACTTTCAGTAAATCCGATATTTTCTATGAAATCGTTTGAAGTCTTGCCTTGAAAATCATGGATATATGTGTGCATGTCATTACTTTTATTCATCCTTATAAGGAGTGATTTTGAAAAGTTGTGTGATTTGAAAAAAGCGAGCTGTGTACGAGAATAGTTCTTTTTAATAGTAATAGTCAACCGTTTCCAGAAAAATCCCTTATTTTCAAAAAGAGATTATGGTTGAAAATCTTGTTCCTCTTATCGAGTAAAATTGAGTGTGCGTTCTAGTTTATCGTTATCGAAATCGTAGAAAATCGTTTACTCTAGAAAATCCTATATTTTCTGCTATAAAATATTCGTAAGTTCTAGTTCCAACTATGTATATGTGTGGGTTAGTTTATCGTTTTCTAAATCGTTTACAAACGTTTTCCATAGGGTCCTACGCTTTTTAATTTGTAAAATAACAGTATTACGACTCTATACTTGTTAGGAGAAAGAATCAACATGGCAATTGTGGACGTTCTACGCTATGAAAAAGGACAGTCAACGCAACAAATTCGGACCATCACTTATCACGTATAGGACGGTCGACACAACATGCCAAAATTTATTTATGAGGTTTTTCCTTACATAAATTTCTAGTTAATATAACATATTCTAGTGAGTCGTTATAACCATACTAATCTGACGAAGTGCCTGTTTTGGCGTTTCTCAGGCGCCCTCGGTTTGGAAAAGACATTTGTCACCCTAGACTGGCCTGTCTAGCTGTAGCGAACAACGAAGGTGGGGGGTGTCAACCCCGTATAGATCTATACACAAATTCCCGCTCTCCCTCCAGGAGACTCTGGCTATAACTCCCTACAGGACTTTAGACGTACACTAATATTTTTATATTTAGGTACTTTTGAGATTTGTCTGACTAGAATATTAACAACCTTTTGAGCAATCGTTAGAGATCCATTATTTGTTAGATAAATAATGAAATTCGTACTTATTGAATAGAAATATCGTTCTCGTTCCATATCGTTGATTGTGCTCGTTAACTGGGTGCTCGTGTTCGTTCCTTTTCGTTTATTGAAAAATAAGTCATTTTAGTTAAGAGAAAAAGTGTCAAGTTATAATTTGTATAAATTTATAACTGCCGGTTATGACACGCATTTTCTGTTTTATGACATATTGAACATTACTTATGTTGTTGGAGGTTTTACGACAACAGCTTATGACATGCAAATATTTCTGTCATAAAGGCTCTATTTGTGTATTTTCTTGACGCAAACTTTTATATTGAGTATTTATAAAATACTCCCTGATAGTTTGCAAATAGTCACAAAGTTCCCATTTTGGAAAATTACTAGAAATAATGTCAACTTATCAAGGTCCCCTTTTTTATAAGTTTTATCTCTAGACATGAAAGCATAGATAAAGGGGTTAAGTTGGACACACCCAATAGTTGGGAGGCTCTTTTGTACACGAAGTATCCACTGTTCTTTACGAAGTTGTGAAATCTTACGTTCATGAGAATATTACTAAAATAATAATTTAATAATATTTCACACACACATACAAACATACGTATACATGCAATTAATCAAGTATTTAGGGAAGATTTGACTTGTACTCTCCCCCAAAAACAATAAAAACTTGGAAAAATGTGGGGTATCAAGCTCACCTTGAGTTGGTTGAGGAGTTGTTTGGAGTTATGGAGTGAAGATCTCAAGCTTAAACTTTTGGCTGAGATGAGGAACTTCTCTGGGAAGAATGTTATCCTAAGGTTGATTATCACATATTATTGTGAATAAAATAATATGGATTCATCTTGAAAATTATGTAAAATCTTAGATGAGTGGAGAACTTTAGAAAAACTCCAGGGAAGATTTGAGAAATTTTGCTTCCAGCAAGATCCTTGTTCTTGCCCTTGGGATAAGCTTTTGAGAGGAAATGAGAGGAGTGAGAGGAAATGGATAGCCCAATCTTTCTTCTACTGTCGTTGTTTTAGGAGTTTAAGAAAAAGGGAGGGAATCTTTGGTGCATGGGGATCTGATGGTCCAAGCTTTGTTATTTGGTGGGTAAAGCATGGGATACTGTGATTTGCATGGGGAATGAGAATTTCATCAAATCACAAGGTCAACCTCTTTGTCCTTATCTTGATTTAGGATAAGATCTTCCTAAATCCCAAACATTTATTTTATGTAAATATGTTTAAAATAATTAATTTTGGCATAAAATAGGGGTTTAAGGGGTTTAGGATAGGAAAAATGAGAGTTTGGTGTGATTTCCGGCGTCAAAATGTCCTAAAATGATGAAAAGGTCCGAAATAGTCCAAAATCCGGAGCTAAAAGGTGAATTCCGGAGTCATAGGGTGATTTCCGAAGCTCTAAATCAAATTCCGGAGGGGAGGGGAGGGTCTGCAAGGTTCCGAAGTGCATAAGAGGAGTTCCGAAGCCATTCAGCAAGATCCGGAGTCAATATGAGAGGTCCGGAGCACTTTCTCGGATTCCGAAGTCAGGAGGCGGATCAGGGGCGAAGTCAGTAGTCCGGACCAAAGCGGGGCGAGGCTAGATCTTCCGGAGCTGCGAACTTATCCGGATGAGAGGCTTCCGAGATGCAAGATTTCGTAGCAAGATTTCACCATTCCGGAGCAGGCTAGATCTGAAGCCAATAGGGGAGTTCCGAAGGTGACTAGGGTATTCCGACCAAGAGGTTCCGAACCAAGAGGGTCCTTTTGGGTTTCCTCTTCCGATTTTGAGCTGTTTTCGACTAAGGAAGGTGCTTAGAGAGATTTGAGATACGTGGAGAGATTTGGGAGAGATTTCACATACTTAGAGAGATTTGGGAGAGATTTCACATACTTGGAGAGATTCGGGAGAGATTCGATATACATGGAGAGATTTCACATGCTTGGAGAGATTTGGGAGAGATTTCACATACTTGGAGAGATTCGGGAGAGATTCGATATACGTGGAGAGATTTCACATGCTTGGAGAGATTTGGGAGAGATTTCACATACGTGAAGAGATTTGGGAGAGATTTCAAATTATTGGAGAGATTTTGGAGAGATTCGATATACTTGGAGAGATTTCACATACTTGGAGAGATTTTGGAGAGATTTCACATACTTGAAGAGATTTTGGAGAGATTCGATATACTTGGAGAGATTTCACATACTTGTAGAGATTTGGGAGAGATTTCACATACTTGGAGAGATTTGGGAGAGATTTGTATTCTAACTCTACATGGCTCATTAGGAACTTATATTGTACACTTAGAAGTGTTAGCACAAGTCTCACAATAGTCCTTACTAGTTGTGACATTTCCCAACCTGACACACTCAGTTTAATGTATCACAGGTAGCTATATGAAAGATACATTCTGCTGAGAGATTCAAGAAACATTAAGCCACTAGTTTAATTACTGTAAGGCTTGTAATATTTCGTTATGTTTATGTTTTTGTATTGACGATGACATCCTAATCTTTTAATATAAATAAAATACATTTCTTCGAAAATGCTTTAATAACATCTGTATCATGTTGTTTGGGAACAAATTCCGCAATACTATTCTTCAGAAAGGATACTTTGATTTTTAAATAAGCATAAACAAATCGGTCTTTTCTGGCCGTGAAATTGGGGATGTCACACTTATGGGATTAGGGTTTAATGAAAATCACTCCATCCCACATGGGAAAAGGAGTGAATTTCGTTGTTGGTCTCCTACCCCACATGGGAAGGAGTACAAAACCTAGGAAGGGATCCAAGGCTATAAATAGGGCCTTAGGGATTTCATTCTTCCTTGCACCTTGGCTTGAAGTTTCGCCAACCCTTTTTCCTCCCCCTCTTAGAGACGATTTCTAACCCTCTTAGGGTTTGTGAAATTGACCCTTCTAGTTATTTTTATTCCACTCTTTGGTGTCATTGGGTGTGATACCATTAGAGGGATTATGGTTTGGGTCCTCTCATCCAAGCAACTTCATGGAGGATCAAGATCTCAAGCATGGAGATTAAGGGCTACGAAAGAGGAATGTTTTCTTCTTTGTATCTTTGTTTTCTAGGGTAGATGTAATTAGCATCAAACCATAGATCCATAGGTTGCATGTACACTTAGGTATATTGTAGTTTCAATTTTTCCGCTACCTAGTTTAGAGTGTATTTGATGCGTAGAAAACCCAATAGTGGTATTAGAGACATTGGTTCATGATTACATTCAACCTAGATCCATATTTTCTGAAAATACTTGTTTGAAATTGAATGAAAGAAGGATGATTGAAAAATTCTTAATTGATAAAACCTTCATTCGCAGCTCACGACGTGAGCCCCCCGAACTTAGGGTTTCCTTAATTTTTCATTTTTCAAATTTGAAGGTTTGTTAAATATGGATAAATTACCAAATTTAAAATGTTTTAAATTTGGAAAATTGATAAATATTATTTAATAGAGATTTAAATTTGAATATTTATTTATTATTTAAATAGTGAATTTAAATATTTAATTTTATTTATAATAGAGATTTATAAATTTGAATATTAATCCCTAATGATTTATTAATTTTTACATTGCGTCCTTGCAATTAGTTAGAATTAATAATAGACAACTAAATTAAAGAGTTTTAAATTTACCCCTTATATATATTAGAATTGTGTCTATTAATTGTTACATTGCGTCCTCGCGTGTTTAAATATCAACATTATCAGTCTTGTCATGACTAGGCTGACCCACTCTGATGTAAGGGTTTAAAGAGGTCTCTATGATTCCTAATGAGGTCGGTTTTTAATATGCTTCGCGCTTACCACCCTCACCTCCCTATTTCATTTTGAGAATGGAGTTACCGAAAGGGTTTTATAATGATAATGGTCAATCTAAAAGTATTCTAAATACAAGTATAAAACACAATCCCTTTTTATTAATAGAATGTGACTCTCGTATTATCCATGAAAATAGTAAATTCTCTTTATATTATGTTGGATGAGCTCGTGTGGTTAACCAACACATCGATCTAGAGTATAGTTGATAATGATATGGAAGTCGCGAATCTCAAGCGTAACTTGAGCCGGAGACCATGCGATTTTGCATGGTTAATCCACAATCTATTTAATGTGAATCTTATATTATCCATAAAAGTTGCACATTCTCTTTATAACTTGTTGATGGAGCTCGTGTGGTTAACCGACACGTCAATTTGAGAGTATTAGTAGAGAATGATATGGAACTCGCAAATCTCAAGCGTAACTTGAGCCGGGGACCACATCATTTTATATGGTTGATTCTTCATCTGTTTAGTGATCCGCAACGACTCTGTCATTGAATCTGAGATAAACATAATCCGAGATTATCATGCCATTGATAGTCAATGAATCTCAAAGATCTAGGAATTTCGTGGTGATCAAAATTGGCAAAGGGCTTTGCCTACCTAAATAACTTTATGGTGTGTTTACGACATCCCTTTACACATCATGGAGAAAAATATGGATCCTAGCCTTCTTAAATAATTTGGTTAAGGGTAATTATTACCTAAGGATAAGTAAAACAAACTATAATTGAATTGATATTGAATGATGTCTATAACCTTATCCACTAATATCTACTGCTCTAAAACCTTTGAAAGGATTAGCTATGAGGATGATCAATCTTGCCATATTCGTAGTTTGGGGGTAGTTCTCATAAACGAAATGAAAGATCATGGCTTTGTTAAAGCTCTTCCTAGGTTACTCCAAACATTGCATTCTAAACGATTAGAAAGAGCAATAATCAAGTGTACATTGTAAACTAAAATATTGAAGTAAAATGGAATATTTCCTTGAGTTAGGAGTTGACTAGGGTGAGTCAACTAGCTGGCATGTACATATGATCAGTTCATTCTGATTTTGATATGAACAACTTGGAATGTCCATGAAAGAGGTGTGTAGCATGTTGAGGTTTCCTTTTGGAACTAATATGGGCAATCATAGAAACTCAAACTTCAAAACACTCCCATATTTTTACTATCATGAATAGAAGTGTCAAGAAAAAGAAATCCAATTGTCCATGGGTTAAAAGGCGATTTGTGTTGGTATACCAAATCTAGGCCCAAATACCTAGGACAAAGGAAGTCTTATTTTGAGAAATGTTATGATAGCTATTCGTTTTTCATAACAAGAAAGGACTAAGAAAGAATACATTCCCAAAATATATATTTGAGGTGAAAGGACTAAAACATGAAGAAGTTAAATTTGCTCATGGATTAAGAGCACTTGCTACTTTCCATAGGATCAAAAGATAATTAGTTCTCTTGTGTTTGGTGTTCAATCAAATATATGAATTTATAATGCCATCAGAACATTGCTTCTAAACCTTGAGTATTTTACTAAGGATTAAGTACTGAAATTTGCAAGAATGTGCAGTGACTAAAATGAAGTAAGAAGACTGAAAAATGGAGAAGATAATTTGATCGTGAATCCCGAGCCCTTGCCACTATTCATAGGATCAAAAGACAAATCTTTTACCAATTGTTTAGTCTATGGTCTTATAATTGAAATTCTTTATATTTTGTTTCATGGGATCATTCTGAATTATTTAAATGTAGAGCATTCTAACATGTTAAAAGAAATTCATGAAATCTATGAAACTAGTATACTAGCAATAGTTCAAAGTTGATTCGAATATTTGAATAAGGTGTATTATTATGGTGCAAATATATGTTGAAATTAGTCTACCTAATGGATCGTTCAGATTAACCACAATATGTACTGATTCAAATACATCCAAAAGGTTTGGGTGAAATGTATTTGTGGAATCATAGTCTTGGATACATAAATGAGAAATGCATTACCAAGTATCCAGTTGGATCGGATTTTGGATATCATTTGACCTCGAGTCTTATGATATATGCAACACTTGTTTATCAAGATAGATGATGAATACATTACTGGGTGATGAGAATATATGTTTCAATTAGTTTGCACTAATGGAACATTTGGATTAACCATGATACATGGTGAGACCAACTTCGTATAAACGTGAGTCTGGAACCTTTTAGGTGTTCAGATCTCTCATAAAGTGAAGTTAAGAATGAACTAGGCAATAGGATGAGACACTCATAGTGAGAATCTCAGTCCAAACTTTATCGATCATCTAAGGAATTATGAAAGAGTCTCACGAGTTATCTCCACCCAAAACACTACCATAAGGAGTGTTAGTTGGATAGAGAAACAAATCATTCATTGATTTTGTACTAGATTAGTCACACTATGCTTGCTAACAATTCATGGATTGTACCATGAATAATGTTACGACAAGTCCTTTGATTTTCTACCAACTGAGAAGGTTCATGAAACACTCTATGATATGTGAAGTGGGATTCATTCCTCACTACCACATATGGAAGTCTACGATCGTGAGGTTACGCTTGTCGTGAAGTGCTCGACAATCTATGAATTAGAATAGAGACATGTTATCTCGTTAGAGAACCCATCAAGCATTTTGGATATTTGTTTAACAAACCTTCTGAGAACAAAGTGTATGTTTCTCGTACGGCCGTCTTCCAAGAGAGGGAGCTGATTTCCAAAAGGGCTAGTGGGAGCCACATTGATCTTGATAATATTCGAGAGTCAACCAACGAAGAACCTAAAGTTGGACATGGCAATCAATTCTAGGTTGAAAGAGCTATTGAGTAAACTGGCATATTTCCACCTCTTCCTTATAGATATGATAAAGGACGTCATACACCTAGTTATATAAGAGTTTATATTACTAAGATAAATGATTCACTGGTATGGGCCAATCAGAGTATACCAGCTATCAGAAGCTATGGTAGGCCCTAAAGGCTACAACATGAAAGGAGGACATGGAGAGCGAGATTCAGTCTGTGTATATGAAAACTTGGTAGATCAAGTACTTGACCTTAACCATTAGGTGTAAGTAGATCTTCAAGAAGAGACAAGCATGGATAAGAACAAACACATAATCAAACCAAGATAGGTTTTAAGGATGTGTAAGCTTGAGAAGTTCCTTATGGACCGAAACAAGCATCTCGCAATTGGGAGATACAACACCCGTACATAATAAGGATCTATGGAGATAGATCTAAGTGATTCGTTGGATTGAGCCAAAGTACATGGAATGTTGAGGAAACTCGACATGAAGAATTCAAAAAGGAGTTTGGGCTTATTAAAATATGGCATGATATTGAGCGATGCTAATGTCGTAGTTACTATTGAGCTACAGGAAATGAGTCATGTCCCACGTGCTTCTGCTATGGGATCAATCATATATGCCATGACATGTACCAGACTGATGACTCGTATGCCTTGAGCATGCTAAGTTGGATTAGATCAATTTGGAGAGAATCAACGAATCAAGATCAAGAACTTTCTTAAGTGTCCTAGGAGGACAGAGGAAAGGATCTTTACAGTACGGAATAGGTCATTGTGAATTCATGATTTACTGAATGGTGAAGTATTGGCTTGGAAGAGTACCTAGTAATACACCATAGTGGATTTTACAAACTTAGAGTACATTGCAGTTAGTTAAATTTCAAAGAGAACAGTGTGACTAAAAGAGATTCATTAGTGACATTTTTGTTGAAATTAAATCATTTATGGTCCTTTTGAAGTTTCTACCTCGAGTATGGATCCTAAGTCACACAAGCTCACATGATACATACTCAGTAAGTTCCAACACATTTGATAGTGAGTCAAATGTGAAGGCATCATGGTCAGTAAGTCATATCGGAAGATAATATTGTCGATGCATTCCATAAGCCAATGTCACTGACAAGTCTGGCAGTCAGAAAAATTCAAGAGGCATTAGATTTGCAAATGAATTGGCTTAAACACTCTTAGTTTAGTTTTTTTTAAACCTAAGAACTTAAAACAATATAAGTGTTAATTCGATTTGGCGATTATTATGTAGAGATCTAAATATATGATGGAGTTCAGTCATTTCAATTAGCTTGTCACTGTGTTCTCCTTTTGCATGTTTGGAACCCACTTCCCGAGTATTAATTTACTCAAATGTCCACAGTCAGTCATACTCTTGGAAGTAAGTAGTGATTCAAGACTACCATGAGGATTAGTGGATTCTCCTTAGTGATTGGACATAGCATAGAGATTACGCTAACACTAATGAGTACTTAATAGAGATTTAAGTATTGGACCAACCCACACTTAAAGATTACTTCATGGATCCAGTCACGAGTAATTCTAAGACGATATTATCTTCTATTCTTCAAACCAAGATACATGTGGGGTTTTGATCTATGATTCTGTTATACATTGGTCTACTCCAACGATATCTGTAACTGGTAGTTAGAAAGGGTATGTCCATGTATGACATGATGAAGTAGACAAAAACTATGTAGTCGAAGTTTATTTGTTCCTTCTGCCATAACAGTAGAAGTGATATCTATGGGCCCCTCGATGATTTGGTGTTGACATCTAAAGTGTTTGGCCGAGCCCTGACTGAAATTGATGTGTTCAATTTATTCGTTAGAAGTAGTCGGTACAAATCTATATCGGGAAACATAATCTTGAATTCTGAGATTGACCATTATCCATGTCTCGAATTCATACACATATCATAGAACAAAGGGATAGTTGATCACTTATTTAAGGCATGAATCTTGATTAGATCAAGTGTTCAGTAGTTGCATTGGATGGCTAACTCTCTATTGATTATTGGAGAAATATTGGTCCTCGTATAGTTGATGACTTGTCCAAGTGGGAGACTGTTGGAAAGTATGTCCAAGGTCATTAACTACTAGTGATATTTCTAACAATAACAGGGTCCTTTTGGGTTGCCCTCAAGACTCAATTTGAGTAGAATAAATAAAGGAGAATTTGGTTTATTAATTATTATGGTTAATAATTAATTAGAACCCAATTGGAAAATATTTTAGGAATTAATTAACAGTTTAATTAATTACAGGGTTGAATATTCATTAATTGATAGTTGGTTAATTAGGAATGTTCCAGAACCCTTATGGGCTTAGGGTTGGATAAATATCACTCCATCTCACATGGGAAAAAGGAGTGAATTTCGTTGTTGGCCTCCTATCCCACCTGGGAATGAGTACAAAACCTAGGAAGGGATCCAAGGCTATAAATTGGGCCTTTGGGATTTCATTTCCTTGCACCTTGGCTTGAAGTTTCGCCAACCCTTCTTCGTCCCCCTATTAGGGACAATTTCTAAACCTCTTAGGGTTTGTGAAATTGACACCCTTATAGTTATTTTTATTCCACTCTTTAGTGTCATTGGGTGTGATACCATTAGAGGGATTATGGTTTGGGTCCTCTCATCCAAGCAACTTCATGGAGGATCAAGATCTCAAGCATGGAGATTAAAGGCTATGAAAGAGGTATGTTTTCTTCTTTGTATTTTTGTTTTCTAAGGTAGATGTAATTAGCATGAAACCATAGATCCATATGTTGCATGTACACTTTGGTATATCGTAATTTCGATTTTTCCGCTAACACGATCCCCACCCACATAACGAGCCCCAACCATCATACGAACAGCCCCCTAGCATACAAACGCCCCCAACCCAACATACAAATGGGCCCAACCCAACATATATACGGGCCCCACCCAGCACACAATGCTTGAGTAACAAAGATAGCTAGTATCCTACACAATATATTAAGAAGACTCACTGCAAACGTAGTCAAAACCTAACATCTCTCACAGACAATGAACAGGTGCTATACACCTCCTAATAAACCACACAAGGTAACCCTTACTCCACCTTCTAAAACTAGCCAATTGACCAAAAGTCAACCAAGTTAAAAGTCAACAGTCAAAGTCAACAGTTGACCTTCACATTGTGGCCAGACGATAGCCACGCCGTTGTGATCCAAAACTCCAATTACGAACAACTCAGTTGCGATCGAAACTAATGTCACATTGTGATGACCATGTTACCACGTCGTGACAGAGTCCGTCCAAAACAGTTGATGAGCCTCATCATCATGTCGTGACCTCCATATGGTCACGTCATCAATACTACATTTGGGGAAACTTAATGCATTCAGCCCCTAATCCTTTAAGCCATCCATTCTAACTTTCCAGAGGGCCTTCTTACTCCAAAAACATTCTAAAAATTGATGGCTTATAGACTGCATGTCTAATGCATTTCTTGAGCTCATGATAGGTCAAAATGATGAAAGATGGAACCAAAAAAATACATGCATGGATTAACTTAGTCAAACTTTAGATCCAAAGCATATAACCCTCAAGGG
Organism: Lactuca virosa; assembly: GCF_052849685.1. NCBI lineage: Eukaryota > Viridiplantae > Streptophyta > Magnoliopsida > Asterales > Asteraceae > Lactuca > Lactuca virosa. The sequence goes on from NC_136434.1 coordinate 3,753,339, forward strand.
ACCCGAATGACCCATAAATTTGCCAACTTTTTGGAATCCTTCCATCTAAATTTTCCTAAACTTGGAGAAAGTACAAAAAAATCCTAGATCTAGAAGCAAGGAACATAAAGCTTGGACTTGAACACTCACAATGGTCCAAAAGTTGCTCAATTGAAATCTATAAGCTTTCCAAGAGGTTCTCTACACCACATGGATCTTCTTCTCCCTTCCAAATGCACCAAATCACCAAAAGTAAGCTCAACTATGGAGGAAAGGGTATTAAGGTTTGCTTCAAGGTTCTTGGGGGTAATGGAGGCTGAAAATGATGCCCTAATTGTGCGTTAAAGATTTAGATACGGAGGAACCCCTAAAATTTTGGGCTTGTGTTGGAGCATGAAAATGCTCTATAATGATGAGTGTTTATTAGGTTAGAATATTCCCTTGAATGGAAAGCATATTCCCTCCACTAGTATATAAAGTGGAGGTGAGTGGTCTTTTATATTATGATTGTACTATGTAGACTTTAGAGGGAGAGTGTTTGGGTGGGGATTCTCCCCATCCACGAGGTTTCTTCATGTATCATGTTTTATTCTCTCTATCTATTCGTTATCAGTTTACTCATATATTTTGTTCATCATTGTTCATACGATTATCTTCTTGATATTATCTTTCCGCACCAATCCAATCAACAAAATGGGTTCCTACAATTGGTATCAGAGTGAGAGCTTGAACATCTCATGATTATTTCAAGGGAACGATCCGGATTGGTTTATTATCTTGAAGATCTTTATCATTCTTGAAGCATTTCTCAGCCTTCACAACTGAAAAATATATAGTGAGTTATTTACTGTTTTGTTGGTGATGTTGCTAGAAAAATAAATATTTTGGTGCTACTGTGCATGCATTTTGCTGCTGTTAAATCTATGTTATGAAGAAAAATATTTTTTTCTGAAGAAGATGAAGTGCATTTTAAAAAGGTGGTGTTTGATATTGTTATCCCATGCAAGAAGGTGTTTAGAAAAAGACAAAAATATGGATGTGAGGTAAAAGATTGAACAAAGGGTATGACTTTGGATGATATGATTTTTAGAAGTGTTTGGATATTTATTTCGGAGTGTACAAGTCGGTTGAGTTGTGATACAAGTGCTAAATGCATGCTATCTCTGATACAAAATTGATTTTAGTGTGTTTGGGTATAAAATTTCCGAGATTACAAGTGATTTGTGCTATGGTACAAACTTGAGTTGCATGTATTTTTTTCTAAAAGAATAAATTGGGGATATGTATACACATGTATGAATTGGGTGTATATTATGAACCGGACAAGATGCATGCTCAAGTTTTTTGATTTCTGTGCATGTCATTGACTCATTTGGGTTGTTTGTGAGTAGGGATATGACCGGTCATCATGCATGAAAAAGCCAAAACACCACCTGCCCTCCTTGCGTGTGAGAGACATGCTCCAATCCATCATTGACACATCAGTGATGGGTCTCACGATTGTAGTTTACTCTATTTTTCAGCCAGACCTGTTCCCCACGTGTATTACACACTCAAATCAGCCTCCATTCAGCGCATGACAAGTCGTAGCCGGGTCCCACATCAAATGACTTCAAGAGCCTTTTGTCTCATTAGTTGACTTGTATCGATTTGAGTTTTGATGGGTACCACTCTATATTGCTTTCTATCAGATGCATGTTATGCCATTCTCAGTCTTAGCGTGTGGAAGCCATACATCCACAAGCCAATCGATAGCTTGGCAAATTTGGTCCAACCTTCTCTTTCCTTATTAATTTCACCTGTCAACTTCCATCTTTAATTACTTTTGTCTCATTTGCTTGTAAATTCCGAGACCAAGTAGCCTCCACACTTCCGAGATGGACCCAGCCTCATGTGAATCCATTTTCCAAGATTTCGGATGCAAACCTCAACCCAGATTCCTTTTGTTCAGACCCACCTAACCCATCTCAGACTCAACCAATGCCTTTAATCCTTTGCTATTCGGATTCCAAATCGGATTCATCACTTGGATCTATCTGAACCCTTTTTCTTTGTTTCGGATTTAACCCATTTTCCTTGGTGAATCCATTTTCATTTTGGATCCACAAGATTTCAGATCTTTTGAATCTAAGTTCTGAGATTTCAGACTCACCTTTGTGAATCCATTTTTCTTTAAACCCCTTTCCGAGATTTTTTTTTAAAATTTTGAAATTCTTTTTTTATCTCAGTTTATTTCTTTTCTAACCCATTTATTTTTAAAGCTTTTTTTTTTATTAAAACCAATTTCCATTTTACTTTTACCCCATTAATTTTATTGAACACCCATTCTTTTTTTTTAATACCAATTTTTTTTAAAACACGTTATTTTTTTTAACAAGAATTTTACCCCCATGGTTCAAGGCTTCATTTTTCTTGCTGATTACGAGTGAAGACACAGTTGGTTCAGAGATTATTTTTTGTGTGTTCTTCCTCTTTCCGAGTTACTCGCATTTACAACCTCAGATTTATATGCTTCAGAGATTCGGATCCACAAATTTTCATTCGGAAGCTTGTCTGATCATCAACGTTTTCCGAGGTTCGCATTTTTACTTCCTTCGGACTGGTTACGTATGGTATCGAACCATCATTTGGACCAATTAGAGGTGTATACCAGTTCACTTCGACCTTGATTGACGAGCCATTTCTTGTGCTTTGGGAGTTCGGGCTTGCATTTCGGTTATCAACATTACTTCGATTCAGCATTATGATTCTTTAGCAGCGGGATTTATGATATATATACTCTACATTGTTTGTTCATTTTGACAATATATCACGAAGTCTACCCATGACCAAAAAATATTATCCTCGTTTTTTATGGGTAGATGCTCACATCAAAGGGGAGCGTGCGATGCTCCATCACATCCGACATATTCTCTTGTACGGTTTCATGATTATTTTTGATCTTTATTGCATGGTCGATCAAAAATAGGGGGAGAATCATGAGCATCCATTTTGAGTTTATTATTGGAGTTTTTAATGTTAGAGACATTTGAAGATGGATATCGATTTAGTAGTGTTATGTGGAACTGATTTTTGATCTTTACAGATCAAATTTTTGGCATTACTAGATGTTCTTCGGATTACGATTATTTATCTTCACACTCTACATTTTGGGATGTGTTGTTTGTGTTAGTATCCAGATCAGATATTATGATTGTTTGAGTTGGATTTGCGATATTTTGAAGACGAATATTATTTTGGTGATGTGACGTGACACTTATTTTTGACATTCTGATCAAGTTTTTTTGGCATTGCTAGACCATGTCTTTGGATTCACATTATTTATCATTCAGACTTTACTTTTGGATGCTTCACATTTTCAGCAGGTTATTCTTCAGAGACTATTTGGTGCATTATCACTCGAGTTCGGAATATTGAAGATGTTGTGTGATTCGACATTGTGCTCTTCGGTTCAACAGTCGAGGGGGAGACTATGAACATGATTGGTTTTTAGGGACTGGTCACATTCAAAGATTGGGATTTCATGTTTTTATTCAAAGATTGGGTTCCTGTTATTGTTCTTGGATGCCATAGATTCCATTTCTAGATTCCGAGATCATGACAAGTTCAACTTTTCTGAGACACTTCAGCACCAGACTTACCGGACCTGCCTGTCGGATATTCTACCTTTTATCACTGCTTTACCCTCACCATTTTCGAGCATTTAGTGGAGATTGTTGGAGCATGAAAATTCTCAACAATGATGAGTGCTTATTAGATTATAATATTCCCTTATATGGAAAGCATATTCCCTCCACTAGTATATAAAGTGGAGGTGAGTGGTCTTTTATATTATGAATGCACTATGTTGAATTTAGAGAGAGATACTGTTTGGGTGGGGATTCTCCCCATCCATGAGTTTTCTTCATGTATCATGTTTTATTCTCTCTATCTATTCAGTATCAAATTACTCACATATTTTGTTCATCATTGTTCATACGATTATCTTCTTGATATTATCTTTCCGCGCCAATCCAATCGACAAAATGGGTTCCTATAACTTGCGCTAAAACAGTCGCCACATCGTGACACCCTTCATGTCACGTTTTGGTGTCCATTTGAGGAACATGTTCTTCATCTTGCATGCCACGTAGTGACACTCCATGCGTCACATCGTGACACATGGTGTTCCTCAAAAACCATGCCTTTGACTCATTTATGCCATTCACTGATCCATTATGGAAGACGGGTGTTTCAAATCTCCCCCACTTAACTTATATTTCATCCTCAAAATCACTCATTTCTATTAAATGCTTACCCTACAACACGGTTTGATACCGCCTGAACCACTAGAATCCCTTTCAACACGAAAAACAAAAACATCTCACATAGATGACCATGTTCCGACATCACTACTGAACCAACACTAACTGGAAATCACACGTCCTGATGAAGAAAGAACATCAACACACCACACTTAACGAAAAAAGAGGAGGACTAATTACTTCGCCCGAACTCTGAAACTCTATGTTATGCCCGAGTTCCAGACAAACATAATCACTCAAACCGCCTCCATGATGACCACATTTCATAAATTCGAATCGACCGAAACCTCCCAGAACCTTTCTTATCCTACTGATAACTAGAAACCAGACTTCATGCCCATGTACCGATGTCAGTAACCTTGCACTCGAATATGAAGGCGACTTCAAACATGAGCCCTAACACTTGGAGCTATACCTACATAGACATCAAATCCTGCTGACCGGAAATTTGAAATTTCGATCCGTCTGAGATCTTCCTAGTCACACATCGTCCTACTAATAAACTGAAATACAAAATCCCTAGTTGACTGCAAAAGCTGACCACTTCTCATACGGCCACACAACAAGACTCCAACCAAGAGTCTAACCGACAAAGGCTATCCTAGCCTATCCATTGACACGACTCCATCTTACAGATAAAATTAAAGGAATGAATCAACGCCCCACCACTAGGGTCGGAATCCTCACACTCGGACACCAAAGCAAACCCCAAGAAGAACCTATCCACGTAAAACACACATCTTGCCCCCGAGGATTACCCAAGGTAACATGACCGAATGGGCCTCGCCCACAAGTCTCACCCGAGATTACATAACCAAATGGGTATCGCCCAAGGGTCTCACCCAAGATAACTTAACCAAACGGGCCTCGCTCACGGGTCTCACCCAAGATAATATGACCAAAAGGGTCTCACCTCTAATGAAAAGCTATACAAGCTTAATCATCGACACAACTCTAACAGCCCTAACTCATCATTTCTACAGTCTTACAATCACCATTTCTACAGCCTAACTCATCTAAATGAATGTTACGTATAGTTCGTGTTCTAACAACACTCTGGAGATTTCCATGGGCCCAACCCATGGTCTTTCCAATAATCCATAAGAATTACCTAGCCAAAATCAGCACGAGTCGTAACCCTAGCCTGCTCGACCTTATCAGGCGTTCAGGTCGTGCTTCAAACCCCAAAACCTTAATCAGAAAAAAACAGGCAGAGAGGCCCTCATACAACCCTCAACCTAAACCGAGACAAGAACCAAAAATTTGGCGTTGTCGATGCTTCAAATATTCGGACGAGATAACTTTTACTCCTCAACATCTGCTTTCCTGAGTACAAATGAATGAAGAACATCATTCCTTGCATAACTTTGATTCATACCACAGCTATAACTAGTTATCATCTTGTCCTTGGATATGAAACTCCAAGCTAACCCATGCTTGGAAATATTTTCATTAATGCCAAGCGATTCTCCCCCTTTTGGATTCAGCTACATTATAATAACTTCCTAATCATTCAAATTTCCAAGAAAACCCAAAACGTCACCACCAGGTTCTTAAAATCCAAGCCTGACATTATTGGGCATAAGAGATTCTGATGCCACCCATGCTCAATGTCGCTGTTGTATCCGAACTTACTTATTCAAGACGACCACCAACCCGAACTTGCAAGAACAAAGATTCCATGACAAAACGACTTAGGGTATGCATTCCCCCAAAACCAAGACATTCACCACGCGAAAATTAACGAAAGACTGAGGCATCCAACACCATTAACTTATACAACTCAAAATCCTCAAACGATTCAACTGATGACAATAAAAGAATTAACCATTATTGAAAATGGATCAACTACAGATAACAATCGACACATCGAAATAATAAATTCTTCAATAACTGATATTCAACTTGAGCATCTCAAGCGCCTCTTATCCTAATCCTCGGCATCCCCGAAAGGGACTACTGACCACAATGAGATCTTCGCCCAACAGCTCCCGTTGTGAGGACAATGTGTACATCCCTGAAGGAAAAATCTTGGCGACAACTAGCTTTGCAGTCACAGTCTGACCAATCCTTAATTATTTTGCAATCATGAAAAATTCCATCAGATCCTTGGCAACACGGCGAGAACCCTCCCAACTCAGAGCGCTTGGATGGTAGCCCACCTTCATCCTTTTATGTCGTAATAATCCCAAATCCAATATCTAGCATGTATGCACTACAACTTCATTGGACCCGTTGTACTAAAACCATAAAAATCAAACCAGTTTTTGATCTTCCAAGAAAAATGCACAATTCTCCCCAACTTAGGGTTCAAAATCCCATTGGTTGACATCTTCCATGTCGAAGCCTAAGACCGACTCAACCAAATACACCCAATCATGACTCTTGGTATGCAAAATGGCATATGATGATCCTTCAAATAATAACCAGACAATCATAAAGAAACCATAAACCTTTGGTGGAGAATTAAAAACTTTGAACATTACGTTTCACACACAATCAAATAATCATAATCATAAACAATGAAAGCAGAAAGGTAATGAATGTGATACGTACCAACATCCATATCCGGGAAAACTCGGGCCTCCTCAGCCTTCAACCTAGATGCTTGGCTCTTTACCATCGGGTCTCTGCCCTACCCTCACGGCCATCAGTAACCCTCAGTGTAGCTCGAGCATGTGCCCTCGCTGCTCCACCCGTCAGTCTTGGGCAACCCACCCTCTTGTAGCCCGTTTGATTGCAGTGAAAACAAATAGGACTCAATCCCAGAGGGCAATCCCCGTTGATATGACCAATCTCATTCCACTGGTAGTAGCGTAAACCTCTTGTTCGAAAGGCTCTATCGTGCGGTTTCCCTCACTTGCCGGAATGGTTGTGACCATGCTACCCTCTAGCTCGAGAATCGAAAATCTTGGGCTTCTTCGCTAAATCCTCAACTGTCTGAACTGAAACTGGCTTCCGCTTAGACTGAAGCTCTATCTCAATCTCCCACTCCCGCTCCTGGGCTCTAGAAATCATATCCTTTAATGTCTTACAACTCGACAGGTTCACCAACTCCCGAATGTCATTGCTCAACATATCATGGTACCTCATCTTCTTTATCTCCTCATCTGTAGCATACCGTGGAACCATTAAAGCCCTCTCCCTGAACTTGGTGGTGATCTCCTATGCAATCTTTATCGTTTGATGAAGTTCCTGAAACTCCCTCATCAACTGTTGCACCTCAATGATAGGTGCAAACTCCGCCCGAAATCTAGTCACAAAATCGGTCCAAGACATGGTCACAACGGCCACATTTCCCAAGGCACGACCAACCTCCTCCCACCAGCCACGAGTTCCATCCGTTAGAAGGTAAGATGCAAATCCCACCTTTGATCCCTCAGGGAAGAAACTCGTCCGATGAGCATTCTCCATGTCTGCAATCCAACATCTACTAGCAATATGGTTCTTCTTCCCGAAGAAATAGGGGTGTGTATGGGGCGGTTTGGTTCGGTTATTGGTTAAAGCTGAACCATAACCATTATGATTGGTTAATGCATTTTGGTAGCCATTGGGTATGGTTAATATTGGTTATGGTTAATGTTTTTATCGGTTAACGGTTTTGGTTAATGGTTAATATTGGTTAACCATAATGTTCAAAATAATATAAATGACGAAAGTATATTGCCATAAAAAATGAAAATAGAGTACCAAAAAGTCATCGACGCCAATGTTTGTAACCTAGCTTATAGTAATAGAATAATATGGGTACCTTTAATACTTAGAGTGAGATAACACATAGTCACATTCAAAATCAAAAAAATTCAATAAAAATATAAAACATTAAAAGAATTGACATTAATAATTTCATATATTGATAATTGATATTAATATTAAAATAAAGCCAAACATTCATACCTGTTCAATACGATTAAATCAAAAACTATAAAATAAAAGAGCCAAACATTCATATTATGTGTTCTTTGAGAAAAAAAAAAGTCAATCACTCATATACATTCATTGTGATTAAGTCAAAAACAGTAAATAAAAAACCCAAAAAAATTAAAAAAAAATACATTCTTAAAATATCACAGAGTCAAGAAGAACCAAAAACATAACTTACCTAGAAGTCTTGATTACAAAGTCAAAAAAATCCTTCGAATAGGAATATAAAGTCAAAACAATATTTGAGTCTGAGAAGCCTTCGATTACGATTATGAGTGTGAAGATTAAACTAATTGTGAATAATGTTTACAAATTATAGAATTAGCCGATTAGGAATTACAACATTAATCAATAATCTAACTCAATGCATGATTGGAAGATTGTGTGTGTCTGCGTTGTAGTTACGATTTAATCGATTATGTAATACGAGATCAGAATTAAGAACACAAGATCTAAATATAATCTGGTTGGCTCAATTATGCTTTCTGGAGAATACAGAGAAATATCAGAGAGTACAATTCGAATGCAAAAGCTACACTTTAACTCTAGTATTCATCCCATATATATAGGGATAAGGAAAGCGTACAAAAAATATAAAGGACTAAGACACTTAAGCTTCGATACAAAATGCCCTTATAATAAACAGACATACAAACATACTTCGACACTATGAAAGACCTAGATAGACTTCGACATTTCACAACATCTTTCGACCTCAACATTCTCCTCCTTTGTGAGAAGTGTCAAATCTAAGTCATCAGCTTCTGAGCAGCTTGATGTATAACTCTATGAACTTTTGCATACCAGTTAACCACCTTGCGAATAAGCTTTGTGTAATGAGGTGTGGTATATCTTTCAATATCACATGCTTGAAACAGAAACTTCGTAATCTTCCCTTCTTATTCTTTCTAACAAACACAATCCTCAATGACTTCAAACAAATCTCCCCATCTTCATAGCTCTTCAAACTAGCTTGGCTTTTAAACATCGATTGAGGTACAGTGATTTGTTTACCAATAGCCAAAGCTAATTCGACATCAGTTAAAGCAAGATATTCATAGCAATTTTCTATAAAGTACTTGATGTGAGCAAATCCAATTAGGAAATCTTCTTTGCTTGTTAACTGAAGCTTTGAAACATCGGTTCCCTTCAAAATTCTTGTAACATAAATCAAATCATGAACATTCGTCAAAGGGAAGTCAGCAACAGAAAATTTGAAAGCGACATTGTTTGCTCTGACAACATGGAAGCGATAATTCTGCAACATTGCCTCGAACAAAACATATTTGGAAATATTAAGAACTCGAATTATCTTGACCAATGACCAAATTTCCTCTTCCCTTTTACCAAGAATGGCATGAAATCGAATCTTCAGTCGTTTGAATTCTTCTTTGTCTTCAAACTTATCAGCAATCTGATATTGTTATACCATGAACATCATCTTGTTGATTGGAAAGTCTAATTGGTTGAAATCAAAATTTTCTGTGGCATGGCTCTTCTTGGGAATTTTCTCAAAGTCATGCATTTCACCAGTTAAAACCTGGGCTTCAATGTATTCATAACAAAAATGATTTGAAGGATCACCCTTATCAAGACCAGGAGGGTCATTAGCCCTTTGTCGAAGAATGCTTTGAATCTGCCTTTGTTTATCCATTTCTTTCTCAACAACAACTTTATTTTCTTCAGCAGTGGGTTCTGTAGAGATACCTTTCCCTTTGTTTTTAATCTCTTCTGTCGATGGAGGTGGCTTTGATGAACTTGAACCTCCAACAGCAAAACTAATCACAATCCTTTTTTGTCAATGGTATTGTTGTTGTTGTTGCTGTTGTTGTTGTTGTTGAAGAAATTGTAGTTGAAGTCTTTGGCTATGAAGTGTGATATTGAGTAGAGATGACTTTACCAACTACTTTCGCATCATCATCTCCTTTCGAAGAACCACTACCTCCCATACTAGTCTTCGAACCCATGCCCATGCCAACACATACCTTTTCTCCCCCTTGCACCCCTGTGTGAACAGGTGGGGCACCCGTTGGCATTAAAGTAGCCAGTTTCGCAAGAGGAGCTAATTCATTGTGAATAACATATTCCAATAAGCGAAACTTTTGAGTTAAAAAATCAGGAGTAAGTAATGATGATGATGAAGACCCATACTTCGAAACCAATTCCTTAAGAGTATTCAGCATCTCTTCAACTTTTCCAAAAATCTAAACATCAAGTTCAGCCTTCTTATCAATCTTTGGAATTAGCGAATGATACCACTTGACAACATTCGTTATAGCATCAACGATTATATCCACTTTTGTGTGGAGAGAAGAATAATCATGACTAATAGCTGCAACTTCCTTCGCCATATCAACCCTGAGTTCTTCAATCTTCAGGTTGAAATCTTCACGAAGCTTCTTTACAACTTGAACAAATACAAGATGTCTTTCTTTTTCCACAAATTTCAATTCCTTAAGCTTATGATTGAAAGTCGAAGACTGAGCCTTTACATGATTCTCGTTATTCCGGTCTAGGAGCTCCAATTCATTTCACAAACGAAGCTCTTGAGCTTTGAGCATCACATCTACTTCATTGCCAGACACATAATTTCGACCCCCTGCATCAGCTTGAAGCTGCAATAAAGAATTAAGCTTCCTATTGAGAATCTTTAATTGTTTCCCCGACATCAACATGTGATCAGGAATGTTCTCTTCTTCTGGATCGAATTCAATATTAGCAAAAGTTCCAATAAATTCACCATCTTCAGTGGATTCATCTTCTTGAACAGTTTTGGGGCCTTTGGTGGATTGGGATGGAAACAATGAAGTGATGGGTTGATTCATGATGTTTTCAAAAGTTGGTGATTGAGTAGAGTGAGGTAAGGTGATAGGAATAGAAGTATAAAATGGTGGTAATGAAATAGTGGTGTCAATGGTAGATGTGTCGAAGGAAAATGAAATAATACTATGGGAAGTACCTTGGTTTTCATTTGTCAACACTCCTTCACCCATATTGACATTTGAGTCAATATTAGATATGTTCGCAGGGATGCCTAAAGTTCAAACCTCCTCCGAAACTGACTCAACAATTGAAACTTCGGGTGGTATGCCAACAGTCTTCGCTTCGAAGAATCACCTTGATTAGTGGTTGTGCCCACATTAGATGCTATCATAGTGCCATCAGGACTTCCAATCTCCTCGACATTCGACTTGATTGTAGAGCCCCTCGTTGGTGATGGAAAAGCCATATCAATATCACGAGGTGGTGATTGAGACTTACCACTTTCGTCAAAATCGGATTCGGGAACAACTTCATCCATAGGATCTTTAACAACTTTCTTCTTGTTTTTAGATATGCGTTTCGCCATATCTTCAGCTCTTCACTTCTTTGATGCAGGAGATACAGGAGAAGGAATTTCGTGAATAACAATGCCTTTGCTATTTAGCTGGGGCTTGCGAATATTCTTGGACTTCGTACCTTTACCACTTGGCCTTTCTGGGGAATGACGAGGCCTGTGAGCGATTTTCTTCAAACGTTTAAGAACCCCAGACTTCGAAGACATGACTTCCTTGGCTGGAATAGACGTGTCTTCGACAATTGGTTGAACAACTTTCTTTGCAACCTTCTTTGGAGAAACTGTAACAACTTTTTCAACAGGCTCTGGACTAGGCTGCGAAGGACTAGTCTTTACTCCTTTCTTAGATCCTTTACTCTTTTTCGATGCACCACCAGCTACTTTTGATAACAACACTCCAGTTTCAATCGAAGGGTTGATAGTGGTGAGATAAGCCACCAGAACTGGATTTGTAGGATCAACTCTGCGAAGCATATCATCAGGAATGCGAGCAACCGATGGAAACTCATCGTGATTATCCTCCACCGTCTTTGGATGATGATACAAAGAAAATTTGGTCTTAGGTTCATCTTCAGGAACAACAACACCTTCCTTTTCATATGCATACTATAGGATTAAACTCCAGTATCGAGCACACGAAATACCATTCACCACATTTTTGTTACTGGTTCTTTTAGCAAACTCATCCCACAATGGTGTCGCATAATCCACCTGTAGATCATAATAAATCCCTGCTACCATAGTATATATCTCCAATTTTGTCTTATCCGATCCAACACTTCGACCCGTTAGGTATCAAAGAAAAATACCAAACAAAAAATTCCATATGCAAGGCAAACAAGATTTCTTGAAATCACTTATCTTGGTAAAAGTTGGTTGATAACCCATCTCATTAAACATGTGAAGATCTTGTTCATTCGAGACCTCATAGAAAGGGTCAACATTGGGAAGTTTCAGGATCTGAGCAAACATCTTCTTTGTTAATGTGAACTTCTTCTCAGTAGACAATTGAAAAGTAACCACCTTGATCGTCTTGTTGTATACTGAAGTGGAACCAACAATGGACAACCATGTCATCGGAACCGAAAAAGATGCTGACATTGCTGTTGACAAAACAGAATGATTCAGAGCAATGATGAACATCTTTAATTCGTTAGGATACTAAGTAACATCCGGTTGAACTTGGTAATTTGTGCTTTGAATCTTCATCAAAGGTTGAGAAATAACATCATCTGTTGTTTGAGATGGATCAACTTGATCATGAACATCCACCATTCTTAGGGCTTGGAAAAAAACTTGAGAGAACAGAATGTATTGGGTAAGAAAATATTTGGAAAATTTGTTATCGCGTAAAGTTGGAAAGAGGTAACCCAAAACCTTGAACTCCCAAAAAGAGAGAGTATGTACCCCTACCTAAGTAGTTGCAATCTCGGCATGAAAGGTCCCTAAGTGATCCTCTAGTAGCTCTATGATCCCCTCATTGACGGTACCAAAAATCATAGGAGCTGCATCCATAATACCGTAAGTGATCTCTGACATAATGAACTCGCGTATCCTCTCATCAATCGGCTTAGTACCAGAGCCTGAACCTGAACCTGAACCAAAACATCCTCCTTGAGTGCTCACCACCATACTGAACGGTGACCATGCAAACAATCAAAACATATCCAAAGAATTCCTCATTCTACAAGCTTCTTAGAATCCTCATGACTTTTCTTCATACGAGTAAGGATCCTGTGCTTTCAGTAGTACGTACCCAGTACTACTGTCCACACCTATCCATACTTTCCTCAAGAATTATCTTGAATCCTCTATGTCACCTCCTAGTAATGATACACCCAAAAGTCGCTAAACAACACACATTCGCACTAAAGTACTCCATAGGCTCTCTTAGGGTTCCCACATCAACCTGCCATCAGCTGTTGAAGGTCTCCTACTAATGTCAGTTAACTAACTCGTGAATACGATTACATGAAACAAAACTTAAATAAATTTTCAATTAAAAGATTATGCCCTTCAACAGTTGGACTCAGACAAGTGTTGCACAATAGAGCCAAATCAATTATTCTAAAACCATTTAACCTTTGCGGCATGTAACTTAACGTATTCATTTAAAATTTAACTAACATCAATATAAGCCTTAGAAAGCACAAAGAAAGCAGCATTCGGGCAACTAAACTAAATAGGCAATAAGACATCATAAGTCATCTCTCCTAATATGTATTCTAGCATGCAATCATGACCAGATCCTTATTCTAACTTCTAGTATGCATATCATACTATAACACATATAACATATCGACATGTATGGTTATTTTGGAAATCACTTACTTGAGCTCGACTGATTGCATGCATCACACCCTTTTCTTTATAAAAACCTTTTTATAAAATCATTTTCTTTTTAAAAAGATTTTATTAACTCCTCAGCTTGAGTTCGGACACACCCAAGAGTGTGCCCAAATCCCTCAAACCAAGGCTTTGATACCAACTTGTAACGTCCCAAAAACACCAATAAAATTTTCATTTTTAAACCATCAAATCCATACAAACATTTGTTCCAAAACCAATCATAGTAACATATATCTCTCAAACATCAGAGTAAAACAATAATAAACAGTGTGGAAAAAGCCATCAAAGGATGATGTGCAGTCAAACCGGGCCCTTCCCTTTGGAACTGGTAGTAGCTGAAAATATTCATACCACAAACCCGTAAGCACAAAGATTAGTGAGTTCCGTAAAATACCACATACCATACATAATGTCGGGCCTCACCCATCATACAAACTGGCGCCATCCAGCATACAAACAGGCCCCGCCCATAATGCAAGAGTCACAAAGACAACTAACATCTTACACAGTATAGTGAGAAGACCCATCTTGCAAGCGTAGTCAACAGCTAATAGCTCTCACAACCAATGAATGGGTACTATACAACTTAGTCTACCTTCTAAACTAACCAATTCACCAAAAGTAAATGATCGAAGTCAAAGTCACAACTGACCTTAACTTTGTGCCCAGACCATGGCCACGTAGTGGCTAGCAACTCATCCCCAATCCAAAAATCCAATTATGAACAACTCATTTTGTGAAACACACAAGGTAACCCTTAATCCACCTTCTAAAACTAGCCAATTGCCCAAAAGTTAACAGTCAAAGTCAAAGTCAACAGATGACCTTCATTTTGTGGCCAGACCATGGACACGTCGTGGCGAACAACTCATCCCTAATCGAAAACTCCAATTACGAACAACTCATTCGTGATCAAAACTATTGTCACACCGTGATAGACATGTCATCACGTTGTGACAAAGTCTATCTAAAATAGTCTACGAGCCTCATCGTCACGTCATGGCCTACATATGGTCACGTCATTAATTCTGCATTTGGGGCAACTTAATGCATTAAGACCCTATTCCTTTAAGCCATCCATTTCAACTTTCCAGATGGCCTTCTTACTCCAAAAAACATTCTAAAAATCGATGATTTATAGACATGCATGCCCAATGCAAGTCTTGAGCTCATGATATGTCAAAATGCTGAAAGATAGAACCAAAATCACATTCATGGATTCAAAACTTAGCCAAACTTCATATCCAAAGCATATAACCCTCAAGGGACCTCATTGATCCATAAAGTTGCCAACTCCATGGAATCCTTCCATCCAAACTTTCCCAAACTTAGAGAAAATACACAAAAAGCCTAGATCTAGAACCAAGGAACATAAATATTGGAACTTGAACACTCATAATGGTCCAGAAGTTGCTCAACTGAAATCTCTAAGCTTGCCAAGAGGTTCTCTACACCACAAGGATCTTCTTATCCCTTCTAAATGCACCAAAACATAAAAAGTAAGCTCAAATATGGAGGAAGGGTTATTAGGTTTTGCTTTAAGGTTCTTGGGGTGATGGAGGCTGAAAATGGTGCCTTAATTCTAAGGTTAGAGGTTTAAATACGAAGGAAAACCTAAAATCATGTGCTTAGGACGAAACAGTCGCCATGTCGTGACACCCTTCATCTTATGTCGTGGCGTCCATTTGAGGAACACATTTTTGATCTTGCATGCGACGTTATGACACTCCATGTGTCACGTTGTGGCACATGTTTTTCCTCAAAAACCATGCCTTTGACTCCTTTATGCCATTCACTGATCTATTATGGGAGACAATTGTTTCACAAGGAGGAAATGCTTGACGAAGAGTATTCTTGATTGGTGTGAGAGACGCTACCCATGATCCACCTATAGAAAATGATAGATTCTTGATAAATAACTTGTATACAAACTAAATAATGATAAAAAATTTACTACCACTAGGTTTAGACATTCACTAAAACTTGAATCTGGTAAGAACTAAAGAAATTTGCGTTAATTAGCTATAGGATGGATACGTAAGTTGTGTGCTGCTAAAATTAAACGGTTTTAGAAAGTTTGATTTGGCTATATTGTGCAGCTCTTGTTTAAGTCCAACCATTATAGAGTTGAATCTTTCAATTGAAATACTATTTAAATTTAGCGACATGTAATAGTATTCGTCAGACAGTTAATTAACATTAGGGGAATTATCTCGGCAGATAACAAAGAAAAGTGAAAGGAATCTTTGTTAAAGCACTCGTTGTACTACTTAGGATCTCTCAAAATTCTAAAAAACATTGTTTCGTAAACATTTCATTTACCATAAGGATTTAACACTTTTCAAGTATCAGACTCCAAGGGGTGTTTATCTAATAGCACTATCCTTACCACTCTGAGTAAAATCCAAATCGGTTCTAAACTTCCCTTCGAAGAGGAACCTTATGAAATCAGTTTATTCTCTTTTAGAAATACACTTTTCTAGTATTTAATTTGTTCCAAGTGATGCTTTTATGTAACTAAGATTCTCCCAATAGTGCCTTTGCATCGGGCACTATAAGTTGAATTTTAGGGACCAACTTCTTTCAACGGGGGAGAATGTGACAATCACCAAAATTGTCAGCAAACGTTAACCGCAAAAGTGATGATCATCAAAGATAATAGATTAAGTATATAATATTTGTCAATCTATGAGGAAAATACAAGATTTCGTATTCCAATATGTAAGAAAATCAATCAAATTGCTTGAATACTACAAAAATAACTATGCAAAAAGTTGTGTTATTTTCCATAAATAATCACATATTGCAAGAGTAAATGTCTCCCTGATTTCGAAAATATAAATTTCGTAAAAATTTAACTTCGTATGGAGAAGTTATGATTTTTTCTTTTCTAAGTTAGTAATTCATCTCTACGACGAGGGGAGCGACGCAACTAGCGAAAAGGAGATTAGTTGAGTTTTAGCCAAAACATCAAAAAAGAGAATTGTAGTCTTCTTCAATATAAGATCGTGGACGTAGGGAACGCCACAAACGGAATCCGTACGAGGAAGTTATGATTTTTATTAAATCATTTCGGATACCCTCATTATAAAAATATGGGCTAAAAAAATCACATTTAACCAATTCAACCTAAAGGAAAGTTGTAGTACTCATCTATAGCTACGTATGGATATAAAGAACATTGAAAATGGAGCTCGTATTAAGAAGTCACCGAATTTACAAAATCTATATTTTTCGCTCGGGAAATCACGACGCGCATAAGGTTCTAGAAAATATAGTGCAACACCACCAGATTTCGAACACGTGGCAGATCGTTTCTGGGTCTAACACTCAAGGGCACATTACGCCCCGAATCCCAGGCACGAAGCACCCTCCCTTCTAGCCTATAAATACCACTACATAATTCCATTTCTTTAGCACATAAAAGATCAGCCCTTCTCGACTGATTTCTTTTATCTTAAAATTTCTTTAGAAATTTCTTTCAAATTATTTTATCTTATTTCTCCCTCGATCCTGCTTATTCCCGAGCCCTGGCCACTTTTCAAAAAGAAAATATCGATTAATGCACGCTTCAATGGTGAGTTTCACGGTCCCTTTTTCAAAGCTTTTTCCCAATTTTAAAAGGGGGGCGGGGGGGGGGGGGGGGGGAGGGGGAGGGAATACATGTTAACCTATTATTAGTTTATCGTTATAAATATTTTTATCTTTAAAAAACATATTTATACCCTATCGTTACTTTGTTCGATTCTATTGAAAAATATCTATATATTAAATCGTTACTCTATCCGTTTTCAATATCGATAATACCTATATATTATGTCGCTATTATGCCCATTTCTATATATATATATATATATATATATATATATATATATATATATATATATATATATATATATATATATATATATATATATATATATATAATATAATGTCATTACTCTGCCCGTTTCAATTTGGATAATATCTATTTATTATGCCGTTATTCTGCCAATTTCAATTTGGATAATATTTATATATTATGTAGTTATTCTGCACGTTTCAATTTGGATAGTATTTATATATTATGCTGTTATTCTCCGCATTTGGATAATATTCCTATATTATGCCATTATTTTCGTTCGTTTCAAAGGATAATAATTATACAATACATTGTCACTCTCCTCGTCTGATTTTGCTGAGATAGCTATTTTAATTATAATTACACAATACAACATGGAAATTCTTTTGTACCTTAAAGCTAAACAAAATTGTTAACATATGGTCCATTAGCATGGTCTAGACGCCAAGATTTGGCGTGCCAGCCTAGGTTGATGCTCTCCTAGCGCTCGCCTGCCAACCTTGTCTAGTGCCCATGTCTGGCACTCCCCTAGCGCTCGCTTGGCGACCGCAGGAGGCCTTACCCAACTCCCTGCTAGTTGGGCCTGAGTTGGGCCGGCCCAAGGCCTAACTTAACTCTCCTTAGACATAATTGTCCCCCATAAATAGAACATAATCTCCCCCATTGAAGGGGAGCTTCCCTGGGACCTTTCCCAAGGGGCTGAAACCCTAGAGCCTCCATGTCTAAACACACACACCCAACACAAAGGTGGTTTTCTCCGGCCAGGAAGGACCATCTTATTCCTACCAATCGATCTAACTTGTTCGTCAAAGCTTGCTCATGGGGTACAGTCTCAGGGGCAATGCTAACAACTTTGATTAGATGTTTGATTAGGTATCTCGTCAGAAAATCGCTGACGGCACCACCTCCAGATCTCTGATCCGGAACCAACACAGAAGACCCGACAGCCTGATGACATATTACATTTGGCACCATCCGTGGGACCAAGAACGAATAGCTATCGTCTCTTGGTCTCAACCTCAGTTTCGCCTCCGATCTGTTCAGATCTGTTGTTCTTCGCTTCAGATACACTCAGATCCGTTCATTTGAACCATTATTTGTTCAGATCTGTTTGGCTCTCGCCATGATCTATTCACATCTACTTACCAAAATTTCAAATCTCTACATCTGCTTCGTTTCTTCCCTCAGATCTCTAGATTTGCTCCATTTCTTTCTCATTTCAACATTTTCCAACCCGGCAAAGGCCATCTCAGATCCATTTTCGTTGATGCTTGGTCGGTTGTTTAGCAAGATGGGAAGAAAATAAGTTTCTATGATCTTTCACCCATTCTTTGTTCATATTTTGGTATTTTTTCCAATAATCTGAGAAAAACAGAAGTTTTCATAAGTTTTTACACAATTTTCAGTTCATATGACCAATATAATAAATTTTTAACTCATCAAAACTTTTTCCAAACATAAGAAAGGTCTCTCAGACCAATGTTCGTTCGTATTTTGGTGACTTATTCCGAAAGTTGAGGATTAGAGAATTTTTATCTCATTTATCAGTTTATTTTTGTGATTTATTCAGAAATATTGGGAAGAAAGAAAGTTTTATGAGTTCTTGAACTCCTATCAGTTAATATCACAAGAAAATACCTTTTAGTTGGTGATTTTCTGTGTAAAACCTCATTCTTCGAACTATTGCTCGTACATACAGCTACAAAGCTTGTACATCCCATAAAACGCAACAAAACTCCAAGAATCATGTTCATATTTACCACTTTCACCAAAATACATATTATTTCTCAACAATAAATAAACCTCGAAAATCATAGCTCACACGTTCTACAAATCTCATTAAAAATACAAGCAAAGTACATGTGTTTGTCTCATTTCAATGAACAAAAGGAAAAAGAGAAGAAAGAGTAGCTAGTCTCATTCGTTGAAACTGTTTCTTGTACACATCATTGTAGTGTTTGTACATTTCAAAAAACCCATTAGATCAAAACCAACCTCAAAAGTTGGACAATTTTACAGCTCATGGTGGTACAAAGAGTAAAAAAAATGTATAAGAATAGTGTACATATGTATTTTTGACCAAAAGAAGATAAAAGAAAGCAAAAAATCTCAAAAATTACAAATTACAGCTCATATTTGTACTATTTGTACATCTAAAAAAATAATACTAGAAAAGTCTTTTGTTGTACTGTGTTCGTTCTCAACGGCCAAAAGGAAAGAAAAAACAAAAAAATGGTACATCAAAACATCATGTAGGTACAACATGCTTAAAAACTGTCAAAACAGAAAAAAAAAAAATAAAAGGTGGGTCCCACACCCAAAGTCGACTGTCATCTCGAGTACCGGACCATACTACGACCATTGACCTCCGGAGATGGCAAGGGCGGCCCTGATAGCAATCACAACCTCAGTCGTCGACCTCCGTTCACCTCCAAATGACGACGACCCCCCCCCCCCCCCCCCCGGTCGGTTCCACTACTAACCGTTCCCTCCGCCAACATCTTACTGGAGGAAACCCACAATGACGATGGCGAGAACCGTTTCCTCCTCCCAGTACATCAGCGGTTGACAACTGCCACTCCGCTGGACCATCTACGACTTCCATCGCTGCCACCTATAGCGATCACCAACCATATATTTGATGAAGCAATTCCGACAAAACAACATTCATCGCTATCTGCTGCCCTTTATCTCAACACATCGCCAACGACGACCTAATCCAGTAGGCACTACCCCACCGAAGCATCATCACCGCTAGGCGCTCCACTAAACTAGTCGCCGACTAACCGGTGACCTCTGAGCACCACCAATAGGAACTACCCCACTGAAGCATCATCACTACCAAGTGGAACCCAAATTCCACTAGACTACTCGTAAGCCACCGGTAGTATCTAACGCGTCACCACCTTCGTCATCAGTCGCCTTTAATACATGTGACCCAACAGACCTACGTCTCTGGTAAAATCGCATCTCCATCTACATGTGACGAAAAAAATGTGCCGCCTACGAGCTCACTGCTCCTTTCGCCTCATCGTGCATAACCACTGTGCACCAAGGAACAGCAGCTCCGACGCCGACCGCCTTTGACGCTCCCAGTGAGATACCTCCCCTCGCAGATCGTCGATGCTTCTTACTCTGTTGGTGTCTTCTGTGATAATCCATGAGAACGAGATGCAGGCATAAAGCGTTGATTCAAAAGAGGTGCGCCAAATGTGTGCCCTTAAACCTGGATCAGCCCACCACGAAAAAAGAGAGAATAAAGAAATAGCATTTACCAATTGGGCTTCTACAAACGGACTATAAGGTTTTAATTTGAGTTTTCTCTCAAGTTAACGTTTCTCATGTTGATGGGCCTCCTCAAAAATATTAAAATGGGCTATTTTTCAAGAAATTTAACCATTCAGTCATTTAATGCTCATGTGTTGGAAGCCTGTTTAGCAAAATCTAATTCTAGAAGATGTGGCCCAGCCTAATCTGTATCTCAAAAAATAGGGAGTGTGGGATAATTTGAAATAAGCTCAAAACTCCCAAGCTAGACACCATTTTATCACCTTGGGCTCCCTCTTGGGCCTAAATTTGTGAATTGGCTCCAAAGAGTCTCATTCTGGGCTCCTCCAAGTGGGTTGAACAATTCTTTTTGGGGAGAAGAGCAGTATGCTAATGCTACTACTCCATGAAACTCTTCGAAGCGATCGAAACTTCAATCAGTCTATGATTTCAAGAAAACATACATATTATCAAACTTGGTTGTGTTGTCTTTTCAGATAACCGCCTCAGCGTCGCGGCACTCAGAACGCGCCGACGGCAAGCTCGCGGAACAAAGCTCGGTCAGTAGAGCATTTTCAGGGACTCGCGAAGTTTGTACTCTTGACCAGTCACCCAAAGTTTCCCCAAGTGGGCATAGAAATATAATCCTCTACCCGGTGCTAGGTGCAGATCTCATCCCCATCATCGGGGCGCATGCGACTTTCCTCCAATGGTGCTTCTATGCACAACTTTTGACTGTGACTGGACTGCAAGAACCACAGACTAAGCACGTGGCATTTATCTACGCACCTTGGAGCTTGACGCAACAACCACATCAGAAAATGATCCCATGGGTTGCATGACGAGATTACGCTTCTTAGCATAACGAAATGGCTCAAACTAAAAACCGACGTTAGACACACATCGACCTACTTTAGATACAAGGTCTACCTATCCCTCTCTCCTCGAGTAAATCAATAACATATAGTTATATCTATATATTACCCCTATTTAGTAAACCAAAAATGTTTATTAAAACTTTATCATGACAGTCGTGGCATGTATTTACTTTCAGGAAGTTAAAGTATTTATGCAACATCTTATTTTCATATGAAAAGATGCCACATTTTGATAGCTGAATCGGCAACATATTTCGATTTAATCAAACCATTTCTCTATCATTGGTGCTTAGCTACTAATTGCACACTACTGAAACATTTTTTCCCAATATACAAGTATTTTACCTTACAAGCTTACACAAAGGCACATGCTGTGAACAATTGCCAAAACATATGCTTTCATACACTTTACCTGCCATCATCATGTATTTATCTTACTATTATTTACATAGTATGGAGCTAGATAACTTACTATTATCATTCGCAACGGCATGTACGAACAAACAGGGCTCAAATGTGCAAGCACGAGCCAATGCATACAAAACAACTCATGTTCAGCCATGCTAATACCTAATACCAAAAAAGCACCATAAAAAATGGTGAAGTTTAATAGCATACTAATCTTAAATACAACCATTCTTACAACAAAAACTGCCAAAATATTGTCTTGTTGGTCACCACCAAGCTGTAACCAAGTTGCACAACACTATGTATAAGTGTTAGCTCTACTTCGAGAAAAGAGCTAAACTACATAACAAGCAAACATTTTATATGATCGTGCATCCCTAGGAAAACATTAGTGTCATGAATGAAGAAGGAGTTTGACGGTCCAATCCTCAGAGGCTACATTCCATGCTCTCATCAACCATAATAACCAGCTCTTAGTATCCTCAACTCTCGACAAGCAGTATCACTATGATCTCAACTGCCTCTTAGTGCATAACACTACCATTGCTACATGAATCGTTGCCAACAAACCATTAACATTACAAATATGCCAAGACAGCGGGGAATCGATTGCCAACACAACCCATGATTTAGCAATGCATTAAGTTCCTTTATATTTTGGGTGATTCAAACACCCGACCTGTGCACATAAATCGAAGGCTGCTAAACCTAATCTCGCTAAAGGTTTAGACATAACCTTTGCCTCGATTTGCATGGCTTTCTAGCCTGAATCCAACTTTGCGGCCTGCTCCGCCTACATGGATTAGAATGTTCATAACCTTTACCTCACAATCGCTTGGTACGCTCTGTGAACAAGGCCTGAAGGCTAGCGACCATCGCCAATCCATCTCCATGCAATGCTATTCCACGCGAAGTACTTAAGATCACCGACCGCTAGGCCCAATCTTTTCCATGTAACGCTCTCTTACATGACATCTCTATGATCGCAGGCTGCTAAGCCCGGTTAGTTTTTCCAGGCAGCGCAATATATGTTGTGCATCGCCATGCACTATATGATGTGCATCATAAGCCTATGTTATGCTTAACACCACACATTCAGTGGTTCGTTTCCTGCAATCATCATGGTTTTCTTGTGCTCAGGTGACCAATAAGGCGTCCTCTACATCACATCCTACTATAACGAGGATACTCTTCGACAACATGCATTTCAGACAAGTCTTGTTGTCTTTATTTATGCCAACAAGCTCGTAGCCCAGCTCTTAGCAATCACACAGCTCATCCCTCGCTAGCAGCTTGCTTCTCAAATTTCTGCGGCCTTGCACCAATTGTCACTACAGCTCATAACGCAACAAAGCATTAGCGACCACAGACCGCTAAAACCGGTCAGTTCCACTAAGCTGTGCAATATAAGTCGTGCATCACCACACACCACTGGAAGAATCCGGCTAGGGATAGACCAAGCAAGAAACACCTCTAAGATGACAGTCATGCTGCATAGCCATATAGCAGATTCGCTCTACATGTTATCAACGGGAGGAATTACTGATGTCAGGTCGTGAGGCATGTCCTAGATAGCTCTCGCCCACCGACAGGATAGTGGAGATGCACCAGAATAGAGCTCGCATCTTGGAAGCACAAGATGGGAGGCCCATCCCCTGGACTTGGAACGTGAAAAATTGGTGCCACTTTTACTCCTAGAGCAAGGAGAAGAGACAGAAAAAGACACACCACGAGTGAGGGTAATGTGATCTAACTCCAAGTGGATAACCACACCCCAACAGTTAGCTCTTGTTCTGGGCCTATTTTCATGTCAAATATTATTCGAGCTAGATATCATTTCAATAAGAGGTTGTGCACATTTACCAAGTGATAATGACTGATCATCTGCATCACTTGAGCAAAATCGATGTGAGAATGCAACCAATAGGCTTTAAAGGCTCATAACATTTCCCACAATATAAAAATACCTATGTCTTAAACGCATCGAGGTGACAACCTCGGCTTAACTTAGATGACTAGGCACGGAGTAAAAACCTCCTTAGCCCAACACTTAGAACAAAGTCTTAAAGGGTAACTAGAAAACTCTAGCTAAAAAGAGTACCCTAACAAAATGGACGAGCCAAGGTTCATAAGAAGGGACCAACCAAGGTCTTGGCCTAAAAACACAGGCTAAGGACTCGAAGGAAAGACGAGCCCCAAGCTCGTGAGTTCGAACTCCTTAGACAAAGCCAAAGAACTCTGGCTGAGTACAAATAAACTCTCACTTAGAAAAAGAGAGAATCCTTTGAATCTTAACACCCCACAGAGTAAGTAGGAATCAATCCCAGTCAATTCCTAAGGCTAACACAAACCTTTGGAAAGAAATCCCTCCGATGGGAAAACATGAACAAATAAATCTCATGGACCAACATTATCCTTCGCGAAGAAACCAAACTAGTGGCCAACATGAACCATCTAGGACCAAAGAAAGCAAGCTTAAGACAACAAATATCCCACCAACTCTGCAAGACAAGAATCAGCCTCGTTCAAGCGTTCACGTGCTACAACCCCGCTAAATAAGATATACTTTTAGAATAAATGTTGCAGCTCGGTTCACTCGGTTTTTGAAGGAAAAAGGGGGAGAAGAGCAATACGCTACTATTGCTACTCAGCAAAGCGTTTGGAAACAACCGCGAGACGAAATTCAAATTGACTTATGATTTGATTGTGTTTTCTTTTCAGATAACCGCCTCAACACCGCAACACTTAGAGCATACCGACAGCAGGCTCGCAGAGCAAAGCTCGACCTATAAAGCATTTATATGGGACTCACAAAATGTGCATTGCTAACCAGTCACTCAAAGTTTACCCCTAGGACTAGAAATATAGCCTGCTACTCGGCACTGGCGCAAACCTCATCCCCCCTCGCCGGAGCATACGCGTTCTCCTTAACGGTGTTTCTATGTACAACTTTTCGGCATGACTGGGAGGCAGGAATTATGGATTGAGTATGCCGCAGTTGCTTTACGAACTTTGAAGCTTGGTATAACATATGCGCCAAATAACTGTTACATCCATAAAATTCATGAAAAATTTAAACTTTTAAAACATATCATAAATCATCCTTATTTACAAAATAGTTTTCAAACATGATCATTATCAGAGTCTTTTAGAAAATCATACAACAAAACTCTAGGAGGTTCACGATCAACAAATATCCGGTTAACAAACCAATGGGTTGGCCTTGGTGCCTTCAACTCGAAAGTACAGTGAGGAAAACTCACCTCACAAGCTGAACATAATTGATAAGGCCCGACTCCGAATCTCAGCTCTCTACTCAATGCCTACATCCACCAAATGACCAATTCCATCAAAATCCCAAAATACCCAAAAATACCCTCAAAGTCAAACTTGGTCAAACGTGTTCAAACTTTGTCAAACTCAAAGTCAACTGGTCAAAATCAATAAACCCACCGAGTCAACCCAGCCGAGTTTACTCAATATAGGCTGACCCATGCGAGTATGCGGGGTGTACTTCGGAGGTACGCTCAGCGTACACGAGGCTACGTAGAAGACCACCATCGGGGTGGCTGACTGGGTACGCGGGGCGTAACCTCACAACCCCAATTTCTTCATTAAGTGCTTAATGGCTTCAACACTTAAGCTCATACTTCAGATCCAAGGTCCAGAGGCATACTAGGGTCATAAAGTTTCCAACTTTATGACTTTACACGTCCATAAAGTCCTTAATTCAAGGTCTTAATCCATTAAGACCTTCTACAAGATGCATGGAGCCTAACTAGCTAAAGGGACCTCATTTTTATAGCTTAGGACCCTTCCAAGGGTCTGGAAGGACAGCTTAAAACGTCTAAAACCAAACATGCATAAAATGAGACTTTTGAGACAATAAGAACAACATAAGGTTACCAAAATGAGATCCAAGAAATCAAAGCATCAAGGTGAATACTTTTTACCTTCTGGAGCTTCTCAAGAAGGTAATGATCCAAGATCCACAAGCTTGTTTCCATTACTATGCTCCTTGATGCAACACCTTCTTCCTTAAGCACACAAAAACACACTTTTTAGCTCAAACACACACTTAAGGGACTAGGGTTTTGCAAGGGACGACTCTAAGGCTTTGGAGACTGATAAGGTGGGGATAAATAAACCATAAGGATGCTTAAATACCCCTCAAAATCTAAAAATTAGGGTTGCTTTCATACATGACTATGCCCAACGTACATATGTGTACGCCCAACGTACTAGGACGCGCCCTATTACGCTTAGTGCACTCCTGTTGAGAGAAAAACTTAGAGACACACTTGAACAAACGTTAGAACAAGTAGTATTGCGGAATAGTTAATCTCGAAGGATCTAAAAGCTCAACAATAATATTAATAAGTTAGAGAGTTAGTTAGAGAATTAGTTACGGAAAGTAAAGAAATAGAAATGACAACAATTATTATATCAAGTATACACATAAGTTGATTCATAACAAGGAATGCATTCAAACCGAGTTAATAAGGAAGATCAAACTTAGTGATTAAGTCACGAAAGACTTGCTCAGAAGAGAGGTTATAATCAGTAGTATTCTAGCAAGATTTAAGAGTAATAAGTGGTGCATAGTAAGATAGAGAGATAGAAAAGATAACTTTAGAGAAGTGTATTCATAATAGATAGATGCGTAAGTTATCCGTATTGAATACAAGAGAATGAGCTCTATCCATAGAGACTCATGAAGTACACTAGATTACATCTCTAAGAGTAGCCATGCAAGGCATACTGGACAATAGAGAGTATTATAATAAAGACAAGTAAAGTAATCTAGTTAAGTGACTGCGGTAGGTAGACTCCGGATGCGGTTGCTGATGAAGGAGCTTGACTGTGGGTGCTGGATGGCTGCGGTAGCTGAAGACGTTGCGGTAGCTGAAGTTCAAGAGGGTCACTTTTTATGATTCAACAATTTCCCCCTAAGTGACCTCTTTAACTTTTGTTCAGCTATCAAGTTTGAGGAACTTGATCAGGATCCACCAAAACTTCCTGATGTTTTCCAGCCAGGTGATTCTCCTTAAGATCTCGAACTTGACTTCTGTGGTAGTGTGCTTTGATTTTTCAACTACGGCCCGACAGATGTCAAGTTGCTTCTTGGTGAGGCGATGCATGGCAGTCATAGGAATGAAATATTTGACATTATCGATCTTTCTTTTGAAAATGACTCCAAGATCAGGAAAGTTGGTTGCGCCTAAGGATCTTTCTTGATAACCTTCGGTAGGCATTGGTACAGGGTCCAGTGGTGGCATATCAAATTTCTTGGAAATCATGGGGTAGATGTCTGCGTCGATCTTGGCAAAATCATAGACCGTTTCCTTCAAAAAGGTGTTAGCCCTTTCAAGCGCAATCTTCATTTTCTGGTGCTTCTCTGACTTGTTCTGGAATACCTTGGCAATGAGAAAGATTTCTTCCGGATTCATACAAGGGAAGTCTGCTTGGGTGCGGACATAGTCATGCTCCCTTCTAGTGAGGGTATACTGGATGTAGTCGGCCTTCATGAACTTCCGAATCTTGTAGTTCTTGACTACAGATGGTCTATCGTTAGACCATACTTTCTCAATGGAAGAGGCATGCTTAGCATGAAAAAGACTAAGTCTCTCAAATTCCATTGGCAGTCTTTTGTGATCTGGAAGGCTGCGGTCGAATTGCTCAAATACTGTGAAGTATTTGGCATTTGGAGATATTGGGACATCCCAGTAGCCATCAGTAGGGGGTTCAGCATAGGTGAGGTAGGGTCTGTAATCTTCATCCAGCAGTCTGCGGTGAGGATTGATCCAAGAGTTTATCAAGGATTCGTCCATCATAGTATCAAAACCACATTCTCTCCATATGAGCTCTGCAAGTTTGGCTGCTTTCCAATCTTGTTTCCTTTGGGTGGTGGCAGGAGAGTCATTTGAGCTTAGAGAGGACATTTGCTCAGCCAGGTTTTTGAAGTGGGGAGGAGTCTCTGGTTTCTCCGGAGTGACCTTCTCTTGCGGTGGAGTGTTATGAGGTGGAGTATGGTGAGATGGTTGCGGTGTAGGAATTTTTTCTGTGATGATGGGGGGCTCTGATTTTGTAAGATGGAATGATTGGAGTGATGGACTTCATCTTCACTTCGATGGACTTCTTTTTCATTTCCCCCTCTTGAGGATCGCAACAAAGGAGCTTCCTCAAGCCATTTTCTAAGGCCATCAACCTTGGCAAAAAATTCTTCAAATTGAGTTGTAAGGGCATCGGCCAACTGTTGATTATTGGGAATGGTGGGGTTGAAGAGCAGGCGATGAATTTCCTTGGTGAGCTGAAGAATCTCGGGACCATGGAAGTTAGAGGACAGGGATCGTTGCAGTCTATTGATCGTGGCTTGAAGAACTGAGATAGTGGACTCATACGCAGTGTGAGTCTCAGCTATCAGTTTTTGAGACTGTGTGGCTTGATCCGCAATGGCTGCTTGGAGATTCTTTTTGATTGCGGTCACCTCAGAGATGAGGCGTTCCGCAGAAGCCATGAAGTCCTTGTGATCTGCTTTGCGGTTGTTGTCAAGGGACCGGATCCCCATTTCAACTTTGAGAGAAATTCTCTCAGCAGCCAAGCGCTCATGTGTTTCCAGGCGTTCTATACGTTCGATCAGTGACTGCGGTCCGGGAGAGTCTTCTGGTTGCGGTTGGGTTGGCTTGACCGCAGCTAAGATTTGATCGACTTTGGCTTGTAAGCTCAGAAATTCTTTCCTGGTGACAACATTCTTCTTCTTTTTCTTCTTCTCATTGGGTTTGGAAGTTGAATGGTGAGAGCCACTGGATTCCTCTTCATCGAACATCATGAGGTCATCATGAGAAAGACTGGGCTTATTTACCTCCTGAATGTCTTCATCATCAAGACCGAAGGTGGGAGCAGAACTGACCTCTTATGCGGCTCCTTTGTCTTGTGATTCATGAACTGTTGGAGTTGGAATTGGATTTGGAGTTGGAGTAGGAGTTGGAGTTACTCTGGAGGTACCTACACCTTCACCTGTTGCTTGGGCTTTAAGAATTGTTTCAGCCATCTCGGTCATCCAGTCTTGAACCTTTTGAATGGTGGCTACGGTATTGGCATTGTTGATTGCATCTGCCCAATACTTTGCCACTGACTGGATTTCTTGCTCCTTCTGTTGTCGTTGCTTGATCTGTTGCTCCTTGCGGGTTTGGAATGCCCTTCTGAAAGCATCATATTTCTTGATATCTGACTCAGTTACCGGAGTGTAGCGTAACCATGAGTCGTTTGATTCATCTCCGTCAAATCCTTGGAAACGCACCGAAGTGTCCTTCGGGTCCACGGATCCTTGCACGTTTGTGCTCACCGTGCCTAAACCACCTGCTGCGGATGTAAGCAGAGTAGGATTTCCTGAGCTTCCTTGGTCTCCTTGACCCGTGGTCAAGTTTGGCCTCGGCTCAGTTCTGGCATGGGCGGAAGAAGTGCCCTGCGGTTGGGAAGGTGTTTGAAGTGTTTGGGAGACGTTCAAAAGGATGGAGCGCAACTCCTCAGGTGAAAAGAAATGCAGTCGGGAAGCCCTGGAGACCTTAGGGCGAGTACCAGTGTCATCCTCGTGGGAGTGAACTGGGGGGGGGGGAGTCTCCACGATATGGTGAATCAGACTCACTTTCTGAGTCTGATTGGAAAATGATAGTGGTGTTGAATGGGTCTGCGGCCACCCCAAGGACTACTGGAGCCTTTTGAGAGGCTTCAGTATCGGTCCGGTCACGCATTTGGCCAGAGGTAACGGTTTTTCTTTTCTTAAGGATAGCAATTGGTTGCCTATCCTCATCAGAATCACTATCAGGTGTGGTTGTGGTTGGTTTGATTTTACGTTTCTTGGTGGTTGCGGTTCGTTTGGGAGCATCCTTCTTGGGTGTTCTTTGTTTCTTCTTGGTGGCCAATTGCTTTCTTCCTTGAGAAAGATTGGAAAGAGTAGTGGCAGAAGGGACTGCGGTACCTTTAGGGTTAATGGTTGCGGATGGGTCTTGAAGAGGCGGGGTAGGAGGGTATGGGGCAATACCTTCCGTAGCCTCAATGTGATCTGAGACATCAGCAGTCTCAAGACCAAGTGTGGAAAGAATGTGGGTAGGGAGTCTTCGAATTGGTCCAAAAACAGTTTGATCAGAAGAAGGATTGTACCTTTTGAGATCCTTGGTGACAAAGAAATCGATGTCACTGCCCATGTCGATTCCTGCATCCGCATGAAGGTCTGAAATGCAAAGTGACCAAAACCTTGCAAAGGTGAGCTCGGTTGGGTTCTCCCTTGGGTTCTCCTTGGGAATGTATTGAAGAAAGTTGTCCCATAAGATCTTCCCGTAGTTTACATCGTGTCCTGTGAAAATACTCCATACCAACTCTAGAAGCTTCAGTCCCATATTGTAGGTGCCTCCGGTTCTACCGGATAGACTGCGAATGACGAAATAACAAACAAATTGCCAGACTGCAGGCAGTTGGTTTTTCTTGAATTCCCCAATTCCCCTTATCTTTTTCTGATAACCCATTTGGTAAAGGGCTGAAGTAACGTCCGCCATGGATGGGGAGAAGATCTTGATGGAGGGATGAACAAGAAGGTTAATGGCAGAAATAAATTTTTCTTTGGATAGAATGACCAAAGAATCGTCAATCAGGTTAAGGTGAACTTCTTGATGGTTTTCGATTGGGAGATAAGCTGAGAATGCACATTTGAAAAGGGTTGAGATTGGGACAACATCTGTGAAAGCATCAAAGGGCCCAAACAGGGGATGATTCTTTAGAAACTTAATCATCAGCTTGATAGGAGCATTATAGGATGGATGATCTTCGAACACTACTCTGAAGTTTCTTGAAGCAATCGTGGGAGAGTCTGAACCAGTAGGGTTCACTGATCCTGAAGCCTTGAATTGTTTCTTGGATGCACCGGATTTCACCATAGTAGGATCTTGAGAGAAAGAGTAGAAAAACAGAGTTCTTGAAGGATTTGAGAGGGAAAGTTTAATGTTCAGAAAGCGTAAAGTGATTTTGGGAAGAAGACGGGTTTATAAAGGGATGAAATTTTTACCCTAGGTAAAAAAAAGAATAAGGTAAAACGTCGTTTGGAGGGAATCTTTTGAATCGGAGATAAAATCTTAGCCACATAAAATCAAACGGTTTAAAAAAGATTTTAGAGATTTGCCAAAAGAGGGTTTGCATTTAATGAAAAGTCAGAAGGACATCATCACGTCAGGTGATCGTGGGGTGAGGGGAAAGGAAGTTGTAACGGATGGGACGTTCTGGGTAAGCGGAAAAGACAAATTAAGGATGTGATTATGGAAAAACGTTCTTTTTGTCATCATACCTAAAAATAGGTCTGACACAAGGCTTATTCAGAAAGAGAATGAGACAGTTTCTCAAGGGAATGTTTTTTGTTATTTAATGTTTTATTTAATGAAGGATCATTAAATAGCACACAAAATATTCAAGGATTGATGAAACAGTTGAGAAATTATCAACGTGATTGCGGATGGAAACTTCATTGCGGATGACCAGGTGTCATTGCGGACGACCAGATGTCATTGCGGATGGGTAGATTTATGACTGCAGTAGAAGAGACTGAGAAGAGCACTTGTACAAAAGTTAGTAATAACAAACAATAAGGACCCATGAAAAAATAAGTATGATATATGGTTACCTGGACTGCGGTACCAAAACCATCTATCATAAGTAACTTTCAGTTAGAACCGCAACGGAGACCAAGGATGGTCTGCGGTATCTAACAATTCAAAAAGAATTGCGGGTCGGGATTCATCATTCCTAACATTTACAGGAAGGTGTTAAGTTTTGTGGAGTCGAACGCTTTTGTGAACACATCAGCAATCTCTTCATGAGAATGGACAAAGATGAGTTCAATGTTACCTTTCAAGATGTGGTCTTTGATGAAGTGATACCGTAGTTCAATATGCTTAGTCTTGGAGTGCTGAATTGGATTGTGAGAAATAGCAATAGCACTTTCAGAGTCACAATAGATCGGTATCCGCAGCATTCTATATCCGTAGTCCAATAGTTGAGTTTTCATCCAAAGGACTTGAGAACAACAGCTGGCTGCGGCCACATACTCAGCTTCTGCGGTGGACAGAGATACACAACTTTGTTTCCTTGAAGACCAGCTGACGAGTCTTTCACCCAGAAATTGACATCCACCTGAAGTGCTTTTTCTATCTAGTTTGCATCCGGCATGATCCGCATCTGTGAATGCTTGAAGGCTGAAATCGTTGCCTGCGGGGTACCATAAACCAAGAGACTTGCTTCCTTTCAGATACTGTAGTATCTGTTTGGCTGCGGTCATATGTGACACTTTTGGGTCAGCCTGATACCTTGCACATACACCAGTTGCAAAGACAATGTCTGGCCTGCTTGCGGTGAGGTACATTAAAGAGCCTATGATACCTCTATAAGTCTTGTGATCCACAGATTCGCCTGAGGGATCAGCAGAGATCTTATAACCGAAGGCCATGGGGACCTTAGCCAAAGAACAGTTGTCCATAGAATATTTCTTTAACAGTTCAGTGGTGTATTTCTCTTGATGAATGAATATCCCTTGCGGAACTTGTTTCACTTAAAGTCCTAGAAAGAAGTTAATCTCTCTATTCATGCTCATTTTGAACTTGTTGGTCATGAGCTTAGCAAATTCATTCACCATTTCTTGATCAGTTGATCCAAAGATGATGTCGTCCACATATATTTGAACGAGCATAAGGTGGTTACCATTTGCTTTTCTAAATAACGTGGCGTCAATCACTCCTCTCTTGTACCCAGATGAGACAAGGAATTCGGAAAGAGTCTCATACCATGCTCTTGGGGCTTGCTTCAGACCGTAGACTGCTTTTTCAAGCTTGTAGCAGTGGTCTGGGAATTCAACATTTTCAAAACCTGGAGGTTGCTGAAGGTAAACCTCTTCTTTTAATTCCCCATTGAGAAAGGCACTCTTAACGTCCATTTGGTGTACCTTGACGTTCTTGTGGGCTGCGTATGCTAGGAAGATCCGGATAGCTTCCATGCGTGCTACCGGAGCATACGTTTCATCGTAGTCAATGCCTTCAAGTTGACTATACCCCTTTGCAACTAGCCTTGCCTTGTTTCTGACTACCGCGCCAGATTCATCCAGCTTGTTTTTGAACACCCATCTAGTGCCAACAATGGTGTGACCACGTGGCTTCGGAACGAGCTGCCAAACTTTGTTTCTTTGAAATTCTTCTAGCTCTTCTTGCATTGCAGCTATCCAGTCCGGTTCGAGCAATGCTTCTTTGATCGTTCTGGGCTCTACCGAGGACATAAATGCTGCGTAGTGGCAGTGGTCAGATAGGTCCTTGGAAGATCGATTCTGGATACCTGCGGATGGGTTGCCAATGATTTGACCTGGTGGATGGTCCTTCATCCATACGTGTAGACGGGGCTGCAGATGATCAGCAGCTGCGGTAGAGGGAATATCTTGAATATCAGGAGAGTCAGCGGTTGGAGATGGCATTTCCCAGTGGACTTGAGAACATCCTACTGAGTCATCTTGGTTTGTTGGAACGAGAATGGAGTTTTCTTGAACAGTTGGGAGATGTTCCCCCTGGATTGCTGAATTGAGTTCCTCTGGAACCTGAGAAGGTTCCCCCTAGACTGCGGATGGAAGAGTGATAATCCTTGGATCGGTTCTCGTGTCAATGTTCTCTATGAGTTCATCATCCGAATCCGAAGATACGTTTGATGGTAATGATTCTCTTCGGATAGGAACTTGAGCAGCATCAAGTACTGGAACCTCGACGGTTGTTGCTAGATCCGGACTAGAGATTTCCCCCTCAACCGGAGAGGTGGAAGTATTGAAAGATGCTACTTCAGATATAGATGATCCATAAACATCAGCGTGGTGTTGTTGAGCTGCGGGTGACACAAGAACTTTGGATAGTTTCGCCGTTTCAACAGGATCGAAAAGATCATCATAATTGACTTCAACTAGATTTAAAGGACCTGAAGAGGCAGGAATATCGCTTTCCATGATTGCGGTGGTTTCAGTGGATGGAGGGGCTTTGCGGATGTGAGAATCATCAAATTTCACATCGAAGCTTTCAATGATCAGCCTTGTACGTCTGATGAGCACTCGATAAGCAACCTTGTTAGTGGAATAACGAAGGAAGATGCCTTCATCAGACTTCGGTGCAAACTTGTTAAGCTGATCTCGGTTGTTGATCACGAAACATCTACACCCAAAGATATGAAAGAAGCGAACATTTGGCTTGCGGTTGTTAAGGCCTTCATATGGTGTTTTATTGAGGCGTTTGCACACAATGCTTCGGTTTTGGACAAAGCATGCGGTTGCTACAGCTTCAGCCCAGAAGTAGAGAGGAAGGTGTGCGAAGTTGAGCATGGATCTGGCTGCTTCTACTAGTGTGCGGTTCCTTCTCTCTACTACTCCATTTTGTTGCGGTGTGCAGGGAGCTGAGAAGTTGTGAGAGATGCCCTTGGACATCAAGAAACTGTTGAGAAGATGATTAGTGAACTCGGTTCCATTATCACTGCGGATACGTCTTACTGGAAGCTTGATCTGAAGTTCGATCTCTTTGATGAAGTAGATGAAAATCTGCAGTGTTTCTGACTTGAGTCTGAGGAAGAAGACCCATGTGAAGCGTGTAAAGTCATCTACTATAACCAGTATGTACTTCTTGTGATGGAGACTGGCTACGGTTGATGGACCGCAGAGATCAATGTGCAATAGCTCCAGTGGTTCAGAAATTGAAGAATCCATTACCAGAGGGTGAATTTCTTTGGACTGTTTACCACATTCACAAGCCGGATAGAGAGTATCGTTGCTGAATTTGAGAATAGGGAGACCTCTGACTAGTTCTCCTGTGACCAAGTTGTTGATGTACCTGAAGTTGAGATAAGCTAGCTTGCGGTGCCATAGCCAGCTGACTTTAGATACGGCTTTGGATAGGAAGCACAACTGCGGTCGACCAATGATCAGAGAGACATCCAAAGGATACATGGTACCTTCGGATCGGGATTTGATCAGACACGTGTTCCTATCACTTGTCATTACGTAGCAAAATTGATCATCAAATTCAACTCGATGTCCTGCTTTACATAGTTGGCCAACACTGATGAGATTGTGTTTAAGGCTTTCTACATAAGCAACCTTCTGAATAGAAAAGTTCCCCGTAGTGAGAACACCGTAACCTCGGATGATTCCATTCGCATTGTTGCCGAATGTAACATTTCCACCATTGCATATTGGCCTTAAATCCCGAAGGTATTCTAACCTTCCGGTCATGTGCGAGGAGGATGCACTGTCAATTAACCATCTTCTTCTTGTTCCTCCTTGCACAAAGCCTGAGAATTACACGGTTAGTTTAGGCATCCAAAGTAGTTTGGAGCCTAGGGCAATTGGTGAATTTTTGAAAGATGCATGGACCGAGGTTGCAGGGACGGGTCTCTTGTCAACTTTTTTTCCTAAACCTGGATGTTTGTGCAGAATTGGAGTGTTGTGAGTTTTCGAAAAAGTACGAGGTTTCTGACTCCGACTAGATTTGACATAGGATGAATTCTTTTGACAACTATACTGACATTTACAAAAAGAGATTTTGTCTTTTGATCTGACACTATGCTTGGTCAGCGGTCTATAGGATGAATTGGACTTGTTACCGGTCCGAGGTTGGTAATCCCTGTCATGAAAGTTGTTGGATTTTGAAAAAGTTTGTTTTTGAAAAGGTTTAGCACGTGCAAATATTTGAGTCCTTTTTGGTGGATTTGGTAGGATACCTTTCCATTTGTTGAAATTTTGACGTGACTTTAAAAGTGTTGGAGTGGGTAAAATACCTTTCCATTTAGGATCATTTGAGGAATAGACCTGAAAACCATTGTTTCGAAAAGACTGAACACCCTTTTGGGTTGTGTCAGAAGAAGTAGGAATGACTTTTGAAGCTGGACTTTCCTTTTTGTTTGTTTTCTTGATGGGAGAGTTTTTTGAAAAGTAGTGTGAGAAAACAAATTTTTCTGGACTCTTGGACTTTGGAAATCTGACATGTTTCTTATTTTTTGAAAAAGTTTGTCTATTTGTGCCTCGAGATCTAATTTCCTCTTTGAAAGCTTTTTTAGCTAAGGATTTTGGTGAACCGCAGTCATTGTTGTTCAACTGCGGTTTCCTGGAATTTCTAGAATGATTTTGAAAACGTGGGCTTGAGTCATCCGAACTTGAAGATTCTGGGGTTTGTGAGCATTGACCCACTTCAAAGTTCTCTATAGGTAATTCATGATGAATCGCCTGAAGGGTCACGGTTCCTTTTACTGAGGAATGCGGTAGTGAAGATTTGACTACTGCAGAGTAAGTCTTAGTTGGGACTTCAGTGGGAAGTTTGTGGGACTTTTGACTATAGTGTGAGACATTGCGGTCTGAGGACAGAGATGGAAAGTCTTTCGAGACTTCGGGGCCCTCAATGACAATTTCTTCATCAACGACGGACGAGGTTTGAGAATTTGGGTAAATAGTGCCACAGATAGGAATTTGATCACATGTGTGACCCGAAACCTCAGGCACAATTTCCTCAATGACACAATTATTGCTTAAACTATGTAGTCTACCGAAGTGAGTTTTGATATCTTCGGGAAAGGTCTTGTCATTGACTGGGAAATGAAATTCTCGGTCTGTAGGGACATACAATCTGTCTTTATTGAACCGGGGTGAGGAATCCATTGTGGTAGGATATCCATTCGACCAACCCCAATTGTATGTATTATCCACGGTTCCATTGTTTACCAAATTTTCAATAGCTTCACTTTCATTAAACAATTTTTCAACTAAGAGATTTAAGCGTATAATTTCACTCTGAGCTAAATCTCTTTGGTTCAAAGCTATCTCTAATTGGGTTTCACTCAACATTCTTGCATCTTTTTCTAACTCTAGGTCCTTCTCTAACATAGCCATTTTGAGTCTTTTGTTATCCAGTCGTCCTCTCACGTGGAACATCTCTTGAGACGCAATGTTCTTCTCATCTAAGGTTTCGTTATAGTCTGTAAGGACGGCAACATAAGTGTCATTAAGATCATCTATGTAGGGCTGACAGTCATGCATGCTATAGTTTAGAGTTTGGATCATAAGTTTTACCTGTTCGACGATGCTTAGAGTTCCATCCTTTGCCATGTAGCAGTAGTTCTTTTCCAGCTTTGTAGACCCATCATCATCCGCAGTTGCCAGCATGCAGATTTTCCCTTTTCCTTTGACACTGCTGATGGCTTCATCTTCGTCTCCGGATGACCAAACTTGATGGTCTCTTTTGACATGGGCTACGTATGCCCTTGCCTTTTCCTTATCTTCCAACTCTTGAGCCATTCTAAGGTAGAATGCTCTGTCTTTTACTACATTGGTCTTACAATCTCTTGCAAAGTGATTCTCTTTGTTGCATTTGTGACAAATTACAACATCAGTCTTGTCTTCTGAGGGAGTACCGAAGTTAGTGGTTTGAGGAGACTGCGGTACCTCCTTTGGTTGATTATTTTGAGATTGCGGTGGTGGATGAGAACTTTTGGAATATCGAGGATGGTTATTCTGGGAACCGAAGTTACGGTTGAATGGAGGTTTGTTGAACTGTTGATTCTTGCGGAAGGAAGGAGGTGGTAGACAGTTGAACTCTTGGCTAACCAGAGCAATAGCCTTCTGAAATTCTTCTTCATCGTCATACTCTGAGTCAGCTTCGTATGACTGCGGTGGAGTGTCATACGAGGGAGAGTAGAGTGACTGCGGTGGAGCTTGTGCTATGAGAGCAAGTGGTCCTCCGAAGTCAGCACGGTCTTTGAGTACGGTGGATTCTTGTGCTTGCAACTCTCCATAGAGCTTGTAGAGTGACAAAGAGTGAATCTTTCTATCGCCCTGGACTATCATCTTAGTCGTAGTCCAATGTCTTCCCAAACCATTAAGAAACTGAAGATTTGTTTCATGTTTACTGCGGATGGTGCCCGTATTGGATAACATGGTGACTATCAGGTTGAACCTTTTGAAGGAGTCTTCCAAACGTTCGCCAGTATGAGCTTTGAAGTTGTTGAACTCATTGAGTGCGGTAGTAAGATTCTTGTCTTGTGCTTGTTCTGAGCCTTCGTACAAATTCTTGAGAACTTCCCAGATCTCTTTTGCTGATTTGAAATTTATGATAATATCGAAGTTGTCATGAGCAACTCCACAGGAGATTTCATAAAAAGCAACAGCATCATTTTCCATTTTATCGAGATCATCCTTGGTGGGACGGTTCATGACTGGTTGACCTCCTCCTAGTCTGGTTGTAGCGCCGTCAGTTTGGACTGGTGTAAGAACTGGGACATGTGGTCCTTCTTCTACGGATCGACATACATCTCTACCAAGTCTCCTTAAGTATCTTTCCATTCTTTGTGACCAGTGATGATATTCATTTGCTACCAGTATTGGGGCTCGGTTAGAACCACCAACACTGTTGGAAACATTCAGAGATAACGATTGTGCCATTTTTGAAGTTTTTTTATTTTAAGAAATGAGCTTCAGTGGTATAGAAGGCCCTTTGAAAATCAGAGTTCCGTTTTCAAAAAGCAACCACTATGGCTCTGATACCAATTGTTGAGAGAAAAACTTAGAGACACACTTGAACAAACGTTAGAACAAGTAGTATTGCGGAATAGTTAATCTCGAAGGATCTAAAAGCTCAACAATAATATTAATAAGTTAGAGAGTTAGTTAGAGAATTAGTTGCGGAAAGTAAAGAAATAGAAATGACAACAATTATTATATCAAGTATACACATAAGTTGATTCATAACAAGGAATGCATTCAAACCGAGTTAATAAGGAAGATCAAACTTAGTGATTAAGTCACGAAAGACTTGCTCAGAAGAGAGGTTATAATCAGTAGTATTCTAGCAAGATTTAAGAGTAAGAAGTGGTGCGTAGTAAGATAGAGAGATAGAAAAAGATAACTTCAGAGAAGTGTATTCAGAATAGATAGATGCGTAAGTTATCCGTATTGAATACAAGAGAATGAGCTCTATTTATAGAGACTCATGAAGTACACTAGATTACATCTCTAAGAGTAGCCATGCAAGGCATACTGGACAATAGAGAGTATTATAATAAAGACAAGTAAAGTAATCTAGTTAAGTGACTGTGGTAGGTAGACTCCGGATGCGGTTGCTGATGAAGGAGCTTGACTGTGGGTGCTGGATGGCTGCGGTAGCTGAAGAGGTTGCGGTAGCTGAAGTTCAAGAGGGTCACTTTTTATGATTCAACAACTCCTCCTATCCAAAATTACAATCTTGCCACAAGGGCTTCTTATGGCTACTTCCTTCCAATCCAAGGACCAAAATGACATAAATTGAAACCAAGGGATGAATTTGAAAAAACATGAAAACCGGGGTGTTACAATAACAATCTCAGAAACTGTATGGCGAGGTCGCGTTCCTAGCTACATTGGCCCAACATCTTATCTACACCATTGTCACATAGCAGCTTGGCTCTACATAACATTAGTAGCAACCTTGCTCTACATAATGTCATTATCAACCCTGCCCTACATCACATCTATTAGATCATACTTTTGAGGAGAAAGGAGTATCAAGCCAGCCAGGGTTACATAAGCCCATCGCACAACACCACGTCTCTCATGGTCGAGGTTTGATCGTTGCTTTTATATCTTTAATGCATTATTGCTTTGACTGTATCCAGTCCAATCTCATTGGCCGCTCACCAATCACATCGGATTGGAGGGACTTGTTAATGTATGGTCCATTAGCATGCTCCAAACGTCAGGACTTGGCGTGCCAACCTAGCCTAGCACCCACCTGCCAGCCTTGTCTAGCGCCCGCGTCTGGCGCTCCCTTAGCGCTCGCTCCTAGCGCTCACCTAGCGACCCCAGGAGGCCTTCCCCAGCTCGTTTCTAGCTAGGTCTGAGTTGGGCCGGCCCAAGGCCTGACCTAACTCTCCTTTGACCTAATTTTCCCCCATAAATAGAATATAATCTCCCCCAATAAAGTGGAGCTTCCCTGGGACCTTTCTCAAGGGGCTGAAACCCTAGAGCCTCCATGGCTAAACACACACACACACACACACACACACACACACACACACCCAACACCAAGGTGGTTCTCTCCGGCCAGGAAGGACCATCTCATCTCTACCAACCAATCTAACTTGATCATTGGAGCTTGCTCCAGGTGCACAGTCTATGGGGAAATGCTAACGATTTTGCTCTGATGTTTTCTTAGGTATCTCACCGGAAACTCGCTGATGGTACCACCAACAGATCTCCGATCCGGAACCAACACAGAAGACCCGTCAGCCTGACGACATATCACAACAAAACATATGTAAAATGAAATTCTCTCATCTTAGCTAATTAGTTTTTAGCTGAGACCTGTGTCTGTAACTGTTAATCTTAAGTGAGCGGGATAGTTATGTATAAATCTATATGGGGTTGACAACCCTGTTGGATTTAGTGTCTAAGCCCATAACTATAACTGGTATGTATTTGACCCGATTGTAGCATGGTCATTTTGGGTTACCTTCGCCAATGCAATTTGATAGGATGGATTTTGAGAATAAGGTTATTTATGGTTTATTAATATATTACGAGTATAATATATTAATATGGAATTATTTAATTAGTATTGATCAAGAATTAATTTATTAATTTTGTGGTCAAAAGAGACTAATTAAATATATGGGGATTGATTATGTAAATCAATCATTCTTGTAGTGTGGGCTAATGATCCATGATTATGGGCTAAACTAATCCATGGATAGTCCATGGAGGTTAAACCCATGGAACATGAGAATGTGGAAAGTCATGGGTTATTAGGGTTTACCAAGTGTAACCCTAGCATGAGCAACACTATAAATAGAACCCTCCATGAGCCAAAATTGGCTACACCTGCTCATTGAGACAAGTAACTTATTCTCTTAAGCCTCCTCTTGTAAATTGGTGTTTGTGAACCATTAGAGGCATCACACTTGAGGTGCTCAAGCATTTAAATGTCAAGAACTACAAGTCCTTCTAAAAGGTATGTCATCTAACTAGTTGTATTGTTCATTTGACAATTTGTATGCTAGTTAGGATAATGCTTTGGATATTTGTGAATGCATGTATAATTAGAGAAAACATAGATCCAAAGCATTTAGGGTTGCATGTGCACTTAGGAAGTGTTATAGTGCTCAAAACTCAACAATGGTATTAGAGCCAAGGGTTGTTTTCTATTATATTTGATGCTTACTAGTTTTTTAAGGCTGGAAAAGTCGAATTTTTTGCATCTGACTGATGGACTCGTCGAGTCCACTGGCTGACTCGCCGAGTCTACTCAGAAACAATCGAACTCGGCGAGTCCAGTTCATGTACTCGACGATTTGGTGCCCCTGTTTGCATAAATTCAAGTTTCTTAGCCTGTTTTGGATTAGGAACATTACCACAAACTGTTTTTGGTTCATAAAATTGTTTTTAATGATATGGTAATGTTAATCCCCATCCAATAACATGATATTTGTCAAATTCTAAGATAACTACTTGTTTTATGAAATGCTAGTTATTTGTATAATTTGAAGTTATCATGAAATATGAATCAAATTAGGTCATATTGGTAAATGATCATCCTATCATAATTGGATTAGTTAATTTGATTTATAATTGTATCTTGAATAGTTCCATAACTTGTCCTAAAGTTATGCAATGTGAAAAATCACACCATTCATGAAACATTAATTTTCATAAGCTATGAAATACCAAGAGTAATGAAAAGTTTATAACTTGTCCTTAAGTTATGGAATTGGAAGGGTCTCATTTATGAAACTTTAAATCCGTAAGTTATGAATTTATGAAACTTTAAATCCATAAGTTATGGAATTGGAAGGGTCTCATTTATACTTTATAATATTATAAGTTTAATAATATATATATATATATATATATATATATATATATATATATATATAAGACAAATTCAGTCTTACCGTTAGTAGGCCTCATTCACGAAGCTGGTCTATAAGGGGGTATAAGGTTACTGCCTATAAAATGGTGGTTTAATGGGTGTCCACTCTCACACACTGCTTCCTTGACCGGTGGAGGGTCGTTAGCCGAATGGGTAGGATAGGACATTAATTCTCCCTCATTAAAAGTATAGTGATAAAAAATATAAAGTAACTAAACTTTTAATAAATTCCCAATCTTAGTTACTTTAGGAAAATGTGAAAATGGTGCTAATCCATGAAATTACACTTTGCACCTTGTTAAGTCGTTAGTGGAGCGTGTGTGGTTAACCGACACACTAATTTGGGACTGACAATGTGTGGCAAAGGGTAACTTGATGTTAATCGTAGATCAATGGAGCATGTGTGGTTAACTAGCACATTGATTAAGTGATTTGTAACATTGGGTGTACCAAGCTAATTTGCATGGTTATTCACTCCTTGTTTGTGATCCTCGGCATCCCAGTCACAAACATGAAGGGCACAATCGAAATTTAAACATGCCATTGGAAAGTTCAATGAATCTCAAATATCTAGGAATTTCAAACCAATTAAAACTTAATAATTTATTTCGTTTTTCATGGTGGAAATTGGTAATCGTCATTTACCTACCTTCAAATATTATACAATTGGATTACGGAATCCCTCTTCGCAATTGTAAAATATTGTGTTGGGTCCTAGCCTTAATATTTCGTTTTGGGTGTTATATTAAGGACTTAAATCAACTAACTTGAATTTCTCCCTTGTAGATGTCTAGTTCAGACAACTATGGTCTTCCCGAATCCTATCGAAAAGGCTTTCCTTATAAAGATGATATTACAGAAGATGATCAAGGTGAAAGATTAATCCCTTCTTTGTGCTGTAGTGGAACTTCACTTCCTCTACCTCTGTCACACCCCCAAACCAGACGGCGGAAACGTCCGGGGGTGGATGACTTCATTTGTAGCATCACAACACATGCATTATAGTAATCAGAGTACAAAGAACCACTGTATTTAAAAAGTATAAGTATTTACATGTGTTTCATCATTGTATACTGAAACCAAATAGTTATACAAAAGAAGAAGACAAGACTTAAATAATACATATTCTCAAAAGCTCGGGAAGTACCTGTCTACTGTTTCCTGAGAATACAAGTAATTTGAAAAGAGAGTATCAACATAAAGTTGAGTGAGTATATAAGTGTTTATGTTTGAAAGTATGTTTCTTTTTCTTGAATATGTATACTGTTCCAGAAAATCCTATATTTTCTGCTGTATATATGAAAGTAGTTTTAATCTCATAAAACCGTTCTGTTTGTAAACCAATGTTCTGTATTTTTATTCCTTTATGTAAAACTTGTATCTGTGAGTGTGCCTGGTTCCACCAACTGTTATTGTAAACTGTAATGTAATACTATAAATTGTATCTTGTAAAACTAGTACTTTGGAAATGTACTTAAGTTTAGTTAATTATACACTAACGTATTGTTAATATCTTTTTAATGAGTTATTATAACCATACTGAGACTAGATGGCTTGAACCAACGCATTGAAGGCATTGAAAGTTGTTGATAACAACTGTCACTCGTAGGCGTGTATGCCTGACTGTAGCTAGCAGTCTGAGTGCGAGGTTGTCAATCCCAATATAGATCTATACACACATTGTTTTGATCCCCGACTGGAGATTCTGGTTA
The DNA here is from genome assembly GCF_052849685.1 of Lactuca virosa. NCBI lineage: Eukaryota > Viridiplantae > Streptophyta > Magnoliopsida > Asterales > Asteraceae > Lactuca > Lactuca virosa. The sequence goes on from NC_136434.1 coordinate 3,797,284, forward strand.
TAATGTCAGGAATTTAACTATATTGTTTAAATGAATGAAACAACCTGTATAAAATGACTCATAAAAAGCATATAAACGTTACATGTATAATAGTTATGAAAACCCAATCATTCTGAATTAAATGATTGACAGTATGTTCTTGAATTAGTATTCTTAACATGTATTTGAAAGATGTATATTCTTGATTAGTTTTGAATCAAACCTTTGTTCTTGTAAAACAATGTACTTTAGTATACTTGAATTATGAATTAATGTTTTGTGATTCATAAATTATACCTATTGTAATTTATATGTACTTTCTGAATTGATACTGAGTATTCATGAATGCAACCCCTTGATCAACATGTTACAAAGGGTATTTGAAATGATAGAAATAGCTTTTATACTTATATACATATACAAATATATATAAATAAAAGTTAAATGACACTCGGACAAATAACCGATACTTATAATCCCACATCCAAACAAGGAAAAGGAACCAAAGTGGGTTATCAGTCCTAAGCCTTTTAAATCTTATATATATATATATATATATATATATATATATATATATATATATATATATATATATATATATATGATTTCTGGGAAAAATATAAGTTTATAAAAACATTTAAAAGAAGTTTAATATTTTGAAATACTTTTGGTGACTTGATGTCATTTTAAAACAAGCATTGAAAACTATTTGACTTGATGATAACTGAAATCCATTTTGATAAGATATTTGAAACCATTTGTTTATAACACAAAATCTTTGTGTTAGAATTGTATTCCCCCCCTTTAAAACAATAAAAACTATGAAAATACGGGGGATATGAACTCACCTGATTGTGAGTGATCTGGAAGGTAAGATAGATATAGGATGCTTGAGTTCACAATTGAAGTTCTGAAGCACAGTTGGATCCTATAAGGCATATATTCACATATATGTGTATTCAATTAGTGGTTACAACTCTTAACTGGTATAGGAAACCACCTAAGATTGTAGGAAACACCCTAAATGAAGTGTTAGGCTCACAAATGGAAGCTTGGAAGGGGTTTCACGGCCACCTAAGGATGGGTTTGCGACCTTATAGAGTTCACGGCATCATGAGGTTCACGGCCTTATGAGGTGTTCACAGCCCAATGAATCTATGAAGGGTTCACGACCCTTATGAAGGGTTTACGGCCGTGATCCCTTCAAGTTCATGAAGGTGGTGATGAATCATGAAGAATCAAGGCTTGGATCTAGTAACCTTTCAAGTATAACAAGTTTACGGTTGAAACACTGACGTTTTTGGAGCTTTGGAGTGTTCACCGTCAAAGCTTTTTGTGAGAGAATGGGGTGTTCACGGTTGAGAGGAGGAGAAGTGAGGAGAAAAAGAGGTCACTCTTATATATATAGGAGGTGGTTCACGGCCGTGAACCTAGATTGCGGCCGTGAACACCTTGTGAGTGGTTTTCTGGTTCGAATTAATCCTCCCGATCTCAAGCTAACTCATCCTAGCATCCATTCTTACATTACACTAGGCTCAGAAACTCTCAAATAGACCCTTAACAGTGCTAAAAGATAGCAGAAACTAGTCTGACTTTGATTGAATTGAATGACTGTACAAGATAGAAATTTCGGGTTGTCACATCATCCTCCCGTTAGAGAGAATTTCGTCCCGAAATTAGAGTTTAAGCAATTATGTAAGTCCCTAATCTTCTTGTGTATCAATCAGATCCGTTTGATGGTGCGAAATCCCAATCAAACGGATGATGCCAGATCAAATAGAAGAGAAGGAGAAGAAGAATAATGTGAATCTCAATGTATTAATGAATAGAATGATGATCCTTTACATGAGATTCACACACACTCACACACACTCTCTTTTCTCTCTCTCTAGAACACCTTCAAATGCACACACTTAAGCTCCTCTAGTGTTCATCATTCTACATGCACTCCTCACCCTATATATATATATATATATATATATATATATATATATATATATATATATATATATATATATATATATATATATATATATATATATATATATATATATATATATATATGGACCTAAGGCCAAGCCCAAAATACAAATAATCCAATGCTCGGTCCAAGCTACAATTAATCCTATACTATTTTTGGCCCAAATAATAAAAACAATAAATGCTTAGAAAAGCAAAGTATAAACCATATTTTTGACCCAACAATCTCCCCCTTGGTTTATAGCTTTCTTTTCTTTTCTTAAATGACCCAACAAGCTCCCCCAAAAAAGTAGCTGGCTTTTCTTGTTAATCTTCATTGGGAGCTTTGGCTTCAACTTTAATCTTCAAATTCTTCACAACTTCAAGATGAACTTGATGAATCTTCAATGAATGACTTCATCTTGAGCAGTTGGGCTTTTCTTCAGAATTTGACATTGAACGCACATTGGGTGAGGAGGCTTTTTGTACTGATTCTTGAAAGATAATGCTTTCAGTTTGAGAATCTTCAGAGAGAACATCAGAGAAAACAAATCTTCTGGATCACTTCAGCAGGTTCAAGATAGCAGCAGACTGATTGAGGAGGCTTCAATGCAATCCGTCACATATTCTTCAATTTCAGCTTCACCTTGCTTCTGGGGTTGAAAGATTGAATGTCGAAAGAATAATCTTCATTTCTTGCTATTTCGAATGAGAATTCTTCGATGATCACGGATGAAGCCTTGGCTCAGAAATCTTCGACACAAACTCCATGAGTTTCATCTTCACCTGAAATCACTTTTCAAGACAAAACAAAACTAAAAGAAAACTTAGCACACAATATTTTTGGATTTTTCATATTTTCTGAAAAAAAAAACAGAAATAACACTATTTTTGGATTTTTTAATTTTCTGATTTTTGTTTGTTTTTTTTTTAAATTTTAATTCTCCCCTAATATTTAAATTAGAAGAAACTATGAACAAATTTAACAAAAATAAAATGTTATCTAACTTTAAGAGTGATTTGGGATCAAAGTTTTTAGACATCCTTTATTCGTTTATCAGTACCTCTCCCTTCATGAATAGATCTGGTCAATCGCCGGTATTGTGGTCCACTTAAACACGAGAGATTGTGACAAAATTAGGATATACTATAAGTGACAAGACAATGTGATCTTAAGATCCTAGATAATATTCCTTAAGGACCATTCAGCTGACGGCGACCAAAGATATTGTTGTTCACCTAAATTGAGCAGCGAGATCTACAGACAACCTAGTGACTGTTCAATTTTAAATGTACTAGAACATGTTTCCCGCTTCCTGACATACCCCAATAATCAGGAACTTCCAAAGTACTCCTTACTTTAGGTGAGCATACAATTATTATGAGAGAAGTCAGATTTAGAATGCATATGCTATACACCCAGGTCGGATCTCTTCCAATCACGCAGAGGGTGAAACATATGACTAACCAGATTTAGAGGGATTGAGAAGTAGAATGGTGCATATGATGTGTACCAGGTCGGATGTCTTTCAATCACGCAAAGGAGACAACATATGGCTAACAGACAGGAATAATTGCATAGATAGAAGATGCAGAGAAACAGAATTGCATATGTTGCAGTCCAGGTCGGATGTATTTCAATCACGCAGAGGAGGCAACATATGACTAACAGAGAGAAAGCGAGAAAATAATTTTCTACAGACCTAATTCATCGGAATTCACCAGTCACCCCATCAATACCGGAATTAAGGACAGAATCCGCACATCGAGGAAAAGTTAATCCACGGTTCCAAGTACAGGTTCTTTAATGTAACCAGTAGATTCTCGTGTTTATCTCCCTGCTCAACCTATCCGAGCGTCGTATTGTCAGGCTAAACGGATCTAACTAGGTCAATATTTGTCAAGTCTATGAATTCCTTAAGTTCAACTCTGCCTAGTCATGTCCATTTAGAATCTTTCGTGCCTACCAACGCATCAAACCCAGAGCATAGACAATTCAAATTCAGTCCCTTACACAGATTCAGATTGCCTGTTATCACATGATTATATCACTTCCCAAAACATCTCCCTCAAACTCATTTCATAACCAACATATTTTTGGATCATCTGATTTTCTAATGTTTTTGGATTTTCTAAAATTTTCTAATTTTTGTTTTGTTTTTATTTCTCCCCCTAAATTTGTGCATAGGAGAGAAACGAAAGTAAATGCGCAAATTTAAACTATCCTAAAACAAAAATTAGTCTTTCAAGCGAATCAGCTTAAGAAAAACTCAGGAGTATAGAGAAGAAAACTCAAACCGTAAGTCACCGATTGAATTTGCATCCAGAAGGTCTGAGAACAGCACACGTAATCTCAGAACAGATCCGAAAATTCTTCATGTCATTAAGCACTAACCCCATTTGTGATCTCTTCCTTTCTTCCTTTCCCGAAAAGGACACATACTCCCAAACAATGTTCTGAGTGTTGTACAGTTGAGAGATGTCTCCTATCATGTGCCAGGAACAGCCACTACCAACAAACCGAAGTCTGATGATATGCCTCCATAGCTGCTCCGACACAGAGCGGGATCAGTTGGTCTTTGGAACCCAGTCCATTTTGAAACTGGGTCGATCTTTGTCATCTACGCAAATTACATTCTCCCATAACATGTCCTGTTTATCACAAACAGAAGATGTATAAATATTAGTCATTAGTTGATTTGGGAGAGTGAGCCTTTGGAATCCATTTGTAGTTGGGTTTAACCCATTTCTTTTTCGATCTGATGAGTGGCTTGGTACTTGATTTTGAACTTGATGTCGGCCGTTGAGATGACTTTGATTTTGGCTTCACGGGAGCATCTCTTGGATTTGGCTTCTTGGCCGACATTTCCTTCTTGACTTTGGGATTTTGATTCTTGTCCTTTGGAGTTTGATTCTTGCTCTTCTGCGCATTCCAGTCATCATTGTCTGAATGTGACCTTGAGGGGTTTCTTTTGGAATATCTCCCTCTTGGCGCGTTTTGCCATCCATGTGCGTAGTAGGGAACGTGTGCGCGATTTGTACAGTTTCGGGCAATATAACCAGGTGTTCCACAGTGAAAACATGTCTTTTTCTTCACTGTGAAGTTGTTTCTTCCTGCCCCTGGTGGCGTATCTTTGCCTTGTTTCTTATTGTTCCCACAAGCACAATTGCAGGAGGCACTCTGTTTCACTGGAATTGGTGGTATGTATTTCTCAACATCAGGTTGATCAGAAGCAGTTAAGTTCGAAGCAACATATTCAGAGCTCAAGGAGATGTTGGTTTGTTCAATGGTGTTCTCCTTGTTCTCATCTTCTGCTACTTTACCTGCATATGAAGTAGATGTGCTAGAAACAGGAACATCGGTATTTTCAAACAAATAATCAAATATGTCAAAAAAAAATTTAACTCAACATGATCCGATGCAAAAGCATCAAAGGCATATTGTAAGGTCCTGAAAATGATCTTTACCAATGATCAAGCAATAAACAATCACAGATGGAAGAATAAGAAGAAAAGAAATCGAGCTTGCACACGTTTATATTCAAAAAAACGCCAGGTACAACTCGATGGAACACTCTGTAAACGCAATGGCATCAACTTTAATATTAGAAACAGAAACATCAGGTTCAGGCTCAGTTTTGTTATCAGAAACAGAAACAGAATCTCCAGCTTCACGCTTTGCCTGATCTAATGGTTGATCTGCAAGGGAAGTAGAAATGTTAGAACTTTCAACATTAATAAGTCCGCCTGAAACGAAACCAGATGGCTTGCCATAAACCATAAACGGTTCATTGGCAATCTCATCCTTGGATAGGGGTTGATACTGATATGTATGATTATAAGGAGGAGGTACACTATCATATCCTAAACCCTTTGACTGATTTCGTTTGAACTGCATGCAGTGATCAATCATGTTGGCCACTACCTCGCTTGATCCATCAAATTTTCTAAAATCAAAATTTGCAGTTTCAAATTGTCTTTTTAATGTATCAAGCTCGGTAATTAACTCATCATTTTGTCTCTTAACATAATCATAAAGCTCACATTTTTCACTGTATTCTGTCTGAATTCTTTTAAAATCTTTTATTTTTGTTTCTAATTGGGCCTTAAGGGGTTTCTGTCCTTTCCTGAGTTGATATCCTTCATATCTCAGGTCCTCAACTTCTCTTTTTAATAAATCAATTTGTTCCCGAAGAAATTTAATCGTAGTTTCACAAGATGGAGTACATGAAACTTTATTAACTGGAATGTTTGAAGAACTCATTGTTTTTTAAAAAAATATGCCCTTTGACTAAAAACTGAAAAGTCAACCTCAAAAGTCAAATTTGAAAAGTCAAATTTGAAAAGTCAAACTCAAAAGTCAAACTTAAAAGTCAAACCGAAAAGCTAAATTTGAAAATTTAAAAGTCAAACGAGAAAGTCAAAGTTTAAAGTCAAAGGTCAAACTTTAAAGTCAAGGTCAAAATTTTAAGTAAAAAGTCAAAAATTAAAATTCAAAATGTAAAAACTAAAATTTTTTGGTTGAAAAAGGAATTTAAAATAAAAAAAAATCAATTTTGGGCTGAATTTGACAAAAATGTGAAAGTAGGTGCGAATGGCAATGTATTTGAATTAAAATCGGAAGTGATGAACCAAGGAGGAGCTTAGAGGAGTTGGTAAGACGCGTGTTTGATCAACCAGAGGTCCCGGGTTCGATCCCCGGCAACCCCCGAATCCGTTTCCCTTTTTATTGAAGCGCTGATGCGAGGCTGCTGCTTGCGAGGACGGGGCGCGTGTGCGAAGCTGCTGTGCGAGGCGAAGACCTAGTGCGAGGATGCTACTGACCTAGAAGGCATGCGAACCGGAAACTGCTGCTGACCGAGCCGTCCTTCAAGCCGTTCACTGAGCCGCTACCGAATTCCGAGCCGAGGCCACAAACTCCGGCGACCGTAAACCGCCGACCGTAAACTCCGGCGACCGTAAACACGTTTACGGCCGTAAACTCCGGAAAACCCTAGCCGCCGCCGCCGACCGTAAACCCTTCAAAGACCGTAAACTCTTCGCAGATTACGTGAAAAACAACGTTTTTCACCTCTTTTTGCTCCAAAACTCGATCAAAAACTCGTTTTTATCAAAAACGCGAAGAACAAACCCCCCCTAATTTTCAGAGATCTATCCAAAAATGCAAGAATCTTTCAAAAATAAGATCAAATATGCTCCGGATCTGACAAAAATGACTGATACAATCCAAGCTCTGATACCACTTGTAAGTCCCTAATCTTCTTGTGCATCAATCAGATCCGTTTGATGGTGCGGAATCCCAATCAAACGGATGATGCCAGATCAGATAGAAGAGAAGGAGAAGAAGAATAATGTGAATCTCAATGTATTAATGAATAGAATGATGATCCTTTACATGAGATTCACACACACTCACACACACTCTCTTTTCTCTCTCTCTAGAACACTTTCAAATGCACACACTTAAGCTCCTCTAGTGTTCATCACTCTACATGCACTCCTCACCCTATATATATATGGACCTAAGGCCAAGCCCAAAATACAAATAATCCAATGCTCGGTCCAAGCTACAATTAATCTTATACTATTTTTGGCCCAAATAATAAAAACAATAAATGCTTAGAAAAGCAAAGTATAAACCATATTTTTGACCCAACAAATTAAGAAATTACAAATAACTAAGTAAAAAGATGAGGATATTTCAGTTTCATTTGATCCTCGCGCTCCCAAGTGAATTCAGGTCCCCGGTTGGCATTCCAGCGAACCTTCACTATAGGTATACGGCTTTGCTTCGTTTGCTTGACCTCTCGGTCCATGATCTCTACTGGTTCTTCCACGAAGTTGAGGCTCTCGTTGATCTCTATTTCGTCGAGTGGGTTTACAAGAGTCTCGTCGGAAAGACACTTTTCAAGTTCGAGACGTGGAAAGTAGGGTGTACGTTGCTAAGTTCGTGAGGTAGTTTGAGTTTGTAAGCTACAGGGCTGATTCTAGCGATAATCCCGAAAGGCCCTACGTATCTTGGATTTAGCTTTCCACGCTTTCCGAAGCGTATCAAGCCCTTCTAGGGTGAGACCTTCAAAAGAACACGGTCACCAACCTGGAATTCTAAAGGTTTCCTTCTCTTGTCAGCGTAGCTTTTCTATCGGTCTCTAGAGACTTTCAATCGTTTGCAACTCCCTTCTGTACTGGGCTGAAGTGGGTGACACACAGTTAGCTAAAGGACGCGTTCCTGACAGCACTCTCACCGGTCCGGAAATCATTCGGGAAACGACAGAGAATATCGTTCACGGATTTGAACGATATTCTCTGTCGTTTCCCGAATGATTTCCGGACTGGTGAGAGTGCTGTCAGGAATGCGTCCTTTAGCTAACTGTGTGTCACCGACTTCAGCCCAGCACAGAGGGGATCTGCACTTTCGGCCATAGAGGGCTTCAAATGGAGCAACCTTTATGCTTGTGTGATAACTGTTGTTGTAAGAGAATTCGACAAGGGGTAAATGAGTATCCCATGCCTTTCCAAAGTCTATCACGCAAACTCGCAACATATCTTCTAGAGTTTGAATCGTCCTCTCACTTTGTCCGTCAGTTTTTGGATGGTAGGCTGTACTCATGTTCAACCTAGTTCCCAAAGATGTTTGTAAAGAATGCAAGAAACGAGAAGAGAATCTAGTATCTCTGTCTGAAATAATAGATATTGGCACACCATGCAGTCTAACGATCTCCTTGAGGTAAGTTCTTGTTAGCTTTTCCATCTTGTCAGTCTCTTTGATTGGTAAGAAGTGTGCGGATTTGGTTAATCTATCGACGATTACCCAAATAGTATCATAACCACCCGATGTCTTGGGTAACTTAGTTATGAAATCCATTGTAATCCGCTCCCACTTCCATTCATGGATTTCAGGTTGTTGCAATAAACCTGAAGGTTTCTGATATTCTACCTTGACTTGGGCACAAATAAGACACTTGCCCACAAAGGTAGTAATTTCGGCCTTCATGTTAGGCCACCAGTATAGTTTCTTGAGGTCCAGGTACATCTTGTCTGAACCTGGATGAATGGAGTATCGGGTTTTGTGTGCTTCATTCATAACTACGTCTCTGTAACCACCGAACTTTGGTGTCCAGATCCAGTTCATGAAACAATAGACTCCATCATCCCTGACTTTGAAGTTTCTATCCATTCCTCTCAAGGTTTCACCTGCCATGTTTTCGGGTTTTAAGGCCTAGAGTTGAGCCTCTCTGATCAGTGTGGACAGATGTGAATGGATTGTCATGGTCAACGAATTTACTCGGCGTCCCGAGTATTCTTTTCTGCTAAGGGCGTCAGCTACTACGTTAGCTTTACCAGGGTGATAAAGAATCTCACAATCGTAGTCGTTCAGTAGCTCCACCCACCGTCGTTATCTCATGTTCAGCTCTTTCTGATTGAAGATATGTTGGAGACTTTTATGGTCCGTGAATATTGTGCATTTTGTGCCATATAAGTAATGTTTCCAGATCTTCAGAGCAAATACTACTGTTCCTAGTTCAAGGTCATGTGTTGTATAGTTGACTTCATGTGTCTTTAGCTGTCTTGAGGCATAGGATATAACCTTTCCTCTTTGCATAAGAACACATCAAAGCCCTTGATTAGAAGCATCACAGTACACTACGAAATCCTCTGTCCCTTCAGGAAGAGATAGGATCGGTGCACTACACAGAGCTTGCTTCAGCGTTTGGAACGTTGTTTCTTGCTTTTCTCCCCAGCTAAAAGTTACACTCTTTTGTGTCAGGCTGGTAAGAGGTTTAGCGATTCGAGAGAAATTCTGAACGAATCTGCGATAATAGCCAGCAAGACCTAAGAATTGACGGATTTCTGTAGGTGTTTTGGGTGCTGACTAGTTCTCAATTGCCTTTATTTTGGAAGGGTCGACGTGTATTCCTTCTGAACTGACCACGTGACCTAGGAAATCAACCTTCTTGATCTAAAACTCACACTTTGAAAACTTTTCATAGAGTTTCTCTGATCTAAGATTTTGCAATACCTGACGAAGATGTTGGCCATGTTCCTCTTCACTTCTTGAGTAGATAAGGATGTCATCAATGAATACTATGATGAATTTGTCCAGGAATGGATGACACACTCTGTTCATCAGTGTGACAACCGTCAATTTCTAGTCAAGTCAAAGTCAAATAAAGTCAACAAGTGAAACCGGTCAACTCAGCTAACCCTTGTATATTAGGGTTTACATTATGTTACTACTGTACAACTCGCTATTTTAATAAGAAGTTATCACTTGGAAAATTCATATGTTCAGAATTCTTAAACCCTAATCAGGGTAAGTGATGAAACTACTTGGTAAAACATTATTCCGTACCCCTCGGGGGCGTATAACATTCATAACGAGGCTTAACGGGGTTTACAAAACCTTGCGTTGCGAAGCTAAACATCCAAAAAGGTCACAAACGAAGTCTCTCTCAATCTCCCTTTATCAATCTCTCTCTCTCTCAAATCTCTCCCAAATCTCTCTCAAAAACTTTTTATAATCATTTGGGGCATCCCGACCCTTAACGGAGCCAAAAACCACTCAAAACGAGAAGTTTATGCAAAAAACAGCCCTATAGGACCGAAACCCTAATGGAACCGAGCCTCTTGGAAGCGAAACTCTAAGAAGCGAAACCCTAGAGCCGAAGCCGAAACTTCAGGGACCGAAACTGCCATGGACCGAACCCGAACTTCGGAGGGCCGAAGGTCCCTTCGGACCGAACCTCCTCTTTCGCCCCATTTCGCTTTCGGGTCCTTACTCGACCAGCTTCGCCTTCGGTTCTCACCAAGCACTTTCGGTTCTGGCTGCTGGGACCGAACCTCGGCCCAATCCGAGCAACTTCGCAGCTTCACTCTTTTCACCCGGTTTTCGACCCCGGCTTCGGTTTAGGCTCGTTTTTCGTGATTTTAACGGGGGAATTTCACCCAAACTCGTATTTTGGCATAAGAGACCCTATATATTCATAATTTAAACACATATTAAGGGACCCTATATATTCGAAGAAGCGCAACCTATCTCAAAAACGCGCTAAAAGACAACAATCCGTGGCTGCCCCTGTAATTACAACAGCAGTCACGACTCATGCCTCGACACTAGATACAACGTCTGTCACTCAAGCACCAGTCAAACAATATATGGGAACACTTCCAAAGTGTAACAAGTGTAGCTACCATCACAATGGGGTTTGCCGGGCGTCACACTGTAAAAACTGCAACAAGAACATTTAAGTACCATATGTTTGTAATAAATGTGGTATGTATGGTAAGATTTTCGTCTTTCAAAAAGCAGTTAAAATACTCTCTCGTTAAACAAATCAAAACACTCCTATTATCGGTACTAGTAGCAGCAATGCGAATCATCTGCAGTAATAATAACACCGACCAATACAGAACATACTAACAAGAATCACATGATGCTCTATCTCCCTAACGAATAATTCGTACGAATACAACTTAACACATGTTTTACCTAAAAAGATCTGTTGTTGTCATTCAATTTCGATTGGTATAGTCCTCACCTTCCCGATTAAACGGCTACGAAAAGACCCTTCACCTAACCCACTGAATATCGAAACCCTCGTCTCTCATAAACACAAATCCGACACGGACCTCCGGGTCATCTCTCGCTGCAAAACCCCAAAATACTCACTAGAGGAGTATTATACCTTCCGAAAACTTTCCACAAGTATTCCCAGAAGACCCTTCGGGAATGGCACGCATGCAGAAGATAAGGTCCAAGCACAGAGGCTTGGGACAAATGCGGTTAACCTATCGCTACTAAGTGTATACACGAGAGCGGTATATAATTAAGATTCGATGGACGTTGGATGAGTGTTCACGCCCTATTTCCTGTTCCTTGTCTGGTTGTGGACTTGGGGCGAGGTCACCCATCTGACTGCCTTACCAATCTTAATTACATACGACCTATATGCGCAAGTTAAAGATAGATGGACTAGGTACGATTCCTACCAGGAACTTCGGGACAAGGCTACCCAGGAGTGCGAGTGAACGTTCTATCATCTGAATAAGTCTAGTCGCGTAAACCGAACCCATATGCTCCCTAACGATCTAATCAAACGAGAAACACTAAAGTAGGACCTATGCAGCGCTCCGAGGAGAAGTTATTACTTATGACTTAGTACAAAGTCGAGAAAGGATGAAAGCATCTCGATACCGACAAAAGAGCTACACATATAAGCGACGCAAACCCTCGAAATTGCGGGTTGGTGACCAAGTTCTGCTAAAGGCCTCACCGTTGAAAAGAATGATATGTTTCGGTAAACAAGGGAAACTAAATCCAAGGTACAGCGGTCCATTCGAAATCTTTTCCAGGATTGGCCCAGTGGCATACAAACTCCGACTGCCACAAGAACCTAATAATGTACATCCAACCATCCACGCGTCAAATTTAAAGAAATGTATGTCTGACGAGACTCTTATGATACCTCCCGACGAAATCAAAACCAACTAGAGTCTCCACTTCGTGGAAAAATCGATAGAAACCATGGATTTAAAGATCAAAAGAACGAAATCAAAGTCACATCCCTATTGTGAAAGTCCGTTGGATCGTAAAAAGAGGACCCGAGTTCACCTGGGAACGCGAAGACCAGCTGAAACAAAAATACCCGCATCTTTTCGCCAACTCTTGAAGTACCAGTCAAAACACTAATTTCGGGACGAAATTCCTTCTAACGGGGGGGGGGGGGGGATGATGTGACAACCGTCAATTTCTAGTCAAGTCAAAGTCAAATAAAGTCAACAAGTCAAACCGGTCAACTAAGCTAACCCTTGTATATTAGGGTTTACATTATGTTACTACTGTACAACTTTCTATTTTAATAAGAAGTTATCACTTGGAAAATTCATATGTTCAGAATTCTTAAACCCTAATCAGGGTAAGTGATGAAACTACTTGGTAAAACATTATTCCGTACCTCTCGGGGGCGTATAACATTCATAACGAGGCTTAACGGGGTTTACAAAACCTTGCGTTGCGAAGCTAAACATCCAAAAAGGTCACAAACGAAGTCTCTCTCAATCTCCCTTTATCAATCTCTCTCTCTCTCTCTCTCAAATCTCTCCCAAATCTCTCTCAAAAACTTTTTATAATCATTTGGGGCATCCCGACCCTTAACCGAGCCAAAAACCGCTCAAAACGGGAAATTTATGCGAAAAACAGCCCTATAGGACCGAAACCCTAATGGAACCAAGCCTCTTGGAAGCGAAACCCTAAGAAGCGAAACCCTAGAGCCGAAGCCGAAACTTCAGGGACCGAAACTGCCATGGACCGAACCCGAACTTCGGAGGGCCGAAGGTCCCTTCGGACCGAACCTCCTCTTTCGCCCCATTTCGCTTTCGGGTCCTTACTCGACCAGCTTCGCCTTCGGTTCTCACCAAGCACTTTCGGTTCTGGCTGCTGGGACCGAACCTCGGCCCAAATCCGAGCAACTGCGCAGCTTCACTCTTTTCACCCGATTTTCGACCCCGACTTCGGTTTAGGCTCGTTTTTCGTGATTTTAACGGGGGAATTTCACCCAAACTCGTATTTTGGCATAAGAGACCCTATATATTCATAATTTAAACACATATTAAGGGAAATCTTTGGCTAAGAATAATATCTAGTGGGTTAGATTTTAAGGTGGAGTGTTGACTTTTCTATAAGTCTATGACACAAGCTACCTCCCATACCACTTTATGGCCACCCTCAGTCACTATTCATCCATACCTAGTCAACTATTTGTCATTTCACCCTCTTTCTCCAGCAAAGGATCTTGATCAAAGGCTGAAGATCTTCATCTCTCCTCCCACATTACTCACTTTTCCACCAAAAGGCAAACCCATTTCTCTCTCACACTTTTTCTCTCTAAACTCGAAATCGAAGGCTGTTCTTAAGCATTCTCCTCCAATTTTGGTAAGTAACTTCATCCTACACTTGATTATCTTACATCTTTTCCACTCAAATCATGGATTCCTTACACAAATATCATCATATTTGTTCATAGAATCTTCAAATCTTCAAGCATCCCAGAGAACCACACAAGGTGAGTTCATACCCCCACATTTTCATGTTTTCTTCAAGTTTTAGGGGGGGGGGGGGGAATACAAGTTAAAATACCAAAAACTTAACTAAACTCAAACATCAGCTTTCAACAGGAAAGTTTAGTTCCATTCACGGACTGTTTTGAACATCTTAAACTTAATATCTTTCAAAACTGTTTAATACGAAAATAGTTCAGGTTTATACCTTTAAAATGACTACTTGAACATCTCCATACGAGTTTTCTACAATGTATGGCGATTTTTACAAAACAGCCTATCATTTCAGAAACCACTTCGGACCAGTCTGTGAAGTTGGACATTTTTACACAAGTTAAAGGTCACTAAAAATCATGATAAAAATTATGAATAAAATAGACACATTTTCTAGACCCTCAGAGTTTACGAATCTAAATTTCAACCTCTGATGAGTTTTCTATAAAATTTTTCAATAGCAGGAACAGAAAAGTTAAAAACTATAAATAGTTAAGAATCCTATTTACACCTTGTAACTTGCTGAGCAAGGTGTGTAGTATTATTTGAATACATGTTGCTGATAGTACATATTATTTACCTTAGTTTAAAGGTATGAATCATATACAAAGTAAATTCTACCACTACAAATAATTATAATAAATTATAATAAGTAAAGTTAAGTCTATTACACACCACAAACAAACATGCTAAACTATAATAGGTATAGTTAGGTTGCATATACAATACAAACATTATGATAAACTATAATAGGTATAGTTTATGTTTCATTTACATTTCGAACTCATTACAAAAGGTTTTCATACAAAAGGGGTACATTACAAAGTACCGGGTTTTCATACAAAAGGGGTACATTACAAAGTACCGGGCTCTCATATAAACGGGGTACAAATACAAAGTATCGGGTTTATACAAAAGGGGTACATTACAAAGTACCAGGTTTATACAAAAGGGGTACATTACAAAGTATCGGGTTTATACAAAAGGGGTACTTTACAAAGTACCGGGTTTTCATATAAACGGGGTACAAATACAAAGTATTGGGTTTATACAAAAGGGGTACATTACAAAGTACCGGGTTTATACAAAAGGGGTACATTACAAAGTACCGGGTTTATACAAAAGGGGTACATTACAAAGTACTGGGTTTTCATATAAACGGGGTACAAATACAAAGTATCGGGTTTATACAAAAGGGGTACATTACAAAGTACCGGGTTTACACAAAATGGCTTTTATGATATTAAAACTACGTTTCATCTAGAATTGTTAGTCTTCAGCTATAATTGCTAAGTGTACATGTTAGAGTTATATATGAATTTAGTCGCAATCGACTTAGAATTGGTGGGCCCGCCTTACTTGTTGTTCCTTGTTTGGTTATGGACCTAGGGCAGACCCATTATATTCGACGGTTTATTTAACTTAAATTTTATATAACTTATATACACTGGGTGATTATAGAAGGAATCTACGGGTATTTCTAGGGTACATTATTGCATAACATAGGAGCTTTCATTTCATACTTTATAAAGAAAATATTGAATTTTCTGGAATCATACTCTATCGCTTTTACAAGGAAAACGACTTCTTTCTCAAATAAAACTCTTATGAACTCACCAACTTAATTGTTGACACTTTTTCGAAATTACTTGTATTCTCAGGAAATCAGTGAAACAGGAAATAAACAGCTATTGAGGATGGGACGTTAAATCGTCAAACAGTTCATTTTGTCATCATAGTGTAATTGATTTTGAAACATGTAAACTCATACGATGGTGTAACTTTTTCAATTATATTTATGATGGTTGTATTTACTTTGAGCACTATTATACTCATTGTTGTGATACTATACATGAAGTCCTCCACCCCCGGATGTTTCCGCCATCCTTGGTTCGGGGGTGTGACAATTTGGTCCATAATACAGCAGGTGCATTCGTCAATCCGAATGACATCACTACAAACTCATAATGACCATAACGAGTTCTGAATGCGGTTTTGGGAATGTCATCCTCCAAAATGCGTAACTGATGATATCCGGATCTTAAGTCTATTTTCGAAAAGTAGCTCGCACCTTGAAGTTGGTCGAACAGATCGTCAATGTGAGGCAGAGGATATCGATTCTTGATGGTAAGTTTATTCAGCTCGCGGTAGTCTATGCACATACGGAATGATTCATCCTTCTTTTTCACGAACAAAACCGGTGCTCCCCAGGGTGAGAAGCTTGGTCTTATGAAACCTTTACTAAGGAGTTCGTTAACCTGGCTGGATAATTCCTGAATTTCAGAAGGTGCAAGACGATAGGGGGATTTGGCTATAGGGGTAGCCCCAGGGATTAATTCGATTCTGAATTCGACTTGTCGTTCAGGAGGCACTCCTGGAAGATCATCGGGAAAAATGTCGGGAAAGTTGCAGACCTCAAGAATGCTCGCGATGTCTTTCATTTCTTGCTTTTTATCTACTACATGAGCTAAGAAAGCACAATACTCTTTGCGAAGGTACTTCTGTGCCTTGATGCAAGAAATGATCTGGAGGTTCGTTCCGGGTTTGTCAACGTAAATAACAAGATTTTCATTAGTTGGTAAGTTCAAACGAATGGCTCTTTCATAGCATAGGATGTTAGCGTGGTTAGAGCACAACCAATCCATACCTATTATGACATCGAAAATTTTGATAGAGACCGTGTAGCGCCCGTGTTTCTAGGCTAGGCATTAATATTGATGTGATAGTCTAGGTTAACCTTTGTAACTCATTTTGAAGAAATGAAAAGGAATTCTGTGAATTATGTGTTTTATGCTTAATTACTAGGATTTAATTAATTAAGAATAAAAAATGAGCGTCGAAAATAAATATTAGATAAAGCCGATATCTATTAAGAAAGTTGTAGTGGTCATGACAAGGATTACGGATATACAAAGAATACCAAAATCCGAGTTATAACGAAGAAGTTATGACCTGTCAAAGTTTCGCGACAAAACCGGCACGGTGTCGAATGACGTAAAAAGTGAGTTTTTGATAAACTACTTTTTAGCCTTAGTGATCTAAATGAAAGTCTTAGTGTTCGTCAAACTGAGAGTATGTATAAAAAGAACGGCCAAATCTGACTTTGTATGAGGAAGTTATGATTTTTCTAAGTTTCAGCTTAGCAGTAGACAACTAAAAACTCAAATTTTAGATCGAGTGATTTTTAGCCAACACAACCTAAACGAGAATCGAAGGTCTCGTCAATAGTAGTACAACGGTAAAAAGACAGACGAAAACGGACGTCGGATGAAGATGTTATGAATTTTTAACGAATTTCTTGTCCCGGTCTGTTAAAAATAATAATATAAAAATTAATGTCAAAATTAGCCGACGAAGTCTAAACGAAAGTTGTAGAGTGTAATTTTACCTACGCGTGCATATAAAGAACGTAAAAAACGGAGCTCGTATGCGAAAGTTATGGATTTTAGAAGTTTTTGCACAAAAATCAAGAAAATTCGCATAGTCATGCTTCGGCCACGTCACCTTCGCTCCATGCGTGCCACGTGTCCGAAATTGCTGAGTCATCCGAATCCGTAGCGCATCCGAGGAGTGATGCATGTGCAACCTCGTCCGAGCCTCGCACCACCTGCCGCGTGTCCGACCTTCGCAGCACTTGTCTCCCTTCCCTCTTGCTTCGGATCCGAACCTCGGACCTAGACTTCGGTCCAATCAGAGGTCAGCAGCTGGACCCTCGCACGTGCGAGCCATGTGCCTCCTCTTCGGATCTGCTGCCACCTGGTAGCTTCTCAGCCGTTGGATCAGAAGCCTCGCCCCTATAAATAGAAGGGTGCGAGACCTCCCGGGGATAATTTGGAAATTTGTCAATTTTTACCCCTCTTTCAATATTTCTTTCACTCCAACTTCCCCCAAAGCCTCGGTATCATACCAAAAACCCAAAACACGTCCCGAAGTGCCCGAGAAGCCCGAGAAATTTATCTTTTCGGTTTTGAAGCCCAACCCTCGCAGTGCCCGGTTTCTCAATAAAACTCCCGGTTTTATTAGAAACGATCGTTTTAGGAAACGAAGTGCTTCCCGATTATCATTAAATCAGTTGAGTGTGTAGTCACTTTCAACTTACACCTACATATGAAGTATTTTCTATAAAATACGTGTTATGTGTAATTATATTAAGTGTTTATTTGAGGTGACTGTTAAATAGATGTTTTATACAAGTTTTAAACTGTATATGTATTTTATCTACAAATATGTTGGGTAGAACATGGGTAGACGAAATAGTCAATGTGTGTTAAAATGGTGAGAGGCCTCGATGTTGTTGTTTTTGTTGTTGTTGTAGTCGTCTAGCGGAGTATATATGACGACCACAGACCTTTCTAGACAGTCTAGTGGAACACTAGCAGGTTCGCAACTTGTAGGTGTTGGTGAACTAAATGTTTATTGGCGTACTCCATCGCCCTCATGGTTGCCTTTAGGACATGTATGGCTGAGGTGTCCCCTTAGCAGTAGTGTCCATCCCGATGATATTCCTTACGCTAGGTCCCTTGTGATAGGTGATTAGGGATGTAAAGTGAGGATAACGGGAATGGGTAATCAGGATTATTGTTTATTGGTGAACTTAATAAGTTTATTATTATTGTGGGTTGAAAACCCTATATGCTCACCAGGCTCCCAAGCCTGACCCACTCAACTTTTTATGTTACAGGTAGTGGACCCCGAGAATAGTCGGATGATGATGAGAGATTTTTGGATTATAGGCCAGTACTTGTAAATAACTGTTGTAAGGCTTATAATGTCTTGTTTATGCTTTTGATCTGTATCGGAACATGACATCCCGAGGTTTTGATATAAAAGGAAATTATATATTTCTTAAAGAAAGGTTTTGATAAACTTTTATCATGTTTTGTTTTGGGGACCAATTCCGCAACATCTTTTAAAATGATTTCTCTAGTTTTATTTTAAAAGCATAAATTAAATCGGTCTTTTCTGGCTGAGAAATTAGGGGATGTCACAGACCGGCATAAGGTCTATTGGGAAAGAAAAGTTATTCAAGGTAAGAGTACATCCTATGTATATATCGTTGGTGGATTCGGATTTCCCGTTAGCCATTTCGACTGTGAAAGTTTCATTTAGTGGTTGTGAGTTTTGATTTAGCAAATGTTTGAAATTATGGCTCACAAAGCTCTTCTCAGCACCACAATCAAATAGAATGCATGCATAAGTGTTGTTGAGAAGAAACGTACCCGTGACCACCGCAGGGTCTGCCACTGCTTCTTCGTGACCCAAAGCTAAAATTCTCCCAACTCCACCGGCATTTCCAGCTTTTGTAAAATCTCTCTTGAATTGCCCCACATCACCACATTGGTAGCATGCTTGACCTACTACAGCGGCAGGTACTTGATTAATCGGTTGAGGTGGTGATCAACAAAATCGGGCAATATGCCCTTTTCTGTTGCAGTTACGACACTGCATTTCCCAGTAATTTCCGTTATGATGAAAATTGCACTTGTTGCACTTGGGGAGATTACCAGCATAACGCTTAGCTGGTGCAGGGTTAGCAGGAACAACAGCAGGTACAATAGCAACATTGACTGCAACTAGCTGTTGCTTATTTGAGGATTCCTGTGAAGACTTGCCCTTCCTCTTGTTCCAACCTTTCTTGTTGTTGTTGTTGTTGTTGTTGTTGTTGTTTCCCTTCGGTTGTTCTGGTGCAGCAACCACTGAGTTTTGACGGGCTCCGTGGTCAATAAGAGATTGTGCCAACTCTTTGGCACTCTCAAAGGTAAGAGGCCTTGAAGCTAAGACACTTGATTGAATCTGGGGCGACAGTCCCCAAATATATCTCTCGATCTTTTTGCTCTCCAGAGCAACCATTTCTGGACAAAGAATTGCTAATTCACATAATCAATTGGTATAGGTTGTTATGTCAGAACCAACCATTGTAAGACCCCAGAGCTCTTGCTTGAGTTTCTGAATTTCCCCTCGCGGGCAGTATTCCCGCATCAACATAGTTTTTAAGTTCTCCCAGCTTATCGAGTTAGCCACTACCAGAGTCAGTGACTTAACATGGTCATTCCACCATGTTAAGGCTCTATCCGAAAAGGTACAAACAACGAACTTAACCTTGCTACCCTCCGGACAGGAACAGATTTCAAAAATTGCTTCTGTCTTCTCAATCCACTGTCTTAATGCAATAACTCCTCCAGTCTCGTTAAAGGTCCTGGGTTTAGCATTCAAGAAATCTTTAAAAGTACACTCTCGCGAGTGCCCATGACTCTCGCCATGGTTAGAAGGATGTGCACTAGCTCCTGACCCACTAGCACCAGGAGTATTGATATGAGACATGCCAGCTGCAACGGCTGCCATGACCGCCGCTTGAAACATAGCAGCGTCGAATTGAGGAGGTGGTGGCGGAGGTGGTGTCGGTGCTTAATTGACATTGTTACGTCTTGGATTTTTCCGAGGAGGCATCTTTTACTATAAAAGTTAAAAGATAAAATGATGATAAAATATCAAGAGTGAAGATGAATTTTGATATCTCTGAACTAAAACATTTAGTTCAACATGAATCTTGTAATGAATTGGAAATAGAAGTCTAGGAAAAGTACAACTTGCAACAGGATGATATGAAATTGAGTGGTTATTTTTCAAGAAGTATGAAAATGCATGTCGATTATATTGGCATATTGAATACATAAAGTCTGAAAAACTTGACCCTGTGACAACCGTCAAATTCAAGTCAAAGTCAAAGTCAAAGTCAACAAGTCAAACCGGTCAAACTTAACTAGTACTTGTATGTTAAAAGTTATTCTATGTATAAAAATGTGCATCTTTATGTCAAAAATTCAAGTGTCTCGAAGAATCTATGTGTTAACAATGTAAAAACCTTAAAAAGGGAGTTAAACGCATCAAAACACGACTAAGGACCCTTTCGGGGACATAAAACGATCATTAACGAAGCATAAAGGGGTTCGCGAACCTTGCATTTGCGAGATTATGCGATAATAATGGCTAAGGTTAAATCTCTCCAAGTATGTGAAATCTCTCCCAAATCTCTCCAAGTATGTGAAATCTCTCCCAAATCTCTCCAAGTATGTGAAATCTCTCCAAGTATGTGAAATATCTCCCAAATCTCTCCAAGTATGTGAATCTCTCCAAGTATGTGAAATCTCTCCCAAATCTCTCCCAATATCTCTCTCAAACTTTTTATAGTCATCCGGGTCATCCCGACCCTTAACTTGGTCAAAAATCACGCAAAACGGAAAGATTTCTCGAAAAACGGCTATATAGGACCGAAACCCCTCTTAGAAACCGAAACTCCTCTTAGGAACTGAAACCCCTCTTAGGAGCTGAACCTCTTATGAGCCGAAAGTGTCAGAACCGAAAGTGTCAGAAGCCTCTCGGACCGAAACCCCAGCAGACCGAAGCTCAGCAGCGAGGACCGAACTTCGGCTCCTATGCGAGACCCTCGCACCCCCCCACTTCGGACCTTCGGTCTTCCCTCCTACTCTCGGTTCCCTCTCGGTTCTCACACTCCTAAGAGCCGAACCTCTCAGGTTCGGTCCCTATTGTCCGGTTTTCGACTACTTTCGCCTCCTAAGCCCGTTTTTGACGGGATTTTTTCACCAAATTCATATTTTTATCATTTTTAACCCCCAGCACTTTTATTTTAATTATTTTTCAAGGATTTATAAATTATAAATCGTTATTTTACAATAAGAAGAGTATTCTACACCACAAGTGGGTCAAGTGTGCCCACTTGCCTCCTATGTGTCACTTTCTCATTGGTCCAACCTCATCCACATCACACAAACCAAGTCAAACATCCCTTCACCCTAGCCACTTGCTCCAGCAACCCTCCATATAAGGAAATGCCTGGGATTCCCTTGATCTTTTACTTCACCATCAAAATTATACACTTCTTAAACCATCAAGAGGGCCTCTTTTCTCTCAACTTTCAGCCACACTTTTGATGTGTTCTTGAGTCATTTATTCACTTATTGGTAAGTATTTCCTTCTAACTCAAGTGTTATTACATGTTTTCATAACACTCTTGTATTAACGACTCATATCTTCACACCAAAAATTGTTCTTAGGATCATCCAAAACTTCGTGTGTTCATCAAGTGATCTAGACTTGAAACTCATCATCTTCAACCTTCCACTCTTCAAGAAATCACTCAAGGTGAGTTCATACCCCTACATTTTCTAGTTTTCTTCAGTTTTCGAGGGAGGGGGGGGGAATACAAGTTAAAACACCACAACATATTCAAAACTCAACTTGACAGCTTACAACAGAAACGTTGTGACCTGTTCACGAACTGTTTTACCAAACTTAAACTTAATATCTTTCAAAACTGTATAATATGAAAATAGTTCAGGTTTATACATTTAAAATGACTACTTGCACATCTCCATATGAGTTTTTTATGATTTATGGTGATTTTTACAAAACTGCCTATCATTTCAGAAACGAATTCGGACCAGTCTGTGATTATGAACACTTTCACATAAGTTAGAGACTTCTAAAAATCATAATAAAAATTATGAGTAAATTAGACACATTTTCTAAACTCTCAGAATTTACGGAGTTAGTTTTCGACTCCGTATGATTTTTATATGATAATTTCAAAACAGTGCAAAAAGGATAAAAACTAGTTGCATAGTTTACCTTATTAATAACACTTTGTAGTATGTTGAGCAAAGTGCATAACAATAAGTTTCTCAATGTTTGGATGCATTCTTGTTAGTTTATCATCATAAACAGAAATTAGTCATTCATGTTAAGCTTTTTTCCTCCATTCATTTCGAACACATATAATAAACTACATTAAGTATAGTTTATGAATTTTCGATAAAAGCATACTACATGGAAAAGGTTTTACTCTCAAAACAAATGGGTTTTTCATATACTACTTGATAAACTATAATAGTAATAGTTTGTGGATTTATATCACAAATGTATTTTCATAAAAGGTGATTTCACTTCCTCCACGGAAGAGGTTTTATACTCAAAACTATATGTAAACTAGTTAACGTAAGTTGTGAGACATTCTCCTTCGGGGTACTCTTAAGTACCACAGAAAATCCTGAATTAGTTATAACCAGAGTCTCTTGTAGGGAGAGCATGATAATTGTGTATAGATCTATATTGGGATTGACAACCCACACCCATGCTGCTTGCATAAGTCCGATCGGCCGATCGGGGGTGACAAGTGTCATTTCGATTCCGACGCCTGAAGAACGTCATAAGCAGGTTATTCTGTCGTAGTATGGTTATAGCGACTCACATAGGGAGTTAACAATCTTTCAAGTTTACACGAAAAATTCTACTTTGAAAAGGGGTTTTACTTCTAAATTAAACGAGTTTATGCTGATTTAAACTTGCATGAATTACTCTAAGTATGGAAAAATACTTGTATATTCTCGGTCTTGACGCTTAAGGCTACATGACTTTTTATAAGGAAAATATTGGATTTTCTTTGGAAACACATTCCCATTATGAACATTATAAGCACAAAACACACACATATTCTCTGTCTTAACAATTAGGACTACATGACTTTTATAAGGAAAATATTGGATTTTCTTTGGAAACATATTTCTATCAAAACTACATTTCATCTAGAATTGTTAGACTTCAGCTATAATTGCTAAGTGTATATGCTAGAGTTATATAAGAATCTAGTCGCAATCGACCTAGAATTGGTGGGCCCGCCTTACTTCCTGTTCCTTGTTTGGTTGTGGACCTAGGGCAGACCCGTTATATTCGACCGTTTATTTAACTTAAATTTTATATAACTTATATACACTGGGTGATTATAGAAGGAATCTACAGGTCTTTCTAGGGTACATTATTGCATAGCATAGGAGAGTTCATTTCGCGTTTAATAAAGAAAATATTGAATTTTATGAAATCATACTCTATCGCTTTTTGTTACAAGGAAAACGGCTTCTTTCTCAAATAAAACTCTTATGAACTCACCAACTTAATTGTTGACGCTTTTTCAAACTACTTGTATTCTCAGGAATTCAGTGAAACAGAAAATCAACCGCTTTTGAGGATGGGACGTTAAATCGTCAAACATTTCATTTTTGTCATCATAAGTGTAATTGATTGGAAACATGTAAACACATACTATTGTATAACTTTTTCAATTATATTTATGATGGTTGTATTTACTTTGGGCACTATTATACTCGTTGTTGTGATACTATACATGAAGTCCTCCACCCCCGGACGTTTTCGCCATCCTTGGTTTGGGGGTGTGACAGATTGGTATCAGAGCATTGTTTAAAGTGAACTAAGTATATCGAACCACATAAGATATACAAACTATAAATGCATTGGGACTTAAGTCTCTGATTTAAACATTTTCAAATAACTATACTTTTAGAAATAAATAGTTTCTTGTTAAAAGTGTAAGTACATACATGCATACCGGTTTAGTGCCACGTCTAAGGAAAACACAAAAGTTAAAAATAGAAGAGTTGTGCAATGTGAATATGCCCTGGGATATGCAATCAAGTCTGGGAGGAATATAGCCTGATCAACTATATTCGTCCGAGAAGTGACTAGTATGTGCCGGGGGATAGTCATAGTGGACAACGAGTCTATCAACTTACCAACACCCATACCAGAAAATCGTTAACAACCAAACATAACATTTAAAATACTATAGGAGTATTTTGTGGTAGTATAACTTATGTGAAAACTAAACTGATTCTTGCTAGTAGGTCTACAATCACTAAATGGATACGCTAAAGTTATATATAACCTAGATATGTAACTAGTATGCACCATGTCATCATAAAAGTAACTAAAGAGGATCAAACCCCTATAAGTAATTCTAGGAATACAATTATTATATGCCTCTTACCTCACCCCTATTCTCGCACGGACACCATGACAAGATCTTACTTACCGGGAGACCCCTACTTTCCGAACCCGGAAAGTTAGTGAATGATGAGGAAAAGAGTCGAAGATGGAGCCAGAGGTCGACAACTCTCCTTACATAGCCAGGGCTCTCGCGAACCGCCTCGACTACATCGAACCTGTGCCCCGTTGGGCAGCATTGATCAAGGGATGGAGTCGCCATCAGCAACAGCAATCACCATTTGGGGACGAATTGTCGAGAGTAAAGTTCATTTTACTCACAAGACCTGCTAGATTAGGCCAATGAGTATGCGTTGGTGTTACTCCCCTCCATGTGTAGGCCCGACCCCGCGAGTTAGTGATTACACTAGTCGAGAGATTTGTTTGCGGTCCAAACCTTTCCTTGCAATAATGTGGTGTAGACCTGCATCAGGCTCAAAACCTTTCTCTAAAAGCTAAATATACTAGAATCATACAAATGAAAGGGGTATGCGTATTATTTTCATTGGGAGCAATACTACTAAGAATTCATAAGTTTATTATATATAGACTCTCATTATGAATTGTTTTCAAAAGACACCAAAAACATTGGAACTCGATACACTCAGAACTAAGATAAACTGAGTGAGATAACTCCTGACGTATAAACCCTTATTCAATACTCATTATCATTTCTTCTTTTTAAACCTCATGGTTGAAAGGTGCATTTCCATAGACCTATAGGGTGCGGTCATACCAGCACTAATGCACCGGATCCCATCAGAACTCCTCAACCAAGTGTGTTTGGACAAACCTAATCCTAGGATGGGAAAAACTTAACGTCCGTACAAAACCTACTTCTACCCACTACCATAAACTCCGTCTCCGGAACGTTAGCAGAAACATCAAGACTAGTTCAGTAAATTACGAAATTTATATATGTGTATATGAATGATAAGGGTATAATTAGAATCATCCCCACTCAAGAAATCATTTCTCCACATGCAACAGAGCTATGTCTTCACAAGAAGGTAACCAGCCAACAAGCATGGCAGCAATCCTGCAGATAGACTCTGCTACTTTTCAAGCTGCGGTCACGGCAGTCGTGACAGCCGTCATGGCGCAACTCAATACTAACAACGCCAGTAGAGATGAAGGTGGTGTTGACAATTCTAACCGCAGTAACAGTCAAGAACACCAGCGAGTGCCTACCCACGAGGATGCCTCATACCACAAACCTAAGAACAAGAAACGAAAATTTTGGGACAAAAAGGAGTCCAACCTATCTCAAAAACGCGCTAAAGGACAGCAATCTGTGGCTGCCCCTGTAATTACAACATCAGTCCCGACTCATGCCTCGACACTAGCCACAACGTCTGTCACTCAAGCATCGGTCTGACAATATATGGGAACACTTCCAAAGTGTAACAAGTTTGACTACCATCATAATGGAGTTTGCCGGGTGTTTTACTGTAAAAACTGTAACAAGAACGGACATATTGCCCGTTTCTGCAGGACCCAGACCCAGCACATCGCTTCAATCACCAACATCAGTGTAAGTCCAGTATGCTACCTATGCGGTGAAACGGGACACTTCAAGAGGGACTGTCCAACTGAGAGGAATGACGGAGGAGCTGGAGGAGTGTGACAACCAAACCAGCAGGAGCAACACAGAACCGTATTAGGACTTCTGTAATGTTTCCAACAACAAAAAACCGTTTAAGTACCATATGTTTGTAATGAAATTGGTATGTTGCTAAAATTACCGTATATCAAAAAGTAGTTAAAAATACTCTCTCGTTCAATCAAATCAAAGACACTTACATATGATCTTAGGATTATTACCAGTAAGCTGGGATAACTTGGTATATACATCAAGGTTAATTATAATCAAAATACTAAAGACTTAAAGCGAATAATTCCGTCTTAACTCCTATTCCATGTCTAGTAGTGAGATTAGGGTAGAGCCACCCACTCGACGGGTTCATCAATACCAATTTACAGGCGACTTACATATACCGATCGATCATAGAATGATCGGTCGGGGATCATGATATAAGGAATCACTACTAGTATTCGGAACACACTTACTACCAGTGCTAGCTGTTGTGGTATGAATCATTTGCAGTAACAATAACACCGATCGAAACGGAGCAGACTAACAAGAATCACATGATACTCCATCTCCCTAATGAATAATTCGTACGAATACAACCTAACACATGTGTTACTAAAAAGATCCGTTGTCATCATTCGATGTCGATTGGTATAGTCCTCACTTTCCCGATTACACGGCTACGAAAAGACCCTTCACCTAACCTCGAAACCCTCGTCTCTTATAAACGCAAATCTGACATGGATCTCCGGGTCATCTCTCGCTGTGAAACCACAAAACACTCACCAGAGGAGTATTACACTTTCCGCACCTTTTCAAATTATTCCTACTAAACCCTTCGAGAATATCACACGTATAACAGGACAAGAGCAAGCACAAAAGCTTGAGATGAATACAGTTAGTCTATCACTACGAAGTGTATACGCGAGGATAATATATAATTAAGATTCTATGGACATTGGATGTGTGTTTCCGCCCTATTTCCTGTTCCTTGTCTGGTTGTGGACTTGGGGCGGAGTCACCCATCCAACTGTCTTACCAATCCTAATTACATACGACCTCTATACGCAAGTTAAAGATAGAGGGACCAGGTACGAGTCCTACCGTGAACTTCGGGACAAGGCTACCCAGGAGTGCGAATGAACGTCCTACCATCCGAATAAGTCTAGTCTCGAAAACTGAACCCATATGCTCCCTACCGACCTAATCAAATGAGAAACACTAAAGCAGACCTTATGCAGCGCTCCGAGGGGAAGTATTACTTATGAATTAGTATAAATTCGAGAAAGGTTGAAAGCATCTCGAAGCCGACAAAAGAACTACACAGATAAGCGACGCAAACCCTCGGAATTGCGGGTTGGTGACCGAGTTCTACCGAAGGCCTCACCATTCAAAAGAATGATATGTTTCGGTAAACAAGGGAAACTAAATCCAAGGTACAGAGGGCCATTCGAAATCCTTGCTAGGATTGGCTCAGTAGCATACAAACTCCGACTGCCCCAAGAACCTAATAATATACATCCAACCATGCACGCGCCAAATTTAAAGAAAGGTATGTCCGAAGAGACTCTTGTGATACCTCCCGACGAAACCAAAGACGCATCCCTGTTGGGAAGATCTGTTGGATCATGAAACAAGGACCCGAGTTCACCTGAGAACGCGAAGGCCAAATAAAGCAAAAATACCCTCATCTATTCCCCAACCCTTGATGTCCCACTCAAATACAAATTTCGGGACAAAATTCCTTCTAACGGGGGGATAATGTGACAACCGTCAAATTCAAGTCAAAGTCAAAGTCAAAGTCAACAAGTCAAACCGGTCAAACTTAACTAGTACTTGTATGTTAAAAGTTATTCTATGTATAAAAATGTGCATCTTTATGTCAAAAATTCAAGTGTCTCGAAGAATCTATGTGTTAACAATGTAAAAACCTTAAAAAGGGAGTTAAACGCATCAAAACACGACTAAGGACCCTTTCGGGGACTTAAAACGATCATTAACGAAGCATAAAGGGGTTCGCGAACCTTGCATTTGCGAGATTATGCGATAATAATGGCTAAGGTTAAATCTCTCCCAAATCTCTCCAAGCATGTGAAATCTCTCCCAAATCTCTCCAAGTATGAGAAATCTCTCCCAAATCTCTCCAAGCATGTGAAATCTCTCCCAAATATCTCTAAGTATGTGAAATCTCTCCAAGCATGTGAAATCTCTCCAAGTATGAGAAATCTCTCCAAGCATGTTAAATCTCTTCCAAATCTCTCCAAGTATGTGAAATCTCTCCCAAATCTCTCTAAGTATGTGAAATCTCTTCAAGTATGTGAAATCCCTCCCAAATCTCTCCAAGTATGTGAAATCTCTCCCAAATCTCTCCAAGTATGTGAAATCTCTCCCAAATCTCTCCAAGTATGTGAAATCTCTCCAAGTATGTGAAATCTCTCCCAAATCTCTCCACGTATGTGAAATCTCTCCCAAATCTCTCCAAGTATGTGAAATCTCTCCCAAATCTCTCCAAGTATGTGAAATCTTTCCAAGTATGTGAAATCTCTCCCAAATCTCTCCAAGTATGTGAAATCTTTCCAAGTATGTGAAATCTCTCCAAGTATGTGAAATCTCTCCCAAATCTCTCCCAAAATCTCTCTCAAACTTTTTATAGTCATCCGGGTCATCCCGACCCTTAACTTGGTCAAAAATCACGCAAAACGGAAAGATTTCTCAAAAAACAACTATATAGGACTGAAACCCCTCTTAGGAACCGAAACTCCTCTTAGGAACCGAAACTCCTCTTAGGAACCGAACCTCTTATGAGCCGAAAGTGTCAGAAGCCTCTCGGACCGAAACCTCAGCAGACCGAAGCTCAGCAGCGAGGACCGAACTTCGGCTCCTATGCGAGACCCTCGCACCCCCCCACTTCGGACCTTCGGTCTTCCCTCCTACTCTCGGTTCCCTCTCGGTTCTCACACTCCTAAGAGCCGAACCTCTCAGGTTCGGTCCCTATTGTCCGGTTTTCGACTACTTTCGCCTCCTAAGCCCGTTTTTGACGGGATTTTTTCACCAAATTCATATTTTTATCATTTTTAACCCCCAGCACTTTTATTTTAATTATTTTTCAAGGATTTATAAATTATAAATCGTTATTTTACAATAAGAAGAGTATTCTACACCACAAGTGGGTCAAGTGTGCCCACTTGCCTCCTATGTGTCACTTTCTCATTGGTCCAACCTCATCCACATCACACAAACCAAGTCAAACATCCCTTCACCCTAGCCACTTGCTCCAGCAACCCTCCATATAAGGAAATGCCTGGGATTCCCTTGATCTTTTACTTCACCATCAAAATTATACACTTCTTAAACCATCAAGAGGGCCTCTTTTCTCTCAACTTTCAGCCACACTTTTGATGTGTTCTTGAGTCATTTATTCACTTATTGGTAAGTATTTCCTTCTAACTCAAGTGTTATTACATGTTTTCATAACACTCTTGGATTAACGACTCATATCTTCACATCAAAAATCGTTCTTAGGATCATCCAAAACTTCGTGTGTTCATCAAGTGATCTAGACTTGAAACTCATCATCTTCAACCTTCCACTCTACAAGAAATCACTCAAGGTGAGTTCATACCCCTACATTTTCTAGTTTTCTTCAGTTTTCAGGGGGGGAATACAAGTTAAAACACCAAAACATATTTAAAACTCAACTTGACAGCTTACAACAGAAAAGTTGTGACCTGTTCACGAACTGTTTTACCAAACTTAAGCTTAATATCTTTTAAAACTGTATAATATGCAAATACTTCAGGTTTATATTTTTAAAATGACTACTTGCACATCTCCATATGATTTTTCTAAGATTTATGGTGATTTTTACAAGACTGCCTATCATTTCAGAAACGAATTCGCACCAGTCTGTGATTATGAACACTTTCACACAAGTTAGAGACTTCTAAAAATCATAATAAAAATTATGAGTAAACTAGACACATTTTCTAAACTCTCAGAGTTTACGGAGTTAGTTTTCGACTCCGTATGATTTTTCTATGATAATTTCAAAACAGTGCAGAAAGGATAAAAACTAGTTGCATGGTTTACCTTATTAATAACACTTTGTAGTATGTTGAGCAAAGTGCATAACAATAAGTTTCTCAATGTTTGGATGCATTCTTGTTAGTTTATCATCATAAACAGAAAATCTTTGTGTTAGACTTGTATTCCCCCCCCCCCCTTAAAACAGTAAAAACTATGAAAATACGGGGGGTATGAACTCACCTGTTTGTGAGTGATCTGGAAGGTAAGATAGATATAGGATGCTTGAGGTCACATCTGAAGTTCCGAAGCATAGTTGGATCCTATAAGGCATATATTCACATATATGTGTATTCAATTAGTGGTTACAACTCTTAACTAGTATAGGAAACCACCTAAGATTGTAGGAAACACCCTAAATGAAGTTTTTGGCTCACAAATGGAAGCTTGGAAGGGGTTTCACGGCCACCCAAGGATGGGTTTGCGGCCTTATAGAGTTCACGGCCTCATGAGGTTCACGACCTGAAGAGGTGTTCATGGCCCAATGAATCTATGAAGGGTTCACGGCCCTTATGAAGGGTTCATGGCCGTGATCCCTTCAAGTTCATGAAGGTGGTGATGAATCATGAAGAATCAAGGCTAGGATCTAGTAACCTTTCAAGTATAACAAGTTTAAGGTTGAAACACTTACGTTTTTCGAGCTTTGGAGTGTTCACGGTCAAAGCTTTTTGAGAGAGAATGGGGTGTTCACGGTTGAGAGGAGGAGAAGTGAGGAGAAAAAGAGGTCACTCTTATATATATAGGAGGTGGTTGACGGCCGTCAACCTAGATAGAGGCCGTGAACACCTTGTGAGTGGTTTTCTGGTTCGAATTAATCCTCCCGATCTCAAGCTAACTCATCCTAACATCCATTCTTACATTACACTAGGCTCAGAAACTCTCAAACGGACCCTTAACAGTGCTAAAAGATAGCATAAACTAGTGTGACTTTGATTGAATTGAATGACTATACAAGATAGAAATTTCGGGTTGTCACAACCTCCTCCAATCATTCTCCCTAACCCACAAGTTCAAAGACTTGAAAGGTTCAAGGTCACTCAAGCCCTACTTGTAATGGAACATCAAGATGGAAGGTCTATATGTCCTCATGTCGTGGACATGAAGCTGCATATTGACAGGCTGGGAATGTTCGGTGTCGTGTTTCCAAGGAAGTTGGCTATTGACTCGCTTCTTCAGTCACTTCCCAAGTCATATAGTCAGTTTGTTAAAGATTACTATATGACAGATCGCGACATGACCCTCGTTGATCATACCTATTTGCTAATTGCTGCTGAATCAGCAATGATTTGGCGCAATGGTCAAGCAGACTTGATTATAAGATCTACTCCTCAACCTTCAATAGGCTTTGAAAATGGTAACATTGGAAGTCCAGAAAAACTTTCTCTTCCCAATGGAAAGGGATCGGCTATGGTCAAGTCAATTGACCAAATGGTAAATAGAAAGGCTAAGTCTGAGATACTCCTGTGTACCATTCCCAATGAGTCCATCTGTTTCTATTGCCAAGAGAAGGGGCACTGGTTGCGAAGCTGCCCTGACTACCTGAGAAATCTAAGAGATGATAAAATCAAAAAGTTTGCTTCTACTTCAGGTAAGTTCACTTTCTAACTCTATTAAGTTCATATTTGTAGATTCTTAATACATGATGTGATAATATTACATTTTGATGTTTTGTAGGATCGAAGAAAAAAATGTTGGATTAGTGTCTAAGTCCATAACTATTTTGGTATGTACTTGACCCGATGGTGCATGGTCCTTTTGGGTTGCCTTCACCAAAGCAACTTGATAGGATGAATTATAGAGAGAGAGGATTAATTATGATTTATTAATATATTATGAGAATAATATATTAAAGGAGAAATCATATTGTTTAACTAATATTAGTCAATAATTAATTAAGAAATAATTTTGTGGCTAAAAGAGATTAATTAAACTTAGGGGGCTAGAACTATCAATTGTGTGATAGTTGAATATTGGGCTAATGGACTCCATATTAGAGGGGTGGACGAATTCTATGGGGAAACCCATTAGAAATCGTCCAAGGCCTCTAAGGAGGGAGTCCATGGGCTGCTTAGGGCCTAAGCAGTCAAATTAGGGTTTCCTTGTTAGATAACCCTAATAGCCTCACTATTTAAGTACCCCTAGGGCACCAAAAACGTGGCTAAGAGTTTCCTTAGGGTTTCTAGACGTTTTTGAGTGCCTCTCCTCTTCTTCTTCTTCATCCTCTTGCTCTTGGTGTTTGTGAGCCATTAGAGGAGTGACACTTGTGACTCTAAGCTTTCAGAAGTCAATTACAAGAAGGAATAGATTGTTATTACTACATAACAATCAAAGGTAAGATCTAAACCCTATTCTTATGTTAATATCGATTGTCACATGCAAGATCTAGGGTTTATGGCTTTGGATGATTATTGCATGTTCATTAGACAAACTAGATCCACAACTTTAGGGTTTGCATGTACACCATAGGAATGTTGTAGTGCTAATAACCCATCAGTGGTATCAGAGCCTAGGGCTGTTTATTGATGAATTGATGCATATTTGATCGTTTATTGCTTGAAAAATCGAATTTTTTGGGTTCTGACTGGCAGACTCGCCGAGTCCATGAATAGACTCGATGTGTAGTTCCTACTCGACGAGTTCCATTGTGGACTCGACGAGTCCAGGGCTCTGGTGCCAGGATTTTCGAATTTTCTGCCAGATTTTGTTGAGGATAATTGCCAAAACTCATTTTTCTAGCAAAAATCCGATTTTTTAAGTTTGGAATGATTATCCTCATCAAAATTGATGGATTTGGTTAAATATGGATAATATAGGATTATTATTAGTCAAATATTTGACCTAGTAAGTTTGAAAAGTTTCAATTTACACCCCTTAGGTTTTATAGTTTAAATTTGAACTTTAAAAGTTTCAGTTTTGAAATTTAAATAGTTAAACCCTAATGTTTTGAAAGGTTTCAAAATTTGTCCTCAAGTTTTGGAATTTAAATTTTTGATTAAAAGTTTAACTTCGAAATATTTAAATTCTAAACCCTAATGTTTTTGAAATGTTTCAAAACTGGCCCTCAAGTTTTGGAATTTAAATTTTTGATTAAAAGTTTAATTTTTGAAATTTTAAATTCTAAAACCCTAGTTTTGAAAAAGTTCAAATTACACCCTTATGGTTTTATTAAGTTAATTAAAGGTATAATTAAAAGAGAGTAAATAAATCCATAATGATATGGTTTATATTTAATTTAATTAAAAGTGTAATTTATAAAATTAAACCACCTAGTATTTTAAAAGTGTAAAATACACCCTTATACTATATATAACATTAAAAGTCTAATATTATATATATGTATAACTTAAACTGCTAGTCTTACCGTTAGTAGGCCTCATTCACGAAGCTAGTCTATAAGGGGTGTATAAGGAAATTGCCTATAAAATGGCGATTGAATGGGTATCCACACTTACCCACCGCACTCTTGACTAGTGGAGGGTCGTTAGCCGAACGGGTAGGATAGGGCAAACCCTCTCCTCATTAAATGTATAATGAATAAAGTAACTAAATGTTTTTTTACAAAAAAATTCCTAATCTTAGTTACTTTAGGAAAAAGTGAAATCGATGCAATTCCATGGAATTACACTTTGTACCCTTATCGAGACAATTAGTGGAGCGTGTGTGGTTAACCGGCACACTAAGTTGGGTTTGGCATTGGTAGCGAAGGGTGACTCAATGTTTGTCATAGTTCGGTGGAGCGTGTGTGGTTAACCGGCACATCGAATAGGTGACTGTAACATTGGTGGCACCATGTATATTTGCATGGTTATTCACACCCTGTTTTGTGATCCTCGGCATCCCAGTCACAAATCGAGGGGCATATCGAGATTTAAACATGCCATTGAAAAGTTCAATGAATCTCAAAAGATCTAGGAGTTTTTCAATACATTTAAAACTTAAATTCTTTTTCGTTTTTTCATGGTGGAAAATTAGTGAATCGTCATTCACTTACCTTCAAATGTTCTGCAAGTTGGATTACGACATCCATCTTCTAATTTGTAGGATATTGTGGTGGGTCCTAGCCTTAATATCTCAT
Source organism: Lactuca virosa (assembly GCF_052849685.1). Lineage (NCBI taxonomy): Eukaryota > Viridiplantae > Streptophyta > Magnoliopsida > Asterales > Asteraceae > Lactuca > Lactuca virosa. The sequence goes on from NC_136434.1 coordinate 3,831,876, forward strand.
TTGGGTGTTTTATTAAGGACTCAATCAACTAAAACTTGAATTTTCTCCCGTTTTATAGATGTCAAAGTCTGACAACTATGGTCTTCCTAAATCCGTTGGAAAAAGTTTTCCACATGAAGATGATGTTCCACGATTGGATTGTAGAAATAGAAATCATGATTCTCTTCTTCCACCTCCTCCAATAAATCTCCCTGACCCACGTGTTCGAGGACTTGAAAAGTTCAAGGTCACTCAAGCCCTATTGGCAAAAGACATGAAAATGGAAAGTCTATATGTGCTCATGTCTTGGATAAAAGGTTACATATTGATAGATTGGGATTGTTGGGTGTTAATGGTTAAAGGAAGTTGGTTGTTGACTTGGTTCTTCAGTCACTTCTTGAATCATATGGTAAGTTCGTTAGAGAGTACTATATGATGGACCACAACATGACCCTTATTGATTTGACTTATTTGCTTATTGCTGCTGAATCAGAAATGATTTGGCGCACTGGTCATCAAATTTGTCTGGTAAATCAATATCCTAACCCTCTATGGGCAATGGTAACATTGGAAGTCCAGAAAAGTTTTCTCTACGCAAGAGAAAGGCTGAGTCTGAGATAGTCTCGTGTACCATTCCATAAGAATCCATGTGATTCTACTGCTAAAAGAAGGGGCATTGGTTACGAAGCTGCCCTCACTACCTAATAGATCTAAGAGATGGGAGAGTCAAGATGTATGACTCGACTTCAGGTAGACTCCACTATCTACTATTAAGTTCCTATTTGTAGATTCTTATTACATGATGATGTGATAAGATTACATTTCGATGTTTTGAAGGATCGAAGAAAGGAAAGGAAGCTTAAAGGAAGGAGCAAGCTGAGGCTGATCGCGAAGAAATGGATTTCGATCGCATGATTCAAGGATTAGATATTTAAGCTACTACTTTAGAGTTAGGATAGATTGCTAAGTAATATTTGCATAGTTTTCATTTGTAATCGCATTGTAAGGACAATATTTTTCCGCAATAAAATAAATTTTGATTTATCTTATTTATGTATCCATGCGATGGATTTTATGAAAATTGGTGTTTGAATGGTTCTATTGTTAGCAATATTGTGAATGGATTTGATTCTTAGTTATGTTATTTGTGGTAATGTCAGAAATTTACCAAATGAGGAAAGATTCTCATTGCCCAAGTTCCAATTGGACAGAAACTTGGAATCATGCAACTGGTATTGTGTGATGAATGAGAACCTTCGTATTTGGAAAATTGAGACTAATTCCTTGTTCACATAAGTATGTGAGTCAAGTGAAGGATAATGAGATCTAGTACACAATGTTGTGCACTAGTCAAGTACACCACAAAGAAAGATAAAATGTTCGTCATGATTTGCTAAAAGATTACTAAATATGATTATGCTTAAAACATTAAGTATGATTCTGAATCATTGAAAAGTTTCGATGAATGGCAGAACGAATAAGAAGAATCAATTAGGCTAGAAAGATAAAAGTTTCTCCAATATAAGAAGAAGGGATAGTACTTTTGTATCATGTTTATGATCGTCTTAAGAACGATATTACAATTCATCCTCTAAGGACACCTTAGTGCACTAGTATAGCTAAGAAGAGGAGTCGAGAATTGTCAAAATGGGTTAAGTCAATAAGATGAATCATACTTCGTTCCAAAATCAATTCTTAGAGTCATACTCCAAGATTGTTAATTGAGTGACATAAACTTAAGTAGGAATGTTCTTACACTAGCACATTTTGGTAAGTTGTGATGTTTTGGATAAGACAAAGACCAACTAGTACCAAATTGTGTGTAGGTTTGTCCTGATAAAGACACACACTGAATCTTGAATATTTGTTTTGTCAAGAAATGTTTTTTTTATAAAAGAATCTTATATGTCGAGAGGTCAGTGGGAGTCTAAAGATCTTGAAAAGTTTCAAGAACAAATCAAGAAGTAAACCTATTAAACACTAGCACACGACTTGAGGATTGTAACCTATCGTGTTGAGAAAAATTTTATTTCTGTGCCAATCCAGTTGAGTGATTATGCATATGAGTTCTCAATTGAATGCATAAGGGCAAACACCTTGATCAATGAAAGTACATTGACTGGCATAGGTGAGCTGCTAAATAACTTGGAAGCAATGGTGGGACCCTTGATGGCAAGAAATTAAGAATGAACAAGTTCTGTCCATAAGAGTTTGAATTTGTCACAAACATTATCTTACGATTATGCTTATGACAAATTTGCATGAATAGGAACACATACACCATAAAATCTAAGTGTCATAAGGTTTCTCTCCTTCATGAAAATGATTGTGAGGAAACGCTTACACTAAGAGAGATTTTAAGGAGATAGCAATTATGTAAATTGCATTCTCAAATTCGATTATGATTACGGCATCCCTCTTCATAGTTCGAATTGTGATATTTGGAAATTAGTCTGAACATTTGGGACTTAGTAATATAAGTTATGAATCAGTTTAGACACACATGTGAGCTATCTAAGGAAAGGTGTGTAAATTTGAGAAGCTTAGATAAAGGCTTATCAAAGCATATCGTATTAGAAATATGAACTTTGGAAGTCAATAAGTATTGATTTCTAGAAAGTCCAACTGTTTTCTAAATACGTGTCAAAGCTAGTGGGAGCATAAATGTTATGCTGGTATGGATATAATCATCATGTTAGTGGGAGCATGATTATTATTGCAAGTTAGAAATATTAATTAAAGAAAACAAAAGTTTCACTTTGCAAAGTTGCATAGGCTGAAAAGTTGTTTTGCTATAATTAAGGGAGAGAATATTATACTTCGTTTCAAATCTAAAGGTTTAGATCGAGAAATTTTAATTAAATTTAGTCAAAAAGATATATGAATGTTATGTTGAAAGGATTCAACGTGAGAGAATTCTATATATGGAAGTATTTGTTGTGTTCTAACACGCGAATATGATTTCGGAATCCCTCTTCATAGTTCGAATTGTGAGAACATGGCAAATAGAAATAGAAATATTATAGCAAAAGACTGGTAAAGTATCATGTCGTTGTAATATTCGACCGTTCTAAAATTTTCCAAATGCCTAGGGCATTAAGAGGGAAAGAGGACTAGAATTGGATTTGGCTGAATTAGTTAAACAACTGTCAAAGATAATCTAAGGATTCACCAAGGATTAATCACTTATGGACAGTTAGAAGTATAGTCATGGATGGACCATATTGACATTATTATGAATAGATAAGATTCTATTTAAAATGAGTTGTCATATGGAAAATATGGAAATGTTTCCATATTAGGAATCGGACGTTAAGAGTTTATGTCTAGATTAGAAAAACGTTTATGCAAGAAGGATGTTCAAAGGAATGTACTTTGAATATGAGACTTCATGTCTATGGAATTGTCTTGTAACAATCTCTAATAGAGCATTTTGTAATTTCATTGGCCGAGTCTTGGTGACTTTTGTGCCGTGATATTACGAAAGGACCATTGCATAAAATGTTAGAATCTAACATATTCTATAAGTGGCAAGAATTTGGTATTCTCACACTTGTGGTAAGGATTGGGAATTATGAAATGAGTGTGATTGAAAATGTTATTCAATTATACTATTTCACAAAGTAAGGACCATAAGTAAACATAGTGTGCATGCTAAGAGCATGGGACAATTGTCGTTATAATTCAAGTAAGAAGTTGATTACCCGAAACAACAAATAATGAGTAATCAATATGGTGATTAAATAAAAGTGTTTTATTTATACTCAAAAGTTTGGGGCCATATAACATTAGTATTATTCTTGTGTTTCAATTTGCAAGTTTTGACTTCCTGAATAATAAGATTATTCGAACGTTCCACAGTCGCTCATACTTTGGGAGTAGGTATGAAAGAAGATTGTCATGAATTGGTGTGTAGATTGTCTAAAGTGTATTAGACATAGCAAAAGTTTGCTACAACGTTCATGAGTGCTTATGAATATGATTTGAGCATTGGATTAAACCCACGCTCACTTGGATCGCTTCATGTATTTTGTCACACCCCAAAACCGGAACGGCGGAATCGTTCGGGGGTGGAGGACGTCATGTACAATATCACAACAATGCAAAGTAGTAAACAAGCAACAACATCATCCATTGCATTAATAATATAATTTCATACAAGTGTGTTATGTCAAGTTATAAAGACACCAAAAATAATTTACATCAAAATAAAGATGGGTCTTGAACGAGCTCCATCTTCTCAAAAACCTGGCTCCGGTACCTGTCTACTGGCGACCTGAGAATACAAGTTATTTTGAAAGAGTTTATCAGCTTTAAAGCTGGTGAGATCATAAGTATATTAGTGTCTGTAGTTGTATGAAAGTGTTTGTAAGTCTGTAATTGTATATGTTTGTAAAAGTTTGTATTTGTTTGAACTCTCCTAGAAAACCCTATGTTTCCTACTAAAAGTAGCCTTCTACCAAGGCATCTAGTGTCTGTGTGTGTGTCTCTTGTAAGAGTATGTATTTTCCCAAATCTGACTATCATTATCCAAAAATATAGTTTCTACATTATTGTTTATTGTGTGAATATCACAAAGTAAATGTAATGGGAAAATGATATAGTACTGTAGTGTTGTATTAAGTAACTACTGCTGTACTAACTACTTTAAACTAATTGTTATTTAAAGTACCATGTGATCGGCCTGTATCCTGCTACCGACTCAATAGAAAAACGACAATGTAAGATGTCGTAAGAAATGACATTTGGCACCCGTAGACTTGCAAGTCCCACTGTAGCGAGCAACAAGGTGTAGGATAGTCAATCCAGTATAGATCTACACACAAACTCATACGCTCCCCAATTAAGGAGATTCTGGATACAAAAACAGTCATGGCAGGTAGTGCCATGCCCCATTTAGTGGCTCACATAAATGTAATAATGTATATGTAATGAATGTGCTAGCTGTATTGTATGTTCTCCCTCTGTCTAGCATGTATGTTCTCTCTGTATGGTATTGTTTGTTATCTCTTTCTCTATATGGTATTGTTTGTTATCTCTTTCTATGTATGGTATTGTTTGTTATCAACTCTGTATGGTATTGTTTGTTATCTACTCTGTATGGTATTGTTTGTTATCTACTATGTATGGTATTGTTTGTTATCTACTATGTATGGTTTTGTTTGTTATCTACTTTGTATGGTATTGTTTCATGTATGAACTGACTCTTTGTATGTTTCATTGTTCTAGTAATAGTTTTAGTATCTTCCTAAACTACTCCTATAGCAGCTTACTAGTAATGTATGAACATGTTTGTATACCCTTGCTACCCAAAGGTATGGAGCTGAATGAAAGAAGGAACCTTTATGACTATATATGTATACATGATACACAACTAATATTTAAACGACCTTCGGACGGATAACCGATGCCCTGAGACCACATCCCAACGAGGAAAAGGAAATAAAGCGAGCTAGCCTTCCTAAGTCCTTTAAACATTACTTATATAACTATACATATATAGGCATGCATTTGACAATATAAGTATAAAAGAGTTTAAACAGAAGTATTTGACATGAAAAAGAGTTTGTAAAACAATTTGAAGTAAAACAGTTTGGTAACACGTTTTGAAAGGTAAGAAATCCACTTGTTTGGTAGTTATTAATCACATGCGATTGATATAATAACTATAATTGTTCAACTTGTATCCCCCCATAAAAGCATTTAAAAACATTTAAAAGGTTAATTAAGGGGTATGAACTCACCTGTAGTGAGTGGTTTGGATGAACTGATGAAATAGGATTGCTAGGTGTCAAGTGAAGACTTGTACACACACAATGATCCTAGTCTTTAAACAACTAATTAACAAAGTTAAGACATCCTAGGACATGTAAAACACTTTATATAAGTGTTATAAGTGCTAAGGATTGCATCTAAGTGTTGTAGGACATTGCTATTGAGTTTAGGGTTCAAGGGAACCCCTTACATGAGTTTACGGTTTTATGACCATAACTCATTGCGTTTACGGTCGTAAACCCATGAGTTTACGGCCGTAAACTCATGCGTCTTTGACCATTTGATGTTTTGAAGCTCTATAAGTCCTTTGAAGCATTTCCACTTGAAGTATAAGCCTATGGAAGGGATTAGGGCACCATTTCACTCCTAATTGGAGTTTACGGTCCTTAGACCACTATTCCTTGGGTTTACGGCCGTAAACCCATATGGTTTATGGTCTTTTGATGTTTTCATGTACTAAACTCATTAAGGAATGAATCTATACAAGTTTCCAAGGCTTAGGAGGGACTAGGGCACACTTTGGTACCATTTTTACGGTTTACGGTCCAAGAACATCTTGGACCGTAAACACCTTGATCTTGGTGTTTCTTGGGTGATTTCTTGATATATGGAAGTGTAACAAGCCTTATTATACTATAGCATAGAAGTACTTACAAGATAGAGGCTTGAAAAGGTGCTAAAAGTCTAAGAACACTAGTGTGTGTTCTTGGTGAAACTTGAAGATCTAACCTTTTGGAATGATTTCACGGATGGAAGTGTGTTAAAACACTAGATTAAGTAATATCTCAACTTAAAAGGGCTAGAAACACTTACAAGTTGAAGATCTTGAAGAAAAAGTTGAAGATACTTGAGAGAGAATTGATTTTGGATCTTGAGTTTGTGAAAAATGGTAAATAATGACTAAGTGTCATATATATACTCCCAAATTAGGGTTTACGGCCGTAAACACCCTTGTTTAGGCCGTAAACTCCAAACTCTTGGAGTTTTGGAATAATATTGTTGCACAATATACCCTAGGGCATCCTCTCTCCTGATATCTCCCGAAGTGCTAATCCTAAAATTCTCAAACTTATTCCAAAAAGCTTGAAATTTAGCAGAAACTTTTCTGACTTCTATTGAATTGAAATGTTGTACAGAATAGAAATTTCGGGTTGTCACATCATCCCCCCCTTAGAAGGAATATCGTCCCGAAATTAGAGTTTAAACAAATAAGTAGTTACAAATAACTAAGTAAAAAGACGAGGATATTTCAGTTTCATCTGATCCTCTCGCTCCCAAGTGAATTCAGGTCCTCGCTTTGCGTTCCAACGAACCTTCACTATCGGGATGCGGCTTTGTTTCGTTTGCTTGACCTCCCGGTCCATGATCTCTACAGGTTCTTCCACGAAGTTGAGGCTCTCGTTGATCTCGATCTCGTCGAGTGGGATTACAAGAGTCTCGTCGGACAGACACTTTTTCAAGTTCGAGACGTGGAAGGTAGAATGTACGTTACTGAGTTCGCTCGGTAAGTTAAGTTTGTAAGCTACAGGGCCGATTCTTGCGAGATTCTCGAAAGGCCCAATGTACCTTGGATTTAGCTTTCCACGCTTTCCGAAACGTATCAAGCCCTTCCAGGGCGAGACCTTTAATAGAACACGGTCGCCCACCTGGAATTCCAATGGTTTCCTTCGTTTATCAGCGTAGCTTTTCTGTCGGTCTCTAGAGGCTTTCAATCGTTCACGAATTTGAACGATCTTCTCTGTCGTTTCCTGAATGATCTCCGGACCTGTGAGAGTGCTTTCAGGAACTCGTCCTTTAGCTAACTGGGTATCACCCACCTCAGCCCAGCACAGAGGGGATCTGCACTTGCGGCCATAGAGGGCCTCGAATGGAGCAGCCTTTATGCTCGTGTGATAACTGTTGTTGTAGGAAAATTATACAAGGGGTAAATGAGTATCCCATGCTTTCCCAAAGTCGATCACACAGGCTCGCAGCATATCTTCCAAGGTTTGAATAGTCCTCTCACTTTGTCCGTCTGTCTGAGGATGGTAGGCTGTACTCATGTCCAGCCTAGTTCCTAGGGAACTTTGTAGCGACTGCCAGAACCTCGAAGTGAACCTACTATCTCTGTCCGAGATAATGGATATGGGAACACCGTGCAGTCGTATAATCTCCATAATGTAAGTTCTTGTAAGCTTCTCCATCTTGTCTGTTTCTTTGATAGGCAGGAAGTGTGCGGACTTGGTCAATCTGTCGACGATGACCCATATGGTATCAAGTCCACCGATTGTCTTGGGCAACTTGGTTATGAAATCCATAGTGATCCGCTCCCACTTCCATTCCGGTATCTCAGGCTGTTGTAGTAGACCGGAGGGCTTCTGGTATTCGACCTTGACCTTGGCGCAAGTAAGGCATTTACTCACGTAGGTAGCAATCTCCGCTTTCATGTTAGGCCACCAGTATAGCTTTTTAAGATCCAGATACATCTTATCTGAACCCGGGTGGACGGAATAACGAGTGTTGTGCGCCTCGTTCATGACCAAGTCTCTGAAACCACCAAGTTTCGGGGTCCAGATCCGATCCATGACATAATAAGCTCCGCCACCCTTAACCTCCAAGTTCTTATCCATCCCTCTTAGGGATTCACTTGCCACATTTTTAGGTTTCAAAGCGTCGAGCTGAGCCTCCTTAATTTGTGTGGACAAGTGCGAATGGATAGTCATAGTCAATGATTTGACTCTACGACCAGAATATTCTTTCCGACTTAGGGCGTCATCTACTACATTGGCTTTACCCGGATGATAACGAATTTCGCATTCGTAGTCACTAAGTAGCTCGACCCACCGTCGTTGTCTCATGTTGAGCTCCTTCTGGTCGAATATATGTTGTAGGCTCTTGTGGTCTGTAATGATAGTGCTTTTGGTTCCGTACAGGTGGTGTCTCCAGATCTTCAGAGCAAACACAACTTCTCCTAGCTCAAGATCGTGTGTGGTAAAGTTGACCTCGTGTGTCTTAGCTGTCTCGAGGCATAGGCGATGACCTTACCTCGCTGCATCAGTACACCTCCGAGCCCTTGATTTGACAGTTCTTGCAGCTCGGTGGGTGTTAGACTGTAGGGAGATCTGGTTACAGGAGTCGTACTGGGTTCTAAGTTTGCTCGCATGACAATGCGATTACTCGTAGTCCTGGGCAGTCTCCGTCCTGAAGTTCATAATAGAATTCATACATGGTTCATCAATCACAGTCTCGTGTATACGAGTCGCATATAATTAAGATTGAAAAGGTAGTCGAATAAATGATTCTTCTTTAAGCTCCATCCCAACGAGGAAAAGAAGTTAAAGGGGAATCATCAATTCTAAACCTGTAGAACCTTGATTATATACCTCCCTTGTGTATACATTCTTCATCGATAGATTAACCGTAAGAGTCCTTGTATTGAACTTGACGTACTGCACGATTGGTACATCGGGGAGGTTTGCTGAGGTTTCTTCGGAAAGGATAAGAAACATGAGGTACTCTACGCATGAGTACTTCGGGTTTTGGAAATGATAGTTTCGCTAGAAAGACGATTTCGGAGAAAACGATTTACACACGAACTGCCATTGCGAGGGTCGAAATGACTCAAGTTATCTGATAGTATTGGACTACTCGAAATAATAAAGGCATTGGATTAGATCCTATTGGCGTTACAGACAAAACATAACAGCGCAACTTTTAACAGAGTTACAGTATTATAGATTTACTACAAGACTATTGCTGCGAACTAGGTATACTACAAAAGACAAGTATACGCAGCACGAGGGTCCCTTTGAATGACGGGATCTCGCAAAAGATAAGACTCGAGTTTCATTAGTTTTAAACAGTTTATTAGTCTGTTACAATGAACGCCTTAGATACTTTAACGCGGGTCCGGAGTAGTTTCTCCTGCGGCAGTGATCCTTAGTATCTTCCCGTCTTCGCCGGAGTTCTTTGTTATTAGGTAATCCTTTTTGAGGTGTCCTGTCTCGCCGCATTGGTGACATATCTGGCTTGTACTAGCATTGGTGGTGGGGGTGAGGTGTCGAGCCAGAGTTATGTAGACACGGGTGTTTTCCTTGTTCATCCACTTTGAAACTTTCCTTTTATAGGGTCCAGCTTTACCGCCACCATCGTGTGCAGGGCGGGTCCCGATGTCAGGGACTTGAGAAATGGGTCCTGCCGGTGCTGAAATGGCAGGAGTTGCCACTTGTTGCTGTTGCATGGCAAGTCTTTGGGATCGCTTGCGCTCTTTTCGGGCTTGGCGATTTCGTTTCTTCTTCTCGGTTTTACGACTTTGCAAGTCTGCGACTGTTATCATTTGCTGGCTTCCCGGAACGATGCAACGATCGGAATTATCAGCTCCCTCGCCAGCCTTGCTCGTGTGGTTAGCGTTGAGGTTTGAAAGGACAGCTGCCACGGCAGCTGATACTGCGGCTTGGAAAGTAGCAACGTCAATATGAAGGATAGTGGTTTCGTTGCTCGGCTGGTTATTCCTGGGTGACGACATGATTCTGTAACACGAAAGTAAAGGAGTTCGTGAGCGATTATGGTTGACCCTAGATGTATTTCGATCGTTCCTGTAAGGAGTATAAGTATGTTATCGAAGGTTTGACCTACATCCCTATGATGCAGTCCTAGTACAGAGTAGAAGTAAATTCTTAGAATGGTCACTAGATGCTTGGCGTCTAGACCAGGGTACCATCGGTTAGTAAATAACATGATCCAACCTTTGGAAGAGAATTGGGAATGATCCCTAAACTAAAATTCCCTAGTCCAATAACCTGACTAGAGTGGGTTTCAGATAGATCTCAACGAAGGTATGATGAAATTATTTGAGCAAAGCGTGACACAGAATTTAGCCGACTGTCAAAATCATTGATATTTAAGATGTAATATGTTTGGGAAAAATGACCTTGGAGTAGGTCTTACATCTTATACGAGGTAACAAAAGTTTTGATGGCATACTAGCCTATCTAGAAGGTATTTACATTGCAAAGTTAGTTACCTAGAAAGATAGTACTTAGAGCATAGCTAAGAAGACTATTCGTTCAACTAGGGAAAGAAAGGTAGAATGTCTCCTACTGGGGACGGTTATCCCTTGGATGAACCCTCAGCTCAGCCAGTTGGCGCTCCATATCAATTAGGTGTCTTTCGTCACCCTTTGGCGTACTCGGAGCTCTATGACTTCAGCTTGAGTTTCAGCTAGCTGTTGTTGCAGGGTCTCATGGTCTACTATGGATCTGTCACGAGCATCTTCCAGACGAATGGTGCGGAGGGTATGCATTCTTGCATTGGTGACAACTTCCGTGATTTGATGGAGGGATGTCCTGCCTTGAATCTCATTTCGGGCCACTCTGCGGACCAGGATTGGCAAGACTCTGTCTGCTGAGGCCCCCTCGCTTAGGTCATAAAAGCTTCGGTCTCCATTAAATGGCATGGGCTGATCCTGCCCTTGGCTCCATGTTTCCAAGCTTTCCACCCACGGAGGTGTCGGGCCTTGAAAAGCCGGACGAGGGTTAGGATTTGGAACAAGAGCCATCGGGGGTAGGTTCTCCACTTCAGGTTCGGAGTCAGAACCATCAGCAAGGCCTTCGGCTTGGTGACCATCCATAGGGATTGGGTGGTCATTCTCTGGTTCCTCTCTGAGCCATCCGACATAGCCGTGGTTAGGGTAGTACGGGTCTCCGGGAAGATGGAATCCAGCCATTAATTCTACGCGAGAAAAGAGGTGTAAGAAATAACTAAATAGACGATCTAATTAGATAATTATAAGATGGTCTTTATTAGTTACTTCAATACTTGTTTAGTGCATACCAGTTATATGTATTCAGGACAGGATAGACCTTCGAATAAGTGACCCTAACTCTAAGCCCACAACCCAACGAGGACAGGAAATAAAGCAAAGATTCACAGATTCTAAGTCTATGACATCCTAGATACATATAACCTTAGTGTATCCACTAAACAACCATTGACATAATAATGAAGACCTTTAGTTCTCAGATAAGTAATTATAGTAACACAAAATACTCCTATAGTATTTTAAGTTTATGTTCTGTTCTACTGTTCTTGTTGTAGAAGTGTTGGTAAGTTTTTAGACTTGTTGCAACCTCACAACCATACTTAGGCACATGCTAATCACTCCTCGGAAAATGTAGTTGATCAGTCTACATCTTCCCAGGGTTGACCATATGTCTCTAAGTCTACTTGTGCTGTCCAACAATCGTAATACTTTTGTTCTGTCCTAGTGACACTGATTTTAGTATGAATGCAGGTATGTATACTTGGTTAAATATTTTATTATTTAAAAGTATAAACTCTTTATCAGAGTATTTTAATCCCGCTTGTGTTTATAGTTTGTATATCTTTTATGGGTTGATACACTCGATTCACTATAAACAATGCTCTGATACCAATCTGTCACACCCCAAAACTGGAACGGCGGAATCGTTCGGGGGTGGAGGACGTCATGTACAGTATCACAACAATGCAAAGTAGTAAACAAGCAACAACATCATCCATTGCATTAATAATATAATTTCATACAAGTGTGTCCTGTCAAGTTATAAAGACACCAAAAATAATATACATCAAAATAAAGATGGGTCTTGAACGAGCTCCATCTTCTCAAAAACCTGGCTCCGGTACCTGTCTACTGGCGACCTGAGAATACAAGTTATTTTGAAAGAGTTTATCAGCTTTAAAGCTGGTGAGATCATAAGTATATTAGTGTCTGTAGTTGTATGAAAGTGTTTGTAAGTCTGTAATTGTATATGTTTGTAAAAGTTTGTATTTGTTTGAACTCTCCTAGAAAACCCTATGTTTCCTACTAAAAGTAGCCTTCTACCAAGGCATCTAGTGTCTGTGTGTGTGTCTCTTGCAAGAGTATGTATTTTCCCAAATCTGACTATCATTATCCAAAAATATAGTTTCTACATTATTGTTTATTGTGTGAATATCACAAAGTAAATGTAATGGGAAAATGATATAGTATTGTAGTGTTGTATTAAGTAACTACTGCTGTACTAACTACTTTAAACTAATTGTTATTTAAAGTACCATGTGATCGGCCTGTATCCTGCTACCGACTCAATAGAAAAACGACAATGTAAGATGTCGTAAGAAATGACATTTGGCACCCGTAGACTTGCAAGTCCCACTGTAGCGAGCAGCAAGGTGTAGGATAGTCAATCCAGTATAGATCTATACACAAACTCATACGCTCCCCAATTAAGGAGATTCTGGATACAAAAACAGTCATGGCAGGTAGTGCCATGCCCCATTTAGTGGCTCACATAAATGTAATAATGTATATGTAATGAATGTGCTAGCTGTATTGTATGTTCTCCCTCTGTCTAGCCTGTATGTTCTCTCTGTATGGTATTGTTTGTTATCTCTTTCTCTATATGGTATTGTTTGTTATCTCTTTCTCTGTATGGTATTGTTTGTTATCTACTCTGTATGGTATTGTTTGTTATCTACTATGTATGGTATTGTTTGTTATCTACTATGTATGGTTTTGTTTGTTATCTACTTTGTATGGTATTGTTTCATGTATGAACTGACTCTTTGTATGTTTCATTGTTCTAGTAATAGTTTTAGTATCTTCCTAAACTACTCCTATAGCAGCTTACTAGTAATGTATGAACATGTTTGTATACCCTTGCTACCCAAAGGTATGGAGCTGAATGAAAGAAGGAACCTTTATGACTATATATGTATACATGATACACAACTAATATTTAAACGACCTTCGGACGGATAACCGATGCCCTGAGACCACATCCCAACGAGGAAAAGGAAATAAAGCGAGCTAGCCTTCCTAAGTCCTTTAAACATTACTTATATAACTATACATATATAGGCATGCATTTGACAATATAAGTATAAAAGAGTTTAAACAGAAGTATTTGACATGAAAAAGAGTTTGTAAAACAGTTTGGAGTAAAACAGTTTGGTAACACGTTTTGAAAGGTAAGAAATCCACTTGTTTGGTAGTTATTAATCACATGCGATTGATATAATAACTATAATTGTTCAACTTGTATCCCCCCATAAAAGCATTTAAAAACATTTAAAAGGTTAATTAAGGGGTATGAACTCACCTGTAGTGAGTGGTTTGGATGAACTGATGAAATAGGATTGCTAGGTGTCAAGTGAAGACTTGTACACACACAATGATCCTAGTTAACATATAATAACACATATATGTATCCAATTAGTCTTTAAACAACTAATTAACAAAGTTAAGACATCCTAGGACATGTAAAACACTTTATATAAGTGTTATAAGTGCTAAGGATCGCATCTAAGTGTTGTAGGACATTGCTATTGAGTTTAGGGTTCAAGGGAACCCCTTACATGAGTTTACGGTTTTATGACCATAACTCATTGAGTTTACGGTCGTAAACCCATGAGTTTACGGCCGTAAACTCATGCGTCTTTGACCATTTGATGTTTTGAAGCTCTATAAGTCCTTAGAAGCATTTCCACTTGAAGTATAAGCCTATGGAAGGGATTAGGGCACCATTTCACTCCTAATTGGAGTTTACGGTCCTTAGACCACTTTTCCTTGGGTTTACGGCCGTAAACCCATATGGTTTATGGTCTTTTGATGTTTTCATGTACTAAACTCATTAAGGAATGGATCTATACAAGTTTCCAAGGCTTAGGAGGGACTAGGGCACACTTTGGTACCATTTTTAGGGTTTACGGTCCAAGAACATCTTGGACCGTAAACACCTTGATCTTGGTGTTTCTTGGGTGATTTCTTGATATATGGAAGTGTAACAAGCCTTATTATACTCTAGGATAGAAGTACTTACAAGATAGAGGCTTGAAAAGGTGCTAAAAGTCCAAGAACACTAGTGTGTGTTCTTGGTGTTCTTGGTGAAACTTGAAGATCTAACCTTTTGGAATGATTTCACGGATGGAAGTGTGTTAAAACACTAGATTAAGTAATATCTCAACTTAAAAGGGCTAGAAACACTTACAAGTTGAAGATCTTGAAGAAAAAGTCGAAGATACTTGAGAGAGAATTGAGTTTGGATCTTGAGTTTGTGAAAAATGGTAAATAATGACTAAGTGTATATATACCCCCAAATTAGGGTTTACGGCCGTAAACACCCCTTGTTTAGGCCGTAAACTCCAAACTCTTGGAGTTTTGGAATAATATTGTTGCACAATATACCCTAGGGCAGCCTCTCTCTTGATATCTCCTGAAGTGCTAATCCTAAAATTCTCAAACTTATTCCAAAAAGCTTGAAATTTAGCGGAAACTTTTCTGACTTCTATTGAATTGAAATTTCGTACAGAATAGAAATTTCGGGTTGTCACATATTTTATCACGAGTGATTGGTGAGACGATAATATCTTATATTCTTGAAACCGAGATGTGTGAGTTGTATCTTGCGAGTTGGTTACACATTGATAATATGTAAACGCACCAGTAACTTGGTGTTATAAAACGTATTGTTGTGTGTGATTTGGTGAGTGAGTGCAAGCGAGCATTGAGTCGAAATTTATCCGTTCCTTTTACCCTAAGTGGGACAAAAGCGATATCTGTGGGCCCCTCGATGATTTAGTGATGACACCCTAAGCGCTTGGCCAAGCCGGGACTAAGTTGATGTGTTCAATTGTAGTCTGTTGTCAGTCGTCATAAATCGGAAGTCGGGAAACAATATATAGACAGAGAGAATGATTTAAATCCATGTCTCAGTCTATACGATATCTAGAATGGAGGAATATATATGATCCCTTATCTAAAGGACACGCTTCTGATATGATCAGAGTTGACAGCGGCTTTTGAAAGCTACAATTGCAGATCAGGATCTGAAGTCATACGCAGAATAATTATTAGACTTATCCAAGTGGGAGACTGTTGGATTAGTGTCTAAGTCCATAACTATTTTGGTATGTACTTGACCCGATGGTGCATGGTCCTTTTGGGTTGCCTTCACCAAAGCAACTTGATAGGATGAATTATATAGAGAGAGGATTAATTATGATTTATTAATATATTATGAGAATAATATATTAAAGGAGAAATCATATTCTTTAATTAATATTAGTCAATAATTAATTAAGAATTAATTTTGTGGCTAAAAGAGATTAATTAAACTTAGGGGACTAGAACTATCAATTGTGTGATAGTTGAATATTGGGCTAATGGACTCCATATTAGAGGGGTGGACGAATTCTATGGGGAAACCCATTAGAAATCGTCCAAGGCCTCTAAGGAGGGAGTCTATGGGCTGCTTAGGGCCTAAGCAGTCAAATTAGGGTTTCCTTGTTAGATAACCCTAATAGCCTCACTATTTAAGGACCCCTAGGGCACCAAAATCGTGGCTAAGAGTTTCCTTAGGGTTTCTAGATGTTTTTGAGTGCCTCTCCTCTTCTTCTTCTTCATTCTCTTGCTCTTGGTGTTTGTGAGCCATTAGAGGAGTGGCACTTGTGACTCTAAGCTTTCATAAGTCAATTACAAGAAGGAATAGATTATTATTACTATATAACAATCAAAGGTAAGATCTAAACCCTATTCTTATGTTAATATCGATTATCACATGCTAGATCTAGGGTTTATGGCTTTGGATGATTATTGCATGTTCATTAGACAAACTAGATCCAAAGCTTTAGGGTTTGCATGTACACCATAGGAATGTTGTAGTGCTAATAACCCATCAAAGAAATGATGCTTAAAAGGAAGAGCAAGTTGAATCTGATCATGAAGAGATGGATTTCGATCGCATGCTTCGATGACCGGATTTTTGAGCTGCTGCTTAAGAGTTATAACAGATTGTTTGGAAATATGTAGTAACATAGTTTTCATTTGTAATTGCATTGTAAGGAAAAGTTTTCCGCACCTTTTATAAATTAATAACATTTTGAATTTTTATCTTATTTTATATTTCCTTGCAATGTCATATGTGAAAATTGATGTTTGTATTTTTAGCAATATGGATTTGATTTTTTCATTTGTGGTGGTGTCAAAATTTACCAAATAAGGAAAGATTCTCATCACCAAGTTTCAAATGGACAGAAACTTGGAATCATGCAACTTGTATTGTATGATGAATGGGAATTTTCATCTTTGGGAAATTAAGACTAATTCCTTGTTCACATGTATATGTGAGTCAAGAGAATGACAAAGGGATCAGGTACACTTGGTTGTACACTGGTCCAGGTCCACCACAAAGAACGATAAGACTATTCGTCATGATTTACTAAAGTTTAGTAAATATGGTTATGCTTACAAGATTAAGTGTAATTCTGAATCATTGAAAAAGTATCAATGTATAGCAGAACGAATAAGAAGAATTAAAATCGGAAGAAAGATAAAAGTTTCTCCAATCTGAAAGATGGGAGAGTACTTGAGTATCGTGTTTTATGATCCTCTTAATGATAATCAAAGCCATATCAAAATTTGATCCTCTAAGGACATCTTAGTGCATTTGTTTTGCTAAGAAGTGGAATCAGGAATTGTTGAAAATTGTTAAATCAATTAAGACGAATCATACTTCATTCCAAAATCAAATCTTAGATTCATACGCCAAGATTGTATATTGAGTGACATATCAGCAAGTGTAGAGTAAAATGTTTTCTACTCTTGTACATTTGAAATTGGTAAGTTGTGATGTCTTGGATAGGACAAAGACCAACTAAGACCAATTATATGAAGTGCTTGTCTTGATAAGAAACCGCACTAACTCTTGAATATTTTTTTGTCAAGTAATGTTTCTTGACAAAGAGAGTCTTATATGTCAAGAGGTCAGTGGGAGTCTTAAAGATCTTGAAAAGTTTCAAGAACTAATCAAGAATAAAACCTATCGTTTATCACTAGCACACGACTTGAGGTTTATAACCTATCGTGTTGACATATTCTTGTTTCTGAGCTCATTCCAGTTAAATTTGACTGTGCATGTGAGTTCTATGAGTTCTCAATTGTTTACATAAAAACTTGGAAGCAATGGTAGGCCCTTGAGCTGCCAGATGACAAGAAATTAAGATTGAACAAGTTCAGTCCATATGAGTTTGGATTTGTCACTAGGCTGTCTTATGATTATGGTTATGACAAATTCGCATGGATAGGAACATATACACCATAAAATCTAAGTGTCATAAGGTTTCTCTCCAATTTATGAAAATGATTGTGAGGAAACGCTTTCACTAAGTAGATTTTAAAGAGATAGCATTTGTGATATTTGCATTCTCAAATTCGATTATGATTACGTCATCCCTCTTCATAGTTCGAATTTTGAGAAATGGAAAATGGTCTGAACATTCGGAATTTATTGCTGTAAGTTCTGAAATAGTTTGGACAAACATATGAGCTTTCTTATAAAAGGTGTATGAGCTTAGATAAAGGCTTATCGAAGCATCTCGTATCAGAAATCTGAACTTTTGTAAGAAAATCAATAAGTATTGATTTCTAGAACTCCAGCTGATTTTAGATACATGTCAAAGCTAGTGGGAGCATAAGTGTTTTGCCAGTGAGATAATAAGTATTATCCTAGTGGGAGCATAATTATTATGGTAAGTGTTGCAAGTTAGCAATGTTAATTATAAAAAACAAAGTTTTCAATTCGCAAAGTTGCAGGGTTGAAAAGTTGTTTTGCTATAATTAAGGGAGAGGAACTTATACTTCATTTCAATTCTAAAAGTTTAGATTGAGAAAATTAATCAAATTTAGTCAAAGACATATATGAATGTTATGTTGAAAGGATTCGACATAAGGAAATTCTATATGGAAATATTAATTGCATTCTCAAAATTTAATTATGATTACGGCATCCCTCTTCATAGTTCGAATTGTGAGAACATGGCAAATTGAAATATTATAGCAAAAGACTGATCAAGTATCATGTCTTTATGTAATACATTATGAACCGTGTCCCATATGCTTCGGGTATAGGATCGATTGCATATGCTATAATATTCTCGTGTTCTAATTTTTCCAAATGCCTAGGGCATTAAGAAGGAAAAAGGATATGGCTAAAGTGGTTAAGCAATTGTCGAGGACAATTTGAGGTTTACCAAAGATTGGTTGCTCATGGACAGTTAGAAGTATTTTGAAAATTTTGGAAGGACCATATTGACATATTCTGAAAAGATGTGACTCTTGTTCAGAAGTGATTGTTAAAATGGGAATATGGAAATATTTCCATAAGTGGAAGTTATTCTTTAAATCTTTGTAAGATTAGGAACTTTTATGCAAGGAGAATGTACAAAGGAATGTACTGTGAATTTGAGAATTCGCTTCCTTGGAATTGTCTTGTAACAATTTTCAGTGGAAAGTTTTGTAATATCGTTGGTCAAGTATCTGTGGCGTCTTGTACCTAGTCATTACAAAAGGATCACTACATATAAGCTTAGAATCTAACAAGATTATAGTAAGTATCAAGGACTTGGTATTCTCACACTTATGATAAGGATTTGGGATTGTGAAATGAGTATCATTCGAAATGTTTACAATTTATCTATTTCACAAAGTAAGGACCGTAGGTAAACATAGTGTGCATGCTTAGAGCATGGGATAACTATTGTTTCAATTCAAGTATTAAGTTGATAAATCGAAACATTACACAATGAGTAATGATTAATCAATATGGTGATTAAATAAAAGGTTTTTTATTTACACTCAAAAGTTTTGGGGCCATATAGGATTAGTATTATTCTTGAGTTTCACTTTGCATGTTTTGACTTCCCAAATAACTAGGTTATTCAAACTATCCACAGTCGATCATACGTTGGAAGTAAGTATGAAATAAGATTGTCATGAGTTGGCTTGTAGATTGTCTAAGGCGTTAGACATAGCAACAGTTTGCTACACCATTCATGAGTACTTCTGAAATAAGATTTGAGTATTGGATCAACCCGCGCTCACTTGAATCACTTCATGGAATTTATCATGAGTGATCGTGAGACGATAATATCATATAAGTATTCAAACCTAGATATATGATTTGTTGACTATGAGTTGGTTGTACATTGATAGTGTCACACCCGCAAACCAGAACGACAGAAACGTTCGAGGGCGAAGGACGTCATGTACAGTATCATAACAATGCATAATAGTAAAACAAGAAACAACATCATCCATTGCATTAATAATATAATTTTAATACAAGTGTGTTCTAAATAGTTTGAAAGACACAAAAATAAGAATCAAAATAAGAGATGAGTCTTGAACGTGCTCCATCTCCTCAAAACCTGGTCATCGGTACCTGTCTACTGGTGACCTAAGAATACAAGTTATTTTGAAAGCGTAGATCAGCATTAAAGTTGGTGAGTTCATAAGTATTTTAGTGTCGTTGTTTGTATAAGTTTGAAGAAAGTGTTTGTAAATGTTTGATGTAAAAGTTTGTAAGTGTTTGATGTAAATGTTTGTAAACTTCCTAGAAAATCCTATATTTTCTACTAAAGTAGTCTTCTACCAAGACTCAGTTGTTCTTTATGTTTGTTCTTTTGTAAAAGTGAATGTTTTCCCAAAGTATGACTTATCATTACCAAAATATAGTTTTCATTACCATTTATGTGAGAAGATCACAATGTGAATGAAATGGGAAAATAAAGATGTACTGTAGTTTTATCTAAGTAACTACCAATGTACTAACTACCTTAAACCTGTTTGTTTAATTAAGGTAAAATGTGATAAGATTGTAACCATACTTGATTGACTAGTATAACACGACGTTCGAGACGTCGAAATGATATGACATTCGTCCCCTGTAGACCTGCAGGTCCCACTGTAGCTAGCAGCAAGGTGTAGGATGGCCAATCCCATATAGATCTATACACAAATTCACGCTCTCCCTCCAGGAGACTTTGGGTACAAAACGTGACACAACAGTATATTGCCATGCCATGAAGTAGTGGCTCATATTATTGTTATAGTATTCTTGTATTTGTATAATATGTTCTCTCTGTCTAGTGTATAGTATGTTCTCTCTGTTTCTCTTTATAGTAAGTATTGTTTCTCGTTATAGTATGTTTGAACTGACTCATGTATGAACTGACTCTTGTATGTTTCATTGTTCTAGAATTAGTAAGTAGTGACTTCCTAAACTATACATATTATAGTTTACTAATATTGCTGTTTGTATGACTGAACTTGTTTGAACACCTTTTCTACTCAAAGGTATTGAATTGAACGAAGAACTTTTATATCTATATACATATAAATAATATATAACTAAGATTCAAACGACATTCAGACAAACAACCGATACCCTAAGTCCACAACCAAACAAGGAACAAGAAGTAAGGCGAGTTATCAGTCCTAAGCCCTTTCAATCCTACTTATATAACTATATCTATATAGACATGATTTTGACAATATATAAGTTTAAAAGAGTTTTGATAAAAGAGTTTAACATATAAAAGAGTTTGTAAAAACAATTTGAAGCAGTTTGTTTGATAACACCGTTTTGAAGAATAAGAAATCCACTTGTTTGATAGTTATTAATCACATGTGATTGATATAATAACTATAATGTTTCTACTTGTATTCCCCCCCCCCATAAAAGCATTTAAAATCATTTAAAAGATAAGTTAAGGGGTATGAACTCACCTGCAGTGATTTATACGAATGTAAGTTCGATATAGGATGCTAAGTGTCAAGTGAAGCCTCGAGCACAAACGGATCCTATTAAGCATATAATGACACATATATGTATATAATTAATGTATATACAACTAATTATGCAAGGAAACCACCTTAGGGACTAGGAAACACTTATATTGAAGTGTTACAATCACGTAGGATTGCATCAAAGGGGTTTAAGGCCACACAAGAGTGTGTGCGGCCAAGGTGTGTACGGCCTATGTGTGTACAGACACATGAGTGTACGGTCATGGAGTGTACGGCCGTACACTCATGGATGAAGTATGCAAAAAGGGTGTTTTAAGGCCCTATCTAGCATCCACTAAGTGTTTATGATCAAGTGTAGGGATATGGGGTGTTTTTGAGGCCAATACATGCACTAAACAAGGGTTTACGGCCATATGAGGTGTGTAGGGCCGTACGCCCTTCATGTTTATGCATTTAGATGATGATCCAAGGCTAAAAACAAGTGTTTCGCAAGCTTAACTAGCAGATAGTAGAGGTACTCACACTTTTGAAGGCTTCTAAGGAGTTCACAGCCCAAGAACAAGTAGGTGTTCTTGGTGTTATTGGTGTTCTTGGAGAAAACTTGAAGATCTAACCAAAAGAGGTGATTTCACTGATGAAAACATGGATCTTCAATAGTTAACGCAATGTATCAACTAACAAATGGAAGAAATACTTACATCTTTGAAGATCAAGATGAAGAACTCGATGATACTTGAGAGATAATTGACTTTTCTTGACTTGGAAGTGTGAGAAATGAATAGAAATGAAGGCATAACTCATATATGGGCATGAGTTCACGACCACCATGGGTGTACGGCCATACACTCCTCATGAAGGAGTGTTTGGCCCGGATGCAATACTATGAACTTTAGTAACTCATTCCTATACCCTATCCTTGAATGTACCAGACTTAGAACACCCAAACAGACTCTAAACAATGCTAAAAGATGGCAGAAACGAGTCTGACTTTGATTGAATTGAATGACTGTACAAGATAGAAATTTCGGGTTGTCACATCATCCCCCCGTTAGAGAGTATTTCGTCCCGAAATTAGTGTTTAACCAATTAAGTAATTACAAATAACTAAGTAAAAAGACGAGGATATTTCAGTTTCATTTGATCCTCGCGCTCCCAAGTGAATTCAGGTCCTCGGTTGGCATTCCAGCGAACCTTCACTATCGGGATACGACTTTGCTTCGTTTGCTTGACCTCTCGGTCCATGCTCTCTGCTGGTTCTTCCACGAAGTTGAGGCTCTCGTTGATCTCGATCTCGTCGAGTGGGATTACAAGAGTCTCGTCGGACAGACACTTTTTCAAGTTCGAGACGTGGAAAGTAGAATATACGTTACTACGTTCGCGAGGTAGTTGGAGTTTGTAAGCTATAGGTCCGATTCTAGCGATAATTTCGAAAGGCCCTACGTATCTTGGATTTAGCTTTCCACGCTTTCCGAAGCATATCAAGCCCTTCCAGGGTGAGACTTTCAATAGAACGCGGTCTCCAACCTGGAATTCCAAAGGTTTCCTTCTCTTGTCTGCGTAGCTTTTCTATCGGTCTCTAGAGGCTTTCAATCGTTCACGAATCTGAACGATCTTCTCTGTCGTTTCCCGAATGATTTCCGGACCTGTGAGAGTGCTGTCAGGAATTCGTCCTTTAGGTAACTGAGTGTCGCCCACCTCAACCCAACACAGAGGGGATCTGCACTTTCGACCATAGAGAACTTCAAATGGAGCAGCCTTTATGCTCGTGTGATAACTATTGTTGTAGGAAAACTCGACAAGGGGTAAATGAGTATCCCATGCCTTCCCAAAGTCTATCACGCAGGCTCACAACATATCTTCCAAGGTTTGATAGTTCTCTCACTTTGTCCGTCGGTTTGTAGATGGTAGGTTGTACTCATGTCCGGCCTAGTTCCTATGGAACTTTGTAGTGACTGCCAAAACCGTGAAGTGAATCTACTATCTCTATCAGAGATAATGGATATGGGAACACCATGCAGTCGTACGATCTCCCTAATGTATGTTCTCATTAGTTTCTCCATCTTGTCATACTCTTTGATAGGTAGGAAGTGTGCAGACTTTGTTAACCTGTCTACGATCACCCATATGGTATCGAGACCACCCGTTGTCTTGGGCAACTTGGTAATGAAGTCCATTGTGATCCGCTCCTACTTCCATTCAGTTATCTCCGGTTGTTGAAGTAAACATGAGGGTTTCTTGCATTCGACCTTAACCTTGGCGCAAGTAAGGCACTTGCTCACGAAGGTAGCAATCACTGCTTTCATGTTAGGCCACCAGTATAACTTTTTAAGATCCAGATACATCTTATCTGAACCTGGGTGGACGGAATATCGAGTGTTGTGCACCTCGGTCATGACCAAGTCTCTGAAACCACCGTGCTTCAGTGTCCAGATTCGATCCACGAGATATAAGGCTCCGCCACCTTTGACTTCCAAGTTTTTATCCATCCCTCTCAGGGATTCACCCGCCACATTTTCAGGATTTAAGGCTTCGAGCTGAGCCTCCATAATTTGTGTGAAAAAGTGTGAATGGATAGTCATAGTCAATGATTTGACTCTACGACCAGAGTATTCTTTTTGACTTAGGGCGTCAGCTACTACGTTGGCCTTTCCAGGATGATAACGAATTTCGCATTTGTAGTCACTGAGTAGCTCGACCGACCGTCGTCTCATGTTGAGCTCCTTCTGGTCAAATATATGTTGAAGGCTCTTGTGGTCTGTAAAGATAGTGCTTTTCGTACCGTATAGGTAGTGTCTCTAGATCTTCAGAGCAAATACCGCTGCTCCTAACTCAAGATCATGTGTGTTGTAGTTGACTTCATGTGTCTTTAGCTGTCGTGAGGCATAGGCGACGACCTTACCTCGTTGCATCAGAACACAGCCGAGCACTTGGTTGGATGCATCACAATAAACTAAGAAGTCTTCTAACCCTTCGGGGAGGGACAGTATCGGTGCGTTGCATAAGGCTCGCTTTAGCGTTTGAAACGCTTTCTCTTGCTTCTCTTCCCAGTCAAAGGTCATACCCTTCTGGGTCAATGTTGTAAGCGGTTTCGCATTCTGAGAGAATTTCTGAATAAACCTGCGATAGTAGCCAACGAGGCCTAGAAAATGACGAATTTCTGTAGGCGTCTTTGGTGCTGACCAGTTCTCAATGGCCTTTATTTTGGAAGGGTCCACGTGAATTCCCTCTTCACTAACCACGTGACCCAAGAATTTGACTCTTCAAATCCAAAATTCGCATTTAGAGAACTTCGCATAAAGCTTCTCTGATCGCAGTGTTTCTAAGACCTGACGTAGATGTTAACTATGCTCCTCCTTACTACGAGAGTAGATAAGTATGTCATCGATGAATACAATGAAGGACTGATCCAAGTAAGGATGGAACACCCTATTCAATAAGTCCATGAATACTGCGGGCGCATTGGTCAATCCGAATGGCATCACTACAAACTCGTAGTGTCCATAACGAGTTCGGAAGGCTGTCTTCGGAACATCCTCCTCTAACACTCGTAACTGGTGATACCCGGATCTCAGATCTACCTTTGAAAAGTAACTCGCCCCTTGTAGTTGGTCGAACAAATCATCTATGCGAGGCAGAGGTTAACGATTCTTGACGGTCAGTTTGTTTAGTTCACAATAGTCGATGCACATACGGAACGATCCGTCTTTCTTTTTGACGAACAAGACCGGTGCTCCCCAGGGTGAAAAGCTTGGTCTAATAAAGACCTTGCTGAGCAATTCGTTAAGTTGACCGGATAGCTCCTGCATCTCAGCTGATGCTAGACGATAGGGCGATTTGGCTACTGGGGTAGCCCCTGGAACTAAGTCGATTCTGAACTCGACTTGACGATGCGGAGGTAATCCTGGTAGTTCTTCTGGAAAGATGTCGGGAAAATTGTGTACCACTGGAATGTTCTTTATGTCCTCCGTCTCTTGGTTCACATCGACAACATGAGCAAGGAACGCGCGACATTCCTTTCGTAAGTACTTCTGGGCTTGTATGCTCGAGATGATGCGAATGTTTGTGTCGGGTTTGTCGACGTAGATCACTAGAGTTTCGCTAGACGGTAGATTAAGACGAACGACTTTCTCATAACACATGATGTCGGAACGATGAGAACTCAACCAATCCATGACGATAATGACGTCGAAACTCTTAATTGAGACCGTCATGAGATCGATTGGAAATGAGTGGCTATTTAGAGTTAGTGTACATCCTATGTATATGCAGCTAGTGCTCTCAGTCTTTCCGTTAGCCATTTCTACAGTGAACGGTTCTTTAAGTGCACGTGATTTTTGTTTAAGCAAGTGAGCAAATTTTTGGTTCACGAAACTCCTCTCCGCTCCACTATCAAACAGTATGCATTCCTATGAGTTATTGAGGAGAAACGTACCAGTGACCACTGTGGGGTCGGCAACTGCTTTCTCGTGGCCTATAGCCAAAACTCTTCCCACTCCGCCGACATTCCCTTCCTTCGGGAAGTTTCTCTTGTAGTGGCCCACCTCGCCACATCCGTAGCAAGCCTGGCCCACACCAGCGCCGGGGACTTGGGTGATTGGCCTTGTTGGAGCCTTGCAGAAACGGGCAGTATGCCCCTTCCTATTGCAGTTAGAGCACTGTATTTCCCGGCAGGGTCCGTTATGGTGGAAGCTGCATTTGTTGCACTTAGGCAAGCTTCTACCATACTGCTTCATCAGTGCAGTAGCAGTAGGTATTATCGCAACATGAACAACCACGACCTGCTGCTTTTTGGCAGCGTTCTGCACAACGTTCTTCTTCTTTTTGTCCCAGAACTTCTGCTTGTTGTCAGTAGCTTTGGAGGGTTCTGGGATTTCCAGGGTTGTTGTTGTTGTCGAGGTACGGACTCCATGATCAATGAGCTGTTGTCCCAATCGCTTGGCACTATCGAAGGTAGTGGGGTTTGAAGCTAGTACATTCCCCTAAAATGGAGGCACCAGCTCCCAGATATACCTCTCTATCTTCTTTCCCTCGGGCGGGACCATTCCCAGACATAGTGCCACCAGATCGTTGAATCTGGCAGTGTATGAGACTATGTCGGAGCCCTTCATGGTTAGGCTTCACAGTTCCTATCCTAGTTTCTGAACCTCGCCCCTCGGGCAGTATTCCTCTACCATGAGCTCCTTCAGAGCTTCCCAGCCCATATCATTTGCCACTATTAGAGTTAGTGACTTGACATGGCTATTCCACCACATCAGGGCTCTGTCCGCGAAGGTGCAGGCAGCAAATTTAACTTTGCTCCCTTACGGACAGGAGCAGATCTCGAAGATCGACTCCGTTTTCTCGAACCATTGCGAGGGGGCAATGATTCCGCCAGTCCCATTGAAGGTCCTGGGTTTGCAATTGGTGAAGTCCTTATACGAGCACTCCCTAGAGCGCACTGGAGCATCACCTAGAGTGGAATGCACATTAGTTCCACTCCCGTTAGTACTGGTAGTGTTGAATTGAGCTAGGGCTGCCGTAACAGCCGCATTCACAGCAGCTTGAATGTCTGCAGGATTGTGTTGTGGAGGAGGTGGTGGAGTTTGATTCGGAGATATTGGAGTAGCACGCCTGTTCGATCTACGAGGAGGAATCTTGTAGCTATAAGATCACAAAGATGAAGATATTGGTAAGTATTCAATAGAGATAATGATGAGAGTGAATCATGGACTAACTCTCGATAGCCCAACAAAACAGATGAAAGTATGATTGAATTAGAGATCTAGCAATAGAAGGATGAAAACATTTGGATAATAATTTCCCATGAGATTAGGTATCTGTCAATAATACTGGTATTAAAGATGTAACAAGTTTGGGAAAATGACCTAGCAGTAGGTCTTACATCAAACCAGGATAAGAAAATTTTGACAGGATAAAGACCTAATCGAATGAAAGTTCAAGGTCCTAAGATAAACAAGAATTTACAGGGAAAAGTGCTACTTAGAGCATAGATAAGAAGGCTATTCCTTTAACCAAAAGAAAGGATGAGCAGAGTATCTCCTACTGGTGACGGGCACCCCTTGGGCGAACCCTTAAATCAACCAGCTGACGCTCCATGTCAAGAAGGCGTCGCTCATACACTCGTTGGCGTACGCGGTGTTCTATGACTTCAGCTCGAATCACAGCTAGTTCTTGCAGTAGAGACTCATTGTCTCTCGCAGATCTCTCGCGAGCATGTTCCAGATGACGAATGCAGACAGTATTTACTCCCGCATTGGCATCAACTTCCATGATTCGGTTGATGACTGTCCTACCCTGTATTTCATATTGGGCAACCCTGCGGACCAGAACTGGCAGGACTCTTTCTGTTGAGCCTCCTTCGCTCAGGTTGTAGAAGCTTCTGTCTCCGTTTTATGGCATGGGTTGACCCTGTTCTTGACTCCATGTATCCAAACTTTCCACCCACAGAGGCGTCGGGCCTTGAAAAGCCGGACGAGGGTTAGGATTTGGGATTTGAGCTACCAGGGGTAGATCATTGACTTCTGGCTCGGAGTCAGAATCCTCCGGGAAGTTCTCTGCGAAGTCGTCATCCAACGAAATTGCATGATTCTCTTCTGGCTCTTCATCGAGCCATCCACCATTGCCTTGGTTGGGGAAGTACGGGTCGCCGGGGAGATTCAATCCAGCCATGTTATCTACGCGAGGATGGGGGTAAAAGAAATAATTAATAGATGTACTAATTAAGATGATTATAATATGATCCTTACCAGTTACTCCAACATTTGCGTAGTGCATACCAGTCATATGTAACCCAAAACAGGATAGACCTTTGAATAAGTGATCCTAACTCCAAGTCCACAACCAAACAAGGAACAGGAAGTAAAGCAAAGACCACATATTCTAAGTCTATGACACCTTAATCACATATAACCTTAGCGTATCCACTCAGCAACTATGGACATACTAATAAAGACCTTTTTAGTTTGCACATAAATAATTATGGTAACACAAAATACTCCTATAGTATTTTAAGTTTTATGTTATGTTCTAAAGTTTTCATTGTAGTAGTGTTGGTAAGTTTTTTAGACTTGCTGCAACACCACAACCATTCCTAGGCACATGTTAATCACCTCTCGGAAAGATACAGTTGATCAGGATATATCACTACCAGATCTGATTATATGTCCCCAAGCCTACTTGTGCTGTCCAACAATCGAAATACTTTTGTTCTGTCCTAGTGACACTGATTTTAGTATGAATGCAGGTATGTATACTTTGGTTAAATATTTTATTTATTTAAAAGTATGAACTCTTGGTCAGAGTATTTTAATCCCGATGTGTTTATACTTGTATATCTTTTATGGGTTGATATACTTAATTCACTCTAAACAATGCTCTGATACCAATCTGTCACACCCCCAAACAAGAACGGAGGAAACGTTCGGGGGCGAAGGACGTCATGTACAGTATCATAACAATGCATAATAGTAAAACAAGCAACAACATCATCCATTGCATTAATAATATAATTTTAATACTGTAACGCCTGTGTTTCTAGGCTAGGCATTAATATTGACATAATAGTGTAGGTTAACCTTTATAACTCATTTTGAAGAAATGAAAAGGAATTATGTGAATATTATGTGAATTATGTGTTTTATGCTTAATTATTAAGATTTAATTAATTAAGAATAAAAATGAGCGTCGAAAATAAATATTAGATAAAGCCGATATCTATTAAGAAAGTTGTAGTGGATGTGACAAGGATTACGGGTATATAAAGAATACCGAAATCCGAGTTATAACGAAGAAGTTATGACCTGTCGAAGTTTCGCGACAAAACCGGCACGGTGCCGAATAACGTAAAAAGTGAGTTTTTGATAAACTACTTTTTAGCCTTGGTGTTCTAAAAGAAAGTCGTAGTGTTCGTTAAACCGAGAGTATGTGTAAAAAGAACGCCCAAATCAGACTTCGTATGAGGAAGTTATAATTTTTCTAAGTTTCAGCTTAGCAGTAGACAGCTAAAAACTCGAATTTTAGATCGAGTGATTTTTAGCCGACACGACCTTAACGAGAATCGAAGGTCTCGTCAACAGTAGTACAACGGTAAAAAGACCGACGAAAACGGACGTCGGATGAAGAAGTTATGAATTTTTAACGGATTTCCTGTCCCGGTCTGTTAAAAATAATAATATTAAAATTAAAGTCAAAATTAGCCGACGAAGTCTAAACGAAAGTTGTAGAGCATAATTTTACCTATGTGTGCATATAAAGAACGTCAAAAACGGAGCCCGTATGCGAAAGTTATGGATTTTAGAATTTTTGGCACAATAATCGAGAAAAATGCTAAATCCGAGAAATTTCGCATGGTGGGACTTCGGCCACGTCACCTTCGCTCCATGCGCACCACGTGTCCGAAAATGCTGAGTCACCGAGGCCAGCTGGCGAGGCGTGTCGCATTCCCTCGCATCCGAAGTGTTGGTCCAACCGCGGTCCGACGCGTGCCTTCTTCACGTGTCCGAGCTTCGCATGGTGCGCCACGACTACAACCTCGGACCATAGACCTCGGTCCAATCAGAAGCCCACACGTGGACCCTCGCACGTGCGAGCCATCTGCCTGACCTTCGCATCTGCTGCCGCGTGGAGTCTTCTCAGCCCTCAGATCAGAAGCCTCGCCCCTATAAATAGAAGGGTGCGAGACCTCCCGGGTATATTTTGGAAAAGTGTCAATTTTCACCCCTTAAACAATATTTCTTTCATTCCAACTTCCCCCAAAGGCCCGGTATTATACCAAACACCCAAAATACGCCCCGATGTGCCCGAGAAGCCCGGAAAAATTATCTTTTCGGTTTTGAAGTGTCACACCCCAAAACCGGAACAGCGGAATCGTTCGGGGGTGGAGGACATCATGTACAGTATCACAACAATGCAAAGTAGTAAACAAGCAACAACATCATCCATTGCATTAATAATATAATTTCATACAAGTGTGTTCTGTCACGTTATAAAGACACCAAAAATAATATACATCAAAATAAAGATGGGTCTTGAACGAGCTCCATCTTCTCAAAAACCTGGCTCCGGTACCTGTCTACCGGCGACCTGAGAATACAAGTTATTTTGAAAGAGTTTATCAGCTTTAAAGCTGGTGAGATCATAAGTATATTAGTGTCTGTAGTTGTATGAAAGTGTTTGTAAGTCTGTAATTGTATATGTTTGTAAAAGTTTGTATTTGTTTGAACTCTCCTAGAAAACCCTATGTTTCCTACTAAAAGTAGCCTTCTACCAAGGCATCTAGTGTCTGTGTGTGTGTCTCTTGTAAGAGTATGTATTTTCCCAAATCTGACTATCATTATCCAAAAATATAGTTTCTACATTATTGTTTATTGTGTGAATATCACAAAGTAAATGTAATGGGAAAATGATATAGTACTGTAGTGTTGTATTAAGTAACTACTGCTGTACTAACTACTTTAAACTAATTGTTATTTAAAGTACCATGTGATCGGCCTGTATCCTGCTACCGACTCAATAGAAAAACAACAACGTAAGATGTCGTAAGAAATGACATTTGGCACCCGTAGACTTGCAAGTCCCACTGTAGCGAGCAACAAGGTGTAGGATAGTCAATCCAGTATAGATCTATACACAAACTCATACGCTCCCCAATTAAGGAGATTCTGGATACAAAAACAGTCATGGCAGGTAGTGCCATGCCCCGTTTAATGGCTCACATAAATGTAATAATGTATATGTAATGAATGTGCTAGCTGTATTGTATGTTCTCCCTCTGTCTAGCCTGTATGTTCTCTCTGTATGGTATTGTTTGTTATCTCTTTCTCTGTATGGTATTGTTTGTTATCTCTTTCTCTGTATGGTATTGTTTGTTATCTCTCTGTATGGTATTGTTTCATGTATTAACTGACTCTTTGTATGTTTCATTGTTCTAGTAATAGTTTTAGTATCTTCCTAAACTACTCCTATAGCAGCTTACTAGTAATGTATGAACATGGTTGTATACCCTTGCTACCCAAAGGTATGGAGCTGAATGAAAGAAGGAACCTTTATGACTATATATGTATACATGATACACAACTAATATTTAAACGACCTTCGGACGGATAACCGATGCCCTGAGACCACATCCCAACGAGGAAAAGGAAATAAAGCGAGCTAGCCTTCCTAAGTCCTTTAAACATTACTTATATAACTATAAATATATAGGCATGCATTTGACAATATAAGTATAAAAGAGTTTAAATAGAAGTATTTGACATGAAAAAGAGTTTGTAAAACAGTTTGGAGTAAAACAGTTTGGTAACACGTTTTGAAAGGTAAGAAATCCACTTGTTTGGTAGTTATTAATCACATGCGATTGATATAATAACTATAATTGTTCAACTTGTATCCACCATATAAAAGCATTTAAAAACATTTAAAAGGTTAATTAAGGGGTATGAACTCACCTGTAGTGAGTGGTTTGGATGAACTGATGAAATAGGATTGTTAGGTGTCAAGTGAAGACTTGTACACACACAATGATCCTAGTTAACATATAATAACACATATATGTATCCAATTAGTCTTTAAACAACTAATTAACAAAGTTAAGACATCCTAGGACATGTAAAACACTTTATATAAGTGTTATAAGTGCTAAGGATTGCATCTAAGTGTTGTAGGACATTGCTATTGAGTTTAGGGTTCAAGGGAACCCCTTACATGAGTTTACGGTTTTATGACCATAACTCATTGAGTTTACGGTCGTAAACCCATGAGTTTACGGTCGTAAACTCATGCTTCTTTGACCATTTGATGTTTGGAAGCTCTATAAGTCCTTAGAAGCATTTCCACTTGAAGTATAAGCCTAAGAAAGGGATTAGGGCACCATTTCACTCCTAATTGGAGTTTACGGTCCTTAGACTACTTTTCCTTGGGTTTACGGCCGTAAACCCATATGGTTTATGGTCTTTTGATGTTTTCATGTACTAAACTCATTAAGTATACAAGTTTCCAAGGCTTAGGAGGGACTAGGGCACACTTTGGTACCCTTTTTAGGGTTTACGGTCCAAGAACATCTTGGACCGTAAACACCTTGATCTTGGTGTTTCTTGGTGATTTCTTGATATAAGGAAGTGTAACAAGCCTTATTATACTCTAGGATAGAAGTACTTACAAGATAGAGGCTTGAAAATGTGCTAAAAGTCCAAGAACACTAGTGTGTGTTCTTGGTGTTCTTGGTGAAACTTGAAGATCTAACCTTTTGGAATGATTTCACGGATGGAAGTGTGTTAAAACACTAGATTAAGTAATATCTCAACTTAAAAGGGCTAGAAACACTTACAAGTTGAAGATCTTGAAGAAAAAGTTGAAGATACTTGAGAGAGAATTGAGTTTGGATCTTGAGTTTGTGAAAAATGGTAAATAATGACTAAGTGTCATATATATACTCCCAAATTAGGGTTTACGGCCGTAAACACCCTTGTTTAGGCCGTAAACTCCAAACTCTTGGAGTTTTGGAATAATATTGTTGCACAATATACCCTAGGGCATCCTCACTCCTGATATCTCCCGAAGTGCAAATCCTAAAATTCTCAAACTTATTCCAAAAAGCTTGAAATTTAGCGGAAACTTTTCTGACTTCTATTGAATTGAAATGTTATACAGAATAGAAATTTCGGGTTGTCACATGAAGCCCGACCCTCGTAGAGCCCGGTTTTTCAATAAAACTCCCGGTTTTATTAGAAACGATCGTTTTAGGAAACGAAGTGCTGCCCGATTATCATTAAATCAAGTGAGTGTATAGTTACTTTCATCTTACACATAGATATGAAGTATTTTATATAAAATACGTGCTATGTGAATATATATTGTTTGTTTATTTAAGGTGATTGTTGAAGGAATGATTTATACAGGTTTTTAAATAATTTAAATTGTATATGTATTTTTTTATCTACAAAAATGTTGGGTAAAACATGGGTAGATGAAATAGTTGGTATGTGATGAAAGGTGAGTTGGATAAATGAGATGATCGGTGATATAGATCATGAGATGAGGGTGAGTGGTGAAATATGAGAAAAGCCCTTACCCAAACGTTGGCCCCCGTCATTCAGCAGAGTATGGATGACAACCATGGACTATTCTAGATGATCTGTGGAACACTAGCAGGCTCGCAACCTGTAAGTGTGTGAACTATATGTTCATTAGTTGTACTCTAAAAACCCATTGACATGTATTGCAGGGGTGGATTCCCGTGAATAATATTGTCGATAAATAAGAGTTATGGACTTAGCACATGTTGTATAAACCCTGGCAGCTATGGACTTAGTGCCTGTTGTATAAACCCCGGCGACGATGTGACTTCGTGCCTATTCCTTAGGATGAATCCTTAGGAATGAGTGATAGTTGACTCTTAGGGTAAATCCTTAAGAAATAAATAAGATAATGGGGTTGGGTTAATTTGGTTGATTGTTTGATGTTTAAGCATAATAAATTTATTTATTGTGGGTTGAAAACCCTATATGCTCACCAGGCTCCCAAGCCTGACCCACTCAGCTTTTTATATTACAGGTAGTGGGCCCCGAGCATAGTCGAATGATGATGAGTGATTTTTGGATTATAGGCCAGTAGTTGTAAATAACTGTTGTAAGGCTTATAATGTCTTGTTTATGCTTTTGCTCTATATCGGAACATGACATCCCGAGGTTTTGATATAAAATGAAAATATATATTTCTTAAAGAAAGGTTTTGATAAATTTTTATCATGTTTTGTTTTGGGAACAAATTCCGCAAAATCTTTTAAAAGGATTACTCTGATTTTATTTTAAAAAGCATAAAATAAATCGGTCTTTTCTGGCCGAGAAATTAGGGGATGTCACAGTTGGTATCGGAGCATTAGTTTAAGCGAACTAGGAAATTGTAGGATTTCTAGACTTAAACTTAGAATACTAAGTGATGATTGTGAGATGAGTGTCTACCATATTTTAGACACGAGCACTTGTCTATTTTTGGAAAGATGCCTAAAATGCTTTTATGTGCTAAATGTTATATGTTTGTCGTATATGCCATTATTTGTTCGGATCTATGGTCTGTTGCTGACCGGATCTGGAAACCTTATGTGTGTAGGATTCTAAACGTATGACTACGATATTAGAACTAACATGTAAACGTTTCGGAGTAATAACAAAGATCTAACGTCTATCGAAAATAAAGATCTAAATTCACCTACGATTGGTGTATAGATCAAAATGGCGAGTACTCAAAGTGGATTCGGAAACGATAATCCGCAGCCTGAGCCAATAACGATGGTTAGGGTACAGGCAATGGTGCGTACGATGTTGGATCAACAGATGGAAGAGACAAAACGTTTACTTCAACAAAGTAAGGATGAACTTACTGTGCCAGTACGTCAGGCATCTGCTCTTGAGGCAACTATCTGGGTTGCTAAGTCTATTGAAGAAATGATCAATGACAGGACCGCCAACAAGGTTGAAGTTGGCAAGAAGAGGAAATTTGAGGGGTATTCAAGGTCCAACAAGAGCAACATATTCTCAAAGTCTGGCAAAAGAGGAGGTAAAGGAAAATGGTGCGGAAAGTGAAAAAATAAATACTCTGGGAATTATGGCAGGAAGGTGAATTGCTTTAAGTGTGGAGAAATTGGGCATTACACCAATGAGTGTACGATTCCCAAGGAGGTGTGTTACGGATGTAAGGAAGAAGGCCATATTTCTAAGGACTGTCCAAAGAAAAATGAAGTAACAAGGCCAAGCGCACCGCCAACGCCAAGGGAATTTCAGAATATCCTTGACGAAGCAAATAACAACGCTAGGAATTAGAAGTAAAGACTTGATACCTGAAGATCAATTTATGAAGTAGTAATGTGAATAGTAACAAGTGGTTTAGCCTATTAGAGGCATAGTATAGGGTAAACTTGAACCTCTGTGTAATCGTTGCAGGAAATAATATAAACCCTGGTTTCGTCATCTGATGAATTGAATGACTATGTGAAATTCTTGTATGGTGACTTGGAGAACTGCGAGACAATACTTGGGACGAGTATGAGTAGGTGTGAATGGTATTAGAGGCGTATACTACCGGAAGCACATGACTCGTACTTGGATCAGGGAAAGTCACAAGGTTACCAAGGAACTAGTAATTGATTTCGTCTTATTCTAGTCTGTCGTTACCATCGTTTCGGTAATGATTAAGAAGATAATTGTTATTCCGACCTTAGAGGTCATATCGAATCGAGTCCGACTAATATGAGTATGTCACGTGGTTCAGAGAACCAAGTTCGATGTAGCATTTGACTTAAGCCAGAAGATTGAAGTGAAAGATGATCAAAGCGATGAATAGAAGTATCGTGTTCATTGTTAAAGAATTTGGTAGTTAGAAATGATACATGTTGAACTGTGATTGTATCACATTAGAACATGAAGGAAGGTATAGTTTGTTCCGGAATTTGTCTCTAAGAGACCTGAGTCTAAGCAGTGCATTCTACGACGAGAGATCATTAGAACATGACCCATCGGTCTATTACAATAAATGAAGGAAAGTACTTATTCTAAGAAGAAAAAGGAGTCCTCAATAAGGATTTATTTTGTAACTCGAAGGTTACGATTGAAAGTCCTACGGAGATCTGAAGCTTTTTAGGATTAGTTGGATATTACCGAAGGTTTATCCAAGGCTTTTCTTCGATCGCTACTCCATTAACAACTTTGACCCACAAAGGAGCTATTTATACTTGGAATGAGAAGCATAAGGAAGCTTTTGAGAAGTTAAAGAAGAAGTTGTGTGAAGCACCGATTCTTTCGTTACCTGAAGGAGTTGATGACTTCGCAGTTTATAGTGATGCCTCTGGAGTTGGGTTAGGTTGTGTTCTGACCCAGAGGGATAAAGTGATAGCGTATGCATCGAAGAAATTGAAAGAGCATGAAAAGAGCTACCCCACTCATGATTTGGAGTTGGCAGCGGTAGTATTCGCCTTAAAGATATGGAGGCACTATCTTTATGGTACTAAATGCAAACTTTTCACTGATCATAAGAGTCTTCAATATCTCTTTAATCAGAAGGAATTGAACATGAGGAAACGGCGCTGGCTAGAGTTACTCAAGGACTACGACTGTGAGATACTTTATCACCCTGGTAAAGCAAACGTTGTTGCTGATGCTCTCAGTCGGATGGTAAATCTTGAAAAGAAACGGCCAAGAGCGTTGAGAATTGAAGTTGTCTCGACAATTGTGGAAAGTATAAAGAAAGCTCAAAAGGAAGCTTTAGAGAAAAATGACCGAAAGGAAGAACGTTTGGGCAAAACGTTAGTGTTTGATACAAACGGTCAAGGACTGAAGGTATTCAAAGATAGGATTTGGGTACCTAAGACAGGAGGAGTAAGAGATCTTCTGATGGATGAAGCTCACAAGGCCATGTACTCGATTCATCCCAGCAGTACAAAAATGTATAGGGATCTAAAACCCTATTACTGGTGGCCGACGATGAAGCTCGATGTTGCTAAGTATGTGGCCGAGTGTCTAACATGTGCTAGGGTTAAGGCACAACATCAGAAACCGTATGGGAGTTTAGAACCTTTACCTGTACCCATGGGTAAATGGGAAGACATCACCATGGATTTTGTGACTAAACTGCCCAGAACAAGGAACGGTCACGACATGATTTGGGTGGTCGTTGATCTCTTCACTAAGAGTGCGCATTTCATAGTAGCCAACGAGAAATGGTCTATGGATAAACTTGCGAATTATTACGTGAAGGAAATTGTGAGGCTTCACGGTGTTCCGTTAACGATTTTATCCGATCGTGATAGCCGTTTTACCTCAAGGTTTTGGAGGAGCCTACAAGAGGAATTGGGTACCAAGTTGTGTTTGAGTACAGCTTACCATCCGCAAACTGATGGTCAGAGCAAACGGACAATTCAAACATTGGAGGATATGCTGAGAGCATGTACCCTGGAATTCCAAGGTAACTGGGATGAACACTTACCTGTAGTAGAATTCTCCTATAATAATAGTTTCCACTCGAGCATCAAGATGACACCTTATCACGCTTTGTCCGGAGAAAAGTGTCGAACGCCGTCATGTTGGCTGGAAGCTGGGGACAAGCATTTTATGGGACCTGAAATAGTCCATCAGACTGCTGAAAAGTTGAAAGTGATTAGGGAAAGGATATTAGCAGCTCGAGATCGACAAAAGAGCTATGCTGACAAGAAAAGACAACTGATATCATTTGAAGTTGGAGATTCGGTTTTACTTAAAGCCTCGCCGTGGAAGGGACTTATAAGATTTGGTAAAAGGGGAAAATTAATTCCAAGGTTTATTGGACCATTTAAAGTTCTTTAGAGGATGGGGAATCAAGCTTACAAGCTAGAATTACCAGAAGAACTAGAGGGTATTCATAACACCTTTCATGTGTGTTATTTGAGAAAGTTCACGGGAGATGTGCCCGACATAATTCCAATTTCTGAATTAAGGTTGGATGAAAACAAGAGGTTAATTGAAGAACCTGAGGCAATCGTTGACCGTAAGACTAAGAAGTTGCGACGCAAGATGGTCGATTTAGTGCTTGTGCGTTGGAAACATACGAATGGGCCAAATCTCACCTGGGAAACGGAGAGTGACATGATGAGTCGCTACCCGCATTTGTTTGTTGATGTGTGATTCCGGGGACGGAATCATCCTAAGGGGGAGAGAATTATAACGCTCGTGTTTCTAGGCTAGGCATTAATATTGACATAATAGTCTAGGTTAACCTTTGTAACTCATTTTGAAGAAATGAAAAGGAATTATGTCAATATTATGTGAATTATGTGTTTTATGCTTAATTATTAAGATTTAATTAATTAAGAATAAAAATGAGCGTCGAAAATAAATATTTGATAAAGCCGATATCTATTAAGAAAGTTGTGGTCGTGACAAGGATTACGGATATATAAAGAATACCGAAATCCGAGTTATAACGAAGAAGTTATGACATGTCGAAGTTTCGCGACAAAATCTGCACGGTGCCGAATGACGTAAAAAGTGAGTTTTTGATAAACTACTTTTTAGCCTTGGTGGTCTAAACGAAAGTCGTAGTGTTCGTTAAACCGAGAGTATGTATAAAAAGAACGCCTAAATCTGACTTCGCATGAGGAAGTTATGATTTTTCTAAGTTTCAGCTTAGCAGTAGACAGCTAAAAACTCGAATTTTAGATCGAGTGGTTTTTAGCCGACACGACCTAAACGAGAATCGAAGGTCTCATCAATATTAGTACAACGGTAAAAAGACAGACGAAAACGGACGTCGGATGAAGAAGTTATGAATTTTTAACGGATTTCCTATCCCGGTCTGTTAAAAATAATAATATTAAAATTAAGGTAAAACTTAGCAGACGAAGTCGAAACGAAAGTTGTAGAGCGTAATTTTACCTACGCGTGCATATAAAGAATGTCAAAAACGGAGCTCGTATGCGAAAGTTATGGATTTTAGAAGTTTTGG
The DNA here is from genome assembly GCF_052849685.1 of Lactuca virosa. Taxonomy (NCBI): domain Eukaryota; kingdom Viridiplantae; phylum Streptophyta; class Magnoliopsida; order Asterales; family Asteraceae; genus Lactuca; species Lactuca virosa. The sequence continues at coordinate 3,870,682 of NC_136434.1, forward strand.
CACATAAATCGAGAAAAAATGCTAAATCCGAGAAATTTCGCATGGTGGGACTTCGGCCACGTCACCTTCGCTCCATGCACGCCACGTGTCCGAAAATGCTGAGTCACCGAGGCCAGCTGGCGAGGCATGTCGCATTCCCTCACATCCGAATTGCTGGTCCAACCGCGGTCCGACGCGTGCCTTCTTGACGTGTCCGAGCTTCGCATGGTGTGCCACGACTCCAACCTCGGACCATAGACCTCGGTCCAATCAGAAGCGCACACCTGGACTCTCGCACGTGCGAGCCATCTGCCTGACCTTCGCATCTGCTGCTGCATGGAGTCTTCTTAGCCCTCGGATCAGAAGCCTCGCCCCTATAAATAGAAGGGTGTGAGACCTCCCGGGTATATTTTGGAAAAGTGTCAATTTTCACCCCTTAAACAATATTTCTTTCATTCCAACTTCCCCCAAAGCCCCGATATTATACCAAACACCCAAAATACGCCCGAAGTGCCCGAGAAGCCCGAGAAATATATCTTTTCGGTTTTGAAGCCCGACCCTCGCAGAGCCCGTTTCTCAATAAAACTCTTAGTTTTATTAGAAACGGTCGTTTGGAAACGAAGTGCTGCCCGATTATCATTAAATCAAGTGAGTGTATAGTTACTTTCATCTTACACATAGATATGAAGTATTTTATATAAAATACGTGCTATGTGAATATATATTGTTTGTTTATTTGAGGTGGATGTTGAAGGAATGATTTATACAGGTTTTTAAATAATTTAAACTGTATATGTATTTTTTTATCAACAAAAATGTTGGGTAAAACATGGGTAGATGAAATAGTTGGTATGTGATGAAAGATGAGTTGGATAAATGAGATGATCGGTGATATAGATCATGAGATGAGGGTGAGTGGTGAAATATGAGAAAAGCCCTTACCCAAACGTTGACCCCCGTCATTCAGCAGAGTATGGATGACAAGCATAGACTATTCTAGATGATCTGTGGAACACTAGTAGGCTCGCAACTTGTAAGTGTATGAACTATATGCTCATCAGTTGTACTCAAAAAACCCATTGACATGTATTGCAGGGGGGGATTCCCGTTAATAATACTGTCGATAAATAAGAGCTATGGACTTAGCACATGTTGTATAAACCCTGGCAGCTATGGACTTAGTGCCTGTTGTATAAACCCCGACGACGATGTGACTTCGTGCTTATTCCTTAGGATGAATCCTTAGGAATGAGTGATAGTTGATTCTTAGGGTAAATCCTTAAGAAATAAATATGTAAGTCCCCAAAATGCTTGTGTATCAATTAGATCCGTTTGATGGTGCGGAATCCTAATCAAACGGATGATGCCAGATCAAATAAAAGAGAAGGAGGAGAAGAATAACTTGAATCTTGATTGTATTGATGATATGATTGTAGTTCCTTACACAAGATTCACATTCTCTCTCTAGAAAACACCTTAGAATATACACACATAAGCTACTATATATATATATATATATATATATATATATATATATATATATATATATATATATATATATATATATTCCGTACCTCACACCCCTCACCCCTATATATACATGAGAAACATTGGCCGTAAACAGGGTTTATGGCCGTAAATACCCACCTGGCCGTAAACCTGACCGTAAACTCATAAAACATTACAGAAAAATACAATTGCCTAGAAAAGCAAAGTATAAACCAATATTTTGACCCAACAAAATAAGATAATGGGGTTGGGGTAATTTGGTTGATTGTTTGATGTTTAAGCATAATAAATTTATTTATTGTGGGTTGAAAACCCTATATGCTCACCAGGCTCCCAAGCCTGACCCACTCAGCTTTTTATATTACAGGTAGTGGACCCCGAGCATAGTCAGATGATGATGAGTGATTTTTGGATTATAGGTCACAATCTCCCCGTTGGTTTATAGCTTTCTTTTCTTAATTGACCCAACAAGCTCCCCCTAAAAAGGTAGCTGACTTTTCTTGATAATCTTCATTGGGAGCTTGGCTCCAGCATTTATCTTCAATTTCTTCACAGCTTCAAGATGAACATGATGAATCTTCAATAATTGACTTCATCTTGAGTAGTTGAGCATTTCTTCAAGATTTGACTCTGAACGCACATTGGGTGAGGAGGCTTGATGTACTGATTCTTGAAAGATAGCGCTTTCAGCTTGAGAATCTTCAGAGAGAACATCAGAGAGAACTAATCTTATGGATCACTTCAGCAGGTTTAAGATAGCAGCAGACTGATTGAGGAGGCTTCAATGCAATCTGTCACATAGTCTTCAAGTCAGCTTCACCTTGCTTCTGGGGTTGAAAGATTGAAAGTTGAAAGAATAATCTTCATTTCTTGCTCCTTCGAATGAGAATTTTTCGATGATCACGGATGAAGCCTTGGCTCAGAAATCTTTGACACAAACTCCATGAGTTTCATCTTCACCTGAATTCACTTTTCAAGACAAAACAAAACTAAAAGAAAATTTAGCACACAATATTTTTGGGTTTTTCATATTTTCTGAAAAAAATAAAACAGAAACAAAAATATTTTTGGATTTTTGATTTTTTGAACAAGAAATAAAACAGAATATAACACTATTTTTTTTTATTTTGAATTTTTCTGATTTTTGTTTGTTTTTTGAATTTTTTTAATTCTCCCCCTAAATTTGTGCATAGAGAAAAACTATGAACAAATTTAACAAAAACAAAAATATTTGGGATCAAAGTTGTGAGACAGTCTTAACTTTGTTTATCAGTACCTTCACCTTCATAAATAGATCCGATCAATTGCCGGTATTGTGGTCCACTTAAACACGAAGGATATTGACAAAATTTTCAAAATATACCATTTAGCTGACAACGACCACGGGTATTGTTGTCCACTTAAATTAAGCAGCGAGATCTACAGACAACCTCTAAATGGTTCAATTTTAGTTGCACTAGAACGTGTTCCCCACTTCCCGATATACCCTGGTTATCAAGAACTTCGTAAGGACTCCTTACTTTAGGTGAGTAAACAATTATTAAGGAGGAAGAAAGATTTAGAAATAGATGCATATGTTGTGTCCCAGGTCGGATTTATTTCAATCACGCAGAGGGGACAACATATGGCTAACTAGGATAGAGGTATTGAGAGGTAGAATGTTGCATATGCTGTGTCCCAGGTCGGATCTTCCGATCACGCAGAGGGGACAACATATGGCTAACAGATAGAAATAGTTTCATAGATAGGGAGGTGCGTAGAAATAGAGTTGCATATGTTGCATTCTAGGTCGGATCTCTTCCAATCACGCAGAGAAGCAACATATGACTGACAGATAGAAAGCAAGAAAATAATTTCCTACATACCTACTTTATCAGAACCCCCAGTCGCCCTATCAGAACCAGAATTAAGGACATAAGTTCGTACATCAAGGAAAAGTTAAGCCACAGTTCTAGATTCGTATTAATTTAGTGTGTCCCGTGGGGACCGTGTTTATCTCACTGCTCAATCTACCCGAGCGTCGTATGGTCAGTCCAAACAATCTTATCCAAATCCACAATGTCAAATCCTCCGTGCCTACCAGCACATTGAACACAGAGTCTAGACAATTCAGATTCAGTCCCTTACACTGGTTTTAGATTGCCCGTTATCACTTTCTTGATATCACTTCCCAAATAATGCCTACTAACGAAAAACTATAAGAAAATGAAAAATTTTCTTTAAAATGAAAAAGATTAAGATAAACTTAGGAATATCAAGAAGAATACTCAAACCGTAAGTCACCGATTGAATTTGCATCCCGAAGGTCTGAGAAGAGCACACACAATCTCAGAACAGATCCGAAAATTCTTCATGTCATTAAGCACTAACCCCATTTGTGATCTCTTCCTTTCCTCCTTTCCCGCAAAAGGACACATACTCTCAAACAAAGGTCTGAATGTTGTATAGTTGAGAGATGTCCCCTATCATGTGCCTGGAACAGCCACTATCAACAAACCGAAGTCTGATGATATGCCTCCATAGCTGCTCTGACACAGAGCGGGATCAGTTGGTCTTTGGAACCCAGTCCATTTTGAAACTGGGAAGACCTTTGTCATCATTGCAGGGTACTCTCTCCCATGACATATCCTGTTTATCACAAACAAAAGATGTAGAAATATTAGAACCGTTAGAAGATTTGGGAGAGTGAGGCTTCGGAACCCATTTGTAGTTGGGTTTAACCCATTTCTTTTTCGATCTGATGGGTGGCTCAGCACTTGATTTTGAACTCGAAGCCGATCGCCGAGATGACTTTGACCTAGCCGGTCTTGGTTTCGCTGGAGCATCTCTTGGATTGGACTTATTGGCTGGCATTCCCTTCTTGTTCTTGGGAGTTGGATTCCTGGTCTTCTGCGCGTTCCAGTCACCATGGTCTGAACGTGACCTTGAGGGGTTTCTTTTGAAGTATCTCCCTCTTGGCGCGTTCTGCCAGCCTTGTGCATAGTAGGGAACGTATGCGCGATTAGGACAATTTCTGGCAATGTGTCCAGGTGTTCCACAGTGAAAACATGTCTTTTTCTTTACTGTGAAGTTGTTTCTTCCTGCCCCTGGTGGCATGTCCTTGCCTTGTCTCTTATTTTTCCCACAAGCACAATTACAACAGGCACTCTGTTTCACTGGAACTGGTGGCATGTATTTCTCAACAGCTGGTTGATCAGAAGCAGCTGAGTTCGAAGCAACAGATTCAGAGTTCAAGGAGATGTTGGTTTGTTCAATGGTGTTCTCCTTGTTCTCATCCTCTGCTACTTTACCTGCACATGAAGTACAAGCATTAGTATTTTCAACCTGAATACCTCCTGACACAAATCCAGCTGGTTTGCCATATTGAAGATGTGCCTCCCTGTCAATTTCTTCCTGTGTCATAGGGATGGATGTGCAGTTATGATTGAAAGGTGGAGGAACACTATCATACCCTAGACCTTTCTGTTGGTTATTTTTAAATTGCAAACAATGGTGTATCATGTTTGCAACTACTTCGCTTGACACATCAAATTTTTTAAAATCAAAATCTGCAGTTTCAAATTTGTTTTTTAATGTGTCAAGCTCAGCAGTTAATTCAGCAAGTTGTCGCTTAACATAGTCATAATTTTCACATTTGTTTCTATAGTCTTCCTGAAGCCTCCTAAAGTCTTTGATTTTTGCTTCTAATTCAGCCTTTAGGGGTTTCCGTCCTTTCCTGAGTTGATATCCTTCGTATCTTAGGTCCTCGACTTCCCTTTTTAGCAAATCATTATGTTCACAAAGAAGTTTAATCGTAGCTTCACATGATTGAGAGCATGAAACTTCATTGACCGGGATGTTTGCGGAACTCATTGTTTTTCCACACTTCAAAGCATCAAGTTCTTCAGTTACAGCAGCAAGACTAAGATGATTGAGATCTTTTGTCTTCTTGATGACAGCCACGTTCATATCCCATGATTTTGAAAGTGAATTCAGCAGCTTTTTGTTTATCTCAGATTTAGTTAAGAAGATCCCAGCTATATTCATCTCAGTAGTAAGTGTAGTAAATCGTTGCAACTGAGCTTCCAGGGTTTCTCCAGGGATATAATTGAACATGTTGAACTTTTGTCTTAACATATCCTGACGACTCTCTTTCATGTCTTCAATTCCCTCGTAGACCTCAAAAGCCATTAAAAGCACAACTAGAAGCCAAAATCAAACTTAAAAGTCAAACCCTTTGACCTCAAAAGTCAACCTTAAAAGTCAAATTTAAAAAAATCAAACTCAAAAGTCAAACTTGAAAAGTCAAACTTAAAAGTCAAACCGAAAAGCTAAATTTGAAAATTTAAAAGTTAAATGTGAAAGTCAAAGTTTAAAGTCAAAGGTCAAATTTTAAGTAAAAATTCAAAAAAATAAAAGTCAAAAGTTAAAAACTAAAATTTTTGGTTGAAAATGGAATTTTAAAATAAAAGATTTTGAATTTTGGGCTAAAAATGACAAAGTTGCGAAACTGGGTTCGAAAAGGAGTGTTTTTTAATTAAAATCGGAAGGAATGGAACAAGAGGCTTGGTAGATCAACTGGTAAGGCGCAAGGGGAAAGGAGGCGGGTGATCTGGGTTCGATTCTTGGAAACCTCAAACTCCGCTTCTTATTTTTGCTGATGCGAGTGCGAGGCTGCTCCTTGCGAGGACGAGGTGCGAATGCGAGACCGAGGCTGCTGAACGAAGACTCGCTGGCCGCACACCACGGACCGTGAACGCCGACCGAACACGTGCGACACCGACCGTATACTCCGGCCGTAAACCGCCGAGCCGCAAACGTCCGAACCGTAAACTCCGGCGGCCGTAAACTCCAGCCGCAAACTCACCGGCCGTAAACCCTTCAAAGGCCGTAAACTCTTCGCAGATTACGTGAAAAACATCGTTTTTCACCCCTTTTTTCTCCAAAACTCGATCAAAAACTCGTTTTTATGAAAACCCCGAGGAACAAACCCCCCCCCCCCCTAATTTTCAGAGATCTATCCAAAAAAGCAGAAATCCTCCAAAAATAAGATCAAATAAGCTCCAGATCTGACAAAATTGACTGATACAATCCAAGCTCTGATACCACTTGTAAGTCCCCAAAATGCTTGTGTATCAATCAGATCCGTTTGATGGGGCGGAATCCCAATCAAACGGATGATGCCAAATCAAATAGAAGAGAAAGAGGAGAAGAATAACTTGAATCTTGATTGTATTGATGATATGATTGTAGTTCCTTACACAAGATTCACATCCTCTCTCTAGAAAACACCGTAGAATACACACACATAAGCTCCTGTCTCTCTCTCTCTCTCTATATATATATATATATATATATATATATATATATATATATATATATATATATATATATATATTCCATACCTCACACCCCTCACCCCTATATATACATGAGAAACATTGGCCGTAAATAGGGTTTACGGCCGTAAACACCCACCTGACCGTAAACCTGACCGTAAACTCATAAAACATTACAGAAAAATACAATTGCCTAGAAAAGCAAAGTATAAACCAATATTTTGACCCAACAAAATAAGATAATGAGGTTGGGGTAATTTGGTTGATTGTTTGATGTTTAAGCATAATAAATTTATTATTGTGGGTTGAAAACCCTATATGCTCACCAGGCTCCCAAGCCTGACCCACTCAGCTTTTTATATTACAGGTAGTGGACCCCGAGCATAGTCGGATGATGATGAGTGATTTTTGGATTATAGGCCAGTAGTTGTAAATAACTGTTGTAAGACTTATAATGTCTTGTTTATGCTTTTGGTCTGTATCGGAACATGACATCCCGAGGTTTTGATGTAAAATGAAAATATATATTTCTTAAAGAAAGGTTTTGATAAATTTTTATCATGTTTTGTTTTGGGAACAAATTCCGCAACATCTTTTAAAAGGATTACTCTGATTTTATTTTAAAAAGCATAAAATAAATCGGTCTTTTCTGGCCGAGAAATTAGGGATGTCACAAATACAAGTGTGTTCTGAATAGTTTGAAAGACACCAAAATAAGAATCAAAATAAGAGATGAGTCTTGAACGTGCTCCATCTCCTCAAAACCTGGTCATCGGTACCTGTCTACTGGTGACCTGAGAATACAAGTTATTTTGAAAGCGTAGATCAGCATTAAAGCTGGTGAGTTCATAAGTATTTTAGTGTCGTTGTTTGTATAAGTTTGAAGAAAGTGTTTGTAAATATTTGATGTAAAAGTTTGTAAGTGTTTGATGTAAATGTTTGTAAACTTCCTAGAAAATCCTATATTTTCTACTAAAGTAGTCTTCTACCAAGACTCAATTGTTCTTTATGTTTGTTCTTTTGTAAAAGTGAGTGTTTTCCCAAAGTATGACTTATCATTACCAAAATATAGTTTTCATTACCGTTTATGTGAGAAGATCACAATGTGAATGAAATAGGAAAATAAAGATGTACTGTAGTTTTATCTAAGTAACTACCAATGTACTAACTACCTTAAACTTGTTTGTTTAATTAAGGTAAAATGTGATAAGATTGTAACCATACTTGATTGAATAGTATAACACGACATTCGAGACGTCGAAATGATATGACATTCGTCACCCGTCGACCTACAGGTCCCACTGTAGCTAGCAGTAAGGTGTAGGATGGTCAATCCCATATAGATCTATACACAAATTCACGCTCTCCCTCCAGGAGACTCTAGGTACAAAACGTGACACAATAGTATATTGTCATGCCATGAAGTAGTGGCTCACATTATTGTTATAGTATTCTTGTATTTGTATAGTATGTTCTCTCTCTCTAGTGTATAGTATGTTCTCTATGTCTAGTGTATAGTATGTTCTATTCGTTTCTCTTTATAGTAAGTATTGTTTCTCGTTATAGTATGTTTGAACTGGCTCATGTATGAACTGACTCTTGTATGTTTCATTGTTCTAAAATTAGTAAGTAGTGACTTCCTAAACTATACCTATTATAGTTTACTAATAATTTTGTTTGTATGACTGAACTTGTTTGAACACCTTTTCTACTCAAAGGTATTGAACTGAACGAAGAACTTTTATATATATATACATATACGTAATATATAACTAAGATTCAAACGACATTCGGACAAACAACCGATACCCTAAGTCCACAACCAAACAAGGAACAGGAAACAAGGCGAGTTATCAGTCGTAAGCCCTTTCAATCCTACTTATATAACTATATCTATATAGACAAGATTCTGACAATATATAAGTTGTAACGCCCAGAAAATCAAGGCAATTTAAAACTTTTAAAAACATTTCAACCCATTAAAAATCATTACATCTATGTTTTCAAAATGTAAATATCAGAGTTTTCCCAGAAACATAAACAAAACATGAGGAGCTGTACGATCATGCCTTCGCCTTGCCGCGATCCCCTGATGTACCTGAAACAATAAACTGAAATTCTAAGCTCGAAAGCTTAGCGAGTTCCCCCAAAATACCCATACCCACAATAATAGATATATAATCGTAAACAACATACTATGGGTCCAGTCAACCATCGGGTTGGAATACCCCAGACCCTCAACCATCCGGTTGGAATGGCAACATACTATGGGTGCAATAATCCTCGGGATGGAATACCCCAGACCCACAACCAATAGGTTGGAATGCCCACACACTACGAGTCTAATCATCCTCGGGATGGAATACACACGACCCACAACCTACAGGTTGGAATGCCCAAGGCTATCGGCCTTCGCACAAAGCAGAAAAGCCTCAACCGCTAAACAAACATGTGCACATATAACAGATAATCACATAACAGTCTATAGACAATACTTTATCTAACTGATCATACTACATAACACATAACACCATCCTATCTACCAGGATGCCGATCTAACAGATCATAGCACATCTCACATAATATTATCCTACCCTCTATGATACCAATCTAACAGATCATACTAGCATAACATAACCAGATAACAATCCAAAGGGCCGGCCATGTTGCCTTAGACCCTTGAGTATAGTGAGGAAAACTCACCTCGCACTGTCGACTCAAAGAGAAACCCAAGCTCTTGGATTTCCGGTACAACTCCACCACCTGAATGCACCATAGAACCATGCTTGTAATTTCCAATTTCCCAAAATGCCCTAGAAGTCAAATAGTCAACCCTTGGTCAAAGTCAAAGTCAACTGTCAAGGTCAACAGTCCATGTTGACCTCAACTCGTCGAGTACAACCAACCACTCGCCGAGTTCCTTGCATAACTTGCTAACTCGCCGAGTCACTTAAGCGACTCGTCGAGTTCCTAATGTCAGTGGCCGCAAACTCTCTTGGCCAACTCGTCAAGTTTCCCCTTTACAACTCGTAAGGTTCATACGTGTCCAAAGGTCGGGAAAACCCTAGCCGACTCGCCGAGCAATCGAATGACTCGCCGAGCCCAAGGCAATCTTCATCGGACTCGCCGAGTTGTTCATGCAACTCGCCGAGTTCCTTCATTCCTTCATCCATACAGAGGCTTTTTAAGCCATGCTAAGCCTCCAAATTGCAGATCCAGCTTCCCAAGGCATGTTTATCACGTAAAGTTGCAAACTTTATGTGCATGCAAAGCTCTAAAGCCTTAAAATGACAAAAACCAAGCTTGCAAAGAAGTCTCACACTAGAGGGAAGGTTCATGCTTGCCAAAGCTGAAAATTTATGGACTTAGAGTCCAAGGAAGGTCCAGATCTGAAGTTACAATTTCAGATCTTAGCTTATACCCATGAATGGCTTCTTATTATACTAGAAAAGCCCTCAAATCCACCCAAAAGAGATCTAGAGTGAAATGGGGGTTAAGATAACAGCTTAATACCTTCCCAAAAGATGCCAACTGAAGTAGATCTTGATTCCCACGAGTTCGTTGCTTCAATCCACTTGTTTTCCCTAAGCTCTTCTCCCCAAGAATCCTCTTCCAAAGCTTAAAACCCACAATGGAGCACACACACACGTATTAGGGTTTTGTTGAGCTCTCAAGGGACTGTAAAGAGGCTGAAGGAGGCTTATGATTCTTTAAATAGGGTGCAAAACCCCGGAAATTAGGGTTTCACCCTCCAGCTCCAACTCGTCGAGTCACTCTTCCGACTCGGCGAGTTGGTCACTTAAATACGTGTCCCAAACCCGCTACTACTCGACGAGTCAGGGCATCCAACTCGTCGAGTAGACCTTGAAACTTGAAAATTAAAGCCACAATATTAATACCTGAGAATCGGGGCATTACAATTCTCCCCCACTTGAACTAGACTTCGTCCTCGAAGTCCGCTGCGATGAACAACTCCAGATAGTGCTCCCGTATCTCAGCCTCCGGCTCCCAAGTCCACTTGGAACCCCTCCGATGTTCCTACTATATCTTTACCAAAGGTATCTCCTTGTTCCGCAGAACTTTCGTCTTCCTCTCCAGTATGGCCACATGCCTCTCAACATAATTCAGCCGTTCATCGACCTGAATGTCATCCAATGATACTTCTGCCTCCTCATCCGGCATGCACTTCTGCAATTGCGAAACGTGAAAGGCGATGTGAAATCCAACCGCCCCTTTTACAAAGGTCTATTCTACTTGCCACTTTGCCAACCTGGCAAAATCATGATGATCCAAAGTATCAGAAACCCAACTTTCCCTCTTCCTGAAGCGAACCCTTTGTGCTGACAGGATAAAGCGTCCTCCAGCTCCCAAAATATCATACATAATCAACCAGCTAACAAGTACAAACACTCATACCTGGCCCAATCAGCCTCGGGCTGGAATACCATGCATGCCTACGATGGGTCCAGACATCCCTAGGATGGAATACCCTCATATCCCCACACATGTTTGGCCCAACATATCAGGTCCAATCAATCATAGGGTCCGGTCATCCTCAGGATGGAATACCCTAGATTGGAATACCTCTATGACATGACTCGGGTCTACTCATAACTTTAGATCCAAGGATCTATCCTTGCGTCTCATCCACCATCCTTTGATTCGTCACAACCGAGTGCAACTCCCCCGAATCTCAACAATACATCCAATCCGAACGCGCTCCTACCAGCGACATAACCAACACAATCTTTATGCCCACAGACTATTACTGGAATGTCATTACATGGTCATCAGCATAGGTCTGGATTGCCTCTGAGCCCACAGCATGAGTCTGGTATGCCCTCTCCGGCTCTCAGCTCATGACTGGAATGCGTCCGATAACCTATCGACACCGCTGTCGTCGCTTCAGATGCCTAACACTCCATCCTGGAGGCACTCACCTCCTCCATTGCCCAAAAGGACCTAAACAATGTCCTTCACAACACCAACAAACGTCACAATGCTGAAACCTCACCCTACACTGTCCACTTGCAAAACAAGTTGCTACTCCATAACACATATATTCTCAGGACCTGATCACATAACTAACAAAACCCATACAAACTCTTCAGCATACTCCATCAGCATGTTCAATACTTGGGGATATACCTACTGATTGCTCTAGCATAGCAGCATACTCAATACTCCCACATAGATCAACAAACGCTTACAGATACTTTTCGAACACCTGAAAACCCAAGTAGTTAATGTCGCCCTGATCACAGAAACTGACCGAAACAGTGGGTTGTCTTCTAGTTGCTTCCGAAGTCCACTGAGACCTCCCCGGTCCCAACTTATCTGGAATACAGAAGTCCTGACCGGTTGTTGAGCCAATGGTAATCTCACAGTCGCCCCACGCGACTCCAGAAGGAACTTCGTCTAGCAATAATCGCCCTAACTATATCGCCACTCATGGCTCCATCAATCCTTTTGATCCATTGATCATAGCAGCTTGACAACCTGACGCCATCGAATCATATACGAAAAGTGAACGCTACCAGAATACAGTAGTCTTACATCATGTCCGGTCTCCAACGACCTACCGTTTTCCTGATTCCGATTAGGCGATGATCTACCCACAATCTTGCGAACAGGCCCACCCTGACCTGATCGTCTATAAGAATCCGTGAATACTACAAATCATCTCGCATCCTCGCAGCCTCACAACACTTCCCACACCATCTGAATGCTACGGCTACCCATGCAGTCTTAAAACACTTTCCATACTATCTGATCGCTTGTGAATGCTGCAGCCACTCCCGCAGTCTTACAACACTTTCTTTCTAACACAAATGCAGTCTGATACCTTACCCTCAATCTATCAATCCACTTACCCTCAGAGTCTATCACACACCCAAATGAACATCCGAACTGAAATCAATTCATGAGTAGAACCCCAAACTGATTCCCCAAATTCTACTATCAAGCACCGAGAAGACGCGATACACATGCTGGGAAGTTTACCGAACTCCCAACTCACACAACCCTCAACCCAAACAGCCACGTGGGCTGCCTTTCCTCCTGACCACGATACGGAACTTAACCCATTTTTGACATCGCTCGTGCTTCTGTATCCCGTGGTGATTCTCCCCCACTTAGATTCGACTAAGTCTTCACAATACATGAAAATTGGAGAATTCCCAATCCTTCTCAATGTCCAACGATCGATCCGATAACAACCAACTCTTCTAACTAGCGCTCCATTACTAGCCAATCCCGATTGGCCACACACCTCAAGAACCATATGAATACTTCCTGAATCCTAGTGAAACCTACAGTCACAAATGTTTGAATGACCCCACACTCAAGTCCTGAAGACCAAAAGATAGATACTCCAACTAATACCTCGGCGACGAGCTACTTCCCATGGTGCTTTTGTCCGTCAATCACGAAAGGTTGCAAAAACCACTGATCCCTGACAATGCTGAATAACCCTTCTGTGGGACCCTAACCACAGACGTCCCACATACTACCCCCTTTTCCAAAGGTGTTCCAAACAAGTTTCCCGCTCAAACGTTCACAGCTGAACTGTAGTAGCTGAAGAAACCTCTTCTGGGCTACAAAATATTCCCAAGACATAGTCTACAATCCCAAAATTGCAATAGGTCGCACAATCAATCCTTACCACCTGATACAAGAGATCCAAGGCAACCCGGACCTCACAAAATACTTATGCCACCTCGACCCACCTGCACTGAAATAATATCACCAATCCCTGCAACCAACTGACCCCGAGCTGGAATACAGCTCGATCTTAGGGTCACAAGCCTGCTCACTCCTTCGAGCTAGAAAAAATGAAAGGGTACAACCGTTGCCATAAGTGATAAAGTTCTAATCAACAACTCTACTTCCCATCCTCTAATGAATCCTTGAACTCTAATCACCTACAATCCTTTAATAATAAATTTATCCTGACACCTCTAATGGCCTAACAACTCATGAAACTCCGCAACACATAGATCAGACAAAACATGCAACTAACCTAAAATTACTGCTTATCCGTACTCAACAATATTCCAAGACAAAATAAATACCGATCACGGACGTCTTGACCACAATATTATTACAGAATGGGGTTTTCCAATTACATACCAGAGACTTCTTGCGGCTCGACCTTGACCTCCTGAGGAACGATGATCGCTGGAATCTGAATTCCTTCCGTCCTCAACGCAGGACAGCTGGACCTGAAATGACCTGGCTGGTGACAGTGAAAGCATATCTGATTCTTCTTGCAATCCCGTTGCACATGCCCTCTCTCCCCGTACTTGTAGCACCTGAATTTGTGACAAGCAAATCTGTGGGTTCCCCCACACTTGCCACACACCTCCTGACCCTCCTGACTTCCAGTACTTAGGTTAGCTGTCTCCAACTCTTCGTCCTCTGCTGAAAAGTCCCTCCTCCTCTTTCCTAGTTGTGACCCCACCATCGGCACTCACCCAGTAGTCACCCCGGTAGCAACATCTCTCACAGATTGCAACGCTGCAACTTGCTCCTCGAACTTGGCGATCACCCTGGCGGTGACCCGCTCCATGACACCGAACAATTCTTCTCGCAAAATCTGAGAAACCTCAACGGAAATCATCTCCTGTATCTGATCGACAGACAATACTCGCCTATCATGGCCACTCACTCCCGATCCTGATCCGGATCCCACCTCAAATCTATTTGCCATCAACATAATGAACATATACCAGGAAGATATCAGATAATCCGCATACACGACGGGGAACCTACTCCCGACTGAACCCTAGGGGTTGTGACTTCCTTGACACACGTATGGGTCCTGTGCTTGCAGTAGTACGGGCTCATACTACCTTCCACACCTACCCATATTTGTCTTAAGTATCACCACAACACGAGCGCTAAGTCCTCGCTCCTAGAGGAATGATAAATATCTCATGACTGGCCTCCCGACCTCTCACTACCCACCCATCTACCAATTGCCACACGACCCTCCATTGGTGCCAGTTAACTATTGCATGAATACAATCACATACCGCACGACTTAAAGAATCTTAGACTAAAAGATTTAATCCCACAACGGTTGGACTCAGACAAGAGTTGCGCAGCTGGACCAAATACCTTACCCTTAGACCACTTAACCCATGTAGCATGTGACTTAGAGTATTCACCCAATAGTTAGTTCACATGCGAAAGAGTCACAAACAATCAATGAGGTACTCCCTATAAGATAAGGCATCAAAGATCAGGAAATTCTATCATACGATACCTGAGGATCCCTATACTATTACTAGCATGTTGTTCTAACATGTCACATAATATCAAATAACTTGTATGGTATTTTGGGGTCTACTTACTGGCTCCGGTTGATCGTACACTTGCATCCTCCTTTATTATTTGAAAACCATTCAAAAATTATTTTGAAAACATTTTCCCTTAGTTTGAGATTGGATTCACACGAATGTTCCTCCAATTCACTCAAACCAAGCCTCTTATACCAACTTGTAACGCCCATAAAATCAAGCCAATTTAAAACTTTTAAAAACATTTCAACCCATTAAAAATCATTACATCTTTGTTTTCAAAACGTATAATATCAGAGTTTTCCCAGAAACATAAACAAAACTTGAGGAGCTGTACGATCATGCCTTCGCCATGCCGTGGTCCCCTGGTGTACCTAAAACAATAAACTGAAACTATAAGCTCGAAAGCTTAGTGAGTTTCCCCAAAATACCCATACCCACAATAATACATATATAATCGTAAACAACATACTATGGGTCCAGTCAACCATCGGGTTGGAATACCCGAGACCCTCAACCATCCGGTTGGAATGCCAACATACTATGGGTCCAATCATCCTAAGGATGGAATACCCCAGGCCCACAACCAACAGGTTGGAATTCCCACACACTATGAGTCCAATCATCCTCAGGATGGAATACTCACGACCCACAACCTACAGGTTGGAATGCCCAGGTCTATCGGCCTTCGCACAAAGCAGATAAGCCTCAACCGCTAAACAAACATGTGCACATATAACACACAATCACATAACAGTCTATAGACAATACTTGATCTAACGGATCATACTACATAACACATAACACCATCCTATCTACCAGGATGTCGATCTAACAGATCATACCACATATCATATAATAATATCCTACCCTCTAGGATACCGATCTAACAGATCATACTAGCATAACATAACCAGATAACAATCCAAAGGGCCGACCTTGGTGCCTTAGACCCTTGAGTATAGTGAGGAAAACTTACCTCGCACTGTCGACTCAAAGATAAACCCAAGCTCTTGGATTGCCGGTACAACTCCACCACCTGAATGCACCATAGAACCATGATTGTAATTTCTAATTTCCCAAAATGCCCCAGAAGTCCAATAGTCAACCCTTGGTCAAAGTCAAATTCAACTGTCAAGGTTAACAGTCCATGATGACCTCAACTCGTCGAGTACAGCCAACCACTCGCCGAGTTCCTTGCATAACTTGCTAACTCGCCGAGTCACTTGAGCGACTCGTCGAGTTCCTAATGTCAGTGGCCGCAAACTCTCTTGGCCAACTCGTCGAGTTTCGCCTTTACAACTCGTCGGGTTCATACGTGTCCAAAGGTCGGGAAAACCCTAGCCGACTCGCCGAGCAATCGACTGACTCGCCGAGCCCAAGGCAATCTTCATCGGACTCGCCGAGTTGTTCATGCAACTCGCCGAGTTCCTTCAGTCCTTCATCCATACAGAGGCTTTTTAAGCCATGTTAAGGCTCCAAATTGTAGATCCAGCTTCCCAAGGTATGTTTATCACGTAAAGTTGCAAACTTTACGTGTATGCAAAGCTCTAAAGCCTTAAAATGACAAAAACCAAGCTTGCAAAGAAGTCTCACACTAGAGGTAAGGTTCATGCTTGCCAAAGCTGAAACTTTATGGACTTAGAGTCCAAGGAAGGTCCAGATCTAAAGTTACGACTTCAGATCTTAGCTTATAACCATGAATGACTTCTTATTGTACTAGAAAAGCCCTAAAATCCACCCAAAAGAGATCTAGACTGAAATGGGGGTTAAGATAACAGCTTAATACATTCCCAAAAGATGCCAACTGAAGTAGATCTTGATTCCCACGAGTTCCTTGCTTCAATCCACTTGTTTTCCCCAAGCTCTTCTCCCCAAGAATCCTCTTCCAAAGCTTAAAACCCACAATAGAGCACACGCACACGTATTAGGGTTTTGCTGAGCTCTCAAGGGACTGTAAAGAGGCTGAAGGAGGCTTATGATTCTTTAAATAGGGTGCAAAACCCCGGAAATTAGGGTTTCACCCTCCAGCTCCAACTCGTCGAGTCACTCTTCCGACTCGGCGAGTTGGTCACTTAAACACGTGTCCCAAACCCGCTACTACTCGACGATTCAGGGCATCCAACTCGTCGAGTAGACCTTGAAACTTGAACATTAAAGCCACAATATTAATACCTGAGAATCGGGGCGTTACATAAGTTTAAAAGAGTTTTGATATAAGTGTTTAACATATAAAAGAGTTTGTAAAAACGATTTGAAGTAGTTTTTTTGATAACACCGTTTTGAAGAATAAGAAATCCACTTGATTGATAGTTATTAATCACATGTGATTGATATAATAACTTTAATGTTTCTACTTGTATTCCCCCCCATAAAAGCATTTAAAATCATTTAAAAGATAAGTTAAGGGGTATGAACTCACCTGCAATGAGTTATACGAATGTAAGTTCGATATAGGATGTTAGGTGTCAAGTGAAGCCTCGAGCACAAACGAATCCTATTAAGCATATAACGACACATATATGTATATAATTAGTGTATATACAACTAATTATGCAAGGAAACCACCTTAGGGACTAGGAAACACTTATATTGAAGTGTTATAATCACGTAGGATTGCATCAAAGGGGTTTAAGGCCACACAAGAGTGTGTACGGCCAAGGTGTGTACGGCATGTGTGTGTACGGCCACATGAGTGTACGGTCATGGAGTGTATGGCCGTACACTCATGGATGAAGTATGCAAAAAGGGTGTTTTAAGGCCCTATCTAGACCCCACTAAGTGTTTATGATCAAGTGTAGGGATATGGGGTGTTTTTTAGGCCAATACATGCACTAAACAAGAGTTTACGGCCATATGAGGTGTGTACGACCGTACACCCTTCATGTTTATGCATTTAGATGATGATCCAAGGGTAAAAACAAGTGTTCCGCAAGCTTAACTAGAAGATAGGAGAGATACTCACACTTTTGAAGGCTTCTAAGGAGTTCACGGCCCAAGAACAAGTAGGTGTTCTTGGAGAAAACTTGAAGATCTAACCAAAAGAGGTGATTTCACTAATGAAAAAATGGATCTTCACTAGTTAAAGGAATGTATCAACTAACAAATGGAAGAAATACTTACATCTTTGAAGATCAAGATGAAGAACTCGATGATAGTTGAGAGAGAATTGACTTTTCTTGACTTGGAAGTGTGAGAAATGAATAGAAATGAAGGCATAACTCATATAGGGGCATGAGTTCATGGCCACCGTGGGTGTACGGCCGTACACCCATGTGTACGGCCGTACGCTCCTCATGAAGGAGTGTTTGGCCCGAATGCAATACTATGAACTTTAGTAACTCATTCCTATACCCTATCCTTGAATGTACCAGACTTAGAACACTCAAACAGACTCTAAACAATGCTAAAAGATGGCAGAAACGAGTCTGACTTTGATTGAATTGAATGATTGTACAAGATAGAAATTTCGGGTTGTCACAATTGATAGTACAAAAATGCATCGGTAACTCGATGTTATAAAACGTGTTGTTGTGTATGATTCAATGAATAGTTAGTACAAGCATATGAGTCGAAGTTTATCTATTCCCTTTTATCCTAAGAGGATTAAAAGCGATATCTTGGGCCCATCGATGATTCTGTTTTGACTTATGTGTCGGGCCCGGTCAGGACTAAATTGATGTGTTCAGTTATGTTCTATGTCAGATGAATCGGAAATCGGGAAACAAACTGCTGGACAATAAGTATGA
This sequence comes from Lactuca virosa, assembly GCF_052849685.1. Classification (NCBI taxonomy): domain Eukaryota; kingdom Viridiplantae; phylum Streptophyta; class Magnoliopsida; order Asterales; family Asteraceae; genus Lactuca; species Lactuca virosa. The sequence continues at coordinate 3,889,540 of NC_136434.1, forward strand.
CATTGTTCCATCTATTTGTGCAGCTGATATCTTGAGAACAGAGGATTATATGATCACTTATCTAAAGTACGAGTCACTGACTAGGTCAGAGTTCGACAAAGTCTTTTGAAAGCTTACGATTGCTAAGTCGGATCCTAAAATGCATAAGCAGTAATAGTTATTAGACTTATCCAAGTGGGAGACTGTTGGATTTGGTGTCTAAGCCCATAACTATAACTGATATGTATTTGACCCGATTGTAGCATGGTCCTTTTGGGTTGCCTTCACCAGTGCAATTTAATAGGATGGATTTTGAGAATAAGGTTATTTATGGTTTATTAATATATTAAGAGTATAATATATTAATATGGAATTATTTAGTTAGTATTGATCAAGAATGAGTTTATTAATTTTGTGGTCAAAAGAGACTAATTAAATATATGGGGATTGATTATGTAAATCAATCATTCTTGTAGTGTGGGCTAATGATCCATGATTATGGGTTAAACTAATCCATGGATAGTCCGTGGAGGTTAAACCCATGGAGCATGAGAATGTGGAAAGTCATGGGTTATTAGGGTTTACCATGTGTAACCCTAGCATGAGCAACACTATAAATAGAACCCTCCATGAGCCAAAATCGGCTACACCTTCTCATTGAGACAAGTAACTTATTCTCTTAAGCCTCCTCTTGCATATTGGTGTTTGTGAACCATTAGAGGCATCACACTTGAGGTGCTCAAGCTTTCAAAGGTCAATAACTACACGTCCTTCTAAAAGGTATGTCATCTAACTAGTTGTATTGTTCATTTGACAATTTGTATGCTAGTTAGGAGAATGCTTTGGATATTTTTGAATGCATGTATAATTAGAGAAAACATAGATCCAAAGCATTTAGGGTTGCATGTGCACTTAGGAAGTGTTATAGTGCTCAAAATCCAACAACCCCCACATGTGATTATACAACCTTCTGCAGATGAGTCAAAATAGGAATAACTACCTAGTTTTTACGATGAAGTTTCGTACAGGGAAAATCCATAGTCAATAGCTCGATTATAGGAACTTATTGTAACATTGTCCATGAGCTTTAAATGGAATAAGTAATATGTATGATAATTTATACTGTGAGCCTTTGAAAGGAGAAATACATGTTGGATTTGGTGTCTAAGCCCATAACTATAACTGGGATGTAGTTGACCCGATTGTAGCATGGTCCTTTTGGGTTGCCTTCACCAGTGCAATTTGATAAGATCGACTTTTGAGAATAAGGTTATTTATGATTGATTAATATATTACAAGTATAATATATTAATATGAAATCATATTATTTAATTAGTATTGATCAAGAATTAATTTGGAATTAATTTTGTGATCAAAAGAGACTAATTAAATATATTGGGGATTGATTGTAGAAATCAATGATTCTAATAGTGGGCTAATGATCCATGGTTATTTAGGATGGGATAAACCAATGAGATAATCCATGGATAGTCCATGGAGGTTAAGTCATGGATCCTAAGTAAGATGAAAGGTCATTAGGGTTTACAAAGTGTAACCCTAGCATTTGCCACACAATAAATAGAACTCCATATGGCCAAAATCGGTTACACCATCTTGCCACAAGTTTATTGGAGAGTGATATTGATTTTGTGCAAGTAACCTATTCTCTCAAGCCTCCTCTTGCATATTGGTGTTTGTGAACCATTAGAGGCATCACACTTGAGGTGCTCAAGCTTTCAAAGGTCAAGAACTACAAGTCCTTCTCAGAGGTAAGTAATCTAACTAGTTGTATTGTTCATTTGACAATTTGTATGCTAGTTAGGAGAATGCTTTGGAAAAATTGAAAATGCATGTATAATTAGAGAAAACATAGATCCAAAGCATTTAGGGTTGCATGTGCACCATAGGAGTGTTATAGTGCTCCAAACCAAACTGTGGTATCAGAGCCAGGTTGTTTTCTATTATATTTGATGCTTGCAAATTTTTTAAAGCTGAAAAACTTTTTCCTGCACCTGACTAGTGAACTCGCCGAGTACATGAACTGACTCGATGAGTCCACTCAGTAACAGAGCAACTCGGCGAGTCAGTTCATGCGCTCGACAACTTGAAGGCTCTGTTTGCAGAATTTCAAGTTTTCTTGGCCTGGATTGGATTAGGAACACTACCACAAACTGTTTTGGATCATTCAAATGTTTTTTCTGATTTGGTAGTGCTTGTACTCATCCAACCACAAGATAAATGTCAATGTTTTGAGAAAATTGTTGTTTTATAGGATAAACAAAGTTGCTTGTAAATTGTTGACTTGGAATTATCTTGTTTATGAGTTTAGTTAGATCAATCATGAATTATGTGATATTTTAGTTGTTAGAAAATTGATCTAAATGAATTTTAATGACCTCCATATCTTGTCCTCAATTTATGGAAAATGGAAGGTCTCATCTTTAAAATTGCATTAAAGCTCATAAGTTAAGAATACCAAGAGTTTTGACAAGTTTCAAAACTTGCCATCAAGTTTTGGAATTTGTAAAGTATCACTAATGGAACTTTAATTCCAAACCTAGAGTTTTAAAAGTTAAAATTCAATCCTTATACTTTATAATATTATAAGTTTAATAATATATATATATATATATATATATATATATATATATATATATATAGCAAGTCAGTCTTACCTTTAATAGGCCTCATTCACGAAGCCGGTCTATAAGGGGGTATAAGGTTACTGCCTATAAAATGGTAGTTTAATGGCTGTCCACTCTCACCCACCGCTTCCTTGACTGGTGGAGGGTCGTTAGCCGAACGAGTAGGATAGGAAATTAATTTTCCCTCATTAAAAGTATAATGATAAATATAAAGTAACTAAACTTTTATTAAATTCCCAATCTTATTTACTTTAGGAAAATGTGAAAAATGGTGCTAATCCATGAAATTACACTTTGAACCTTATTGAGTCGTTAGTGGAGCGTGTGTGGTTAACCGACACACTAATCTGGGACTGACAATGTGTGGCAAATGGTAACTCGATGTTAATCATAGATCAATGGAGCGTGTGTGGTTAACCGACACATTGATTAGGTGATTTGTAACATTAGGAGTACCAAGCAAATTTGCATGGTTATTAACACCTTGTTTGTGATCCTCGACATTCTAATCACAAACTTGAAGGGCACAATCTAGATTTAAACATGCCATTTAAAAAGTTCAATGAATCTCAAAGGATCTAGGAATTTCAATCCAATTAAAACTTAATATCTATTTCGTTTTTCATGGTGGAAGTTGGTAAATCGTCATTTACCTACCTTCAAATATTTTACAATTGGATTACGGCATACCTTTTCGCAGTTGTAGAATATTGTGTTGGGTCCTAGCCTTAATATTTCATTTGGGTTTAATATTAAGGATTATCATCTAATCTAAACTTTGTTCTTCTTCTTTTACAGATGTCTATCCCAAACAATGTTTCCAACGCAATTCCTTCAGGCTCTTTCTAACTCATGAACCTATGTGGGAGGGTCATTTTCGATGGATTGAACTTCAATGACTGGATTTGAAACATCTGAATGGCTATTCGTTATGATGACAAAGAATATGTCCTAGATAAAGAGCTTAAGGAGATTGATGTCATTACTGCTACTCCTGAACAAATCGTTGAAAATACTACTCATGAGAGGGATGCGATAAAGGTTTTGTGTCTGCTGATTGCTACCATGACTGTTGAGTTGCAGAAGTCCTATAAGGAATACTATCCTTTTGAAATGTATCAAGATTTGATGGAAATATACCATCAAAGTGCTCGGCAGGAGAGGTATGAGATCATTGCCTCCATGATCACAACCAAAATGAAGGATGGTGAACCCATCACGGCCCACTTACAAAAGATGTAGAGATTTCGTGAACCACTTGCTTAAATTGAATGTCAATTTTGATGAAGATTTGGCCATGGCTATAATTCTACACTCTTTACCTTGTTGTTATGGTCAGTTTCGTATGACTTATCATATGAACAAGAAGGAGGTCACTCTTAGCAAGCTTCAAGGCCTTCTAAGAACTACAGAAAGCAACTTGAAAGGCAAGTAGGTTGTGTCTACTCCTACAACTACTTCTGCCCCTGTTCTGGAAATCAGACATGGGAAGGGAAAGAAGAGGAAGGCTCCCTACAAGAGCCACAAGGGAAAGTATCTTGATGGATCCTCTTCCAGTGGAACCAAAGCTGGTTCTGCTAATCCCTCTTCCAATCCGAAGGAAGCAGAGTGCTTCCACTGTCATGAAAAAGGGCACTAGAAACAAAGCTGCCCTAAGTACTTGCAGGACATAAAGGATGGCAAGATCAAGCCCTCATTTGCAGGTATCTACACTATTCAATCTAATAACTCATCACATGCTAATTCTTGGGTCCTTGATACAGGTTGTGGTATTCATATTTGTTCTGATTTGCAGGGACTAAAAAGAAGAAGGAATATGGAGCACGAGAAGATAAACTTAATCATGGGAAATAGGAAAGTGTCACCTGTGACCAAGATTGGATTTTATTCATTATTGGTTAGTAATGGTTTAAATTTTGATTTGAATAATTGTTGTTACTCGGCCGATATGGCGAGAAATGTTATTTCCTTTCACAGTTTGTATAAACAAGGTTTTACTTTTTCCTTTAATAATGAAAATGGTGGTATTTATGCTTATTGTAATGGTGTTTTTTATTTTGAAACATTACCTTGCAATGGTATATACGAAACTATGATGGTTGTAGATAAACTAGGAAATAATATGTTGAATATTGATTCGTCCAATCATTTGGACAAAGCATGCTTGTGGCATTGTCGTCTTGGACATGTCAACAAGAAGCGCGTAGCCCAACTCCAAAAGGACGGAGTCTTAGAGTCGTTCGACTTGAAGTCAGATGACACTTGTGAATCTTGTTTACTTGGAAAGATGACCAAGTCACCCTTCACTGGTACTTGTGAAATGGGTGAAGGTCTGTTGGATCTCATACACAATGATGTGTGTGGACCATTCAGAACCGCCACAAGGGATGCTAATCGCTTCTATGTGACTTTTACTGATGATTATAGTAGATATGGGTATATTTACTTAATAAAGCATAAGTCAAGAACTTTTGAAAAGTTGAAGGAGTTTAAGCAAGAAGTGGAGAATCAATTGGGCAGGAAGATAAAGATGATGCGATCCGATCGAGGAGGAAAGTATCTTAGTATCGAGTTCCTAGAATATCTTAATGAATGTGGAATTGTTTCACAATTGACGCCACCAAGTACATCACAGCTTAATGGTGTGGCTGAAATGTAACACCGTATATTTTCAAATAAAATTTCCATTTAAAAATCGCATAATTCTCATAACACATTTCACGAAAATCTCATTTATTTAATTTACAAATCACAACTCCATAATTGTTTGATTCAGATCTAGGATCCTCAAAACATAACTCCTTCCCTGGTGTGTACAATCAAGCCGGTGCCTTCCCGCGATCCTGGGAAACCTGAAACACATAACACATAACACATAACACATAACACGGTACGCACGAAGCTTAGTGAGTTCCCCAAAATACCATGCACAACTAATTAGCCAGTCGAGGCTATAGCTCTGGAAGAACCTCCGGTCAATGTGTCTCAGTGGGACCCTCCAGTCCCACAGCTCGTTGGACCCTCCGGTCCGGTCTAAGTGAGAACCCTCCGGTCTCGTACTCTGATGGACCCTCCGGTCCTAACTCTGATGGCTCTGAGTAATATACAACATAAATCATAAAGAAATAATGCAGGATATCACAATACACAATATAAACACATAACACATCTCAGTCACACAAAAGTACCACTCTAGGTAAAGTATAATGAGAACACTCACCGTCCGAACAAGAAAGCAAATATCCTTGAACTCGAATCTCGAACTAGCCACCGCCTAACACATAGGGTAAATATCTCTAATTAATACTCGATTCTCGACTCTAAGTAACCACATGTTATCCTTTTCTCTCTAACTCTAGAATTGGGTAAAAGACCATTTTACCCCTCCATGGTCTCCATTACTCATGTTGACCAAACCCTAAAGTCAACAGAACTCAAACTCGAGTCAACAGTCCATGTTTGACCCGACTCGCCGAGTGCACCCTTGTGACTCGTCGAGTCCATTCATTTCCTCTGAAGTCTCGTGGAAGTCCAGCTCAGCTTGTCGAGTTGACCCCCAACTCGCCGAGCTATCACATGATTCAGTTCTCCGGGACAAACCTTAACCAACTCGTCGAGTCGGCTCATCGACTCAGCGAGTTCATTCAGACCCATTGCTCATTCAGACGATTTAAAAAAGATCTATCAATCCCAACACTAGATCTGTTATCACAAGGCTCAATAATCACATAAAGCTTCGATCTTTACGTTCATGAATGATGTATTTGCTCCAAAATGCCAATACACGCCCTTTATGAATGATTAAGCCCAAAAAACCTCATATGGATGAATAAAGATGGGACATCTAGACTCTAGGGACCTCACAAGGTCCATATCTGAGGTCTAGACTTCTTGATAACTCATGCTACTCAAGGACCCAAACAAAAGATGGCAAAAAGCCCTAAAACTCCACAGATATGAGATCTATCCAAAATAAGTGGAAAGGTGAAGATTTTCATACCTTCCTTAAGAGCTCTGGACAGGAAATCACTGGACCCAACAACCTCTCCTCTAGCTCCTTCCTTGATAATCTCCTCCTCTTCCTCAAATGATGCACAAGAACCTCAAAATGAGCTTCTCTCTCACTCTTTAGCTCAAATAGCAATTAGGGTTCGTTATCAGGGGTGTAGGGTAACTGATGAGGCGGAAATGGGGCATAAGTTTCCTTATATAGGCCCCAGCCCCGAGAAATTAGGGTTTCTCTGCCCAACATCTACTCGGCGAGTCAGTTTCCTCACTCGTCGAGTACACTCAATAATTCCCTGCGAATATCTCGACTTGACTCGACGAGTTGGACCCTCAACTCGTGGAGTCTCTCCATAAATCTTCAAATTAAAATACACCATACTATACCTGAAAATCTGGATGTTACAATTCTCCCCCACTTAAATTCGATTTCGCCCTCGAAATCGCTCCTTAGCATCACATAGATAAAAACCCAATAGCTCGAGAAGCACCGCCAAAAAGGATTCCATACCACACAACTATTTTCCTCCATGCAAACCTGAATCCAAACTCTCAAACCCAGAAAAGGACAGACCCATCTATCGCTACAACACCCCTTCTGGTTTTCCACAATTCGGAAACTCTAATGGCCTGTCTCACTGTCAGACCACCCTCTCAAGACATCACCATGTTATTCGCTCCTCGAATAACAGACCACGATGACTTACTGCCCCTCTGATTCTCTCGTTGCGACTGATAGAAACAAGTCAATGAAAGGATCACATCACACCAGGGACCCATCCACTGTACTGCAAACAACACCCATCTGAACAACGAACCCTCAACACCCTGTCCTCAGACACAGAAAATGATCATGCTTGTTCAGAAGTATCCTCACACTTCTAACAATCATAAAATTCAGCTCCCTTCTCAATATACCTTTCAAGACTGAGCACCAGGTCATCTCCCGACCCAGAAGTTGAACCTCCAACCCATTGCATACTCAAAACGTATCTCACTAACTTCCTCCTCGTAATAACTATCTCGGCTCATTGTGACACACAAGTCACGAAGTTTGCTTTTTCCCCCATCGAAAACTACAATCCCAACTGAAGATCATCTTACTCTTGACCTCTGTCGTCTACTGCTCATTAGTTCCATGCGTCCCGCGGTCCTTCTCATACAACGAACTGACCCAGTCAGGCCTAAGACATCCGATGACATGCAATACCCCTAAAAATGAAACCCATCTCTTAATCCGAAATCTCATTCGCCTGCTCAATTCATCACCCAAGCCAAGCTCGAACTCCAGCGTCTGATCCGACCCAGAATTGGAACCACTCGTCCCAATACAGCACTCAACTCATGACCCATGAACCGCAACCCACGCGTACACCACTTCTCCAATTCTCTTCGGTTGCGATAACCACCATTCAACTCAGAATTTATTGACTCCCAAAAAATAAGGAGACCCCAGTCTCGCCTCTGGTTCGACCACCAGGATTCTACATACTCGAATGACAAGGCTACACAAGCCAAGGAACTCTCCCGAGTCATGCTCTGACTGACGATTAACATGGCTCCACGCAGCTCCACGACTATCTCTTGCTGGCTAGTGAATACTACAGCTCCCTGCAGTATCACAACACTCCCCCAATGATTTGTGAGTACTACAGCTCCCTGCAGTATCACAACACCCTCTCTCTGACTAGTGAGTACTACGGCTCCCCGCAGTATCACAACACCCTCTCTCTGACTGGTGAGTACTATGGCTCCCCGCAGTATCACAACACCCTCTCATTGACTAGTGAGTACTACAGCTTCCTGCAGTATCACAACACCCTCTCACTTACTAGTGAGTACTACGGCTCCCCGCAGTATCACAACACCCTCTCACTGACTAGTAAGTACTACGGTTCCCCGCAGTATCACAACACCCTCTCTTATCGCCCCACAATCTCATCCTCAGGTCATTACCTCAATGCGTTCACTTACCTAGGCTTCGCGGCCCAACATAGATAGGTCCACACACCCACCCAGGCTAAGCATCGCTACTCCTGACGACCGTCGTCGACAAAACACTTTTTCTCGCTGCAATTCACATTCACAGATAATCCCGCTTGATGTCAATTAGCTGAAAGGGCTCCCACCGGAACCATAGACACCTGATACACCACTCGCCACCTCATAACTCAAGTCTCAAAATGATCCAAAATTTAGGACATCATACTCGGATACCTCGGTACATCATCACAGAACCTCACGACGTCTTGCCTCAACCACTGATCTCCTACATACGACATCATACCCATATACCACAATGCATCCTTTCAGAATCTCACAACTGATCTTCCTCTCAAACAACTCGTAACTTCGGAATATTCCAACTTTCAATTGAAACACGGAGGAATTGACGATGACTCAGAACACGTTGACGACAATCTGAAACTCCCTCCTCTAATGCTCAAAACCTATGTAGGAATACTCATATCGATCCTGAAGTTGGTTGCCCGATCAACTTCTATCCTTCCCAAGGTGCATATAACAACCCGTACATTGAACCAGAAATTCTCAACCGCCAAAACTATCCTTACGAGCCAACCACCTCGAAATTACCATTACATCCCCGAAGACTTCATATCCACCATAAGGTCTCTGACCAATGGCTACCTACCGGGGAAACACTCATCCCTTCATAAACACATACAACATGCACTATCTCACTCTGCACCTTGCCTCGACCACCAATATTCCTGGTCTCATGTAACCGTACTGTAGGTCACCATATCCAGTCCTCTAACCGCTGTGTAACAAACCTCTGATATCCTCAATAAAATACCCGGTTCTCCCCCACTCAGGGCTCGAACCATCACCATTTGGCACACCAACCATCTATCCTACAGACTGTTTCACCAGGTACATCACACTTACTCTTGGAAAGTACCACTGAACACTCGATGATCTTCCCGGTAGGGACAAACCAACTCCAAATATCCCGAATCTCAGATAAAATCCTCGAAACTTCCCAACTTGACTGCCCCTAGTCATGTTGAATGCCTCAGACCAACACACCGCCGGATACTCCGACTGTCCCGACACAGTCCTGTCTCTTAATATGGAAATAATGCACTATTACGCACCTCATTTATGATTCCTCGACCAGTCCCCCAACGTCATTCAAATCTCATACTGACACACTACCAGACATCTCAACTATCACGTAGTAGTCATAACTCTTAGTCTGAAATTTAATAAAGTATGACACTCCTTATCTTTCACTCCCCAACCAACGTTCCATCATGAGAATTATCATGATAGTAGAGACCTCACCCCAACACTTGATATCCATCATCTACGATGAGAGCCACCGCCCAACATACTCCTCTTGATCACCCAACACTGCTGCTAACATATGCCCTACTATACTCAAATAGGGTATATCCTTGTCCTTGACCATCGCAGTCTCCACTGATGATCCTTTCATACTATAATACTACCTTGCGGTAGACGACTGCCCAGATACTCCGGCGAAAGATCTCAACCAATGCTACCCCATAAAGTTTATCCCCGAGCTCAGAAACCGAAAGTCTAAATATCTCTTCTGCTTCTCACGGGAAGCGGAAATAGCACAACTCTGGTCATAGAAAGTGACATCTCCTCTATCGGCCGATTGCTCGATTCAGACCGTAATCCTCCATAAATCACCATCTTCTACTCATCCCTGAGTCTTGCGACTCAAACTGGCGTTTCACCAAAAATCTTCCGGAAACTATCTCGATTTCTCTCTCACGGTATGCTCCCTTGAACTCGCTCAACATGGCCCTCTTGCCCCACATTCTATCACATCTGATCTCAGTCTAATCAATCATAACGGGATAACTGGTAAAACCAGAAGCACTATCCGCCACGAATCAGGGTACTCGAACCATGCTATCTCCTATCAATCTGCTACGAATCATGGTACTCGAACCATGTGATCACCTCCCAATCTGCTACTTAGAACCTCTGGAATTATCCCTAGATCGAGTATGGGTCCTCTGCTTTCAGTAGTACGGGCCCATACTACCTGCCACATCTACCCATACTTTCCACACGGGTCATCCCAGATTTCCTAAATAGCTGCTCCACCTCCTCAATCACCAATCTCGTCATACCTGGTCGCTCTTCTGTGAATACTCTCCTCTATCAACATACTCATCTAACAAAGGTCACTCTCTAGGCTCTTCCTAGGGTCTCACACTTTTCTGCCATTAGTTGCTAAAGAATTCGTTATGATGCCAGCCGTCTACCTCCTGAATATCGTCATATTCACTTAGTAGCTGACTCCCATCATCAAGAGTTCCACAAAGCACAAAGCAAGCAACATTCGGGCATCGATTAATCTCCTCCAGCATGTAAAACCAATCTAGGATACAACTCTACTTGCTCTGCTCACACTCAAAGGTGTCACCAAACTCAAGCAACTCTACCCCACGCGGGTATCTAACTACTATCTCAGTAGGCTCCTCCAATGCTCGTCTAGGTATCTCTCCTAGATTACTCCTCTACTTATAACTCTCTCTAAAAGATTCATGATGGATACTCTTACTCCGTGCATACTCGAAGCACATCACAGATAACAACAACTCCTAGGCTAAGGCACCACAAATCAGGCAACTCTATCCCTAATATATGAAATACCTAGCCTATCTTCTAGCATGCATCACTAATATCTCAATAATAACTCATAACACAAATAAGTAAGGGTATTTTTAGAAATCACCATTCGGGCTCTGGCTGATTGTACACACCGCCCTTTCTCGTTTTTCCCTTAGAAACTCTTGCTCGTTTTAGAAAATCATTTATTTTTGAAAATTTTTCTCAAATCCTCAGTTTGTGTCTAGACTTGCCCGAAGGTGCATCCGAATCTCTCAAACCAAGGCTCTGATACCAACTTGTAACACCGTAAATTTTCAAATAAAATTTTTATTTAAAAATCGCATAATTCTCATAACACATTTCACGAAAATCTCATTTATTTAATTTACAAATCACAACTCCATAATTGTTTGATTCAGATCCAGGATCCTCAAAACATAACTCTTTCCCTGGTGTATACAATCAAGCCGGTGCCTTCCCGTGAACCTGAGAAACCTGAAACACATAACACGGTAAGCACGAAGCTTAGTGAGATTCCCAAAATACCATGCACAAATAATTAGCCACTCGAGGCTATAGCTCTGGAAGACCCTCCGGTCAATGTGTCTCAGTGGGACCCTCCAGTCCCACAGCTCGTTGGACCCTCCGGTCCGGTCTAAGTGAGAACCCTCCGGTCTCGTACTCTGATGGACCCTCCGGACCTAACTCTGATGGCTCTGAGTAATATACAACATAAGTCACAAAGAAATAATGCAGGATATCATAATACACAATATAAACCCATAAGACATCTCAGTCACACAAAAGTACCACTCTAGGTAAAGTATAGTGAGAAGACTCACCTTGCGAACAAGCAAGCAAATATCCTTGAACTCGAATCTCGAACTAGCCACCGCCTAACACATAGGGTAAATATCTCTACTTAATACTCGATTCTCGACTCTAAGTAACCACATGTTATCTTTTTCTCTCTAACTCTCGAATTGGGTAAAAGACCATTTTACCCCTCCATGGTCTCCATTACTCATGTTGACCAAACCCTAAAGTCAACAGAAGTCAAACTCGAGTCAACAGTCCATGTTTGAACCGACTCGCCGAGTGCACCCTTGTGACTCGTCGATTCCATTCATTTCCTCTGAATTCTCGTGGAAGTCCAGCTCAGCTCGTCGAGTTGACCCCCAAATCGCCGAGCTATCGCATGATTCAGCTCTCCGGGACAAACCTTAACCAACTCGTCGAGTCGGCTCATTGACTCGGTGAGTTCATTCAGACCCATTGCTCATTCAGATGATTTAAAAAAGATCTATCACTCCCAACACTAGATCTGTTATCACAAGGCTCAATAATCACGTAAAGCTTCGATCTTTACGTTCATGCATGATGTATTTGCTCCAAAATGCCAATACACGCCCTTTATGAATGATTAAGCCCAAAAACCCTCATATAGATGAATAAAGCTGGGACATCTAGACTCTAGGGACCTCAGAAGGTCCACATCTGAGGTCTAGACTTCTTGATAACTCATGCTACTCAAGGACCCAAACAAAAGATGGCAAAAGCCCTAAAACTCCATAGATATGAGATCTATCCAAAATAAGAGGACAGGTGAAGACTTTCATACCTTCCTCAAGAGCTCTGGAGAGGAAATCATTGGACCCAACAGCTGTTGGGTCAAAAATATGGTTTATACTTTGCTGTTCTTGGAAAATGTATTTTGTGTCTTGGACCGTAAACAGCTTGGTGTTTACGGTCGTATACGTGTTTACGGTTGTGTTTACGGCCATAAACAGGTTTACGGCCGTAAACCCATTTACGGCCCATGTTCACCAAGCCCATGTTTCTTATGTATAAATATAGGTGTAAGGGGTGAGGAGTAGAGTGATGAACATAGAATAGAGGAGCTTAAGTGTGTGTATTCGAAGGTGTTCTACAGAGAGAGAAAAGAGAGTGTGTGTTAGTGTATGTGAATCTTGTATCCGGATCTTCATTCATATCAATACATACAAGATTCATCATATTTTTCTTCTCCTTCTCTTCTATTTGATCTGACATCATCCGTTTGATTGGGATTCCGCACCATCAAACGGATCTGATTGATACAGAAGCAGATTTAGGGACCTTACAATTGGTATCAGAGCTTGGATTGTATCAGTCATTTTTGTCAGATCTGGAGCATATTTGATCTTATTTTTGAAAGATTCTTGCGTTTTTGGATAGATCTCTGAAAATTAGGGGGGGTTTGTTCTTCGCGTTTTTGATAAAAACGAGTTTTTGATCGAGTTTTGGAGCAAAAAGAGGTGAAAAACACTGTTTTTCACGTAATCTACGAAGAGTTTACGGTCTTTGATGGGTTTACGGTTGGCGGCGGCGGCGGCTAGGGTTTTCCGTAGTTTACGGCCGTAAACGTGTTTACGGTCGCCGGAGTTTACGGCCGTAAACGTGTTTACAGTCGCCGGAGTTTACGGTCGGCGTTTTATGGTCGCCAGAGCTTACCGTTGGCGGTTTACGGCCGCCGGAGTTTGCGGCCTCGGCTCGGAATTCGGCTCGGTGAACGGCTAGGGAAGCCGGCTCAGCAGCAGCAAGCTTCGCATCAGCGCTTCGCACCTCGCCTCGTTCAGGAGCCTCGGTCTCACGCCTCGCACCAGGTCCTCGCATCACGTCGTCGGTCTTCGCATCTCGCATCGCAGCAGCGCCCTCGCATCGCAGCAGTCTCCTCGCCTTCGCACTTCAAAAATTGAAACGGATTTGGGGGTGCCGGGGATCGAACCCGCAACCTTTGGTTCATCAGCTTTCCGCCTTACCAGTTGATCTAGATTGGTGAGTGTTACATTCCTTCCCTTTTTAACTTAAATACAATACCTCCGGTTCCCACTTTCGCATTTTTGTCAATTTCAGCCCAAATTTGATTTTCTTTTAATTTTAAATTCCTTTTTCATCCAAAAATTTTAGTTTTTAAATTTTGAATTTTATTTTTGATTTTTTACTTAAAATTTTGACTTTGACTTTTAAAATTTGACCTTTGACTTTAAACTTTGACTTTCTCGTTTGACTTTTAAATTTTCAAATTTAGCTTTTCAGTTTGACTTTTCAAGTTTGACTTTTGAGTTTGACTTTTCAAATATGACTTTTGTGGTTGACTTTTGAGTTTTTAGTCAAAGGGCATATTTTTTTTAAAAAAACAATGAGTTCTTCAAACGTTCCAATTAATAAAGTTTCATGTACTCCATCTTGTGAAACTACGATTAAATTTCTTTGGGAACAAATTGATTTATTAAAAAGAGAAGTTGAGGACCTAAGATATGAAGGATATCAACTCAGGAAAGGACAGAAACCCCTTAAGCCCAGTTAGAGACAAAAATAAAAGATTTTAAAAGAATTCAGACAGAATACAGTGAAAAATGTGAGGTTTATGATTATGTTAAGAGACAAAATGATGAGTTAATTACCGAACTTGATACATTGAAAAGACAATTTGAAACTGCAAATTTTGATTTTAGAAAATTTGATGGATCAAGCGAGGTAGTTGCCAACATGATTGATCACTACATGCAGTTCAAACGAAATCAGTCAAAGGGTTTAGGATATGATAGTGTACCTCCTCCTTATAATCATACATATCAATATCAACCCCTATCCAAGGATGAGATTGCCAATGAACCGTTTATGGTTTATGGCAAGCCATCTGGTTTCGTTTCAGGCGGACTTATTAATGTTGAAAGTTCTAACATTTCTACTTCCCCTGCAGATCAACCATTAGATCAGGCAAAGCGTGAAGCTGGAGATTCTGTTTCTGTTTCTGATAACAAAACTGAGCATGAACCTGATGTTTCTGTTTCCAATGAACAACCTTCTGTTTCTGATATTAAAGTTGATGATACATCTTATGATGCTTTTGATGCTTTTGCATCGGATCATGTTGAGTTAAATTTTTTTGACATATTTGATTATTTGTTTGAAAATACTGATGTTCCTGTTTCTAGCACATCTACTTCATGTGCAGGTAAAGTAGCAGAGGATGAGAACAAGGAGTGTTGGGTTATGAGCATTCTAACACTCCTAAGTGTACATGCAACCCTAAATACCTTGGATCTATGTTTTCTCTATTATACATACAATTATGAACATCCAAGGTATTATCCTAATCTAGCATACAAAATAATAAATATAACAAGATTGAATACATACCTCTTTGATGTAGAATGTCTTCATGAAGCTTGAGTGCCTAGTGCCCCAAGTGTGACACCTCAAATGGTTCACACAACACCAAATACACTTGGAATAACTTGAGAGAAACTTGAACACTCCTTGAAATCTTCTAGCCGTCACACTCACACATTAGTGCACGATTTCTTGAGCCATGAGATTCTTTTATATGGTGGCTATTAGGGTTACACCATGTAACTCATAACTTTACCCATTCCTTATGCTCCATGGATTTTAACCTCCATGGAGTATCCATGGGTCACCCCATGGACTTAGTCCAACATAAGGAATCTTGGATCACAAGCCCACATATATAAGAATGAATGATTTACACAATCAACCCATATATTTAATTAGTCTCCTTTTGATCACTTAATTAATTCCAAATTAATTCTTGATCAATACTAATTAAATAACCTTATTAATATATTAGAACTTATAATATATTAACCAACCTTAAGTGTTATTTCTCTCATTATAGTCTATCCAAATGCATGATGCCATGCAACCCAAATGGACCATGCCGGGTCGGGTCAAGTCTTACCAATTATAGTTATGGATTTAGACATTAATCCAACAAGGAGAACACCACGGAACAAACCAACATCTCCTTGAGCTCTGAATCTGTTGCTTCGAACTTAGTTGCTTCTGATCAACCTGCTGTTGAGAAATACAGGCCACCAATTCCAGTGAAACAGAGTGCCTGTTGTAATTGTGCTTGTGGGAACAATAAGAGACAAGGCAAGGATACGCCACCAGGGGCAGGAAGAAACAACTTCCCAGTGAAGAAAAAGACTTGTTTTCACTGTGGAACACCTGGACACATTGCCAGAAATTGTCCTAATCGCGTATATGTTCCCTACTATGCACAAGGCTGGCAGAACGCGCCAAGAGGGAGATACTTCAAAAGAAACCCCTCAAGGTCACGTTCAGACCATGATGACTGGAACGCGCAGAAGGCCAAGAATTCAACTCCCAAGAACAAGAAGGGAATGTCGGCCAAGAAGCCAAATCCAAGAGATGCTCCCGTGAAGCCAAAATCAAATTTATCTCAACGGCCGACATCAAGATCAAAAGCAAGTACTGAGCCACCCATCAGATCGAAAAAGAAATGGGTTAAACCCAACTACAAATGGGTTCCAAAGGCTCACTCTCCCAAATCTTCTAACTATTCTAATATTTCTACATCTTCTGTTTGTGATAAGCAGGACATGTCATGGGAGAGAGTACTATGCAAGGATGACAAGGGTCGACCCTGTTTCAAAATGGACTGGGTTCCAAAGAGCAACTAATCCCGCTCTGTGTCGGAGCAGCTATGGAGGCATTTCATCATACTTCGGTTTGTTGGTAGTGGCTGTTCCAGGCACATGATAGGGGACATCTCTCAACTGTACAACATTCAGATCTTTGTTTGAGAGTATGTGTCCTTTTCGGGAAAGGAAGAAAGGAAGAGATCACAAATGGGGTTAGTGCTTAATGACATGAAGAATTTTCGGATCTGTTCTGAGATTATGCGTGCTGTTCTCAGACATTCTGGATGCAAATTCAATCGGTGATTTACGGTTTGAGTTTTCTTCTTTATACTCCTGAGTTTTTCTTAAGCCGATTCACTTTAAAGACTAATTTTTGTTTTAGGATAGTTTAAATTTGCGCATTTACTTTCGTTTCTCTCCTATGCACAAATTTAGGGGGAGAAATAAAAACAAAACAAAAATTAGAAAATTTTAGAAAATCCAAAAACATTAGAAAATCAAAAAATCAAAAAAAAATATGGTGTTAATGAAATGTGCTTGCAGGTGATGTGATGGGAAGTGATATCAAGAAAGTGATAACGGGCAGTCTAAAACCTGTGTAAGGGACTGAATCTGAATTGTCTAGGCTCTGTGTTCGATGCGCTGGTAGGCACGAGAGATTAAAATGGACTTGACTAGGCATTAATGAACTTAAGGAATTCATAGACTTGACAAATTTTGACCTAGTTAAATCCGTTTAGCCTGACAATACGACGCTCGGATAGGTTGAGCAGGGAGATAAAAACGGGAATCTACTAGTTACACTAAAGAACTCGTATCCGGAACTGTGGATTAACTTTTCCTTGATGTGCGGATTATGTCCTTAATCCCGGTATTGATGGGATGACTGGTGAATTCCGATAAGTTAGGTCTGTAGAAAATTGTTTTCTCTCTATCTGTCTGTTAGTCATATGTTGCTTCCTTTGCGTGATCGAGAGATCCAACCTGGAATGTAGCATATGCAACTCTATCTCTCTGCATCCTCCATCTATGCAATTCTTTCTGTCTATTAGCCATATACTGTCTCCTTTGCGTGACTCACAATCCGACCTGGTACACAGTATATGCATCATTCTTTTTCTCAATCCCTCTAAAACTTCAGTTAGTCATACGTTTCACCCTCTGCGAGATTGGAAGAGATCCGACCTGGGTGTATAGCATATGCATTCTAAATCTATCTTCTCTCTTAATAATTGTCTGCTCACCCGATGTAAGGAGTATTCTGGAAGTCCTTGATTACTGGAGCATATCAGGAAGCGGGAAACATGTTCTGATACAACTAAAATTGAACACTTACAGATTGTCTGTAGATCTCGCTGCTCAATTTAGGTGGACAACAATATCTTTGGTCGTCGTCAGCTGAATGGTCCTTAAGGAATATTATCTAGGATCTTAGGATCACATTGTCTTGTTACTTATAGTATGTCCTAATTTTGTCACAATCTCTCGTGTTTAAGTAGAACACAATACCGGCGATTGACCAGATCTATTCATGAAGGGAGAGGTACTGATAAACGGATAAAGGCTGTCTAAAAACTTTGATCCCAAATCACTCTTAAAGTTAGATATCATTTTATTTTTGTTAAATTTGTTCATAGTTTTCTTCTAATTTAAATATTAGGGGAGAATTAAAAATTTTAAAATCCAAACAAAAATCAGAAAATTAAAAAAAAATCCAAAAATAGTGTTATTTCTGTTTTATTTCTTTTTCAGAAAATATAAAAAATCCAAAAAATATTGTGTGCTAAATTTTCTTTTAGTTTTGTTTTGTCTTGAAAAGTGAATTCAGGTGTAGATGAAACTCATGGAGTTTGTGTCGAAGATTTCTGAGCCAAGGCTTCATCCGTGATCATCGAAGAATTCTCATTCGAAGGAGCAAGAAATGAAGATTATTCTTTCGAAATTCAATCTTTCAACCCCAGAAGCAAGGTGAAGCTGCACTTGAAGATTAGGTGACGGATTGCATTGAAGCCTCCTCAATCAGTCTGCTGCTATCTATATACCTGCTGAAGTGATCCAGAAGATTTGTTCTCTCTGATGTTCTCTCTAAAGATTCTCAAGCTGAAAGCGCTATCTTTCAAGAATCAGTACGTCAAGCCTCCTCACCCAATGTGCGTTCAATGCCAAATTCTGAAGAAATGCCCAACTGCTCAAGATGAAGTCAATTATTGAAGATTCATATGTTCATCTTGAAGTCATGAAGATATCGAAGATTAAAGTTGAAGGAAAAAGCTCCCAATGAAGATTAACAAGAAAAGCCAACTACTTTTTAGGGGGAGCTTGTTGGGTCATTTAAGAAAAGAAAAGAAAGCTATAAACCAAGGGGGAGATTGTTGGGTCAAAAATATGGTTTATACTTTGCTTTTCTTGGAAAATGTATTTTTGTTTCTTGGACCGTAAACAGCTTGGTGTTTACGGTCGTATACGTGTTTACGGTTGTGTTTACGGCCGTAAACAGGTTTAC
Source organism: Lactuca virosa (assembly GCF_052849685.1). Classification (NCBI taxonomy): domain Eukaryota; kingdom Viridiplantae; phylum Streptophyta; class Magnoliopsida; order Asterales; family Asteraceae; genus Lactuca; species Lactuca virosa. Next base: position 3,908,745 of record NC_136434.1, read on the forward strand.
GGCCGTAAACCCATTTACGGCCCATGTTCACCAAGCCCATGTTTCTTATGTATAAATATAGGTGTAAGGGGTGAGGAGTAGAGTGATGAACATAGAATAGAGGAGCTTAAGTGTGTGTATTCGAAGGTGTTCTAGAGAGAGAGAAAAGAGAGTGTGTGTTAGTGTGTGTGAATCTTGTATCCACATCTTCATTCATATCAATACATACAAGATTCAACATATTTTTCTTCTCCTTCTCTTCTATTTGATCTGACATCATCCGTTTGATTGGGATTCCGCACCATCAAACGGATCTGATTGATACACAACCAGATTAGGGACTTACAACAGCCTCTCCTCTAGCTCATTGCTTGATAATCTCCTCCCCTTCCTCAAATGATGCACAAGAACCTCAAAATGAGCTTCTCTCTCACTCTCTAGCTCAAATAGCAATTAGGGTTCGTTATCAGGGGTGTAGGGTAACTGATGAGGCAGAAATAGGACATAGGTTTCCTTATATAGGCCCCAGCCCCGGGAAATTAGGGTTTCTCTGCCCAGCATCTACTCGGCGAGTCAGTTTCCCGACTCGTCGAGTCCACTCATTAATTCCCTGCGAATATCTCGACTTGACTCGGCGAGTTGGACCCTCAACTCTTCGAGTCTCTCCACAAATCTTCAAATTAAAATACACCATACTATACCTAAAAAATTTGGATGTTACATGAAAGGCGCAATCGAACCTTTCTAGACATGGTTTGTTCCATGATGAGTCGAGCTTTGTTACCTATCTCATTCTAGGGGTATGCCTTAGAGACTGCCGCCCATATCCTTAATCTAGACCCTACCAAAAAGGCTTCCAAAACACCTCATGAGATGTGGACAGGGAAATCTCCCACATTAGACCACATCAAAATTTGGGGTTGCAAGGCTTTTGTGAGAAAAGAAACTCACGAGAAGCTCGAACCTCGGAGTGAGCGATGTATTTTCATCGGCTACCCACAGAAATACTTTGGATATCTCTTCTACAGACCGAGAGTTTGAATCATTTATTCCTATGGTTGATTTTATGGCAAGTGCAATGGATTAATTGGAATTGGCTACCGATTAGTGTGATGAGGTTCACGTTCGCTATTACTAATCCTTAGAATACAAATTAATTCAAGCAGTGATCAAGTGATTAAACTAATAAATTTCCTAGTTTATTGATTCGGGTTAAGTAAGACTCGTACTTAGCTAATCAAATTACTAATTCAATTAACTTCTTGTTGATGGTTCGTCACCCAAGCTCACACATTAACTTACCTATTTTCTAGTTAACACTAGTTTCACGTTCGCTATTCCTAGGCATATAACAATGTTTTCACACAAATCATATGAGATTAGCAATTAAGAGATGTTCATGCAACTTAATATCCTGGTTAATTGATAGGTCATATATTTGTGGTTTGGGCTAGGCAATCTTTGGTATAAGTCTTGGTAGGGTCTTGGTCATGTTTGAGGTGTTTTGTAACTTGTTGAAGTGTGTTTACGGCTGATTTGGTGTTCACGGCCGTAAATAGGTTTACGGTCGTAAGCCTGTTTACGGCCAGTCTGTCCCTATATATAGTTTGTGTCTGAGTCTGTCAGTGTGGGACATACCATAGTGTTTACGGTCAGTGTGTGTATCTTCAAGGTGTACTAGACGTTTTTTCTGAATGAACGTGTGCATTGCTTGATAATTCTCTTCTTCTACTCATTCTTGTTCTTGTTTGTTTTGATCACTGGTTTGGATCTTGTAATTGGGACCTTACAATTGGTATCAGAGCAAATATGGTGTCAAAACAAACTTTAGTGGTGTTTACGGTTGAAAGAAGCTTCAGTTTCTTCGTTGTTCAAGGCTTGGTTCTGCATTAGATCGTGTTTTCACAGCTAATGGAATCAAGAACTGACTGAAAAATACTTGTTTTCATCATTTCTGGGAGCTTACGGTTATTGGTGTTCGTTTCTGGGAGTTTACAGTTATTGGTGTTGAAGGGAGTTCGGCCGTAAACAGTTTATACAGCTGTAATCCATTAATCTTCTAAACCCGTAAAGGTTAATCTTCAAGGACCGGAAACTCTTATTTGACCGTAATCTATAGAACCGTATTCGAGTATACTGCCGTAAACAGCTTTCGGCCGTAATCTAGTGTGGATTGAGTACGGCCGTAAACTAGTTCTCGTATTCAAACTCATGTTTTCAAGTATCTTTTCATTTGATCTAGAAAATAAAAAAAAAACCAAAAAATGGATTCACAAACTTTGAATGCTCATCAAGAATTGGACACTATCATGGGAACCACTACTCGAATTCCTCGCTTACTGTCTGCTGAAGGATTTCCATAATGGAAATATTGAATGGAAAAGTACATTAAGATGAAAGACTTCAAAATCTAGAGAATCATCTTAAAAGGACCAGTCCGGATTACAACAACACTCGAAAATGGAGATGTCATTGACAAGGATATTGACAATTACACTGAAGCGGATTTTGAAAAGGTTGAACAACAAGAAAAGGCATTGGCTACACTTACTATGGGTTTGTCACCAGAAATTGCTCAACGATTTCGTGAATACACATCTGCAAAGGCACTATGGGAGGCATTGATTGAAGTTTATGAAGGAAATGAGGATATGAAACAGAGTCACCAAGATATGATGAGACAAAAGTTCAATATGTTTAACAATGTTCTTGGAGAAGCCCTGGAAGCTCAACTTCAACGATTCATCAGTTTGACTACTGAAATGAGTTCGGCTGGGATCTCGATACCAAGATCTGAAATTAACAAGAAACTGTTGAATTCTCTTCCAAAGGCATGGGATATGAATGTTGTTGTCATCAAGAAAACAAAAGATCTTAACCAGATTAGTCTGGCTGAAACCATGGCCATCATCAAAGCATGCGATCTTGATGACAAACAACGGGAGATGAATCATGTAAACTCGTATTCCACTGCTAATCTTTGAATTCAATCTAACAATGCGTTTTCATCATTCACCACTCCTCAAGTTCAACCATTCATTGCGCCTCAACCATCATCAAATGTCACTCCATTCATGCAAAGTGTTCAACCTCCAGTATCTTATCCACAAGTTGCTTCTTCTTGAAAAGCACCTGCTGCAGCTACTGCTCCCAAAGAAAATGATGAAAATTTGGCTCTTGCTACTGGTCTTGTCAACTGCTACAATGCTTTTGTGGCTGGCGAGCTACCTCCTCAACTATCCTTCGCTGATTTGGATCAAATTCATCCCGAAGATGTTGAGGAGATGGACGTTACATGGCAAATCTCTATGGCAGTGTTCCGGGAAAAACAGTTCTCCAAGAAGACTGGAAAAAATAACTAGGGTATGAATGCCGAAAAGAAGGTAGGGTTCAACAAAGGCAAACTCTGATGCTTTAACTGCCATGAACCCGGCCACTTTTCCAGAGACTGTCCTAAGCCTTACAGGAGAGAAAACAATGAAAGAACAATGTTACCAGTGGGTAACAGCAGAGGAGCTACCACCAGCAACCAGACTGCAAACCTTGTTTTGGTAGCTCAGTCGTTTGATTGGAATGACCAAATTCATGCCCAAAACATCTCGGGACCTAAAAATGCGCATCTTGCTCAAATCAACGACATTGCAGAAGGAGAAGCTGAGATGGATCTGGAGGAGGAGATGATGAATCTATAGTTTGCATTCATGGTTCAAAGTACCCCATAGCCTACAAAGCCGGAGGTCAGTGAAAAATCATGTTCTCAATATTGTATTAAAACTGTCAAATTTTTACGTGATCAAATCGAGTTAATAAAGAGAGAGAGAACGAGGACTTGAAATATGAAAAGTATGAACTTAAGAGAGACCAAAGGCCATTAAAAGAGAAATTAGAGGCCAAGACTAGCGATGTTATGAAATTGCAGGAAGATTACAGCAACAAATGTGAAAATTACAATTACATAAAGAAACAACTTGTTGTTGTCACTGCTGAACTTGACACATTGAAGACCCGTTTTGCAAATGCCGATTTTAACTTTAAAAAATTCGATGTGTCAAGTGAGAGAGTGGCAACAATAATTGAACATCAAATGAAATGGAAGGATTAGAAACAAGTAGGCATAGGTTATCAGAGTGTCCCTTCCCATTTCAATCACACATACATTAACACTTCATTAACTCAAGCTGAAATAGACCGATAACCATTTATAATTTATGGTAAACCAGCTGCTGAACAGGCAACCGAATGTAGTGCTAGAAATTTAGATACTAACGTTTCTACTTCCGATGCAGATTCATCAGTAAGCCAGGAAAAGCAGGAGAATGGAAGAATTGAGTCTGATAATAAATTTGTGTCAAAATTTGGTGTTCCTATTTCAAAAGTTGATGAGTCTGTTTTTGATATTAAGACTGATGTTTTAATTTGTGATGATTTGGTGTCAAATGTTAATGTCTCTGATAAATGCGGTGTTGTTTTTGTGAAACCTACTGAATCTGAATCTGACACTAGCACATCCACATCTTCTACACCTATCACACAATCTGACTCCTGCACTTGCACGTGTGGGAAAGTTAGAAAAGTCAATAAGAGCACGAAATCTGATAAAGGCGGTACCAGGTCTAATGATAATAAGCAAATATGTTTCAACTGTGGTACTGCCGGCCACATTGCTCGAAATTGTTTCAACAAGGCATTTGTGCATTTTTCATCACCGAGGAAAGAACACGAGTCTCGAGGAAGGTCTCTAATGAGAAAGTCATTGAGATCTCGTCTTCGTGATGATGATCGGAAAATTCATGATAATGAGAAAAGGGTTGATCTTAAATCGAACAAAAAGGTTTTCTCTAAACCAGCCACAGGTACTTTGCCGAAATCGACTGCGGTTGAGCCAAGGTCAATTTCGTCAAAGGGTGCGTCTAGATCTTCGACTAATTGTAGCCGAAAATCTAAACGTTCAAAGAAAAAGAAAAAAGTTTCTAATTCACCTATGAATACTTTAAAACCTAACTACCAGTGGGTGCCCAAATCTACAATTGTTCGATCATCTTCATCATCTGAAAGTGTTTCTGATATCAATGCAAATTTGAAAAATCAAAAAGATAAATCTGTCAAAGTCAAGGGTACATCCAGGGCTGTAATGACCTGGGTTCCCAAATCTAAATAATCCCGCTCATTGTGCAGGAACAGCTGCGGAGGAATGTCGCCAGACCACGGTATGTCGACAGTGGTTGTTCCAGGCACATGACAGGAGACATCTCCCAACTGCACAACATTCAGAATTTTAATGGGGGATATGTTTCTTTTGCGGGAGGAGATGGCGGAAAAATCACTCAAAAGGGAACAGTTTCCAATGGAGTGCTGAGCTTCGAAAATGTTAACTATGCCCCTGAGTTAAAGCAAAGTTTGTTGAGTGTTTCTCAGATTTGTGACAAGGGCTATTCGATGCATTTCACAGATAAAGAATGTCTAATTTTGAAGCCAGGCATTGTCATTCCAGAAGAATAGATTCTTGTGAAATCAAAACGGGATGGAAATTCATATATCATTGACATGAACAACAATCTTCCTGAACAAGTCACTTGCATTTCCTCAAAAGTTACCAAGCACAATGCTATGATGTGGCATCGAAGACTCAGACATGCTAACGCAAAGAACTTGAATCGTCTTGCTAAGAATGAAATAGTGCACGGGCTTCCTGTCAAGGATTTCATCATGTTTGAAAAGTGTGTGGCATGCGCACAAGGAAAACATCACAGAAAGCCACACCTGCCAAAACAGGTTAATTCAATCAACCAGGTGCTCCAATTGTTACATATGGACTTATTTGGTCCAGTTAACGTCCTCAACATCAACATAAATTCATATTGTCTGGTTGTGATCGACGATTTCTCGCGATTCACATGGGTTTTCTTTCTGTCCAACAAAGCTGGGGTTGCTGACTTGATTAAGAAGTTTATTGTGATGATAGAGAACCAGACCAACCACCGGGTGAAGGCACTCAGAACTGACAACGTGATGGAATTCAAGAATGCTGTTCTCGATCATTTCTGTGCGGAAAAAGGGATAGTGCGTCAATACAGTGTCGTTCACACACCGCAACAAAATGGTGTTGCTGAGCGGCGAAACCGAACTTTACAAGACGCCGCAAGGATGATGTTATGTGACTCCAAACTTCCGGTTTTCTTTTGGGCCGAGGCGATCAACACGGCATGTTATGTTCAAAATTGTGTCTTGATCAACAAAGCTCAGATGAAGACTCCATACGAAATTCTCTATGGTCACAAACCATCTGTTAGTCACTTCCGTATTTTTGGCTGTCCTTGCACCCTCCTTCATCTGGAATCCAATCCCAAATTCAACGCCAAAGCCGATGATTGTTACTTTGTGGGGTATGCTATTCGCACGACGTACAGGGTCTACAATAAGAAGACGAAGCAAATCGTAGAATCCTTCGACGTGCGCTAGTTAGAGGAAAATGAAACGGATGCCAGAGTTGGTCCAGATTGGTTGTTTGATTATTCATCTCTCTTCAAGTCGTTCAATGTGTTTTCAGATGATTTGTCTGGTTCCATTTATGGTTCGAAGGTTTTGCTTGAAGATGAAGACGAAGAATTTGTCTACAGACCGCCGGTGGTGTCTTCTACAACTCCTACAGTGGATGCATCTGTTCCAAGTGATTCGTCAGAGTCTCCATGTCAACAAAATATTCCAGATGCTGATGCTACTCCTCTTACTCCTGATGAAAGAGAGTTCATGTCCAAAGATGCTTCCGCTGTTACTCAAACATTCATGGAACTTCTCTTTCCCGAACCAATTGCTTATGAGTTTGTGGCAGGCCCCCCTCACGATTCCAGACCGTCTGAGGTGGATCATTCAGCAGATGATGGATTTGTCAATATTCACAACCTTCCCGTAATGCTCAATGACATCAGCCAGGAGCTACCTTCCAGAATTCAACATGATCACCCGATCAAAAACGTCATTGGTCAGTTGGGCGACGGTGTTCAAATGCGGAGTCAGAGTGGAGATGTAAATACATGTCTCTATTCTTGCTTCATATCTCAAATAGAGCCAAAGAATGTTGAAATGGCTTTGAATGAGCCCAGCTGGGTGGATGCTATGCACGAGGAGTTGAATCAGTTTGAAAAGCTTGGGGTTTGGAAATTGGTTGAATTACCTAAGGGCAAGAAGTCACTCGACACGCGCTGGGTTTATAGAAACAAGCAAGATGATTCATGGGTCATTTTGCGAAATAAGGCTCGATTGGTTGTACGTGGATTTCGTCAAATTGAGGGTCTTGACTACACCGAAGTTTATGCTCCGGTAGCTCGCTTGGAGGCTATTCGCATTTTCCTCGCGTATGCTTCCTACATGAACTTCACGGTTTACCAGATGAACGTCAAGACTGCCTTCCTGTACGACACTGTGAAGGAAGAAATCTATGTTGATCAACCTCCTGGGTTTGTCAATTCGAAGTTTCCAAATCACGTCTACAAGTTGAGCAAGGATTTATATGGGTTACATCAAGCTCCAAGGGCGTGGTATGCAACTCTTACGAAGCACTTGCTCGAGCATGGCTATTCACAGGGAACAATTGATCAAACCTTGTTCATTAAGCATGTTGGTGCCGATCAGATTCATATTCAAATACGTCGATGACATCATCTTCGGGTCGACATGTCCACAACTATTCAAAGAGTTAGAATGTGTGATGAAGAAGAGGTTCGAGATGAGTTCTCTGGGGGAGATGACCATTTTTTGGGGCTTCAGGTCAAACAAGACTCAACCGAAATCCTGCTACATCAAGCCAAGTATGTTGAAGATATGCTTGAGAAGTTCGGGTTTCGAGACGCAAAACCTGCACTGACACCAATGGCCGAGAGACCTCTATTGACTCCAGATATTGAAGGCGAATCCGTAGATCAGACTGATTACAGATCAATGATCGGATCGTTGATGTATCTTACCGCGAGCAGGCCAGACATTATGTTCGCGGTTTATCAATGCGCATGATACCAGGCTAATCCTAAACTTTCACATCCTATTGCTGTCAAAAGAATTTTTCGTTATCTCAAAGGCAGCCCAAAATTGGGTCTTTGGTACCCGAAAAATTCTGAATTTGATTTATATGTTTTTTCCGACAGTAATTATGGAGGCTGTGAGCTTGACAGGAAATCAACGTCTGGCAGATGTCAATTCCTTGGAGACAGGTTGGTGTCATGCCAGTGCAAGAAACAACATACAGTCTCAACCTCAACGGCAGAGGCGGAATACGTAGCCGCTTCTGCCTGTTGTTCTCAAGTTATCTAGATACAACATCAATTACTGGATTACGGTTTGAATTTTCTAGTAAACCCCTATCTTTTGTGATAATGAAGCTGCAATTCAAATTGCTAAAAATTCGGTCCAACACTCGAAAACCAAGCACATCGACATCAAAGTGCACTTTATCAGAGACTGTTATGAGCGTTCGCTCATTCGGTTGGAACAGGTTCCCACTGCTAATAATGTGCCAGATCTGCTCACAAAACCATTTAACAAAGCACGATTTGACGTGCTTGTGGGATTTTTAAAAATGCTACGCTTTGAGGACTAATTTTTGTTTTAGGTTAGTTTAAATTTGCGCATTTAATTTTTATTCTCACCCATGCACAAATTTAGGGGGAGAAATTAAACAAAAACCAAACAAAAATTAGAAAATTAAAAATCCAAAAACAGTTGTTTTTTTGTAAGTGTTGTGTTGGGAAGTGATATATTCATGTGATAACAGACAATTTGAATATGTGTAATGTACCAAAGTTGAATTTTCTAGGCTTTGTGTTCGATGCGCTGGTAGGCAGGAAAGATTTAAATGGACTTGATTAGGTATAGATGAACTTAAGGAATCTAGAGTCTTGACAAACGTTGACCTAGATAGTTCCGTTTAGCCTGACAATACGACGCTTGGATAGGTTGAGCAGGGAGATATACATGAGAATCTACCGGTCACACTAAAACAATCCTTAGCTAGAACTGTGGTTTAACTCTTCCTCGATGTACGGACTCTGTCCTTAATTCCTGTATTGATGGGGCGACTGGGGAATTCCGATAAATTAGGTCTGTAGAAAATTATTTTCTTGTTTTCTTTCTGTTAGTCATATGTTGCCTCCTCTGTGTGATTGAAATACATCCGACCTGGACTACAACATATGTAATTCTATGTCTCTGCATCTTCTATCTATGCAATTCTTCCTTTCTGTTAGTCATATGTTGTCTCCTTTGCGTGATTGAAATATATCTGACTTGGTACACAACATATGCACCATTCTACTTCTCAATCCCTCTAAATCTTGTTAGTCATATGTTTCACCCTCTGCGAGATTGGAAGAGATCCGACCTGGGTGTATATTTCAATAATAATTGTCTGCTCACCTAAAGTAAGGAGTACTTTGGAAGTTCCTGATTATTGGGGTATGTCAGGAAGCGGGAAACATGTTCTAGTACATTTAAAATTGAACAATCACTAGGTTGTCTGTAGATCTTGCTGCTCAATTTAGGTGGACAACAATATCCTTGGTCGTCGTCAGATGAATGGTCCCTAGGAATTTTATCCACTTTAAAACATTTGGGATGTCATCGTCAATACAGAAACATAAGCATAAACATAACTTACATTCATTTACACTAGTGATCTACATCCCTTTTAAATCCCTCAGTGTAAAGTAGTTTCATATCGACACCTGTGATACAAATAAGCTTGAGTGGGTCAGGTTGGCAAACCTAGTGAGTACATAGGGTTTTCAAACCACAATAATATAATTATTATGTTAAACATCAAACAACCAACCCAATTACCCATCCCCATTATCTTCTTTACTCTTAAGGATCTACCCTAAGATCCAGCTATTCCTCGTTCATTCATTCCTAAGGAGTATCCTAAGGAATCGGCACTAAGTCTGCATAGTCGCCAAGGTTTATCTCGTTTATTGACAGTATCGTTTTCGAGAGTCCACTCGTACTACCTGTCAATGGGTTTTTAGAGTACACCGGGTGAACACATCGTTCACAACACCTACAGGTTGCGAGCCTGCTAGTGTTCCACTAGACTGTCTAGAATAGTCCGTGGTTGTCATCCATACTCTGCTAGATGATGGGGCCATCGCTTGGGTCATCGTTTGGCTCATCGTTTGGCTCATCGTTTTGGCTCATCGCTTTGGCTCATCGTTTTGGCTCATCGCTTTGCCTCATCGCTTAGGTCATCGTTTTGCACCATATTTTATCACTCATATATCATCACTCATCATTCATCTCAACTTTCATCGCTCATCATTTATCTCATCTTTCATCGCTCATCATTTATCTCACCTCTAATCTACCCATGTTTTACCCAACATATTTTGTAGATATAAAATACATATACAATTTAGATCATTTAAAACATGTATAAAACGTTTCATCCAGCATAGACAGCAAGTATTCAGACAGTATACACACATAGCACGTAATTTATATAAAATACTTCATATCTATATGTAAGATGAAAGTAACTATGCAGTCACTTGTTAAAGTGATAATTCCAAACTCGGACAGCGGTTCGCTTCTTAACAATATAATTTCCTTCGACGAAACCTAGTATTATTACCACTAGATTTTAGTCTAATATTTACCGTGACTAATTATTAGTCTTATTATTATTATTATTATTATTATTATTATTATTATTATTATTATATAAGCGTTTAAACAATACTTTCCAACTGCTATGTACAGACAGGGGCCAGACATAAAACACCGGAGGGCAGGACCATTTTGGCATATAGCACTTCTGAAATCCAACAACCCTATGCGGCTCTTTAAACCAGATTCCCCGTACCGCGAGTAGTTAAAAATATATTATAACGACACTTATATAAGTCATTATAATAGCTCAAATATTTATTATAAGTTCATAATAACAATACTAATTTTAAATATAAGCTATATTAAATATAGTCTAGGCGTAGCTCACTTACAGCGGGTTTTTATTAAAAAATCGGGCTTCACTGGAGCAGCGTTTCCGAGCCGAAAGCTTTTCTTCTTGGAGCCGTCGGGCGCTCCGGGGCTTCCTTCTCATGCTAGGGAGGTTCCCCTAGACTTGGGAGGGGTTTAAGGAGGTTAGAGAGAAGTTAGAGAGAGAAAGATAGGGTGAAAGGTGTGAGAAATATGAAGGATTCACCCTTTATTTATAGGGGTTTTATCGTAAAGTAGTCCCTAAGTTTCGTCCGTATCTTCAGCGTACGAGCTCCGTTTTCTACGTTCTTTATATCCACACGTTGGTATTTACGAGTAATACAACTTTCATTTAGACCCCGTCGGCTAATTCCCATTCTATCTCAGATTTACAAAACTGTATCGAATTCGTCGCGCTTGAAGAGTAGAGACTAAGTTTCGTCCATATCTTTAACATACAAGCTCTATTCTCGACGTTATTTATATCCACACGTTGGTATTTACGAGTACTACAACTTTCCTTTAGACCACGTTGGCTAATTCTCATTCTATCTCAGATTTACAAAACTGCATCAAATTCGTCGAGCTTGAAGAGTAGAGACTAAGCTTCGTCCATATCTTTCGCATACGAGCTCCGTTTTTTACTATCTTTTTATCGTTTAACTCCTATTAATGATATCTTCATTTCTCGTTTAGATTGTTTTGGCTAAAAATCGACCGATCTAAAATTCGAATTTTCAGGTTGTGCACTGTTATGCTAAATCTTAGAAAAATCATAACTTCCTCATACGAAGTCAGATTTGGACGTTCTTTTTATGCACACTCTCGTTTTAACATATACTATGACTTTCGTGTAAATCGCTATGGCTAGAAAGTATTTTATCGTAAATTCACTTTTTACGATTCCCGGTGTCGTGTCGGTTTTGTCGTAAAACTTCGACGGGTTATAACTTCTTCGTTATAACTCGGATTTCAGCGTTCTTTATATGTATGGAACCCTTGTGAAATATACTATAACTTGGTTAAGATTACTCCTTCTAAATAATCTTCCATAAAAAAGTCATTTTTGACGCTCATTGTCTCTAAATTGACTAGCCCGAATCTGCGGGCGTTACAAATATGTCTGGTCCATGCAATCTCAACATGTCAGGACCAATTGATTTTGACTTGAACTTTGGATTTGGGAATGATTATTTCCGTACAAACGAGGACCTTGACATGTTCTTTGACAATGTCCATGAAGTTGCTCAACCGGCAACGGAGACACTGGAAGTGGTTAATGTTCAAGAAGCTACGCCTCCTTCCTCAACACAAATGGAAAGTACTCCAATAGATACGGATACAACATCAAGGCTTCCTCCCCTAAATGTTTATGTTCCAATTTCCATGCCATTTGTGAGTGATCCGCCTGTGACACACACCTCCCAACCTCCATTGAATCGAAGAAGAGATGATCCGAGGCCGGGGGTATTAATTCAGGAACAGACCTCACCCGTTCAGCATGCAATCACAACATCAGCTACTACTACAACCATTTCATCTGCTCCTGATCATGAAGGACCAAGAACTATTTTAGAAACCGGGAGTGCTTCAGCTCCTGGAGGTTTCTCCCTCCCAAGACCTGATCATGACACCGCTTCTGCAAGACTTGCACAAGTCTTGGCTGAACAAGAAGCAACAGGCCTTCCTCCTCGCGGAAAAGGTATCTCAATTGAGGAAGGCAACTCAGAGGGAGTGGACCAATTTGTCCAAGGTCTCAAGAATGAAATGGGTATGTTAAATCATAGAATCATTGAGAGAGATATTTTAATTGATAGCCTCAAAACTGAAGTTTCGGAGCTTAAGGCAGACAACTCTCTGAAGACAACACAGATCTCCGATTTACAGACCCACCTAGGAGCTCTGACTGTTTGTTATTTTGACCTCAAGGATAAACTAGCCATGGAATGTGGTGACAAATTCAAATCTTCTGTCAGCGAACCAGACAGAGCTGACCTTGCCCAAGCTTCACAACAAGGACCCCCTATCGATCCTCCCGCTGTAAGAACAACCTGAATAGTTGATCGATTTGACCGTGAGCCAGCTCAAGCTCCACACTTAGTTGCTTTGAAGCGAGCTCAACAAGCTTCATCTTCTAAAAAACAAAGGTGGTTGTTCAAAAGGAATTCAGATCAGAACGTTCGCGGAGATCAACCCCGACTCACCGTTACTGAGCTCAAGCAGAAAAAATTTGGTACTAAGTACGGTGATCGGTAAGGAATTGTGTCGTGGGGCTTTCATGATCGATTGAAACTGTGGCTTATGAAACTTAAAAGTTCAAATATGGAGTACTACAAAGACAAACATGACTTTTATTCAAGGACAAGGGTTGATCTGTCTGAACTTGACAATGCTCCCTTTGCTAATCCATCAAATGAACAACAAGCAACAGATTTCAAGTATTTTCTGGAAGATCAAGTGAAGAAGGGCTTTACTGATATGAAGATTGTTGAGTCTTTCATCAAGAGCTTCCCGCATGTTCTGGATCCAAAGACTAATGAGCCTTTTAAGACAGTGATGTGGCCTCCCACTAAGCAACTGAAACAGATTCCTGTTGTGCAGAACTTCCAGGATGGTTCATTAAAGAGTATGCTTTACTGGGTCTATGATGAAACAACAGCTTCCGCTATCATCAGATTCCCAGAAGGTGTATTTCGACCATTTGACAATAAAGATTTGCTTCAATTTGGAAAATGGGATATACATTATCTGGCTCAACATCAAATCCAGATTGCTGAAGAGGTTTTTGAAGCCGCCGCTAAAGAGTATACTGTTATGATCTCTGAGATTATGGAGAAGCATATGTGGCTTGGGTCAATGGGGAGATCTGATGTGCTCATTATCGAGAAGGACTAAATCAATGCTAGTCCCAAACCAAGGGGGAGATTGATAGGTCATAGATTTATGGTTTGGGCTAGGCAATCTTCTGTATAAGTCTTGGTAGGGTCTTGGTCATGTTTGAGGTGTTTTGTAGCTTGTTGAAGAGTGTTTACGACTGATTTGGTGTTCACGGCCGTAAACAGGTTTACGGCCGTAAACCTGTTTACGGCCAGTCTGTCCCTATATATAGTTTGTGTCAGAGTATGTCAGTGTGGGACGTACCATAGTGTTTACGGTCAGTGTGTGTGTGTGTGTGTGTATCTTCAAGGTGTATTAGACGTTTTTCTGAATAAACGTGTACATTGCTTGATAATTCTCTTCTTCTACTCATTCTTGTTCTTGTTTGTTTTGATCACTGGTTTGGATCTTGTAATTGGGACCTTACATTAATTAACAGAAAATAGTTTTAATTAACACATAAGGTTCTTTAACAAGCTTAACAAAACAAAATTACTAAATTAAAATAATCCAATCATAAAATCAAACCATATTCATAAAGTCATCTCTCCTAAACAGAATTTATGAGTTTTTAGCTTATAATTAAAGCAGAAAACAACTCAAAAACGAAATCAATTGATGCAAACATAGTTTAGACAAAAGATTAAGTAAATAGTACACTTGAATTGCCTTGATCTCCCTAAAATCGAATGCTTAGACTTGATCTTCAAGTTCCAGAGCTCCAACAGCAACTTGAATCGCAAATTAACCTTCAAGGGTTCCAGAGAGAAGTTCCAATTTCTTGAATTAAAGCCCTTTATATAGTTTCTGAAAAAACAGGGGCTACTCGTCGAGTCCATAGACCGACTCGGCGAGTCCCTCACTTAAAATCCGTATGCGGCAAGGAATCTTATTTGTTGGTGAATCTTCAAACCAACTCGGCGAGTAGGTACCCAACTCGCCGAGTTCTTCAGGGTTTTTTTTCTTTCTTTCTTCTTTCTGAAATTCTCGAACTTCCTATCGCTTTTTCTGCTTCCTTTTGCTTCCGAGCTCATCTTTTAGGCTACAAATACATTTTAAACATATTTAAGTACCTTTTGTTCATAATTTGCAATAAAATAGCCAAAAAGTATTAAGATTTAACACAAAATATATGACTAATTATGCACATATCAAAATATCTCACACTTGACTTTTGCTTGCCCCCAAGCGAAACTGGATTTTAACATACTAGCATCACATAAAACAATCCCAATCAAACCCAGCCATTATGCCAAGACCGCAACGCATGCATTTGTGTCTAAAATTTTTCCTAAGGACCCCCCCTATTTCTAAATACTCACAATCCTCATAAACACTCGCCCACTTCTTTTGAACAACGCTCATTTTATGCATCCCTCCGAATCCATCCGCAGAAAACTTCCTAACCTCAAGGTATTTTTGGTCCAGCAACCCAAGCATACATAATCTAGAAATTTAAAACTTTTTGATACCAATATAGAGCTTATTTGGAATTCTTCACTTCTTTGATATTTCATCTTTGATTTCTTTGAATTCACCACCATGTTGTGTGATTTTTGGTATCTTCAACTTTTTGAATTTCTTCAGAACTTTGATCTTTTGATATTCACTTTGATTGCTCCATAATTCTTACAACTTTTCTTGTAATTCTCTCTTTTTTTTCACATGTAACTCACTTTTTTTTCACTCAAAACCTACATGCTTAAGCAAGGGCACTTGACTTCAACCATTATTGGTTAAAGTATTAGTTTTCCTGGATACATTTCAAGTACACGATGCTAAACATGTTGCGTCCCTCAAACTAAGCGAGGTTGTGTTTTTGTCCCATGATTTCACTAGAATAAAGGAGGCCACAAATGCATTATAACGTATATAGGCTCAACTAAACATTTGGGTTCTTCATAAAATCATCAAAAATAATACTAGCATGATATCCTAATTGCTTTTACCAAAATTTTCTAAGTTAAACCCTAGCAATTTTCATGCAAAAATTTTGAAATTAATCTAAGATTCTAAATTTTGACTAAATATAACCAACCCCCTACCCCACACTTAATTTATGCAATGTCCCCATTGCATATTATGCATGATAAAGAACAATAAAGAGGGATAGTAGTTGCGAGGTTGATCGTCTTCATTGAAAGCTCCATCTTCAATTGACGTTGGACATGGGAACAACTCATCCATGCCTTGGGCGTCAAATCTCGTGTGGTTGACAGCTCTAAATATACTGGAAAAAGCTTCTTGGAAAACTTCAAAAATGGACTTAAAAAATATAGCAAATTGCCGTCTTGAATGGAATGAAATCGAAAATTTGAAAGAAAGTTGACTGAGCAACTCGTCGAGTTGTAAGTGAAGGCTCGTCAAGTTTGATCATGACTCGGGTAGAAAACGCGAATTTTCTCTTAGACTCGTCGAGTTGTAAGAGAGCACCCGACGAGTTTTTGTCGCTGATCGTGCAAATTCTTCTTTCTGCTTCAATTCTGATTTTGTGGTCAAAGAGGGTATTAAGGTAATACACTCCCTTATATTCTTCAGTGACGAGACTCCTTTTTAACCATTATAAACACCGGACTCAAAGTATCACTCAAATCTTCAATTCTTCTCGTTAACGACTCGACCCCTCACTTTAATTCCCTCACGCTTTAACAATTTGATCGATTCACACCCTAACTTCTGCAAAGATTAAAAACAAAAACCTAATAATAATAAAAAGAAAAACAATCATTAAATTAAAATCCTACATTACCCTAATAAACTAAAAGTTTAAAAAGAAAAAGAAAAGCAAACTCTAATGACGGGTTGCCTCCCGCAAGCGCTTCTTTTTGTGCGAGTCTTTAGCTGGACTCTCAACTTAATAACCTTCTAATAAAATCAATGTCATTCCATCCGTTGCATTGAATATTTTCTTTAGACCAATTTGTAAAATTTAGGTCTTTGCTTCAAAAATTGGCCAAACGAGCTTGAATTCATAAAACCCAAGAATCTTGACAAGGGTTGGAACCAGTCGGGTACTAATCAGAAATGGATTGCGCTTCAGAATTTTCTCCAAAGATGGAATCGTCATCCCATGCTTCGAAACACAAATCGGAAGAACAGGGGGGCACGTCGTGGTAATGGTCAAACCACAGCTTGGTTCCTGCAATTCAGCTTGTTCTTGTTCTTCGTCCAACCTCTCTGCTAGCAACCTTTCCAGCTCCTCCAAATCTTTTTCTGGATTAAATTCTTCATCTTGTAACTCTAGCTCTTGTAACTCAGATTGCTCTTGTTCATTAGGCAAGATGTTATCTAACCATCTTCCAAATTTCTTCAAATCATCATCTGAGTCATACTCATCATCTTCCTGCTCAATTTCCTGTACTACTTCCTCAAGAAAAGCATCAAGAGCATCGAGATTTGGAAAATACATAATAAATAAAAATAAAAATTAAACTATATAAAAAAATTAATCAACAAATAAAATAAAAAAATGATAACAATTGGCAAATAAAATTAACTATTTAGAACCGTTCCCTGGCAACGGCGCCAAAAACTTGATGTGTGTGGAATTCACTAGTTTTAATCCTACTAACTTAGACACATAAACAAACACACGAAAGGTAGTGTACCTATCGATTAGCAGCTTAGTTCAGGTAAGTAGGGTATCGAACACAGGGAACGGTGAACAATTAAGATTATTACTAATATTATCTAAATAAAACAAGTAAAAAGAAAGGTTTTCTTTAGTTTTGCAAGACTAGAAACTTAAATACTTAACTAACACTCAAACTAAGCAACTAACAGCTAAAGCAAACAAAAATCAACTAAATTCAATAATAAATGAGACTTTTGTTTAGGTTTGAATCATTTATTCCTACGGTTGATTTTATGGCAAGTGCAATCGATTAATTGGCATTGGCTACCGATTAGTGTGATTAGGTTCACGTTCGCTATTACTAATCCTTAGAATACAAATTAATTCAAGCAGTGATCAAGTGATTAAACTAATAAGTTTCCTAGTTTATTGATTCGGGTTAAGTAAGACTCGTAGTTAGCTAATCAAATTACTAATTTAATTAACTTCTTGTTGATGGTTCGTCACACAAGGTCACACATTAACTTACATATTTTCTAGTTAACCCTAGTTTCACGTTCGCTATTCCTAGGCATATAACAATGTTTTCACACAAATCATATGAGATTAGCAATTAAGAGATGTTCATGCAACTTAATATGCTAGTTAATTAACAAAAAATTGTTGTAATTAACACATAAGGTTCTTTAACAAGCTTAACAAAACAAAATTACCAAATTAAATTAATCCAATCATAAAATCAAACCATATTCATAAAGTCATCTCTCCTAAACAAAATTTATGAGTCTTTAGCTCATAATTAAAGCAGAAAACAACTCAAAAACGAAATCAATTGATGCAAACACAGTTTAGACAAAAGATTAAGTAAAGAGTACACTTGAATTGCCTTGATCTCCCCAAAATCGAATGCTTAATCATACCTGCCCTACCTCCAATTTATGTAGCAATGATGTGCTTGGTACCTAGCAAAGAGAATTAGCAAACAAACAAACCACACAAACAAAACAAAATCTTTTGGAATTTGGAATTTGCTGAGAAATAATAAAGAAAAATGAAAATAAAAAATATTTTTTGGATTTTTAAAGTTTCTGAAACATAATAAAAACAAAAAATATTTTTGGATTTTTGAAGTTTCTGAAAAATAATAAAAACAGAAAAATAAAAAAAATAAGAGTAATATTAAACACTATTGGAACAAAAATAAAGGAGAAAATAGAGCAAGAAAAAGATTTAAAAAAGAGTTTACAAACTATACAGCCGAAACCAAACCTTAAAAGAATGAAGCGAAATAAGCCGAGCGTTCGGTTCATTTCGCTTCCCTAAAATTCCAGAGCCGAAATAGACCGAGCGTTCGGTTCATTTCGGTTCCCGAATATTATGGAGCCGAAATAGACCGAGCGTTCGGTTCATTTCGGTTCCCAAACAATCCGGAACCGAAATCGACCGAGCGTTCGCTCTATTTCGCTTGTCAAATTTTTAAAGTGAGGTTTGAGGGTTCGGTACCGACTCTGCTTCCATCATCCCCAAACCTTGTAAAATTTTATTGAAGCTAGCTTCTGGTAAGGCTTTAGTGAAGATGTCAGCCAGTTGATCAGAGGACCGAACGAAATGTACTTCCACGTTCCCATCTTCTACATGGTCCTTGTTGAAATGGTATCTCAGTGCAATATGCTTTGTCTTTGAGTGTTGCACTGGATTGACATATTCTTATCGCGCTTTCTGAGTCACATTAGAGAGGTATTTTCTTCATACTTAGTCCATAGTCTCTTAGTTGGCTTTGTATCCATATCACTTGTGAGGTACAGGATGCTGCAGCTATGTACTCAGCTTCGGTTGTTGAAAGAGACACACAGGTTTGCTTCTTGGACTACCAGCTAACAAGTTTACCGTCAAGGAATTGGCATCCACCAGTTGTGCTCTTTCGGTCCAGACCACATCCTCCAAGATCGGCGTCAGAAAAGGCTTGAACAAAGAATCCGGATCTAGCAGGGTACCAAAGACAAGAGAGAAGAGGTTCGCTTCAGATAACGGAAAATATTTTTCACTGCCACCATGTGAGGTTCTCTTGGATTTGCTTGAAACCTAGCATAATAACAAACAGAAAACATAATGTCTGGTCTACTAGCTGTTAGATACATAAGAGACCCTATCATTTGACGATAGAGTGTTACGTCAACGACAGGTTTTTCCAGAGATGGTGTTAACTTTGTGCCAAACGCCATGGGAACCTTCACCTTCGAATCTCCCATCATACCGAATTTCGCCAACAAGTTCTTCGTATAGGCCTCCTGGTTGATAAAAATACCTTCTGATCCCTGTCTTATATTCAATCCAAGGAAAAAGTTAATTGGACCCATTGCGCTCATTTCAAATTTAGTCTCCATCAACTTCCTGAATTCAGCCGTTAAGCAAGGATTCGTGGAGCCGAAGATGATGTCATCGACATAAATCTGAACTATCATTAGATGTTCGCCTTCTTTCTTTCGGAAGAAGGTTGGGTCAACCGAACCTTGCTTGAATTTTGACATTTTAAGAAAGCGAGTTAAAGTTTCATACCAGGCCCTTGGTGCTTGCTTCAGACCATATACAACTTTATCCAACACATAGCAGTGATCAGGGTATTTCTCGTTCACGAACCCAAGTGGTTGCTCAACATACACCGTTTCTTCTAGTTCTCCATTCAAGAAAGCACATTTCACATCCATTTGGAAAAATTCGAAGTTTTTATGAGCAGCATATGCCAGAAAGATTCTAACTGATTCCAACCTTGCTACAGGAGCGAAGGTCTCCTCATAGTCTATCCCTTCTTCTTGGCAATATCCCTTCACCACCAACCGAGCCTTATTACGTATGACGTTGCCCTCTTTATCCAACTTATTCCTGAAAACCCATTTTAAGCCGACCACAGAAGCATCCTTTGGAGTGGGAATCAGCCTCCAAACTCGATTACGTTCAAACTCATGGAGTTCATCTTGCATTTCTTGTACCCAATCAGCGTGATCAAGTGCAGCATTAACCATCTTCGGTTCGATTTTGGAGACAAACGAATTAAACATACAGAATTCAACATTAGAGAATAATGCATTTTGTTTCGCTTTCAATTGAGAATGTGTGAGAACTCGCTCAGATGATTCACCAATAAGTTGTGCTTTGGGATGATCCTTAGTCCATTTCGTTAGTGGAGGATAATTAGGGTCATAGGCAGGATCCAACTCTGCATTTACCTCTTCTTCAAGTTCTGATTGATCACCTTCGTCATTTGTATTCTCGTTCTCCCCCTCAAATGGCGAAGCGTATCCCTTGTCAGGTTCAGGATTCTCCTCCTCTGTTGGAGTTGGATTCTCCCCCTCGATTGGACTATCATTGGTTGGGATTGGAGTTGGATTCTCCCCCTCGACTGGACTATCGGTTGTTTTTGGTATAGATGAACCCTCCCCCTTGAATGTTGAGCTGTTGTTTGGAGGGTCAGTTGAGGGTTGACCACCAGTCGGTTTAGGAGGTTCATTTTCCATTTCTTTTGCAGCTTCATCAATGATCTTTTTCAGATTGTCGATTTTGTTGTCTGGTGCTTTCGCCTCTGAGTTTACAGCCTTCTCTGGTTCATTAAATAGCCTTATGTACTCTTCAAACAAGTTGGAAATGGGAACCGAGACTTGTCCTGATTCAGGAAATATTTCCCCCAAGGCACTTTCGCTTCTTTGAACTTTCTTCATGTAGTTGTCATCAAAGGTTACATAGTATGTTTCTTCAATACGTTTGGAGCGTTTATTCAAAACTCTGTATGCCTTTGAAGTGAGTGAAAAGCCAAGAAAAATTCCCTCATCGACTTTGACGTCAAACTTGTTTCGGTTCTCTTTGGAATTGAAAATGAAGCACCTTGAACCGAACACATGGAAAAACTTAACGTTGGGCTTTCGATTGTTCAGTATCTCATACGAAGTGATGGAGAATCGTTTGTTAAGTAAGGATCGGTTCTGAGTATAGCACGCGGTTGCAACTGCATCGGCCCAGAAGTATAGCGGAAGAGAAGCGAAGCTTAGCATGGTTCGGGCTGCCTCACACAGGGAACGGTTTCGTCTTTCAACAATTCCATTATGTTGTGGTGTATAAGGGGACGAGAAGTTGTGTGATATCCCCTTTTCAGCCAGAAAATCCTCAAAATCTTTATTCTTGAATTCAAGCCCATTGTCGCTTCTAATATTCCTCACCAGATTTTGCAGCTGCACTTCCACTTGCTTGATAAACGTCTTCAACTTGGGAGTCGCGTCTGATTTCTGTTTAAGAAAGAAAACCCAGGTGAAGCATGAAAAATCATCTACTATGACAAGAATGAACTTACTACCACCGAAGCTTTCGATAGCCGAAGGTTCACATACGTCAATATGCAGAAGTTCAAGAGCTTCACCAATCTTTGTATTGATACGTGTAGGATGGCTCTTTATGCTTTGTTTGCCCATCTCGCACGCTGCACATAGGTGTTCCTTATCAAACTTGAGAAGAGGAAGGCCTCGAACATGATCACCAAGCACCAACTTATTAATGTCTTTGAAGTTCAGGTGCGATAGGCGTCGATGCCATAACCAGCTTTCATCAGTGTTCGCCTTTGACAGCAGGCATATTGCTGGTTTTCCTCGAATTGGGTTGAGATTTAAAGGATACATCTCTTCCTTGCGTTCAGACTTCAACAGAACTCTTTTGGATTGCTTCTCAATTATTTCTGATCCCTCATCATCGAATGAAACCTTCAAACCAGTTCCCACAACAAATTGAGATACACTGATGAGGTTGTGCTGCAACCCTTCCACGTAAGCCACTTTTCGAATCGTGAAGTCTCCGTTGGTTATTATTCCATATCCTTTGATTGTGCCAAATGAGTTGTTTCCATACTTCACACATCCACCATCCTTAAGGGACCGAAACTCCCTTAGCTCTTTCCTCCTTCCTGTCATGTGACGCGAGCAGCCACTGTCTATGTACCATTCGTCATCGAACTGCTCGTCACTTATTACCTGCAAATTCAAGCAGATTTAGGAACCCAATGTCTCTTGGGCACTGGTGAATCTTTTACAGAAAAAGGAATGGCAACAGAAAGATCAACCAAATAAGTTCTTTTTATTAGAGTGGTTTTGTCTTTTCTTTTGATGGTATACACTTTGATTTTGTTTTTATCTTGTTTAAATTGTGGTGTATCAGATGGTTTGTTGTTAGATGGTTTTGGAATATTCTTTTGAGTCCTAGGGTTAGCTGACTTTTTCTTATTATTGATGTCAGAATTCGAATCAAGCTTTCCATTTCCTTTGATGTCCTTCATTGAATTTGGCTTTTGTTGGAAGCATGAGGGACCGAAACTAGACTTTCGGTTGTGAGCCTTGACGTTGTGACCGAAACTTGACGTTCGGTTTTGAGCTCTGGTGTTGGAACCGAAACTGGATGTTCGGTTCTGGGCTTTGGAATTGGAACCGAAACTGGATGTTCGGTTATGAGTTTTGGAATAATAGGAGTTTGGACTAAAACTTTCCTTTCGGTTTGGCTCGTCATTTTTCTTGACGTTTGACTCTTTCTTGGAAGGAATGTAATTAGGGTTTTGAGACTGCCAAAATCGTTTTCGCTCATTGAGATTCCTCATGTATCTCTGATTTCTTTGGCGTTTCTGTTCAGCCAACTGTTTTTGAGATTTATGAATATTGAAGCTAGATTTTGGCTTCTCCTTTTGAGTTTCGGTTGTCTTGGAAGATACATTGGATACTGTCTTTGGTTCTTCTGGTATCTCTTTTGTTCCACTCGTGCTTGGTTTATCAAAACTTGAGGGTTTGTTGATGGGTTCAGCAACGTATCTACCCTTTACCCTCCATGAGGTTTGCTCCGAGAAGCCGACGGTTTCGTCTGCATTATCGATAGGGGCGGACCAGAAGTAATCGTCGCACCCTTCAGCATTGTCTGCATCGACCAAGATTTTCAATTATGCTGTTTGTTTTTCAGTGAACCCTGTGACGGCATATACTTGATTTGGCACTGTTTGAACTTTCTGATAGACCATTGCTTGCTCTTTGAGTTTCTGTGGCTTGTCCTTTGACAGTCGAGCATATTCAACCGAGTTCTCAGATATGAGTGGTTTTTCATTCTCGGTTTCGCTCTTCAAAAATTCAGAGCAATCAACCATATCTTCCACCGAGATTTCGCTCATCTCACCTTCCTCATCAAATTCAGACGTGTTTTCTATGTTCATTTTATATTCTGAAATTAATTTGGCGTTAGACGAGTCAAATGCTTGAATGGTCTCAGACTTAATTTCCAACCTATCATTTTCATCTAAAAGATTTTTGAGCATACATTTATGTTCCTTAGGGTCAATAGAGGTCTCAATCTTGTCCAGTCCGATTTTATAAGTGATGGAAGTCTCTTCTGAGGACATTATGGATTCACACTCAGTGATGACCTCATCCTCCTTAAATTCAAGGAAGGGTAAGATCATTTTGTGTATCTTTTTCCCTATTTCATAATTTAAATGCAACTGAGTAATATTCGTATATAAACGTTTAGCAATTAAGCAAAAAACATTCCGTTGTTTCAAAAACTTTAAATTGTCTCGTTGCAAATAAATATTCTCATCCCTAGCCCTATTTAACTCCGTCTCCTTCAGCTCAATCCACATCCTTCTCTCCTCACTCTTCGAAGACACCCTGCTGAGTTGGTCAGTTAGGTTAGAGTTCGCTAAGCGAGTTTGCATGAGACTACCACTTAAGTTAGAAAATTTAAATTTTAGTTCATTTAATTCTTCTTCATAATTCGTTACCGGAACTTTAAGTGATTCAAGGATGGATTGTACCTTTTTGATCAGCCGATCACAGTCGTTGATCTTCTCACTCACGGGCTTGGCTGCAAAGCACTTGTCCTCAGTCAGGTTCGACTCCTTAAGCTCACCTTCGGTTGGTCTTCCAGCTGTAACCATCAAACATTTTCCAGCCGAACCAGTCTCTTTCGCCACATAAGCTCTTCCATGTGTGGGTTTTCTCACTTCTTCATCCTCAGAATCGGTTGACCAGACTTCAACGCCACCGAACTCATCATCATCCACATTTTCCTGCACAATCAAGGCATTCATTGAACTGTTAGTTGCCTTCTTTTTCTTGATTTCTTCCAACTTTCGCATGTAATTGTTGGATTAGTGTCTAAGTCCATAACTATAATTGGTATATACTTGACCCGACCCGGCATGGTCCATTTGGGTTGCATGGCATCATGCATTTGGATAGACTAAAATAAGAGAAATAACACTTAAGGCTTATTAATATATTATAAGTTCTAATATATTAATAAAGATTATTTAATTAGTATTGATCAAGAATTAATCTAGAATTAATTAAGTGATCAAAAGAAGACTAATTAAATATATGGGTTGATTGTGTAAATCATCCATACTTGTATAGTGGGCTAATGCTCCATGGATTATCAAGTTGGGCTAAAACCCATTAGGATGCTCCATGGATGCTCCATGGTGTATTTGAACCCATGGATCCAAGGAAATGGAAAGTCATGACAATTAGGGTTTACCCTAATTGTAACAACTATATAAGCATCTTATTTTGTGCAAAATCGGCCACTATAGAAACAAGTGAGGGCAAGCCGATTTCATGAAGTGATGATTTCTCTCTAAGTTATTCCAAGTGCATATGATGTTGTGTGAACCATTTGAGGTGTCACATTTGGGGCACTAGGCTCTTGAGCTCCATGGAATCAAGCACCAACAAAGAAGTATGTATTTCTACTAGTTTCTATATTACTTGTACTTCATAATATGCTAGTTAGAACAATACATTGGAAATTGATATTTGTATGTATAATAGAGAAAACATAGATCCAAGGTATTTAGGGTTGCATGTACACCATAGGAGTGTTAGAATGCTCAAAACCCAACATTAATATGCCTCATCATCTTCACCGTCCCTTTTCTCAGCCATTTTCCTCAACATGTAATCTTAGGCAAAGTGGTTCTTGCCATGACAGTAATTGCAGTCGAATCCAGAGTCTCCTGCAAGCTTGCTTTCTTTCTTGTCGTCAACCTTTTGAGAGGTATTCTTCCTTTCTTCTTTCACCTTCTCAGAACTATAACTTCCTTGTCAGTTCCTGTTCTTATTGACAGGGAACTTCTTTCGTGCAAACTTCTTTGGGTTAGTGACCATCATTGCATATTCTTCGCCTGTAAGGTCACACTCAGACATATCTGAATCCTCCTCTTCTTCTGCAACACTTTTGCCTTTTGAGACAAGGGCCAGCGATCCCACACCCGAAACTATCTTCGCCTCCTTGGTTACCACACTCTCATGGGATTTAAGTATACCCATCAGTTTCGCTAGTGAGTATGATTTAAATTGTTCGTGAGCTTTCACTGTCGAAACCACTTCCATCAATTCTGGTCTTAAACCATTCATGAAGGTTACCTTTTGCTCGATCAATTTTCTTTCAATACCATGCTTGATCATCTTGCTAAGGAGATGATTAAAGCGATCGAAGGTTTGTATTAGTTTCTCTTCAGGTTTATGTTCGAAAACTCCAAATTCTGAGAGCAACAAGGTTTGAATTGAGTGTTCTAGATCCTCATCGGTTGAGTAGAGTTCTTTCAACCTATCCCAGATTTCTTTAGCCGTCGTGCATGAACCAACTAACCAAAAAGTGTCAGATTGCAGTGCGAATCTGATCATTCTCATGGCTTTCACATTACATAGCACCTTGTCCTTTTCATCCTGTGGCATCTTATCTACGCCCGCCACAAGCTGATTATATTCTTTTTGAGTCTTCACTGTCTTGTTCGTTCCAGAGTGAACAAACGGCCCAAGCGTGATAGCTTCCCAGATAAGATAACCATTATCTTCAGATCCAACTACGTAATCTTCAAAGTGATGTGCCCACTCTTCATAGTCTTGAGTGTAAAGAATGGGAACCCTTGTAGTGGATCCAATGCTGTTGGAGATGTTGATGGGATTAGTTTGGGAATCTTCGTGAGACATGGTGAGCCTTTCCTTAGAACTTCTAGAATCAGACCTGTAAACTTGAGATTAGGGTTTTATCAAACACAAGAGTTACCGTCGACAGGAAGAAGACGACTTCTTTATATTCGATAAAAGCGGAAACCCTAAAGAATTCTTCACACAGAAGGAATGTGTATTGATCACACAGTCTCCTACTCTGATACCAATTGTTAGAACAAAGTTCTAGTAGGATCGATAGATTCTAAGCAGAAAAACAATAAATGACGTAATGAAGAACACAAGAATGGTTTAACTGATGTCGAATGATTAAACTTTAACACCTCAGAAGAGCTCGATTAAGAACTTCGACTGTAGAGGTGTTTAGGGTTACAAAGCAATAATAATAATAATCACGACAGTATCTAAGGCATACATGCATGCACTATTTATAGCTTAACCCTACTTAATAATCACGGATGGACAGGCCCAATCCAGATATACAAACTAAGCCCATGACGCAACATAAAATACCCAACACTTAGTCTATTGAGCATTTGTTCATTTGTCCCTTGGTAGAGAAAAAGTGATTAATGGGTACGCGGGGCGTACTAGAGTGTACGCTCAGCGTACTCATGTGCGTGCTTTGGACGCGGAGGCCACCTAGTACGTTGGGCGTACCGGAGGGTACACTGGGCGTACTAGGCCCAGAATGGAAACCCTAATTTGAGGTGTGGCCCTATATAAAGGAAGTGATGGCCTCATTCCTGGCCACCATTCCCAGACTCCAAACCTTCCTAACCCTAAATATTCTTCTTCTTAGCTGGAGAGTGCATTGGAGAGCTTATGAGCATATTCTTGTGATCTTGAAGAGGAGAAGGGGCTTTGGAGAAGAAGAGTGAGAGTCCAGGCTTTTGAATCTGAGCTTAGCAGTGAGGAAAGATTCACATGGAGGTATAAAGCTCCAAGCTTTCTCACTATTTCGTTTTGTGCATTTTCATGGAGTATTTTAGGGTTTTGTCCCAAAATATGGACACTTTATGTGATAATGAGCTCCAAAGACCTTGATCTACCCCTTTCCAGTGTATTTTGTGGACTTGAGTGATAAAAATCCAATCTTGGACGTTAGGAGTAGGACATGCATGAGATATGAGCTTCATGAGGAAAGATGATGGATGTTTTGAGTGTTAGAGACCCAATCAGCCATGCAAATGCTTAAAGTCACTGACTTTATGGATTAAGAGACATTAGAGAGTCCAGATCTGAGATATGGGCCTATGTCTTAACTGGTTAAGACCAAAAATGTGAGAAGGGTGGAACCGGGGTGTACGCTGGGCGTAAACCTCGTACGCTCGACGTAGGGGTCGAGCATCCCCGATGCCTGCATGGTAGTCGAGTACGCGCAGCGTACTCCCTGCCGTTGACTTTTGTTGACTTTTAGGGTTTGGTCAAAAGTGAGGACTATTAAGCCTATGGAGGGGTAAAATTGTCTTTTCACCCTTCTGTGAGTCTAAAAGGGTTAGTCTAGTTCTTGAGAGCCAATATTGATTAGGGATAATTATTATGTGCTAGGCGGAGGCTAGACTGGTGGGTAGAGTTCGAGATTCCGAGTTTGGGGTTTTCTTTTGCTAGCTTACGAGGTGAGTCTTCTCACTATACTTACCTTGAGTGGTCATTTTATGTGTGACCAGAGGGTCTTATGTGAATGAGCTGTGTATTGAGATATCCTGCTATTTGTTATGTGATATGTTTACTGTGTATTATATTGAACTGTTGAGTTGAGGGACCAGAGAGTCCATCTGAGTTGTGGGACCGGAGGGTCCCATTGAGACACATTGACCGGAGGGTCTTATTGAGTTATAGCCTCGAGTGGCTGATGTGCTGTTTGTGGTATTTTGGGGAACTCACTAAGCTTTATGCTTACCGTGTTATGTGTTGTGTTTCGGGTAGTTCCGAGGATCGCGGCAAGGCACCGACATGATTGTACACACTGGCGGGAGATGTTTTTTTTATGATTCTGGGATTGTGTATTACATTGTGATGTGAATTTGGATACTTGTGTTTTGAGATGGTGAAATGAGAATTTAATATGTTTTAAAAATGAAAAATTTGTTTGAAAATTTCACGTCGTTACAAGTTGGTATCAGAGCCTTGGTTTGAGGGATTCAGATACACCCTCGGGTGTGTTTGGACTCAAACTGAGGATTTGAGAAAGATTTTCAAAAGAGATAAATTTTTCTAAAAATGAGAAAGAATTTAAGAGAAGACGAGCCGGAGCAGTGTGTATAATCACCCAGAGCCGAGAGGTGATTTCCCAAAATACCCTCATTTTGTGTTATGAGATATATTATGAGATATAATGCATGCTAGAGAATAGGCTAGGTAACTCATATCTTAGGACTAGGGTGGCCTGATTTGTGATGCCTTAGCATAGGGATTTCTGCTATCAGTGATTTGTTTTGAGCAGGAGTGAGCCAATGAGAGGACTACTGTGAGAGTAGTTGGTGAGGCTTAGAGTACTTGTAATTGGGATACGGGGAGGAGGACTTGGGGTGAACACTGACACGGTGTGGAAGGTAGTATTGGGCCCGTACTACTGGGAACACCGGATCAGTGAGTGGTCCAAGTAAGAATCCTTAGGATGCTAAGGAACAAGTAGGGGCGAGTGATCGAGTGTGAGTATGCTCGAGCGAGTCTCTGATGATTTTGTGTTGTGTTTCAAAGACACCATGGTGGGTACGCGCCACAACCCGGGAGGCAGTGGTACCAATGACAATGAGATTCGGAGGATGATCCACGAGGAGGTGGCTGCAGCTATCCGAATAGAGATTCCAGAGATGTTTGGGTCTATCAAGACCACCTTGATACAGACATTCGATGAGCGATACGTTGCTGTCACTGAGGCTGTTGTTGCTGCGGCCACTCCAGTCGTCGTCGCTGCTAGGCCTCAGGGAGGTGACTCGTTACTGTTCCGAGAGTTCAGCAACACGAAGCCACCAGAGTTTGATGGGATGTAGGATCTGATTGCTGCGATGATGTGGATCTCTGATATCGAGGGGTGTTTTTATACGTGTTCATGCCCCGACCACTTGAGAGTTCGGTTTGCATTGAACCAGCTTCGCTTGGGAGCGAAGGACTGGTGGAAGTTTGTGACAGCTGGTTTTACCCCTGCAGATCATGCTGCAGTGACATGGGAGAGGTTTGTTCAGATGTTCCGAGACGAGTATGTTCCCCCGGTGGAGAGGGAACGTTTGGCACATGAGTTTCTGTCTCTCAAGCAGAAGACATAATCAGTGACTGAGATTTCGAGGATGTTCCATGAGAGGGCAATCTTTTGCCCTGAAAACGTGTCCACTGAGCAGGCACGTGTGAACCGATATCTAAGCATACTAACGAGGGACATACGAGAGTTCGTAACGAACTCGTCGTATAAGACATTGGCCGAGCTTCAGGCCAATGCCAGGAGGAGGGAGATTGAGCTTGATTTGCAGACCAGGGAGGAGGAGGAGTCCCAGGGGAGGGACCGGAGACTTGTGCAGTCACAGCCGGCGACGAAGCGGGCCAAGCCCGCTGATTCCAGAGTTGGGGCTAGAAGGGCCGCACTTGTGGCAAGTGCGGAAAGAGTCACGAGGGTTCTTGCCGATCAGGGATTTGCTACAAATGAGGCAAGGAGGGGCATATGGCGAAGGACTGTCCCAAGGGATTCTCAGTTTGCTTTCATTGCAACCAGACCGGCCACTGGAAGTCCGAGTGCCCTCAGCTCGTGCAGGGATCAGCCCAGGGATCTGCACCTACCTCTGTGCGTGCTACTGAGATTCGTCCAGCGAAGACCGAGACACCGAGGGTTCATGGGAGTGCCTTTCAGCTGACAGCGGAGGAGTTCCGCGCAGCGCCTGATGTTGTGGCTGGTACGTGTTCTTATTATATCCTTTTGAGAAATTTGTGCTTATATTGTGATTGTGTATAGGTACTTTTCTTGTGAGTTATGTGCCTGCCTTGGTGTTATTTGAGTCGGGTGCGAGTCGATCCTTTGTATCATTAGCATTTAGTCGTCATATCAATATCCGAAGAGAGGCCTTTAGTCGACCTCTGAGAGTCTCCATAGCCGACAAGCATGCGGTATTTGCGACTGATGTGATTCGTGGATGTGAGCTTGATATTTTCGGAGTTGAGTTTCCAATTGATCCGGTACCAATCGTGATGATGGACCTCTGTGTCATCGTGGGCATGGACTGTTTAAGTCGATTTGGAGCTATAATCGATTGTGAGCGTCAGCTGGTGACCATACGAGACCTTGGTGGGGGATTGCTTACAATATATGGCGAGGGTAGTCGATCTGGGTCGGCATTTTGTTTGGCCGCCAGAGCGAGACAGAGTCTACAGCAGGGTGATATGGGATTTTTGGCGTATGTGATGGATACGCGGGCTACTGCAGAGAGATCGAGTTATATCTCCGAGGTTCCGATAGTGCGCGAGTTTCCAGATGTTTTTCCCGAGGAGTTGCCGGGAGTGCCTCCCGAGAGGCAGGTAGAGTTTCGGATCGATTTGGTGCCAGGACCGGCGCCTATTGCCAAGGCACCTTATCGCCTTGCGCCTCCGGAGATGCAGGAGTTATCCTCACAGCTGCAGGAGCTGTTGGGGAAGGGGTTTATCAGGCCGAGTAGCTCATAGTGGGGAGCCCCGATCCTTTTTGTCAAGAAAAAGGATGGTTCACACCGGATGTGCATTGATTACCGGGAGTTGAACAAGTTGACGGTCAAGAACCGTTACCCACTTCCGAGGATCGACGATTTGTTCGATCAGTTTCAGGGGGCATCTTGGTTTTCCAAGATCGATCTGAGGTCTGGGTATCATCAGATGAGAGTCCGCGAGGTGGATGTTCAGAAGACGGCTTTCAGGACACGTTATGGGCACGACGAGTTTGTGGTGATGCCTTTCAGGCTCACCAACGCACCGGCAGCGTTCATGGACCTCATGAACCAGGTGTGTAGGCCCATGTTGGATCGTTCGGTGATTGTGTTCATCGACGATATTTTGGTGTATTCGAGGTCCAGAGAGCAGCATGAGGAGCATCTAAGAGAGATTCTGGGTATACTGAGATCAGAGAGGCTCTATGCCAAGTTCTCCAAGTGTGATTTCTGGTTACGAGAGGTCCATTTCCTGGGACACGTCGTAAATCAGAATGGTATTTTGGTCGATCCGGCCAAGATTGAGGCAGTTATGAGATGGGAGGTGCCGAGATCCCCCACCGAGATCAGGAGTTTTCTGGGACTGGCCGGATCCTATCGGAGATTTATCAGAGATTTCTCCAAGATTGTCGTCCCTCTCACCAGTTTGACCCGGAAGGGCGTTGCGTTTACTTGGGGTCCCGAGCAGCAGACCTCATTTGAGACCCTTCGCCAGAGATTGTGCGAGGCTCCCGTGTTGGCCCTTCTGGAGGGAATGGAGGATTTTGTGGTTTATTGCGATGCATCTATTACGGGCATGGGTGCGGTACTGATGTAGAGAGGGCACGTGATAGCGTATGCATCGAGGCAGTTGAAGCCTCATGAGACGAGATATCCCACCCACGATCTGGAGATGGGGGAAGTGGTGTTTGCCCTGAAGATCTGGCGTCACTATCTGTATGGGGTTCGGTGTACCATATACATGGACCACAAGAGTTTGAAGTATCTTATGGATCAGCCCAACCTTAGCATGAGACAGAGGAGATGGTTGGATGTGGTGAAAGATTACGACTGCGAGATCCTGTATCATCCGGGCAAGGCTAATGTGGTAGCCGACGCCTTGAGCCGTAGAGCAGAGAGTACCCCGATCTGAGACGTGTGTATGAGGATGACAGTGATGACTCCAGTCTTAGATATTATTCGAGAGGCCCAGGCGGAGGCCGTGAGACCGGAGAACTGCAAGAGGGAGCGGGTGATTGGGCAGGTGTCCGAGTTTGTGACGGACAGCCGGGGACTTATGACCTTTCAGGGGAGGATTTGGGTGTCCTATACGAGCGGAGCTTGACATACAGTGATGGAGGAGGCGCATAGATCGAGATTCTCGATCCATCCCGGGGCCACTAAGACGTATTTGGACCTAAAGAGAGATTATTGGTGGCCCTGTATGAAGAGGGACGTTGCGTGGGTCGTCGGGTTAAGGCCGAGCAGCAGCGTCCTCATGGCATGTTGTAGCCACTGGAGGTTCCCCAGTAGAAGTGGGAACAAATTTCTATGGATTTTATCACCAAGTTTTCGAGGACCACGCGGGGTGTCGACGCGATTTGGGTGATTGTGGACCGGTTGAAGAAGAGCGGTCACTTTCTTGCTATTAGTGAGAGCTCTTCTACAGAGAAGCTGGCAGAGATATATGTGAGAGAGGTGGTAGCTCGGCATGGGGTGCCGATATCTATAGTGTCAGATCGGGATGTGCGATTTACTTCCAGATTCTGGAAGAAGTTCCATGAGGAGTTGGGTACGCGATTGCATTTTAGCACAACCTACCACCCACAGACAGACGGACAGAGTGAGCGGACGATTTAGACGCTCGAGGATATGCTTCGAGCGTGTGTTATGGACTTCGGTGGAAGTTGGGACACATACCTACCCCTGGCTGAGTTTTCTTATAACAACAACCACCATTCCAGTATCGGCATGCCTCATTTTGAGCTCCTTTATGGGAGGAGGTGTCGGACCCCCATCTGTTGGGGAGAGGTAGGGCAGCGAGTGATGGGTGGCACTGAGATAGTGCTCAAGACGACTGAGCAGATTCAGCCTGTCAGACAGAGATTACTGACGACTCAGAGTCACCAAAAGAGTTACGCGGACAGGCGACGATCCGAACTCGAGTTTCAGGTTGGAGATTTCGTTCTCCTGAGGGTATCCCCGTGGAAAGGGGTAATACGGTTCAGGAAGAGGGGCAAATTGGGGCCCCGATATATCGGACCTTTCAGGGTGACCGCTAGGGTGGGTAAGGTAGCATACCGCATGGAGCTACCTGCGGAGTTGAGCTAGATCCATAACACCTTCCACGTGTCTCAGTTGAGGAAGTGTGTGACCGATGAGACGGTAGTAGTGCCACTAGAGGACATTCAGGTGGATGCGAGCCTGAATTATATCAAGAGACCGATCGCGATTATGGATTGAAAGGTGAAGGTTTTGAGGAACAAAGAGGTGCCCCTGGTTCAGGTTCAGTGGCAACATCGGAAAGGGTCCGAGATGACTTGGGAGCCAGAGTCCAAGATGCGGGAGCAGTATCCGGAGCTATTTGAGGAGCTTGACTTCGAGGGCGAAGCCTGATTTTAGTGGGGGAGAATTGTAACACCCCAAGTCCAAGTATTCCTTGTGAACCTTAGTCTATTGAGAATTTGTTCATTTGGCCCTTGGTAGAGAAAAATTGATTAATGGGTACGCGGGGCATACTAGAATGTACGCTCAGCGTACTCATATACGTGCTTTGGACGCGGAGGCCACCTAGTACGTTGGGCGTACCGGAGGTTATGCTGGGCGTACTAGGCCCAGAATGGAAACCCTAATTTGAGGTGTAGCCCTATATAAAGGAAGTGATGGCCTCATTCCTGGCCACCATTCCCAGACTCCAAACCTTCCTAACCTTAAATATACGTCTTCTTAGCTGGAGAGTGCATTGGAGAGCTTGTGAGCATATTCTTGTGATCTTGAATAGGAGAAGGAGCTTTGGAGAAGACAAGTGAGAGTCCAGGCTTTTGGATCTGAGTTTAGCAGTGATGAAAGCTTCACATAGAGGTATAAATCTCCAAGCTTTCTCACTATTTCGTTTTGTGCATTTTCATGGAGTATTTTAGGGTTTTGTCCCAAAAGATGGAGACTTTATGTGATAATGAGCTCAAAAGATCTTGATCTACCCCTTTCTAGTGTATTTTGTGGACTTGAGTGATAAAAATCCAATCTTGGACGTTAGGAGTAAGCCATGCATGAGATATGAGCTTCATGAGGAAAGATGATGGATTTTTTGAGTGTTAGAGACCCAATCAGCCATGCAAAGGCTTAAAGTCACTGACTTTATAGATTAAGACACATTAGAGAGTCCAGATCTGAGATATGAGCCTATGTCTTAACTGGTTAAGACCAAAAATGTGAGAAGAGTGGAACTAGGGCGTACGCTGGGTGTAAACCCCGTACGCGTGGCGTAGGGGTCGAGCATCCCTGATGCCTGCATCGCAGCCGAGTACGCCGCGCAGCGTACTCCCTGCTATTGACTTTTGTTGACTTTTAGGGTTTGATCAAAAGTGAAGACTATTAAGCCTATGGAGGGGTAAAATGGTCTTTTCACCCTTCTGTGAGTGTAAAAGGGTTAGTCTAGTTCTAGAGAGCCAATATTGATTAGGGATAATTATTATGTGTTAGGCGGAGGCTAGACTGGTGGGTAGAGTTCGAGATTCCGAGTTTGGGGTTTTCTTTTGCTAGCTTACGAGGTGAGTCTTCTCACTATACTTACCTTGAGTGGTCATTTTATGTGTGACTAGAGGGTCTTATGTGAATGAGCTGTGTATTGAGATATCCTGCTATTTGTTATGTGATATGTTTACTGTGCATTATATTGAGCTGCTGAATTGAGGGACCAGAGGGTCCATCTTAGTTGTGGGACTGGAGGGTCCCACTGAGACACATTGACCGGAGGTTCTTATTGAGTTATAGCCTCGATTGGCTGATGTGTTGTGTGTCGTATTTTGGGGAACTCACTAAGCTTTATGCTTACCGTGCTATGTGTTATGTGTTTCAGGTAGTTCCGAGGATCGCGGCAAGGCACCGGCATAATTGTACACACTGGTGGGATA
The DNA here is from genome assembly GCF_052849685.1 of Lactuca virosa. Classification (NCBI taxonomy): domain Eukaryota; kingdom Viridiplantae; phylum Streptophyta; class Magnoliopsida; order Asterales; family Asteraceae; genus Lactuca; species Lactuca virosa. The sequence continues at coordinate 3,943,900 of NC_136434.1, forward strand.
TTTTTTTTATGATTCTGGGATTGTGTATTACATTGTGATGTGAATTTGGATACTTGTGTTTTGAGATGGTGAAATGAGAATTTAATGTGTTTTAAAAATCAAAAATTTGTTTGAAAATTTCACGTCGTTACAACGTGTCAGATCGGTATGGTTATAACCTCATCACATTTTAACCTTAATTAAACTTATTGGTTTTAAGGTAGTTAGTGATTCAGTAGTTATTTATACAATACTACTTTATACTTTCATTTTCTCATTACATTAATATAGTGATCTTCTCACATAAAAAGTAATGCAAACTATTTTCTAGTAAAGATAGTTATAAACTTGGGAAAACTTACATCATTACAAACGTCAAGCAGAACAGTCGAGTCTTAGTACATTCAGTTAGAAGGGGGCCTATAATGCTAACTATATGATTCCTTGGTAGATGCATTAGGGGTATATATTAATCGGGTTCGGTAGACAGTAGAATGTGTGTTTTCCGCTTCATTTCTTGTTCCTTGTTTGGTTGTTGGCTTAGAGCAGATGCACCCAGTCTACTATCTAATCGATCTTAGCTATATATATATATATATATATATATATATATATATATATATATATATATATATATATATATATATATATATATATATATATTTCGTATACACCAAGTAATCATAAGGAGTACCAGGTATGGGTCAGGTCATAGTATACAAATTCAATACACCGTTTTCTAGTACAAAAACAAATTTTTCAGATAGAACATTTAGTAGGCTAAACTAGAAACTTATCAGTAAAAGGGTTTAATTCATTTTATTAAACCAGTATAACTTAAATGACCGTTAGTGGTTAATTCCATAATACCTTAGTTTATACATCAGGGTTATATATAATTAATATATGGTAGGTAGTTGGATGTGTGCTTTCCGCCTTACTTCATGTTCCTTGTTTGGTTGTGGGCTTAGGGCAGATTCACACAATTAACTATCTGTTCGATTTTAGATTATATATAGCTAGTATAAACTAAGTGATTATAGAAGGAACTATTGTGGTTACCATTTTTACTAAAGGAAATAAGGGTTTTTCTTAAAGAATGTTTTCATCAAATATAAAGGAACTATTACAGTTACCTCCGTGAGTACCAAATGAATACGTCAGGGTTATATACAACGAAGATCTAACAAACAATGGGATGTGTGACTTCCGCCCCATTTCCTGTTCCTTGTTGGATTGTGGGCTTAGGGCAGATTCACACGATCGATTGTCTGTTTACTCTGGATTTTATATAACTTATATCCATTTAGTACTCATATAAGGGATTGTAGAGCCATTTTTACTTATCTTTCATCATATCAGAAGATATAGGATCTTCTAGATGAACAGGCGAACTTTTCTAAAAGAACTTACAACTTACTCTACATGACTAAAATACTTATGAACTCACCAGCTTAAATGATGATCTACTCTTTCAAAATAACTTGTATTCTCAGGAAACTAGTAGACAGGTACGCGCACTGGGATTCAGAAGATGGAGCATAGTAGCTTCATTTCTTGTTTTGTTATTTACTTGAAGTCAGTCTTTTGTGAATCACATACTTTGTAAAACACTTTAATATTAATGCAATGGATGCTTGTTACTTTGATTACTATGATGTGTGTGTTGTGATACTAAACATGACGTCCTCCGCCCCCAAATGTTTCCGTCGTTCCGGTTTGGGGGTGTGACATAATCAATGGATTGTCCATGGAGGTTAACCCATGGATCCTACGTAAAATGAAAGGTCATTAGGGTTTACAAAGTGTAACCTTAGCATTTTCCACACTATAAATAGAACCCCCTATGGCCAAAATTGGTTACACCATCTTGCCACAAGTTTCTTGGAGAGTGATATTGATTTTGTGCAAGTAACCTATTCTCTCAAGCCTCCTCTTGCATATTGGTGTTTGTGAACCATTATAGGCATCACACTTGAGGTGGTCAAGCTTTCAAAGATCAAGAACTACAAGTCCTTCTAAGAGGTAAGTAATCTAACTAGTTGTATTGTTCATTTGACAATTTGTATGTTAGTTAGGAAAATGCTTTGGAAAAATTGAAAATGCATGTATAATTAGAGAAAACATAGATCCAAAGCATTTAGGGTTGCATGTGCACCATAGGAGTGTTATAGTGCTCCAAACCCAACAATAGCTTCATATGAATAAGTAGCAAACATAAATGTTACAAACATTATTAGGGGAACACCTAAAATAACAGTAATATATATACTAAAAACAACAGAAAGCACTTTCAAGTTATAACATTTCAAACATGTGAGCTCATGTGACAACCCAATTTTCAAAAGAAAATTTTCATTTTTAATTAGTCAAACACTTTCAAAAAACCACAAAATCTCAATTACAATTGTTTTCAAATCCATAACAATAACAATATTATTTCAAATCATCAGAGTGTCCCATAAAAACGCCTGAGAGAGAGTGAATGTCGTGTCATCAAGCCTTGCCCTTGCCCTTAGGCTCAGATGTACCTGAAACAAATCCACATACTGTAAGCTAATGCTTAGTGAGTTCCCCAGAGCATACCCCGCACACAATCCACATAACATATATCATATTAGCTATAAAAGCTACATATACCACATAAACCATGCATACAAACATAGAAGGAAGCCATGGAAACCCTCTAGGGTCTTACACCTAGTGCCACTGGAACCCCCACATGGTCTTAACTACCTACCATGGGAACCCCCACATGGTCTTCCTGCCATCGGAACCCTCACATGGTCTTTACTAACTGCCATGGGAACCCCCACATGGTCTTCAGTACCAAGCAATTATCATACAAACTATACATGCAAATATACTAGGATGCCATGGAAACCCTCCAAGGTCTTACACCAAATGCCATGGAAACCCCCACATGATCTCAGTCTACTGCCTTGGGAACCCCCCGGGGTCTTCCATGCAAATGTCATACTAACATAACGCATAACCATTCGATAATCTACATATCACAGAATGGGTCGGCCTTGGTGCCATAGACCCATTGGTATGGTGAGAAGAATCACCTCTCGAATGATGAACTAACAAGCTAAGATCAGATAAATCCCACACACTGCTCCAACTCAATTGTCGATAATCATCATGTGATTAACTTGTTACAATCCTGAAATACCATAATTCTCCTCAAAGTCAATTCTGGTCAACCCTGGTCAAAGTCAAGGTCAACAATCCATGTTGACCTCAACTCGTCGAGTGCATCCAACAACTCGTCGAGTTCCTTCCGAGTCTATTCCACTGAATTCCGAGTCAACTCGCCGAGTCACCTAAGTGACTCGTCGAGTTCATCAAATTTCCAGAAGACCAAAATTTCATGCAGACCAAAACTCTAATCCTTCACTAGACTCATTAAGAATCTCGAAAACGTGTAAACCCTACCCGGCTCGTCGAGTCGACTATGGGACTCGACGAGTTCCTTCAGTCCTTTTTGTGTTCAGTCCTTTCTAGAGGGATCCAAGGTCCCAAACTTCATATCCAACTTATCCTAGTGTAGCTACCATGTAAAGTTGCAAACTTTACGTGCATGCAAGGCCTCACAAAGCTAAAACACCAAAAATAGGGTTCCTACAAGGTTTTTGTGCATGGAAAGGGCCTAAGCTGGATAAAGTGAGCAACTTTATGTCATTGAGGACCTAGAAATGTCCAGATCTGGAACCATATCCTTGTAATAAGTCCAAATCTGAGTATGACACCCTTTTGGCACCAAAAGTGACCATTTACTACTAAGAAAAGAAATCTAAGAAACTAAAGGTCAAGTTAGTGACTTTATACTTCAATATGGTCGCCAATAGAGAGTAGATGTCGGATCTACTGCTTCCCTCTTTGCTCCTTCTTCTTCAAGCTCTAAAATCTTCACAATTCCACCAAAAATCACTCTCAAAAGCTCTCTCTCTCTCTCTCAAGAAGGTGCAAGGCTCAAACTAGGGTTTTCTCTGGCTGTAGGAACGATGGAAGAGGATGCAAATGAGCCATAAGTTCTTTAACTAGTGTAACATCCGGAGTCCCAGGTACATCATTTTGATTATTTACTTTTGAAGTTTATAGAATTACTCGACGAGTTGGTGCTACAACTCGCCGAGTAGTATCGCGAATGGTCATGTGGGTTTAATAACCTACTCAACGAGTCCGAGAGGCGACTCGCCGAGTAGGCGTTGGGATGAGAAACCCTAAATCCCCGGGTTTGGGGCCTATTTAAAGGCACTTATAGCCTCATTTGCGGCTACCCTTCCTTGATAGAAAACCCTAAACGACCTGTGAGCCTAGAGAGAGAGAGTGCTTTGCTAATTGTGAGTGTTTGGTGCATTTTTTGAAGAGAAGAGAAGATTTCCATGTCGAGGGACAAGGGGGTGCTGCTAGATCTGAAGTTGTTTCACTTCAAAGCTTCTGGGAAAGGTATAAAGCTTTCACCTTTCTCATCCTATTGCATAGATCTTATGATTTTGTGAATCTAGGGTTTTTCCACCCAAATATGAGGACCTTGAGGGTTCCATGCTCAATGAAAGGGTTGAACTTCAGATCTGGACCATGTGAGGTCCCTAGAGTCCAAAAGTCCCTGCTTTATCCAACCATAATAGTGATCTTGAGTGAAAAACCTTTTTTGGGGTGTGTTTTGGCATTTTAAGCTCAAAATGCCATGCATGAACGTAAAGCCTGTGACTTTACGTGATAGATGAGCCTTAGGAGTGTAGATCCAGAGTTTGGGGAAGTTCCCTGCCTTGAAAACGACTGAATGAGAGATGAGTCTGAATGGACTCACCGAGTCAAGAAGCCGACTCGACAAGTCGGATGGGGTTGTCCCGATGGATTAGATCGTGCAACAACTCGGCGAGTTGATGGGTCAACTCGGTGAGTTAAGCCAGACTTTTGAGTAATTTTGGGAATGGCGAGCAGACTCGTCAAGTTCCATGAGTGCACTCGACGAGTAGGGTCAACATGGACTGTTGACTTGAGTTTGACTTCTGTTGACTTAGGGTTTGGTCAACCCTGTCTTTGGGAAACCATGGAGGGGTAAAATGGTCTTTTCCCACTTCAAGAGAGAGACAAAGAGAGATAACTTAGTGAAATGTATAATATTAAGAGTTAATTAGATATACTTGTCTTATGTGATTAGGAGGAGGCTAGATTGGTGATTTGTGTGCGAGAGTATTCATTCACTCAGCTTACTTACGAGGTGAGTCTTCTCACTATACTTGCCTTGAGTGGTACATTGTGCGAATTAGTTGTTTATTGTGCTTATCTGTGTATTTGATATTTTGCATTATGTCTTTGTGGTTTATGCTGAATATTGTTACTATGAGCTTACTGAGCTGGGACCGGAGGGTCCCCACTGAGACACACTGACCGGAGGGTCTTATCGAGTTATAGCCTAGAATGGAAAATGAGTTATATGTGGTATTTTGGGGAACTCGCTAAGCTTTATGCTTACCGTGTTATGTGTTATGTGTTTCAGGTACTTCCGATGATCGTGGGAAGGCCCCGACTTGATTATACACACACTCGCTTTGGGAATATATTTTGGAGGATCCTGCTTTATGTGATAAACAACTATTGATAAATAAATTGTACTAATGTTGATACTAGAGATTTTCGGGAAATATGATATGTGATTTTTATGTTCAAAAATGAAAATTTTGGTTTGAAAATTTCGGTGTTACAACTAGGGTACAAACCCCTGAAAATTAGGGTTTCTCTTTATAGTGCCTACTCGTCGAGTCGGGCCTTCCGACTCGTCGAGTAGATCTGAAGTCCCGCGTCCTCATCATAACTTCTACTCGACGAGTTGGAGCTCCCCAACTCGCTGAGTCCAAGCACAAAGCCCTAAAAACTTAGATAAATTAAATGATACATGTAACAGGTGTTATAGCTCACAACCATTATTTTGACGTTTTTAAAACCACGTGTATTCCTAGGGAACCAAGAGATGGAAGTTCGCACTCCCTAAAGCCGATTGATCGGTGGAAGCACTGGAAGCTGTTAGAAATAAGGACGAGATGACGAATGCAGAATCTGAAGAACAATCATGAATCAATCACCATAATGTGCAAGTAACCTGACAAAGTTTCTGATTCTCAATAATTTGGATTTGAATGTACAGAGAACCCGTTTTCTGGGAAAAAGCTTACATTACAAACTAACCTAGTGATTATTTATAGGAAAAATAAAACATTTACCAAAATACAAAACCATAAAAAGGCTTCCCTAAATAACAAAAAATGCCAAATCAGTTTCAATATCTCAAAATACTCAACAATCTCCCCCTAGATATTGAAACTGATGAAGATCACGATTTCCAATCTTCTTGGCATTTCTCCCCCTAAATTGTGAGACTCATCAGTACATGGGGTCTTCAAGGTGAGAGAAACAAATATCATCTTCCAAATGCGAACTCCCCCTTGAATCTTCAACAAATAACATGGAGAGAATCCGGAAAGTTAAGAAGAATCACCAACAACCTACGCTATCTCAAAGAGCAAGTCTGTGTATAACATACTCTGTCATAAGGAGCGAGTTTGCCAAAATGGATCTTCAAAACCCGTCAGATTTGAACAAATGATGAAATAAATTCTTTTGAGATTTTTTGCAATTTTCAGAAATTAAAACCGGAAAAAAATTATTTTGTATTTTTCGGTTTTTAAATTTTAGACAAAAAATAGAATAAAAACAATTATTTAGAAGGGATTTGAAAGAATTAGACCAAAGAAAAAGGATAAGAAATGAAAATATTTTGGGTAGAAAGGGATAAAAATGGTTAAAAACTCGCTAAATTGTAAAGAATATGGTATCTGGGTTGAATCTGATAAGCTGCTCAAAGTATAGGGACATGAATTGTAAAATTGTCATCTTCTTCATGTGGACGGTGATAAACCCGTTCATTGACAGTGAAAAGTCAAAATCCCTTGATTCCAAAAATTACGATCGCCAACAAAATTAATCTCCGAATCCTGTGAAATTCCGATCACCCCTTCAAGTTCCGAACACATATAATTCCAATTTTGAATTCGATGTTTCGATTTCCGTTTCTGATTATGAAACTGAAATTAAATTCCGATCCACAACATTCCGATTTCTGAATATAGTGTTTAGAGTGTAATATCGATCCGCTTTCGGTTTGTAATATCCGGAATTCCGATTTTGGTATCAACGCTTTTTGTTCCGATTTGAAGTGGAAATTCCGATTTCGGATTTTTGTTCCAATCAGAAGTTCTCCGATTTCCGATTATAAGTCCTTCGGTTTTTAGATTTTCTGAAAACAATTCCGAAACAACTTCCGATGACAAGTTTCCGATTGCGAGTTTCTTGATCAATTCTGAAATCCATAAAAAATCCGAATCATTCAGTCTCAAGTTCCGATTTCGGTTTTGAAGCGTGAAATTCCGATTTTGGATTTTAGCGGTTGTAATTCCGATTTTCAGTTTAAAGTTCCGAATTCTGATCTTATTAATTCCAATTCGGATTCCGAATATCGGAATATGAACAGTAATTCCGACTACACCTTCAATTCCGAACAGGCATCCGATTTCCAAAACGAATTCAACCATTTTGACCAAACTTCCTAAATCAACCCTTTATTTCTTCAAAGTTCCGAAATAAACCCATGAAAACCAAAATTCCGAATTTGACCATCCTTTTGCAATACATTGACAGCTTGCACTTTCCTTTTTGTTGAAATGTCAGATTTAAACCTCTTTTTTGCAGAAAAAGTCACTTTTCAGCCACTTTATCAACTTTTTGGCAGCCTTTAAATAAAACAAACATGGTATCAACTTTTTGTACAAGATTTGACAATTCCAATCAATAAAAATTGATTTCTTCAACAGAATTTCACCCCTTTCTCATTTTATTTTTTTGATAAAGGTTTTATGAAACCTTTAGGATCCATTTGAGATTCAAACTAGTAGAAGACTTCTTGCAAACCCATTTCTTTGAAGAATAACGATCATCTTCTAAAAATGATATCCGCTTCTTAGTTGGAAAACAAAATTTTCCATAAATCCTAGTGACCCAACCAAATTCCTTTTTATTTTTTCTCCAACGTCTAACACCTCCATTTGAATAAAAGTGAGAATTGAGTTTTCTTTGAACATGTTTGGCTTCAACTTTCTTCTTTCTTTCTGTTCATATTTCAAGACTTCAAATATGATTTTCGGATCTGAACATGCTCACTTTTCGTGATCTGAACATTAGAAGTCTTTTGAACACAATCATTAGGAGTTTGATAAATCTGAACATCTTGCATAATAGGCTTTCTATAAGGAACCATTCCTTCAAAAACATCATCAGAACATGAAAAATCATCTGTTTGAGTTCCAATAGAACAAAACACCTTTGTTTTCACTGTTTCAGAAGATTTGTCTTCAGAACAACTAGATTCAGATTGTGACACTTCTGAAAAACTTGAAACTTTTGACTCCCCCTCAAGAAGAACATCTGGAGTCACTTTTTCTTCAGAAACTTGAAGAACATCATGAACTTTGTGAAGAACACCAAGAAAATCTTCCTTTTTCTTTTCAGCTCTTTTCATCTCCAAAATCCGTTGTTTATTTTCTCGATATAAATGTCTTTAGATAATACAAAATTGCTCTAATAATTTCTCATTCTTTTGTAGATTACACATATACATATATGTGCATTCAGATATTTTCTTATCAACAAAAATATTATACAAATCAGTAGAATCCTTCAACATAGATTGACCAAGAATATGATACATATTTAATTTGTCAACACCATAGATTGGTTTAGTAACCTTTAATCCAAGTTCCAAAATGGAGTCAAACAATAAATTTGTTTCACCCATTAGATCTTCAACAAAAAATTAATCTTGAAGAGAGAGAAAATAGATTTGATAAGATTTCTAGAGAGAGAAAACGGATCTGAGATGATTTCTAGAGAGATAAAACAGATCTGAATACAAAAATGAGAATAAAACATGAATTTCTTCTTCTATTTCTCATTCAAAACACGAATCAAGAACAAATCAAGTGAAAGAATGTGTAGAAAATAATAGATCTGAATTGGTTTTTGTAAAATAATATTAAAAATTTTACTTTTTCTTTTCAGAAAACTTACAAAACTTGCAGAACAAAGTGAGATTCATGAAGAAAATTTCGCCATATCTGCTCGATTCTTGCGATAATTGTAACACCCAGAATCAGAAAGACCAAGAAAAGGAAGGAAAGGCTCTAAGTCAAGAGTCAACTCGTCGAGTCCAAGGAGGAACTCGACGAGTCGAAGCGGGATCTGGGGCATAGAGTAAGTGACCGACTCGGCGAGTCGGCTAGTGGACTCGGCGAGTCTGGTCTGGGCGAGAAAAACCCTAATCCTGGGGGTTGTGCCCTATTTAAAGAACATTACATCCCTTCCCCTGCCTCTTTACTCCCCTTTTGAGATCCAGAAACCCTAAATCGTGAGTGAGAGCCCTTGGAAGCAATTTAGAGCCTAGATAAGTGATTTTGGTGGAAAAGGGCATGAAGATCAAGAGGCTTGCTGCAAAGGAGTGGTGTAGATCCGGGATCTACTTCAGTTGGAGCATATATTGGAGGTAATAAGTTGTTGCTTTGGCTTTATTGCAAATAGATCTATCTTATGTTTGAGACTTGGGGCATTTTGGGCCTGATTGAGATCTATGTCGAGTTAGAGGCCTAGATCTGAGGTTGCTACCTCAGATCTAGACTTGTGATGGTCCAGAAGGTCATAAAGTTTATGTCAATAAGTTATTGGTAAAGCCCCTTTGCCTTAAACCCTAGCCCTAGAGTGTTTTGGGCCTTTAGCTCCTTGGTTTCACGTAAAGTTTGCAACTTTACGTGGGGGATAGACTGTAGAAGAGTGGATCTATAGATTGGAGCCCCTGCATGGCTCGAAAATCCATTGTATGGATTGAGAACTGGAGAGACTCGGCGAGTCACATGGGTGTACTCGACGAGTTGTATGAATATGTGCATGGGCTCGGCGAGTTGGAAGAACAACTCGGCGAGTCTGTTGAAGATCGCCTAGGACTCGACGAGTCAGGTCGCAGAACCCCCAACCTTTTCTGGTTAAGACGCAGATCAGTGAGTTGAGCGGTGACTCAGTGAGTTGGATAGGATGGGACTCAGAGATCGTTAAACTCGACGAGTCCTGGGGTGACTCGGCGAGTTGGGTCGTATTTTGAGAGCTTCTGAGTTTAAGGACTCGGCGAGTCTTCGGGTTGACTCGGCAAGTCGAGTCAACTGGAAGGTTGACTTTGACCAGGACTTTGACTTTAACCAGAGTTGACTTAGTTTGACTTCTAGAGTTCAGTTTGGAACTAAGTGTTTTATTGATATTAGTAGCTCGGGGAGATAGCGGAGCAGCGGTTCAGAGAGTGGTCGGACAGCAGCCAGAGGGTTATCAGCAAAGTCAGCAGTGCGAGGTGAGTCTCCTCACTGTTTGTATGGGTCTACGGCCACAATGCCGACCCATTTAGTTTATGTATGGTAGGAAGACCCGGGGGTTAGCCCTAGGCATTATGCATGAAAGACCAGGAGGAGGCTCCTGTTGGGTTTTGAGCATTCTAACACTCCTAAGTGTACATGCAACCCTAAATACATTGGATCTATGTTTTCTCTATTATACATGCAAATATGAATATTCCAAGGTATTACCCTATCTAGCATAAAATCCTTGATACTTGGGTAATATAACAAGTTAGAATACATACCTTTTAATGAAGCTTGAAGTCTTGAACTTTAAGAGCTTAGCCCCAATAGTGTGGAAGCCTCAAATGGAATCACAAATCACCAAAACACCTTGGAAGAACTTGAGAGAATATGTATGCACACTAAAATCGGCCCACTCTTATTTTCACACACTTGTGCCAATTTTGTGAGCCAAGGACCCCTTTATATATTATGGAGGATTAGGGTTACATCCATGTAAACCCTAATACCCATGACCTTTCATTTACATAGGATCCATGGGTTAAAAGCTCCATGGACCATCCATGAAAGCTTAGCCCAACCTAAATGAACTTGGCCCATTCCATATATATAAGAGTCCATATTTAATTAGTTCTTTTTGATCACTTAATTAATTCTTGATCAATACTAATTAAATAATATGATTCCATATTAATATATTAGAACTTATAATATATTAATATAAATCATAAATATACTATTCTCAAAAGACTATCCATATAAATTGTGCCGGTGAAGTGCAACCCAAATGGAACATGCCGGGTCGGGTCAAGTACATACCAAATATAGTTATGGACTTAGACATTAATCCAACAGTCTCCCACTTGGATAAGTCTAAAACTATTATTGAGTATGACTTCAAAACCTAACTGGCAATCGTAGCTCTTAAAGCCGCTGTCGAACTCTAACCTTGTCAATGACTTGTCCATTAGATAAGGGATCATATATTCCTCCATTCTAGATATCATATGGACTGAGACATGGATTATCAATCATTCTCTCTGTCCATTTGTTGTTTCCCGATTTTCGATTTATGATGACTGACTGATTGAACAAATCAAATCAGTCCTGGCTTGGCCAAGCACTCACATGTGTCATCGCTAAATCATCGAGGGGCCCACATATATCGCTTTTATCCCGAAGGTAAAAGGAATGGATAAACTTCGACTCATATGGCTTGTTCTACTACTTGTTGAATCATACACAAAGGCACGTTTTATAACATCGAGTTACCAAATGCTTTTCGTGCAATCAATGTATAACCAACTCATAGTAACAACTCATATCTCTAGGTTTGAAGAATATAAGATATTATCGTCTCATGATCACTCGTGATAAAATCCATGAAGTGATTCAAATGAGCGCGGGTTGAATCCAATACTCAGAACTTATGAGCACTCATGAGTGTTGTAGCACCACTTTGTCCACCAACTTGGACCTCTACAAACCAACCCATGACAGTCTTGATTCATATCTACTTCCAACATATGACCGACTGTGGATGGTTTGAATAACTTAATCATTCAGGAAGAGCGACTTAGTTATTCTGGAAGTCAAAACATGCAAAGTGAAACACAAGAATAAATGAATCAAATATGGTATCAAACCCAATGAATATAAATAAACACTTTTATTTATCACCATACTGATTACTCATTATTCATTGTTTCGGTTTTATCAACTTTATACTTGAATTAAAAACACTAGTTGTCCCATGCTCCAAGCATGTACACTATGTTTTTCTTAAACAATAGCTTTGCCATACACCAAGTATGCACTCTATGTTTGTCTATGTTCCTTACTTTGTGAAATAAACCAATTGAACATAATTTCAATGATTCTAATTTCACACTCCCAAATCCTTATCGAAAAATGTGAGAATTTCAAATTCCTATCATTTATCGAAATCTGTTTAGATTTTAAACTTTTATGCACTGACCCTCCTGTAATGAATATGTACAAAGTCACAAAGACTTGTCAACAGTCATTATAAGGTATTCCAATGGAGATCAACTCCATGGAAACTAAGTCTCATATTCAAAGTACATTGCTTTGGACATGCTTCTTGCATTAAGTTTTCTAATCTTACACAGATAACTTCCACCTATGGAGACAACTCCATATTCTCATTTTGACTATCACTTCTGAATAAGAGATGCCTCTTTTCAGAATATGTCAATATGGTCCTTCCAAAATTAGCACTATACTTCCAACTGTCCCTGAGCAACCAATCTTTGGTAAACCTCAGATTGTCCTCGACAATTGCTTAATCATTTTAGTCATATCCAATTCTAGACCTTTTCCCTTCTTAATGCCTCTGGGCATTTGGAAAAATTTAGAAATGACAAATATTATAGCACATGCAATCGATCCTGTACCCAAAGCAAATGGTACACGATTCATGATGTCTCACATAAAGACATGATTCTAGACCAGTCTTTTGCTACAATATTTTTATTTGCCGTGTTTTCAAAATTTGACTATGAAGAGGGATGCCGTAATCATAATCGAATTTTGAGAATGCAATATATAGAATTTCCTTAAGTTGAACCAATCCAACATGAAATTCATATATATATTCTTGACTAAAGATGATTAAGGTCTCAATCTAAGCCTTTAGAACTGAAATGAAGTATATCTTCTCCCTTAATTATAGCAAAACAACTTTTTCAATCCCTGCAGCCTCACGAATTGAAACTTTTGTTTTCTATAATTAACATTGCTAACTTGCAACACTAACAATAATTATCATGCTCCCACTAACATGATGATTATTAGCATAACACTTATGCTCCCACTAGCTTTGACATGTACTCAGAATCAGCTGGACTTCTAGAAATCAATACTTTATTGACTTTCTTACCAAAGTTCAGATTTCTGATACGAGATGCTTTGATAAAACTTTATCAGAATCATACACATTTCCTTAGATAGCATGCATGTGTGTCTAAACAATTTCAGAACTATGAAAAGGGATGTCGTAATCATAGTCTCAATTGTTTAGACCTTTTGCCATCTGCTTCAAATCTACTTGGTGGAAGTGTTTCCTCACCATCATTTTCATGAATCGGAGAGAAACCTTATGACCCTTAGATTTTATGGTGTATGTGTTCTTATCCATATGAATCATCAAAACCATAGTCACAAGACAAGGATAATGACAAATCCAAACTCATATGGACTGAACTTATGCAATCTTAACTTCTTGCCACCTGGCAGTACAGGGCCTGCCATTGCTTCCAAGTTGTTATGCAACCAATTGAGAACTTTCAGAACTCCTATGCAAAGCCAACTTTAACTGGAATGGGCACAGAATATGTCAACATGATAGGTTATAAACCTCAAGTCGTGTGCTAGTGAAGAACCTCAGGTTTTATTCTTGATTAGTTCTTGAAATTCTTTTTAGGATCTTTAAGACTCCCACTATCCTCTTGACATATAAGACTATCTTTCCAAATATTCAAGAGATAGTGCGGATTCTTTATCAAGACAAACACTTCACACAATTGGCCTGAGTTGGTCTTTGTTTTATCCAAAACATCACAACTTACCAATTTCAAATGTACAAGAGTAGGACACTTTTACTCTTACATTTGACAAGTGTTTTAAACCTTTCTTTAAGATATGTCACTCAAGTTACAATCTTGGAGTATGACTCTAAGAATTGTTTTGGAACGAAGTATGACTCATCTTCCTGATCTAACCATTTCAACAATTCATGACTCCTCTTCTTAGTCATAAGAATGCACTAAGATGACCTTTAGAGGACTAATTGTGATATGATTTCTAAATCATTAAGATGATCACAAACATGATACTAAAGTACTCTCCCATCTTTTCAGATTTGAGAAACTTTTATCTTTCTGCCTAATTTGATTCTTCCCATTCGTTCTGCCATACATTGAGACTTTTCCAATGTTTCAGAATTATACTTAAACTTGTAAGTATAACCATATTTACTAAACTTTAGTAAATCAAATAGTCTTAACGAGCTTTGTGGTGGTCATGACCAGTGCACAAGAATGTGTACTCGATCCCTTTAGTCCTTCACTTGACTCATACATCCATGTGAACAAGTAATTAGTCTTGATTTCCCAATGCTTGAAAGTTCTCATTCATCATACTATTCAACTTGCATGATTCCAAGTTTCGGTCCAATTGTAACTTGGGCGATGAGGAACTTTCCTGATTTGGTAAATTTAGACACTACCACAAATGAAAGAATCAAATCCATTTTCCAATATTGCTGTCAGTGGAATCATATAAGCAACAATTTTCCACAAATGCCATTGTAAGGATACTTCAAATAAATAAAATTAAACAATTTTCTTTTATTTTAAAACTTTGCGGAAAAACTTATCCTTACAATCCACATGGAAAATTGTTGTTATCTATTCCTTAGCAATATATCATAACTTCTTAAGCAACTGCTCAAAATTCTGATGCGATCGAAATCCACCTTCGCGATCAGAATCAGCATATACTTCCTTTAAGATTTCTCTCTATTCTTTGATTCTTAAAACATCAACATGTGACCCAGTCACATCATGTAATGAGGATCTCAGAATAGAACTTAACAGAGTTAGATAATGGGCTCTACCTGATGTAGAGTCAAACTTATTGACTTTAACATCACCAAGCAAATAGATATGATCATTAAGGTTCATTTCATAGTCTGTTTCATAGTAGTCTCAAAGGAACTCACTATGTGACTTAGAAAGTGATTGAACATCCAACTTTCTCAAGACTTTGACACCCAACTGTCCCGGCTTGTCAATATGTGACTTCATCTCTAAGATGTGATCACACATAGACCTTGCTTGCCATTAGGGCTTGAGTGACCTTGAACTTGTGGGTTAGGGAGAATAATTGGAGGAGGTGGAGGAAGAGAAGTATGACTTCCATGAGCCAAACTCGGGAAGTCATATTCATTGGGAAAGCTTGGTTTGGGAAGATCATTGTTATCTAAACCAGACATCAACAATGGGAGAAATTCACGTAAAGTTGATTTAAGTCCTTAATATAACACCCAATATGCTATATTAAGGCTAGGACCCAACAAACTATTTTATAACTTGGAAGAGGGATGCCGTAATCCAAGCTATAAAATATTTGAAGGTAGGTGAATGACAATTCACCAATTTCCACCAAGATAAACGAAATGTATTATTAGGTTTTAATTGGTTTTGAAGCTCCTAGATTCTTTTGAGATTCATTGAACTTTTCAATGGCATGTTTCAATCTCGAGTGTGCCCTTCAGGTTTTTTGACTAGGATGTCGAGGATCACAAAACAAGGTGTGAAGTAACCATGCAAATATACTTGGTACCCTTAATATTTACTCCTCAATCGATGTGCCGGTTAACCACACACGCTCCAACGATACTATGATAAACATTAAGTTACCCTTTGCCTACCTTGTTAAGTCCAGGTTAGTGTGCCGGTTAACCACACACGCTCCACTAACAGCTTAAACAAAGTGCAAAGTATAATTTCATTGATTAGCACCTTATTCACATTTTCCTAAGTAACTAAGATTGGGAATTAATAAAAGGTTTAGTTACTTAGTATTTATCATTAATACTTTTAATGAAGGGAGAATTATAGTCCTTGTCCTACCTGTTCGGCTAACGACCCTCCACCAGTCAAGGAAGCGGTGGGTGAGAGTGGACACCCATTAAACTGCCATTTTATAGGCAGTAACCTTATATCCCCCTTATAGACCGGCTTCGTGAATGAGGCCTACTAATGGTAAGACGACTTGCTCTTATACATATAATATATTAAACTTTTAATATTATAATAGTATAAGGGTGTATTTTAGACATTTAAAATACTTGGTGGTTTAATCTATTAATTAAACTATACTCTTAATTTAATTAAATTTAAACCATGTCATTATGGAATTATTAATTCTCTTTTAATTAAACACTTTAATTATCTATTAATAAAGTCCATAAGAGTTAATTGAATTATTCAATAAAAACATCATAATTCCAATTATTAAATTCAAATTAAAACCATTTTATTAATTGTTTAAGTTATGAACCCAAGAGTTTTAGAATTCAATTCTTTTTTTTTATCATAAAAAAACTTTTTCCAAATTCCAAAACTTGAGGGCAAGTTTTGTAACTCTTGAAAACTTTTGGATTCCATAACTTATGGAGTTAAATACTTGTTTTATGATGAAACTTTTCATGTTCCATAACTTAAGAACAAGTTATGGAATTCTTTAAAACATTAAGACCAAGTTTTGTAACTCCATAAAAAACTTTGAATCAATTTTTTTAAAAATCTTTTCATATCCATAACTTATGGAGGTTTCAAAAAACTCTTTAGATCAAACTTTTAAAACTAATAAAATAATCATATCATTTTATCTTTTACTAAATTTGACCTAATTCAACTCATATAGCAAATTATTCAAATTTTACAAATAATTCGTTTTTCATAAAACAAGTAATTATGTTAAAATTTGACAAACGTCATGTTTTTTTTCCTTTTTTTCCCAACTTGAAAATAAAACATTTGCATCAATATAACAGAAAACAACCTGGCTCTAATACCACTGTTGGGTTTTGAGCATTCTAACACTCCTAAGTGTACATGCAACCCTAAATACCTTGGATCTATGTTTTCTCTATTATACATGCAAATATGAATATTCCAAGGTATTACCCTATCTAGCATACAATCCTTGATACTTGGGTAATATAACAAGTTAGAATACATACCTTTTAACGAAGCTTGAAGTCTTGAACTTTAAGAGCTTAGCCCCAATAGTGTGGAAGCCTCAAATGGAATCACAAATCACCAAAACACCTTGGAAGAACTTGAGCGAATATGTATGCACACTAAAATCGGCCCACTCTTATTTTCACACACTTGTGCCAATTTTGTGACCCAAGGACCCCTTTAAATATTATGGAGGATTAGGGTTACATCCATGTAAACCCTAATACCCATGACCTTTCATTTACATAGGATCCATGTGTTAAAAGCTCCATGGACCATCCATGAAAGCTTAGCCCAACCAAAATGAACTTCGCCCATTCCATATATATAAGAGTCCATATTTAATTAGTTCTTTTTGATCACTTAATTAATTCTAAATTAATTCTTGATCAATACTAATTAAATAATATGATTCCATATTAATATATTAGAACTTATAATATATTAATATAAATCATAAGTATACTATTCTCAAAAGACTATCCATATAAATTGTGTCGGTGAAGTGCAACCCAAATGGATCATGTCGGGTCGGGTCAAGTACATACCAAATATAGTTATGGACTTAGACATTAATCCAACAGCTCCTGGCACACATTATGTTATTATGTATGGTAGGAAGACCCGGGGGTTAGCCCTAGGCATTATGCATGAAAGACCAGGAGGAGGCTCCTGGCACACAGTATGTTATTATGTATGGTAGGAAGACCCGGGGGTTAGCCCTAGGCATTATGTATGAAAGACCAGGATGAGGCTCCTGGCACACAATATGTTATTATGTATGGTAGGAAGACTCGGGGGTTAGCCCTAGGCAACATGTATGAAAGACCAGGAGGTGGCTCCTTGCACACTGTATACTATTATGAATGAAAGACCAGGAGGTGGCTCCTGGCACACTGTATGCTGAGTAGCCTAGTAGAGTAGTATGTATAGTTGTCTTTGTGATGCTTGCATGGAAGACCAGGGGGTGGCCCTTGGCACTTGTCTGTAAGACCCAGGGAGTGGCCCCGGGCTTGACAAGAAAGACCACGTGCGGCCCGTGGCAATACAGCAAGACTATGTTTGGCACATAGCACTTTACTTGATTATGGATATGTTTGTTATGCATGGCTCATGGTTACGTATGGTATGTATGGATCGGTTGGTTTGTATGGTATGTGGTATCTGGGGAACTCACTAAGCTTCGTGCTTACGGTTTTCAGTTTTGGTTTCAGGTATTCAGTTTTCAGAAGAGGAGCTCAGAAGGGTTGCAATGCACACACCATGATAAGTTAGCCTGGGATGTTTACTCTGATAATTAAACAAGTGTTTTGGAAATGAAACTATGATTCGTCATATAAACCCTTTTAGTATGTTTGAATGACTTAATGCTATGAATCAGTAATGTTTTTAAAAGAAATTTTTGGACTCGAAATTTGGGATGTTACAAGTTGGTATCAGAGCCTTGGTTTGAGGGATTCGGGCACACTCTCGGGTGTGTCTGAACTCAAACTGAGGAAGTGGTATAAATTTTCAAAAGGAAACAAAAAAAACCATATTTATAAAAGGATTTTGAGGAAAGAAAAGGGTTTTAGAAAAAGAAAAAGGAACTTTGAAAAGAGAAAAGGGTGTGGTGCATGCAATCAGCCGAGCTCAAGTAAGTTCTCCCAAATTACCCATACAAGTTTATGTTATGTTATGATTATGAGAATTGCATGCTAGATTAGGGCTAAGGATCTAGGAGGATGCCTTATATGCCTATTGTATGTGCTTGTAGACTTGCATGCTAGTACTGACCAGTCAGTAATAGGATAGCCTGTTTAGGTTATGCCTGATTGTATGAGCCTTTGAAGTGCATGTACAGATTCCTGATTAGAGGATAGAATGATTTGATTGGAATATGATGGTTAGATTTTCTATGGTCTGAATGCTGCTTGCTTTGTGCTTTGTGAGACTCTTAGTAATGTGAGCTAGCTATATTCATGAGGTAGCTAGTTGACATTACTGGGAATCTTTCAGCAGCTGAGGACTGGGTGAGTTCGGGAACCTAGGAAAGCCTAGGATGAGAGTAGTGCTGGGAGCAGTGTTACTAGTAGTGAAAGGGACTTGGTGAAGTTGAAGCAACCCTTGAGGAAAGTACGGATAGATGCGGAAGGTAGTATGGGCCCATACTACTGGAAGCAAAGGATCCGTACTCAAGTCAAGGAGGGCCGAGATGGAACCAGGAATCTTGGATAATGTGTGAGACCTCTCGGGGTATGTTTTGATCCGGTCATTTATGTGTTTATCTCCAGTATGGTGACCACGCGACAAGGAGCAGGAGGCTCAGGATTTGGATCAGGATCGGGCTCGGGCGCAGGATCCGAGCAAGTTGATGATGGGTTACGCGAGTTCATCGCGTCTGAGATTACGAGAGGCATCCTTGAGGCGACCCCGGTCATTTTCGGGTCGATCAAGGAGGGGATCATTGAGCTGATGGAGGATCGCCTCCGAGCTTTCAGGAGTGATTTGGCGTCTGGCCAGGTGAGTACGCGCACACTGTCCTTCAAGGACTTCAGAAGGAGTGGTGCGCCGGATTTTCACGGGGTGAAGGACCCCATTGCTGCCAGGAGATGGATCGCAGATATTGAGTCTGCGCAGTTGACGAGCTTCTGCCCGGAGGGGTCGAAGGTCTGCTTTGCGGCGAGATGTTTGAAAGACAGAGCTAGAGATTGGTGGGAGTCGGTTGGTGACTCATTGGGAGCCTCGGTCGTCGAGGCTATGACCTGGTCAGACTTTGTGACCAGGTTTAGGGCGGAGTTTGCGCCGGCGGTGGAGCTTCAGCAGCTGGCCAGAGAGTTCCTAGACATGAGGCAGACGACGGAGTCGGTGGCGGAGATTACCGCCAAGTTTCGGGAGAGGGCCTTATTGGTGCCTCAGTATGCAGGGGATGATGAGATGTAGAGGACCCGCTATCATGACATGTTGAGAGCTGATATTCTGGAGCATGTCAGCTTCTCGGCATGCCCGACCCTGGACTCTATGATTGCCAGGGCGCGGGAAAGGGAGATTGATTTGGAGCACATTGCGAAGAGGAGGTCGGATCAGACGTATACTTCGGAGGGTCCCGAGAAGAGACCCAAGACTTCAGATCAGCGATTAGTAGGTCGGCAGGTCCGAAGTTAGTGCAGCACGTGCGGAAAACCACACGAGGGAGTTTGTCGTTACAGGGGTTCAGGCTGCTACAAGTGTGGCAGTGATGGTCACGTCAGCAGGGACTGCCCACAGGGGGCAAGCCCATTATGTTTTCAATGCAATCAGGTGGGACACAAGAAGGCCGACTGCCCGACGGTGAGGGGAGGAGCAGGGAGTGCGTCTGCCCCGAAAACTTCGAGGATTACGGATGGGTGAGAGGGTAGGGTCTTGCAGTGACAGATGAGGGAGATCTGGATTACAGCAGGGAATGTTGCAGGTACGTATCTATGGCTATTTTTCGATTCTATATGTATTAGGGTTGTTCTTACCCGGACTCAGGTAATAGTATGTATGAGTTGTCTCTCTGCTTGTATTCGGATTGTTCTTTCAGAATTGTCATATGCCAATTGCATACCGGGAACTATTAGTAGCTAGTGTAGGGTCATCCCTCACTTCGGGTTCGAAGTGTCCAGTATTATCTCGATTATGACCAAAGCGGTTCAGGAGCGTTGCATGGAGGTTGGTGGACAGAGTCCATGGAGTAGCCCTCCACCATCATTAGGGTTTGGTGGTTCTAGTCTTGGTACTTGGGATAGCTTTTGGAAGCATCAAGGGAAGTGGTCTATCACTGATGGGGTTACCCTGAGCATTAGTGATTCGGACCTTAAGGGCATTAGTTGGAGCTCATGGGATTATCAGTATCGGGGATGATGGAGGTGTTCATCTAGTATTCAGTAATCGTACGATATTTGGAACGGACTAGTGATGGATCGCTAGCGACATCAAGGCGATGCTAGTTATCATGCCTTTTGTGCAAGGGAGGAAGGAATGGAAATCCTCGGGTTTTCGCTAGCGACATCAAGGCGATGCTAGTTATCATGCCTTTTGGGGGTACTAGATTGTGCTTGTATGCTCGACTATGGGTTAGTCGTAGCATCCACTAGCAGCCAGTCGGTGTGGAAAGGTGTTGTCAGACTACCGGATGGCCGTAGCATTCACCAGTGGTCAGATAGTAAGAAGAGTGTGGTAAAACTATGGTGTGGCCCGTAGCATTAGTTTAGTAAGACTGCGGTGTGGCCCGTAGCAATCGTATGTGAGGATAGTTAGATTGCGGTGTGGACTGTAGCATTAGTTTAGTTAGACTGTGGTGTGGCCCGTAGCATTAGTTTAGTAAGACTGCGGCGTGGCCCGTAGCATTAGTTTAGTAAGACTGCGGTGTGGCCCGTAGCAATCGTATGTGAGGATAGTTAGACTGCGGTGTGGCCCGTAGCATTAGTTTAGTAAGACTGCGGTGTGGCCTGTACCATTAGTTTAGTAAGACTGCGGTGTGGCCCGTAGCAATCATATGTGAGTATAGTTAGGCTGCAGTGTGGCCCGTAGCACTGGTTTAGCAAGACTGCGAGGTGGCCCGTAGCTTTAAGTTGGCTGGCAGCGCAGAAGTGTAGTAAGACTACAGGGTGGCCCCTAGCATTCGTCGGTCCCTATTCGCTAGTGCGAATGTATCAGGTGTGTGATTCAGTGGCAGGGTTTTTCAGATAGTTAAGTTCAGGACGGGGCAGCCGCCCGGATGTGAATGGGCCACATTATGGTTGGGTCCGGAAGGCGGTAGGTCATTGGAGACCAAGAGTGGCGTACGACTGCGGGTAAGCCGTGGCATTCATTAGTAGCTTAGTTTGCGGAGTGTGGGCGGGGGCCCGTATCTCCGAGGTAGCATGGGGGAAACTGGTATTCCGGGTAATGGTAGATCAGCTGGGACCAGGGCGGTCTCAGATCATCCGGTAGGCGGATGGGAGTCAACACGACTACATGCAGGAATGATGGTAAGATTTTCGGTGTGAAAAGCTGTGAGCTGATCGGATGATGCTAAGCTGCTCATCGCGGGATCGAATGATCTCAGAGTAAAGGATTTGGCTCGGTGACGCCGTTCTCTTCTGAGCCTTAAGCGTAGCAGAGAGGGATCTGCTACCCGAAGGATTGTCTGAATTCTCACGATTGGGTGGAGCTTTCAGTATTGGAGCATTGTATGGGGGTTATTCCGTGAGTATTGGTATGATGGCCAGCACTGGGAGTGGCCGGGATTGCGGTTTCAGCAGAGGATCGGTCCTCGAAGGAAATTGGGAAGGTTGTTGCTTGTGGAAAGTGCCTTAGAAAGGCCAGAGACAGTGTAGGGTAAAAGGGTAAACCCCTTGCGAATCCAGGGTAAGTGTATCAGGAGTATCGGTATGATTACCAGGTGGATAAAAGTGTTGTAATCGAGGGTAGTAAGTAACGGGTTATTCTGAAGGTGACATCTTCAAGGTTTGGATGGGATGGGCGGAGTGTGTACCTAGTGGTAAAGTGGCGGCCAGATCGTAAGGTAGTTGGCTGTGGCAGACTTCGAGGACGAAGTTTGGTTTAAGTGGGGGAGTGTTGTAACACCCAAAATCAGAAAGACCAAGAAAAGGAAGGAAAGGCTCTAAGTCAAGAGTCAACTCGTCGAGTCCAGGGAGGAACTCGACGAGTCGAAGCGGGATCTGGGGCATAGAGTAAGTGACCGACTCGACGAGTCGGCTAGTAGACTCGGCGAGTCTGGTCTGGGCGAGAAAAACCCAAATCACGGGGGTTGTGCCCTATTTAAAGAACATTACATCCCTTCCCCAGCCTCTTTACTCCCCTTTTGAGACCCAGAAACCCTAAATCGTGAGTGAGAGCCCTTGGAAGCAATTTAGAGCCTAGATAAGTGATTTTGGTGGAAAGGGGCTTGAAGATCAAGAGGCTTGCTGCAAAGGAGTGGTGTAGATCCGGGATCTACTTCAGTTGGAGCATATATTGGAGGTAATAAGCTGTTGCTTTGGCTTTATTACAAATAGATCTATCTTATGTTTAAGATTTGGGGCATTTTGGGCATGATTGAGATCTATGTCGAGTTAGAGGCCTAGATCTGAGGTTGCTACCTCAGATCTAGACTTGTGATGGTCCAGAAGGTCATAAAGTTTATGTCAATAAGTTATTGGTGAAGCCCCTTTGCCTTAAACCCTAGCCCTAGAGTGTTTTGGGCCTTTAGCTCCTTGGTTTCACGTAAAGTTTGCAACTTTACGTGGGGGATAGATTGTAGAAGAGTGGATCTATGGATTGGAGCCCCTGCATGGCTCGAAAATCCACTGTATGGATTGAGAACTGGAGAGACTCGGCGAGTCACATGGGTGTACTCGACGAGTTGTATGAATATGTGCATGGGCTCGGCGAGTTGGAAGAACAACTCGGCGAGTCTGTTGAAGATCGCCTAGGACTCGGCGAGTCTGTTCTTGGACTCGACGAGTCAGGTCGCAGAACCCCCAACCTCTTCTGGTTAAGACGCAGATCAGTGAGTTGAGCGGTGACTCAGTGAGTTGGACAGGATGGGACTCAGTGATCGTTGAACTCGACGAGTCCTGGGGTGACTCGGCGAGTTGGGTCGTATTTTGAGAGCTTCTGAGTTTAAGGACTCGGCGAGTCAAGTCAACTGGAAGGTTGACTTTGACCAGGACTTTGACTTTAACCAGAGTTGACTTAGTTTGACTTCTAGAGTTCAGTTTGGAACTAAGTGTTTTATTGATATTAGTAGCTCTGGGAGCTAGCGGAGCAGCGGTTCAGAGAGTGGTCGGACAGCAGCCAGAGGGTTATCAGCAAAGTCAGCAGTGCGAGGTGAGTCTCCTCACTGTTTGTATGGGTCTACGGCCACAATGCCGACCCATTTAGTTTATGTATGGTAGGAAGACATGGGGGTTAGCCCTAGGCATTATGCATGAAAGACCAGGAGGAGGCTCCTGGAACACATTATGTTATTATGTATGGTAGGAAGACCCGGGGGTTAGCCCTAGGCATTATGCATGAAAGACCAGGAGGAGGCTCCTGGCACACAGTATGTTATTATGTATGGTAGGAAGACCCGGGGGTTAGCCCTAGGCATTATGCATGAAAGACCAGGAGGAGGCTCCTGGCACACAGTATGTTATTATGTATGGTAGGAAGACCTGGGGGTTAGCCCTAGGCATTATGCACGAAAGACCAGGAGGAGGCTCCTGGCACATAGTATGTTATTATGTATGGTAGGAAGACCCGGGGGTTAGCCCTAGGCAACATGTATGAAAGACCAGGAGGTGGCTCCTGGCACACTGTATACTATTATGAATGAAAGACCATGAGGTGGCTCCTGGCACACTGTATGCTGAGTAGCCTAGTAGAGTAGTATGTATAGTTGTCTTTGTGATGCTTGCATGGAAGACCAGGGGGTGGCCCTTGGCACTTGTCTGTAAGACCCAGGGAGTGGCCCTAGGCTTGACAAGAAAGCCCACATGCGGCCCGTGGCAATACAGCAAGACTATGTTTGGCACATAGCACTTTACTTGATTATGGATATGTTTGTTATGTATGGCTCATGGTTACATATGGTATGTATGGATCGGTTGGTTTGTATGGTATGTGGTATCTGGGGAACTCACTAAGCTTCGTGCTTACGGTTTTCAGTTTTGGTTTCAGGTATTTAGTTTTCAGAAGAGGAGCTCGGAAGGGTTGCAGTGCACACACCATGACAAGTTAGCCTGGGATGTTTACTCTGATAATTAAACAAGTGTTTTGGAAATGAAACTATGATTCGTCATATAAACCCTTTTAGTATCTTTGAATGACTTAATGCTATGAATCAGTAATGTTTTTAAAAGAAATTTTTGGACTCGGAATTTGGGATGTTACAATACTCGTTGAGATCTACAAGAACCCGCTCTGATACCACTTATTAGACATAAGGACGAGATGACGAATGTGGAATCTGAAGAATAATCATGAATCAATCACCATAATGTGCAAGTAATCTGATAAAGTTTCTAATTCTCGATAATTTGGATTTGAACGTACAGAGAACCCCTTTTCTGGGAAAAAGCTTACATCACAAGCTAACCTAATGATTATTTATCGGGAAAATAAAACATTTACCAAAAATACAAAACCCTAAAAATCCTTCCCTAAATAACCAAAAATGTCAAATCAGTTTCAATATCTCAAAATACTCAACAGAAGCTTGTTATTCTTATCCTGTATTATTATGTCTAAACGTCAAGGAACCGCTTGCATTTAAATTCCTAGCTTTATAAAACATATTTCAATGTAATATGTATCACTTAATGGAAGTCATATTTATGCTATATATATATATATATATATATATATATATATATATATATATATATATATATATATTGTTTTTGTACTGTTCAATGTATGTTCAATATCTGTGATCCAACAAAATGACGTCACACAGCCCGACATTTTTGCCGCCGACCGGTGGTATACACATTTGTCATGATATTGATATGTTTTTCAAGAAAAAGAAGGTTAAAAATCATACAGTAAACTTACATAATAAGATGGTTTTACTTGTTCACATAGTTGGCAATGTGAAAATTGACCGCTTGTTTACCTTGAAAGGAGTTCTATATGTTCCCAAATTTGATCTCAATCCAATAATAATGGGATCTATTACAAAGTTACAAAAATTGATGATTCAATTTACTTATAATCATGCCCTTATTTAGGATACCTACCTCAAGAGGACGATTGGCAGGGCTAATAAAGTGCATGATATGTATGTTCTAAATCAAGTGGGAGCTTATACATATCATCATGTTCATAATCTTTCATTAGATGTTTGGCATAAGAGGCTTGGTCACCCATCAAATAAAAGAATCTTGGATGTTAAAGATCAGTTATGATATTTCATTTCTAAAGATTCTTCATCTTTTCATTGTTTTTTATGTCCAGTTGCTAAACAAAAGAAGTTGCCTTTTGTTTCTATGAACAATGTGTAATGATCAACTTGATTCGATTCATTGTGATATATAGGGACCATTTCATGTTGTTAGTACTCAAGGTTTTAGATATTTTGTGACCATTTTTTATGATTGGAGCAGATATACCTGGATATTTTTAATTAGAAATAAGTCAGATGTTCAGATGGTTGTACCACGTTTCTACGATATGGTTCTTAAACAACTTAATAAAAAGATTAAGAAATTCAGATATGACAATGCTAAAGAATTTTATTTCTCCAATTTCTTTCATGATAAGGACATTCTACATCAACGGTTATGTGTTGCAAGGCCTAAACAAAATGCAATTGTTGAACGTAAACATCAACATTTACTCAATATATCAAGGGAATTGATGTTTCAAGCTGTTATGCCTGCAAAATTTGGACTGAATGTGTCCTTACTGCTACTTATCTTATCAATCGTGTGCCATCTGAGTTACTTCAAAATGAGTCTCCTTATTTCAGGTTATATGGTAAGAATCTTGATTTCTCACATTTGAGAACATTTGGTTTCTTGGCATATGTGTCTACATTATATGCAAACATAACCAAATAAGATTTTTTATTCAAGAGATGTCAAGTTTCATGAAAACATCTTTCCTTTTCAGGAAAATATTGGATTTGTGCTAGTTGATCCTTTTTCCCATATTATTCTTCCTTTATCCTTTTCATATGACCATTTTGTCCCTTCTCACGTTTCACCTTCTATTCCTTAACATATCCATGTTGACAATCATCCTGATGATCATCGCATTGATGATAATCCAAATCCACCTAATGCTAGACCTTCTAGACCACGTAATCCACCTTCTCACATGCGTGATTTTCATTTCTATTCAGCACACGCTACTACCATTCCTCAATGTTCTTACCCTTTGGAATACTTTGTTTCATATGCAAAGGTTTCATCACAACACAGATGCTTTTGTTATGGATTATTCTGCTAATTTTGAACCAAAGAGTTATACTCAAGCAAGTCAGTTTCAAGAATGGAATGATGTTATGTATGCTGAATTGGATGTTATGAAGTGTAATAACACATGGACCATTTTACCCCTCCCTCCTGGAAAGAATATAATTGGGTGTCGTTGGGTGTACAAGATAAAATATGGTTCTAATGGCAAGATAGAAAGAAACAAAGCACGCCTTGCAGCAAAAGGACTTACACAATAAGAGGGTGTGGATTTCTTTGACACATATTCACCAGTTTCTAAGCTTGTAACAGTTAAAATACTCTTAGCAATTGCAGCAACAAAATCATGGGATTTGGTATAATTAGACGTGAATAATGCTTTCCTTAATGGAACATTGCATGAGGAAGCTTATATGAACATCCCTCCTGGTGTTCACCTTCAGGGAGAACATAATACAAACAACAAATTAGTGTGCAGATGAAATAAATCCATTTATGGATTAAAACATGCCTCAAGATAGTGGTTTGAGAAATTCTCAAATTTTATGATTCAAATGGGGTTCATTTAGTTAAAATCTGACTACTCTTTGTTTCATAAAGGTCACAATGAGAATTATGTGGCTTTGTTAGTCTATGTGGATGATATCATCATCACGGAGGTATCTAAGTTAGAAATTGAAAAAATTAAATTACAATTAAGGAATGCTTTTAAACTCAAAGACTTAGGAAATTTGGGTTATTTTCTTGGATTAGAAGTGGCAAAATCTAAATATGGTATTTTCTTATTACAAAGAAATTATGCTTTACAATTGGTTGATGATGTTGGTTTGGTAGCTTCTAAACCACTTAACACGCCTATGGATCCAAGACAAGTATTAAATGATTTTACTGATGAATTACTGGAAGATCCAACTTAAAATAGGTGTTTAGTTAGTAGACTCCTATATATTAACATCACTAGGCCTGACATGGTTTTTGCTATTTAGCAACTCTCAAAATTTATGTCTAATCCTCGTACTCCTCATATGGTGGCAGCAAAACATTTGTTAAGGTACTTCAAACAAAGTCCAGAGGAAGGAGTATTTATTGGATTAGTGTCTAAGTCCATAACTATAATTGGTATGTACTTGACCCGGGAGTAGCATGGTCCATTTGGGTTGCATGGCACCAGAACAATCCAAAGGATGGATAATTGAGAAGAGGTTATTTATGATTTATTAATATATTATAAGTTCTAATATATTAATATGAAGTCATATTATTTAATTAGTATTGATCAAGAATTAGTTTGGAATTAATTTTGTGATCAAAAGAGACTAATTAATATATGGGGATTGATTATATAAATCATTTATTCTTATAATGTGGGCTTGTGATCCATAGTTCCTTATGTTGGGCTAAACCCATGTGGTAACCCATGGAGGTTTAAACCCATGGAGTATGAGGAATATGGAAGGTCATGCACATTAGGGTTTGCATGGTGTAACCCTAATTAAGCCACACTATATAAGAACCCCTCTAGCTCATGAAATTGGCACTAGTGGAAACACAAGAGGGCAAGCCGATTTTATGAGTGCAAGTGACCTCTTCTCAAGTTCCTCCATTGTTGGTGGTGTTGTGTGATTCCATTTGAGGTGCAACACTTGGGGCACTAAGTTCTTAAAGGTCCAAGGTTCCAACTACACTAAAAGGTATGTCATCTAACTTGTATTTCATGTTGTTTATGCTTCATTGTATGCTAGTTAGGATGATGCTTTGGAATATTGAATGAATGCATGTATAATAGAGAAAACATAGATCCAAAGCATCTAGGGTTGCATGTACACCATAGGACTGTTAGAATGCTCAAAACCCATCACTAGCATCATAGCCTAGGGTTCTTTTCAATTATATTTGATGCTACTTGTTGGTTAAGCTTGAAAAATCGATTTTCTGCTATTCTGGACAGTGGACTCGCCGAGTCCAAGCACAAATCTGACCAACTCGCCGAGTTTGTTCTTGCACTCGACGAGTTGGTGCTCCAGAGTGCAGATTTTCGACTTTTAAGGATGGAATTGGACAAGGATCATTACCCCAAAACTGTTTTTGAACTTATAAACTTGTTTTTGATGTGGTAATGATCATGCTTATCCAATTTAGAAGATAATTGTCAAAGTTTCATTTTTTGGTATTAGTTTATATGATTATGCTAATTACATGAAATTTGTTTGATATGAATTATCTTGTTCATATGAGTTTAATCTAGATCATGGACATTATTTGACATGCTTGTTAGTTTATTTCATGATCTTTATGGCCTTTAATGTACTCCATAACTTGTCCTCAAGTTATGGAAAAATGAAAAGTTTTTCTTTTAAAGACTTTATTAAACTCATACGTTATGTTCTTGAAGAGTTTTTTTTTTCATAAATGTTTTTATGAACTCCATAACTTGTCCTCAAGTTATGAATTTTCAAGAGTCTTTTCATTAACGCCTATATTAAACTCATATGTTACGGATTCCAAAAGTTTTTGAGTAGTTCAAAACTTGCCCTAAAGTTTTGTAATTTGTAAATGAAAAGTCTTACTTTGAAACATTTAGTTCCAAACCCTAAAATTTTAAAAGTTTAAAATTCAACCCTTATACTATTATAATATTATAGAGTAAAGT
Source organism: Lactuca virosa (assembly GCF_052849685.1). Lineage (NCBI taxonomy): Eukaryota > Viridiplantae > Streptophyta > Magnoliopsida > Asterales > Asteraceae > Lactuca > Lactuca virosa. The sequence continues at coordinate 3,973,652 of NC_136434.1, forward strand.
CAGTCTTACTGTTAGCAGGCCTCATTCACGAAGCCGGTCTATAAGGGGGAATACGGTTACTGCTTATAAAATGGCAGTTTAATGGGTGTCCACTCTCACCCACAGCTTCCTTGACTGGTGGAGGGTCGTTAGCCGAACGGGTTTGACAAGACATTAATTTCATTAAAAGTATAATGAAATTGCACTTTGCACCTTGTTAACTCGTTAGTGGAGCACGTGTGGTTAACCGTCACACTAATCTGGGACTGACAGTGTGTGGCAAAGGGTAGCTTGATGTTAACTATAGATCATTGGAGCGTGTGTGGTTAACCGGCACATTGATTATGTGGTTGTAACATTGAGTGTACCAAGCTAATTTGCATGGTTATCCATACCTTGTTTGTGATCATCGACATCCCAGTCACAAACTTGAAGGGCACAATCGAGATTTAAACATGCTATTGAAAGGTTCAATGAATCTCAAAGGATCTAGCAATTTCAATTCACTTAAAGCCTAAAGGTTCTTTTTCGTTTTTCGTGGTGGAATTTGGTAAATCGTCATTTGCCTACCTTCAAATAGTTTACAATTGGATTACGGCATCCCTCTTCCATATTGTAAATTATTGTGTTGGATCCTAGCCTTAATATTTCATTTGGGTGTTATATTAAGGACTTAAATCAACTAAACTTGAATTTCTCCCGTATAGATGTCTAGTTCAGACAACTATGGTCTTCCTAAATCTTTTGGAGTTAGCTTTCCTCATGAATATGATATTCCACAAGACAATCAAGGTGAAAGATTAATCCCTTATTCGTGCTTTAGTGGAACTTCACTTCCTTCACCTCCTCCAATAAGTCCAATAATTCTCCTAACACACGAGTTCAAGGTCACTCAAAGTCCTATTGGCAAGAAGGAAAGTCCATATGTACTCACGTCTTGGAGATGAAGTTACATATTGACAAACTGGGAGAGTTGGGTGTCGAAGTCTCAAGGAAGTTGGCGGTTGACTGGGTTCTTCAAGCACTTCTAAGTCATATAGCAGGTTCCCTTAAGGACTACTATATGGGAGACCACGACATGACCCTTATTGATCTAACATATTTTCTTGTTGTTGCTGAATCAGCAATGATTTGGCGCACTGGTAAAGCAAATTTGACTGGAAGATCTACTCCCCAAACTTCCATGGATATTGAGAATGGTAACATTGGAAGTCTAGAAAAGCTTTCTCTTCCCAATGGAAAGGGATCGGCCATAGTCAACACGGTTGACCAAATGGTAAAGAGAAGGGCTAAGTCTGAGATTGTCCCATGTGCCATTCCCAAAGAGACCATATGTTTCTATTGCCAAGAGAAGGGGCATTGTTTCCGAAGCTGCCATATCTACCTGAAAGGTCACAAGGATGGTAAAGTCAAAACTTTTAACTCTACCTCAGGTAAAATCCACTGTCTAACTCTATTAAGTTCCTATTTGGAGATTCTTAATACATGATGTAATGTAATTACATTTTGATGTTTTGAAGAATCGAAGAAATGAAAGGAAGCTTAAAGGAAGAGTATGATGAGTCTGATCGCGAAGAGATGGATTTCGATCGCATGGTTCGATGATCAGGCTTGTGAGATGCTGCTGAAGAGTTATGATAGATTTCTTAGGAATAGATAACAACATATTTTCACTTGTATTTACATTGTAAGGATAAGTTTTCCGTAAGTTTTTATAAATAAAGAAAAATTTTGAAATTTATCTTATTTTTAAAATTTCCTTACAATGGGATTTGTGAAAAAATTGTTGCTTATATGTTTCCATTGATAGCAATATTGGAATATGGATTTGATTCTTTCGTTTGTGGTAGTGTCTAAATTTACCAAATAAGGAAAGATTCCCATCACCCAAGGTTCCGCTGGAAAGAAACTTGGAATCATGCAACTTGTATTGTGTGATGGATGAGAACTTCATCTTTGGGAAATTAAGACTAATTCCTTGTTCACATGTATATGTGAGTCAAGTGAAGGACTAGGGGATCGGGTACACTTGGTTGTACGCTGATCAGGTCCACCACAAAGAACGATAAGACTATTCGTTATGATTTACTAAATTTATTAAATATGATTATGCTTACAAGTTTAAGTATAATTCTGAATCGTTGGAAAAGTTTCAATGTATGGCAGAATGAATAGGAAGAATCAAACTAGGTAGGAAGATAAAAGTTTCTCCAATCTGAAAAGATGGGAGAGTACTTTAGTATCGTGTTTTATGATCATCTTAATGATTATGAAAACCGTATCACAATCGATCCTCTAAGGTCATCTTAGTGCATTTCTATGGCTAAGAAGAGGAATCGTGAATTGTTGGAATGGTTAAATCAAAAAGGTGAACCATACTTCGTTCCAAATAGAGTCTTAGAGTCATACTCCAAGATTGAGCCTTGAGTGACATAATCTTAAGAAAGGTTTATAACACTCACCAAATGTAGAGTAACATGTTTCTTACTCTTGTACATTTGAAATTGGTAAGTTGTGATGTTTTGGATAAAACAAAGACCAACTAAGACCAATTGTGTGAAGTATATGTCTTGATAAGAAACCGCACTAACTCTTGAATATTTGTTTGTCAAGTAATGTTCCTTGACAAAGTGAATCTTATATGTCTAGAGGTCAGTGGGAGTCTTAAAGATCTTGAAAGGTTCAAGAACTAATCAAGAGTAAACCTATTGTTAAACACTAGCACACGACTTGAGGTTTGTAACCTATCGTGTTGACATTTTCTTGTTTCTGTGACCATTCCAGTTAAGTTGACTATGCATGTGAGTTCTATGAGTTCTCAGTTGTTTGCATAACAACCTAGGAAGCAATGGTAGGCCCTTGTGCTGCCATGTGGCAAGAAATTAAGATTAAACAAGTTCAGTCCATATGAGTTTGGATTTGTCACAAACCTTGTCTTGTGATTATGGTTATGAAAAATTCACATGGATAGGAACACATATAACATAAAATCTAAGTTTCATAAGGTTTCTCTCCAATTCATGAAAATGATTGTGAGGAAATGCTTTCACTAAGTAGATTTTTATAGTTAGCAATTGTGATATTTGCATTCTCAAATTCGATTATGATTATGGAATCCTTTTTCATAATTCGAATTGTGAGGAATGGCAAAAAGTCTAAACATTTGAGACTTATTGCTGTAAGTTCTTAAATTGTTTAGACACACATGTGAGATATCTAAGGAAAGTTGTATGAGTTTGAGAAGCCGAGATAAAGTCTTATCAAAGCATCTTGTATCATAAATCTGAACTTTGGTAATGAAAGTCAATAAGTATTGATTTCTAGAAGTCCAGCTGATTTCTGGGTACATGTCAAAGCTAGTGGGAGCATAAGTGTTATGCAAGTAAGATAATAATTATTATCCAAGTGGGAGCATAATTATTATGGTAAGTGTTGCAAGTTAGCAATGTTAATTATAGAAAACAAAAGTTTCAATTCGCAAAGTTGTGGATTTGAAAAGTTGTTTTGCTATAATTAAGGGAGAGGACATTATACTTCATTTCAAATCTAAAAACTTAGATTGAGTTTTTTTAATCAAATTTAGTCATATATATATATATATATATATATATATATATATATATATATATATATATATATATAGGGGATAGGGAATATACATTACAGCCCCACCTAAGCTTAGGTACTAAACCTCTAAAATATGTCGTTTTAACTTGCTAAATATACTCGGTTTGGTTTCACTTGGTAAATATATCATCCTCCATAACATTTATTTCTTTCATTATCGTTTTACCATCTCTGTTTTCTTTCCTCCATTATCGTTTATTACTTCACCCAAGTGAACATTACTAAACCCTAAAACTAAACCCTAAACCCTAAACCTAAACCCTAAACCCTAAACCCTGAACCCTAGACCTAAACCCTAAACCCTAAACCTTAAACCCTATACCCTAACCCTAAACCCTAAACCCTAAACCTAAACCTAAACCTAAACCCTAAACCCTAAACCCTAAACCTAAACCCTAAACCCTAAACCCTAAATCATATTTGTCGATCTTGAATTTACATCTTGAAGTATTAATCGTGAATCCATTAACCGTAAGCTTTATATAGTAAAACAATGTATTTTCAAGAGGTTTAGTACCTAAGCTTAGGTGGGGCTGTAATGTATATTCCCTTTTCCCATAAATATATATATATATATATATATATATATATATATATATATATATATATATATATATATATATATATATATATATATATGAATGTTATGTTGGAATGGTTCAACATAAGGAAATTCTATATATGGAAATGTTAATTGCGTTCTCAAAATTTGATTATGATTATGGCATCCCTCTTCATAATCAAAATTATAAGAACATGGAAAATAGAAATATTATAGCAAAAGGCTGATCAAGTATCATGTCTTTATGTTAGACATTATGAATCGCATCCCATATGTTTCAGGTATAGGATCGATTGCATATGCTATAATATTCTCGTGTTCTAATTTTCCAAATGCCTAGGGCATTAAGAGGGAAAAAGGAATAGAACCGGATATGACTAAAGTGGTTAAACAACTGTTAAGGACAATGTAAGGTTCACCAAAGATTGCTCGCTTAAGGACAGTTGGAAGTATAGTAATGGATGAACCATATTGACATTATTATGAATAGACAAGATTTTATTGATAATGAGTTGTCGTGTGGCAAATATTGAATGTTTCCATATTGGGAGTTGGATGTTAAGAATAGATTAGAAAGTTAGAAAATTTTATGCAAGAAGGATGTTCAAAGGAATGTACTTTGAATTTGAGACTTCGCTTCCATGGAATTGTCTTGTAACAATCTCCAAAGGAATATTTTGTAATATCGTTGGTCAAGTCTCTGTGACTTTTGGTACCTAGACATTACAAAGGAATTACTGCATGATAGTTTAGAATCTAACACATTTTGGCAGTGACAAGAATTTAGAATTCTTACACTGGTGATAAAGATTTGGAATTGTGAAATGAGTTTCGTTGAAGATATTGCCAATTGATCTATTTCACAAAGTAAGGACCATAGACAAACATAGTGTGCATGCTTGGAGCACGACATAGCTATTGTTTAGAAAAACATAGTCTGCATGCTTGGATCATGGCATTACTATTGTTTTAATTCAAGTATTAAGTTGACTATTCGAAACATTATATAATGAATAATGAGTAATCAATATGACTTAAAAGTTTTTGGGCCATATAGGATTAGTATTATTATTGTGTTTCACTTTGCATGTTTTGACTTCCCGAATAACTAGGTTATTCAAACCATCTACAGTCGATCATACTTTGGAAGTAGGTATTGAGGCAAGACTGTCGTGAATGGGTCTGTAGTTTGCATAGGTGTTTTAGACATAGCTGCAGTGTTCATGAGTACTCCTGGAATAAGATTCGAGTATTGGATTCAACCCACGCTCATCTGAATCACTTCATGTATTTTATCACGAGTGATTGTGAGATGATTATATCTTACATTCTTGAAACAGAGACATGTGAGTTGTAGTTTCAAGTCGGTTGCACATTGACATATGTAAACGCACCAGTAACTTGGTGTTATAAAACATATCGTTGTGTGTGATTTGGGGAGTAAGTACAATCAAGCATTTGAGTCGAAGTTTATCCATTCCTTTTACCCCATGGGGATAAAAGCGATATTTGTGCGCCCCTCGATGATTTAGTGATGACACCCCTAAGTGCTTGGCCAAGCCTGGACTAATTTGATTTGTTCAATTAGTCAGTCGTCATAAATCGGAAATCGGGAAACAACAGATGGACAAAGAGAATGATTATAATCCATGTCTCAGTCCATACGATATCTAGAATAGAGGAATATATGATCCCTTATCTAATGGACGCGTCATTAACTGGGTCAGAGTTCGACAACGGCTTTTAAGAGATACGATTGCTAGTCGGGTTGTGGGGTCGTACTTGCAATAATAGTTATTAGACTTATCCAAGTGGGAGACTGTTGGATTAGTGTCTAAGTCCATAACTATAATTGGTATGTACTTGACCCGAGAGTAGCGTTGTCCATTTGGGTTGCATGGCACCAGAACAATATGAAGGATGGATAATTGAGAAGAGGTTATTTATGAGTTATTAATATATTATAAGTTCTAATATATTAATATGAAATCATATTATTTAATTAGTATTGATCAAGAATTAGTTTGGAATTAATTTTGTGATCAAAAGAGACTAATTAAATATATGGGGATTGATTATGTAAATCATTCATTCTTATAATGTGGGCTTGTGATCCATAGTTCCTTATGTTGGGCTAAACCCATGTGGTAACCCATGGATGATCCATGGAGGTTTAAACCCATGGAGCATGAGGAATATGGAAGGTCATGCACATTAGGGTTTGCATGGTGTAACCCTAATTAAGCCACACTATATAAGAACCCCTCTAGCTCATGAAATTGGCACTAGTGGAAACACAAGAGGGCAAGCCGATTTTATGAGTGCAAGTGACCTCTTCTCAAGTTCCTCCATTATTAGTGGTGTTGTGTGATTCCATTTGAGGTGCAACACTTGGGGCACTAAGTTCTTAAAGGTCCAAGGTTCCAACTACACTAAAAGGTATGTCATATAACTTGTATTTCATGTTGTTTATGCTTCATTGTATGCTAGTTAGTATGATGCTTTAAAATATTAAATGTATGCATGTGTAATAGAGAAAACATAGATCCAAAGCATCTAGGGTTGCATATACACCATAGGAGTGTTAGAATAATCAAAACCTATCAGTATTCTTTTCAAGCGAGTCTAATCTCCAACTAAAAACATTTTTTTGATTCTGATTGGGATAGATGTCTTGATAGAAGGCATTCCATTTTTGGTTTTTACATCTTCTTAGGTAATTCATTGGTGTCTTGGAGATCAAAGAAGCAACCCACTATTGTCAATCCTCTGCTGAAGCTGTATACAAGGCAATGGCATCTACAACTTGTATTATCACTTGGTTCAAACAACTTCTCAAAATTTTGATATCATTCATAAAGCGCCAACATTAATATTTTATGGCAATGATGCTGCTGTCAAAATCGCCAGAAATCCTACCTTTCACGAACGAACCAAGCAAATCGAGACCGGTTGCCATTTTGTTCGTGAAAAAGTGCTTGATCATAATGTCAGACTTATTCCCATTCGATCTGCATTTCAATTAGCAGATATGTTCAACAAGCCATTTCCATCTAAAAAGATTGAGGCTTTTATGTCCAAGATGCAAATGAAGAACATATATTCTCCAAATACGTTGAGAGGGAATATTAGAGGTTGTTAGAACAATTCTTACTATTAGTTGTGTAAGTTAACCATTTAGGGGTAAATTAGTCTGTTTACAAATATGTTAGTCAACATCTTAGTTGTTAGTTAGCTTGGTTAGATCATTATTTATGAAGTACGAGATGTAATTCATTTTTGTTAATTCAATTCAATGAGAAGATTCTATTTTCTCCATTTCATCTTTACTACAAAATATAGATTTTTTTTCTCTATACATTTTCTAATTCTCTTATATGATTTTTTTCATGTATTGTCCCTACCTTAAAATTTTGATTATATGAAATCTAAAATTTTATAATTAGTGTATTAATAAAGTTTGGATGTTCCCCTTTATTGCACTTATAATTGTTTTAATACTAAGATATGAAATTGACTTTTATTTGTTAATGAAATCAACTGTTTTCTGATTTTCTCTACAACTTTTTTTTAATGACTTTCTATGTTGTTTTCTTTATTTTATTTTCTCTATCTATCTTTTGCACTATTTTTGAATTATATTTAATATTAATCAGATTTTATTTTAGAAGTTGTAAATTTCATATTTTTGATTTGTAAATTGAGAAATTGACAAACTGTGAATCTAATAGTTTTAGGAAATAAATTTACTAAATTTTAGAGAGTCAATATCGTAACCGACTTATTTCTTTGTGCGTTTAAGAGGAAATTAAAGGAATTTTTGAAGTGTTCGAATCATAGACACACAAAAGGTGATTTTTGATACAAGATTTCCATTACTAAGCATATTCAAACATGAGAAACTAAATATTCTTCTATATTTTCTTTCTATTCATCCTTCTATTTATGTTAAATGATGACAAGAATATTTAATAATATTTAAATATATTTGTCACCATTTATTTAACTTATAAGTAGAAATAAAAAATAGAAAGATATTTAATTTCTCTTGGATCACAAGGATTAATTTCTCTTGGAACTTTGAGTTTAAGGATTACCCAAACGATCTTTGTGTATACATTCACCTTTATTATCCATAATTTAATACATTCACCTTTATTATCCAAAATTTAATCTAATGTAGGTTTGGCAATGCGTGTGATCCAATTTTATTGCTAAATAAATTGTAATCTCTACTCATTACAATAGATTTTCATTCAGATCAACTAGTCTATATGCTTTGAAATGAGTTGTGTCACACCCCCGAACCAGACGGCGGAAACGTCAGGGGGCTTGCGCGTGACTTTATCCTTAAAGTATCATCACAAAGTATATAATTGAAACATAACATCATCATCACCACACATGTAATATAACAACAATCATTGTTTACATCGAGTATCGTGTTTGAATATTAAATGCAAAATAATTAAAGTCTGATGAAACAAAATATAACAAAACATCCATTAGTTTGCTCAGCCCAACCTGCTTCAACGGTTTCTTGAGAATACAAGTTAATTTAAAAAGGTCAACATAAAAATGTTGGTGAGTTCATAAGCATGTTTGAGAAAATGATTTGTATAACTTTGGAATCACAAGAAATCCTGTATTTTCTTAAAATAGTTTAGTATGTTTGTGTCCGATCTTGTACTAATGCATGTGTGTTATTGATTTATAGAATGCCAAAAGTGAATGAAGAGAATGTAGACAAAATGCCCCCAGACAACCCTATATTGCCTGTAAAAGAAGAAAAGAGAATGATGTCGTACCAACCCCGAGGTTGAGTATCAGTGTGAGTATGTTTCCGAGTAATCCAAGAGAAAAAAAAAATGGTCTTCCGCAAACTTTATAACGTTAATTCCTCTAAGTGAGCCGTCATAACCATGCTAAATAATGACAATTTCGCCTGTCTTGGCGTTTGTGAACGCCGACGGAAAAATAAAATAAGGTTATGATCACCCTAGACTGATGTAGTCTAACTGTAGCGAACAGCTCAGGTGTGGGGTGTCATTCCCATATAGATCTATACACAAAACCCCGCTCTCCCTCCAAGAGACTCTGATTATAACTACAGGCTACGATCGTACACTCAATAAGTGTCAACCGACAAGTCTCACTAGATCCTTAATCGAATTCTACGCGAAGAGAAACATATAAACTCATTTCGGGCCCAATAAACCATGTCTGCGGACCACTGAGTCTTACTGAACACGTAAGTCATTTTCAGGCCCGAAATAAATGAGATTACATAACATGGGTCCAAAATATATGTAAAAGGACAACTAAGGCCCATATCACATGTAAGGTATTTATAGGCCCAAATTGAACGCAAATAGTATCCAAGGTCCGTCGCGCATGTTAATGGGTCAGTGAGGCCCAATAAACAAATAAATAGTATTCAGGACCTATCAAGCATATTAATGGGCCACTAAGGCCCAATATTATACGAATGGCAAAATTAGTCCGTTTGTTATTTTATTGCTACTATTTGTTCAATTGTTTGTCAAATTGATCTAAAAATACCACTTTTGTAATCATATATATATATTAAATGCACATAAGTTAACATGTCTAGATGATTTAAAGATATGTATACATCATATAAGCTTGCATCTAACAAAAGTATAAACACTTTTAGTAAGTTAAAACAATTTTCTGATTTTTGGCATTTACGTCTCTATTTTTAGAAAAATTATAGAAAGATCATTGTAAGTCGAAATTTGGATACTTCAACTCTGAGAGTTTAGAAAACGAGTCTACTTTCTTCATAATTTTATTATAATTTTTAGTGATCTCAAACCAGTGTGAAAATGTTCATCTTCATAGACTCGTCCGAAATCCTTCCTGAAATGATAGGCAGTTTTGTAAAAATCGCCAACAATTATAGAAAAATAGTATGAACGCGTGAGAGGAGTCATTTTAAAGATATAAACCTGAACCTTTTTCATGTAAAACAGTTTTGAAAAATATTACCATCAAGTTGGTCAAAACAGTCCATAACTAGACCAAAACGTTTCTGTTAAAAGCTGATTTTTGAGTTTAGGTTATAGATTTTTGAACACAACACTTGTTTTTGCTATTTTGAGTGTATAAATCTCACATCTGCAAGTTTACATGACAACATATACTTTTCTCATAGTTTTTATGAAGACCTAAGTGATAAACTTCATGTTTTTAACATATTTTTAGATTTATGAAGTAAACAACATATAATCACCAAATAAACCATGAAAAACACACATAGTCATGCATATACACATATATCTACACAAAACAACTTGTATTCTCCCCCAAAACTTAGTAAATACTGAAAATAGGGGGTATGAACTCACTTTGGTTTGTTGATTTCAGTTGTGGTGAAGAAAATGGAGAGATCTCGGTCCTAGTAAGCTTTCTTGAGTAGATCTCGAACTTAGGAGGTTTCTAAGGAGCATAGATCATAAAATGGGGTGTAAGAGAAGATATTTTTGATGCAATCTTGAAGTTAAACCATAGGTTTAAGTAAAGACTTACCAAGAGTGATGAACTTTGATGTAGTGTTCTTGATCACACACACACAACTCACGATTTTTTTTGGAGAATATAGGAGGAAACTTCTTATGCTATAAGAAAGATGTTTAAAGGAGTTAGGATGAGAAAAGATGGTGGTGATGTTGGGCCAAGAATTTTAAGGAGGAAGGGGGGAAGATTTTGTTGGACATTACATGGGGGTTTTAAAGAGTTTTAATCTAGATACATGGGTCTTAATGCTTGGATTACCTCTAGACAATAAAGAGGTGTCAAGCCATTAGAAAAACCCATTTTCTTCTTTTTTTTGTTTGGTTTGGGCCGAGAATGGGCTAAGGAAAAATGGAAATGGAATGCTTTGGGCTCTTTCTTGGCTTAGCTCGAATTTTATAAAACCCAAATAACATTTTTTTGGCCTATTGGGCCCTTAGGAGGGTTCACGGCCCAAAATAAGGCCAATAGGTAGTTTACGGCCCATTAGGGCTAATGAAAACCATTTATGGCCCATCATGGCCCATTAGAGATAAAATGAAGCATTCTAGGCCCACATGGCCCAAAATACTTTAGTTTCATGGATGTGGGTCCAATTAGAGCCCATATAGGGTTCCTTGGCCCAAGATAGTCAAATTGAAAACTTACTGGTCCATTAGGCCCAATAAGAAGATCCTAGTCCATAATAAACTTGAACTAGGGTGTTTAAGGTTTTCGAATCACAGTTGAATATGTGAAATGTATTCCATTAGGTTTTGAACTCACTCAAGGGTTTTGATTCAAATGAATGGTTTTGATTAAGCATTGAACATGATATTCACTCAGATTACAAGTATTACAAGAGTTGATGAGAACAGAATTTCCTAGCTAGAATGCCAGTTGTGACATCATCCCCCCGTTAGAGGGAAGTTCGTCCTGAAATTCTTTCAAAAGGTAGGATCATGAATGAGAGATTAAGTGAGGGTACTTCTGCTTCATCTGGTCTTCGCGTTCCCATGTGAATTTCGGTCCACGCTTAGCATTCCATCGAACCTTCACAATCGGAATGCGGCTCTGTTTCGTACGCTTCACTTCTTTATCCACTATCTCTACTGGTTCCTCGACGAACAGGAGATTCTTGTTTATTTCGATCTCTTCTAAAGGAATGACAAGAGTTTCATCTGATAAGTACTTCTTCAAATTCGAGACGTCGAACACGGGGTGTACGTTGCTGAGCTCCGAAGGTAGCTGCAGCTTATACGCTACTGGACCAATTCGGGCAAGAATCTCGAACGGTCCGATGTATCGCGGATTTAGTTTTACCCCATTTCCCAAAATGGTACATTCCTTTCCAGGGAGAGACCTTCAATAGCACTTGATCTCCGACTTGGAATTCCATAGGTTTTCATCGTTTGTCAGCGTAACTCTTTTGTTGGTCACGCGATGCTTGGAGTCGAGCTTTAATTTGGATATTCTTCTTTGTAGTCTCTCGAATGATTTATGGTCCTGTAAGGGTGCTGTCCGATGACTGCCCTTTTGCCAGCTGGGTATCACCAACCTTAGCCCGGCAGAGAGGCGAACTGCGTTTGCGACCATATAAGGCCTCAAAAGGAGCAACCCTTATGCTTGTGTGATAGTTGTTGTTGTACGAAAATTCAATCAAAGGCAAGTGGGTATCCCATTACTTGCCAAAATCGACCACACAGGCTCGAAGCATGTCTTCAAGTGTTTGGATGGTCCGCTCGCTCTGGCCATCGGTTTGAGGGTGGTAAGCAGTGCTCATGTCTAGCTGTGTTCCCATAGCTTTCCGGAGTGACTGTCAAAATCTTGAAGTAAATCCACTATCCCGATCCGAGATAATAGATACTGATACCCGATGAAGTCTCACGATCCCTTTTATATAGGTTCGAGTTAATCTTTTCGTCTTGTATGATTCCTTTATTGGCAGGAAATGGGTAGATTTGGTTAACCTAATGGCGATCATCCAGTTAGCGCCTAATCCAACTTTTGTAATAATATGCTTTGCCTTTTTGACTTCGAGATTTTTATCCATTCCACGCAGTGCTTCCTTCGCGGTATTCTCCGGCTCCGATGTCTCCCAAGTCGGTTGTAGGTGTTGACTGTGTTTGTTATTGTTTCGAGAGTAGACGAGTATGTTATCGATGAAAATAATTAAAAGGTTAATTAGGAATGGGTGGAAAACTCGGTTCGTGGGGTCCATGAATACCGCGGGGGCATTCATTTGTCCGAAGGACATCACAACGAATTCGCAATAACCTCATCGAGTTCGGAAAGCAGTTTTTTTTGGAATGTCCTCTTCCCGGACTCGGAGTTGATGATATCAGGATCTTAGATCTATTCTGGAGAAGTAACTAGCTCCTTGAAGCTGGTCAAATAGGTCGTCAATCCGAGGAAGTGGGTATCGGTTTTTGACAGTGAGCTTGTTCAATTCCCTATAATCGATGCACGTTCTGAAGGATCCGTCTTTCTTCTTGACGAACAAGACTGGAGCTCCCCATGGTGAGAAGCTTGGTCTGATGAATCCTTTGCTCAACAATTCGCTTAATTGATTGGATAACTCCTGCATTTCGGCGGGAGCTAACCTGTAGGGTGATTTGGCAATTGATATGGCTCCCGGTATGAGGTCGATTCGAAATTCAACCTGTCTTTCTGGGGTATTCCCGGAAGGTCTTCAGGAAATACATCCGGAAATTCGCATGCCACTGGGATGTCTTTAATGTGGATTTCTTCTTTGGCTTTGTCTACAACATGAGCGAGGAACGCATAATTCTTCTTGTGCACGCACTTCTGTGCCTTGATGCACGAGATAAGACAAAGATTGGCGTCAGGTTTATCATCATAGATTATTAGAGTTTCGTGATTGGGGAGGTGAAGGCAAACAGCCTTCTCGTGGCACATAATATCGACACGGTGGGGGGCTTAACCAATCCATGCCGATTATCACATCAAAACTCCTAATATTTACTGGCATCAAATCTATTTGAAAAGAGTGATTGTTTAGTGTTAATGTGCACCCTACGTAAATATATTTGGTTGTTTCGGTTTTCCCATTAGTCATCTCCACCGTGAAGGCTTCGCTTAGCTTCTGAGGTCGTCGTTTTAGTAAGTGTTTGAATTTGTTACTAACGAAGCTTCGCTCAGCTCCACTATCGAATAAAATGCAAGCGAAAGTGTTGTTAGATGGAAGCGTACCAGTAACAACCGTCGGGTCTTGAATTGTCTCACCTTGACCCAAAGTCAAGATTCTTCCTGATTCTCCTCCCCCCTGGTTGTTCGCTTCGGTACAATTGCGTCTGAAATGGCTGGTCCCTCCACATCTGTAACAAGTATGGCTAACCCCAGCGTTATTGTTGTTGTGGTTGTTGTTGTTATGGTAGCAGGGCCGTTCCAAGACGATTTGAGGCCCGGGACAAAACCAAAAAATGTGGCCCTTCAAAATTTCATAATAAAAAACGATAATACGAATACTAGAGGACTTGTTATTAAATGATGAAAAAAAATTGAATTGTGTTTGAAGGGCGTGAGTAAAAAAAAACCAATGACAAAACAAAATCAAAAAAAATCGAACAACCGAACCATTTTGAAAAACGGCCAGTCTTTGGAAAATTAACAAAAATGTGTGTTTGAAAAAAAAATCTTATGTTGGTAAAAACTGAAAAAAAAATAAAGAATGACTCATCTAACCGATTGGTTAATATGATTTTCGCTACAAAAACCTATAAATAATAGTCATTATACATTACGATTCTAAATAGAAAATCTCATATATAAGCATGAAATTTATGCATGATAATTGGTCATAAAAAAAAGCTAAAGTTTTAAATGAAATAAGTGTTTGGGTTGTTTGTCAAAAATTAAAAACAGTAAAAAAAAGTATTTTTATAATTTGGATGATTTATGTATAATAAAAAAAGAATATAATGACCATTGTTGTAATTTGGATTCCAGTTCACTAAGTGAGGACATCGATATTTGAATCATCTAATTGAAATCGTATGATTACAATAAAATGAATTAATAGAAGAAAATGGGACCCTCAATAAAATAAAGCAAATGCATAAAAACTGCATATAGGAAGATTCAAGCCTAAGTATCAATAACATGGATCCTCAATAAAATAAAGCAAATTGTGTTAAAAACCGCACATAGGAAGATTCGAACCGGAGTTACCAAAACAAGCTGCACTGAAAGAATTGTAATGCAACCAACTCAGCTATTAGAATTTTAGTAAATTTGTTAACAAGACGTCCATTGCAATACGACTTCCGGCAGGCTCCTTTATGATGGAAATTGCACTTGTTGCATTTTGGAATACTTCTAGCATATGCTCTTGCTGGTGTTGATGTAGTAGGTGTCATGGCCGCATGGACAGCAACAACATGTTGTTTCTTCGAGGACCCTTGAGTTGGTTGTCCCTTCCTCTTACTCCCAGACTCTCGCTTCCTGCTCTTAAGATTGAGTTTTGGAGTGCCTTGATAAGTTGTCACTCGTTGGTTCCCATGGTCGTTACTTCGGCTGGAGTTGTCGACATTATCTCCATCTCTGTTGGTGTTGTTTGCGTTGATTTGTGCCATAGCAGCGGTTACGGCAGCCGTTACAACAACTTGGAATGTAGCAGAGTCCATCTGCAGGATTGGTGTCTCACGGGTGTGCTTGTTATTTCTGTGGGATGACATTTTCTGCTGCATGATGATAAGCAAGATCGTAAGTAACTATGGTCATTTCTGGTTGTACTCTATAAACTTCGCGTTTTGTCGTATGATTCACAATGTTTCAATCTACATCCCTATGATGTATATATGGTAGTGGGTAATCGTAGAGTTGCCATGAATATTAAGTCTATCCATAGAGTATATAGGTTGTTTTGGTTTCGAGATCCTTGAGTGTCTAGCGGTTTCGGGGGGGTTCGATTGTGCATATAAGTGGACTCATACGATAACACGAAATAAGAAGAACAAATAGTTGTTTCATTAATGAGTACCATCTTAGTACACGAAAGAGGGTCTTAACGGATAGCAGTGGGGGAAAAGCTGATCCTAATTGTGGCGGAAAGTGTCTGGTGGTGGTGCTGATGAAGTGGATGCACCCTGGAGATGAGCTACTTGTCGCTCGGTGTCTCGTAGTCGTGCCTCCTAATCTGACTGTCTCGCTTGGAAGTCCCCGATCACTTCCTGTGTTTGTCTCTCACGTCTCTCAACAGCAGCCCACATTTGGTCCGTTTGATCTGGGGTGTCCTGAGCTTGGTTGCCAATGTCTCGGGTGCGCCGGACCATGACTGGGAGGGCCCGGTCAGCTGGTCCTCCATGACTGAGATTGAAGAAACCTCGGTTCATACCGTGAGATGGTCGTATCCCCTGTTGGTGACTCCATCTCCAAATATCGTGTGCCCATGGGGGCGTGGGGCCATCGGGGCCCATACGATAAGCCGGTACTCTGGCCATGTATGGAGGATTGATGACCTCGGACTCTGCATCCGATTCATCATCGTCATTTCCCTCGAGCTCTCCTTCTTCGAGGTCCATCACTGGCTCGATGAGTCCATCTTCAAGTTCTACTTCATGTTCCTCCTCTGGTTCTTCCTATGAGTCTTCTTCTAGATCAAACCACCCTGCATTACCCTGATTAGGGAAATAGGGGTCTCCTGGCTAATGATACCCGGCCATAGTGTCTGCACGAAAGTGTATAAATACTAGAAACAAATAGCACACCAAATACTCCTATAGTATTTTAATTTTTGTTTAGGCTTTGTTCTATAAGCTCTTTGGATAATTAGATGGTAAGTTTTTGATTCATTGTCCATCACGATTACTCCCGAACACATGTTGGTCGTATTTTGAATGAATGTAGTTGATCAGGCTACATTCACCCCCAATACGACTACATGACTGCCCGGGTTTAATCGCAAAGTTCAAATCCTCCAAAGACTTTTACTGTTCTTGTTGTGTTATTACTCTAAAATGAACACATAGGTATGTATTTTAATTATTATGTTCAGAGTTATTTAGTCCCATTGTATTTAGAGTTCCATATCTTGTATGATTAGATATGCTAGTTCACTATAAACAATGCTCTGATACCAATCTGTCACACCCCCGAACCAGACGGCGGAAACGTCTAGGGGCTTGCGCGTGACTTTATCCTTAAAGTATCATCACAAAGTATATAATTGAAACATAACATCATCATCACCATACATGTAATATAACAACAATCATTGTTTACATCGATTATAGTGTTTGAATATTACATGCTAAAATAATTAAAGTCTGATGAAACAAAATATAACAAAACATCCATTAGTTTGCTCAGCCCAACCTGCTTCAACGGTTTCCTGAGAATACAAGTTAATTTAAAAAGGTCAACATAAAAATGTTGGTGAGTTCATAAGCATGTTTGAGAAAATGATTTGTATAACTTTGTAATCACAAGAAAATCCTATATTTTCTTAAAATAGTTTAGCATGTGTGTGTACGATCTTGTATTAATGTATGTGTGTTATTGTCACACCCCCAAACCAAGGATGGCGGAAACGTCCGGGGGTGGCGGACTTCATGTATAGTATCATAACAACGAGTATAATAGTTATCAAAGCAATACAACCAATCATAAATATAGTCGGAAAATAATTACATGGTTTCAAGTGTTACATATTTCAATGATTGATTACAACATGATATAAAAAAAATAGTTGTTCAACGCCGTAGCGTTCCATTTTCAAAAGCTTGTGATTACCTGGTTTCGTTGATTCCCTGAGAATACAAGTAGTTTTGAAAAAGTGTCAACAATTAAGTTGGTGAGTTCATAAGCTTTTTAGATGAAGAGTTTGGAAACCGATCTTTGTTATGAATTGTGTGATACCAAGAAAAATCCAATATTTTCCTTACAAAAGTGATGTATAGTCTTTAATTCCAAGACCGAAAGTGTACAGTTATATCCATACTTATTGATATAAAAAGTGATTTTTAATCGACATAAAACCCTTTTGATTTGAGAAAATCCCCGTAAACTTTATGTGTTGTTAACTCCCTATGTGAGTCGCTATAACCATACTATGACTAATGAACCTGCCACGACGTTTCTCAGGCGTCGAAAAAGATAATGACACTTGTCACCCCAAACCTGCCGGTCTAGCTGTTGCATGCAGCTCAGGTGTGGTTTGTCAAACCCAATATAGATCTATACACAATTATCACGTTCTCCCTACAAGAGACTTTGGTTATAACTACCAGGAATTTTAACCCGTACTCTAGGAGTACTAAGAAGAATGTCTCACAATTTACGTTAACAAGTTTACGTGTGGTGTGCGTAAGTGTAAAACCTTTTTCTGTGGGAATAAAACCTTCCGAAATGTGTTTTTTGTGTTAATGGAAACATAAACTATACCTATTATAGCTTATCAAAACATTTTGTAATGGTAGAAATCCTCTTTGTATATGATGTAAACCTTTTCCATGTAGTAAAAATCCATAAACTATGCCTATTATAATTTATTATATGTGTTCGAAATGAATGAAGAATCCTTATCATTAATGACTAAATTTTAGTTTATGATGATAAACTAACAAGAAAATACATTCAATATTTAGAACTTATTGTTATACACTTTGCTCAACATACTACAAAGTGTTATGAAAGTTGTAAGCTGTTAACTAGTTTTTAACCTTTCTGCACTGTTTTAGAAAAATCATAGAAAAATCATGCGAAGTCGAAAGCTGAATCCGTAAATTCTGAGAGTTTAGAAAATGTGTCTAGTTTATTCATTATTATGATTTTTAGAAGTCTTTAACTTGTGTTAAAATGTTCATATTCACAGACTGGTCCGAATTCGTTTCTGAAATGATAGACAGTTTTGTAAAAATCACCATAAATCGTAGAGAAAATCATATGGAGATGTGCAAGTAGTCATTTTAAAGGTATGAACCTGAACTATTTGCATATTAAACAGTTTTGAAAGCTATTAAGTTTAAGATAGTCAAAACAGTCCGTGAATAAGACTCAACTTTTCTGATGAAAGCTGTTGTTTGAGTTTAGTTAAGTTTTTGGTGTTTTAACTTGTATTCCCCCCCTAAAACTTGAAGAAAACATGAAAATGTAGGGGTATGAACTCACCTTGTGTGGTTTCAGTAGATGGATGATGAAGAAAGGAAGTGTTCAACTCAAGAACACTTTAGAAGATGCTTGAAGATTCGAAGATCTAACAACAAATGTGACGATATTTGTGTAAGGAACTCATGATTTGAGTGAAGAAGTGTAAGGAAATCAAGTGTGGGAAGAGATTTACTTACCAAAGGTGTGTGAAGGGCTCAAGATCAGCCTTGAATCTCGAATTCTTAGTGAGAGGAAGTGACAGAGAATGGGTTTTGCTTTTTGGTGAAAAGTGAGTGAAATGGGAGGAGAGATAAGGATCCTTCTAGCCTTTGATCAAGATTATGGCTGGAAATGAGTGTAAAAGGACAATGATTGACTAGGTATGGGTGAATAGTGACTGGGAATGGTCATGGAGTGGGTATGGGAGGTAACTTGTGTCCTTGCCCAAAGGATAAGTCAACAGTCCGCCTAAATATCTCACCCACTAGATTTTATTCTTAATTAAAGATTTCCCTAAAAATGTGCTTAATTTATGATTATATGGGGTCTTATATGACAAAATAAAAGTTTGGGTGAAAATCCCACGTTAAAATAATCAAAAACGGGCTTAAAACGGAGTCGTGGTCGAAAACCGGGTGAAAAATGGGAAAATCTGAAGTCAGGGGCGAGGTTCGGTCTTAGAAGCATTAGGACCGAAGGCATGGTTCGGTTGGTGTATTGGAACCGAGAGGGAGGAGGTTCGGTCCGAGCTATCTCGCAGGCGAACTCATCAGAAGGGACCGAAGGCGAAGCTGGCTAGTAGTTCGGTCCGAAGGGACCTTCGGTCTTCCGAGGTTCGGTTTCGGTTCATAGGGACTTCGGTTCTAATAGGAGTTTCGGCTCTAAGAGGGTTTCGCTCCGATAAGAGAGTTCGGCCCTTAAGCTAGGTTCGGCTCCTTAAGAGGGTTCGGCTCCTTAAAGCTGTTTTTCGCGTAAACTTCCGTTTTCGAGCTGTTTTTGGCTAATTTAAGGGTCGGGATGCCCCAAGTGATTAGAAAAAGTTGAGAGAGATTTTGAGAGAGATTTGGGAGAGATTTCACATACTTTGAGAGATTTCTCATACTTAGAGAGATTTGGGAGAGATTTCACATACTTGGAGAGATTTGGGAGAGATTTCACATACTTGGAGAGATTTCTCATACTTAGAGAGATTTGGGAGAGATTTCACATACTTGGAGAGATTTGGGAGAGATTTCACATACTTGGAGAGATTTGGGAGAGATTTCGTATACTTGGAGAGATTTGGGAGAGATTTCATATACTTGGAGAGATTTAGGAGAGATTTCACATACTTGGAGAGATTTGGGAGAGATTTCACATACTTGGAGATATTTGGGAGAGATTTCATATACTTGGAGAGATTTGGGAGAGACTTCGTTTGTGACCTTTTTGGATATTTAGCTTCGCCACGTAAGGTTCGTAAACCCCGTTTTGCCTTGTTATGAGCGTTATACGCCCCCGAAGGGTATGTATTAATGTTTTATTGAGTTGATCCATCAGTTACACTGATTAGGGTTTAGAATTTCCGAACACGTGAAAACTCTAAGTGATACTTTGTATTAAGATTGTGAGTTGTACAATAAGAAATATAATGGAAACCCTAATATACAAGGGTTAGATGAGTTGACCGGTTTGACTCGTTGACTTGACCAAAAATTGACGGTTGTCACATCATCCCCCCGTTAGAAGGAATTTTGTCCCGAAATTAGCACTTTGACCGGGACTTCGAGAGTTGTGGAAAGATGCGGGTATTTTTGTTTCATCTGGTCTTCGCGTTCCCAGGTGAACTTGGGTCCTCGTTTTACGATCCAACGGACCTTCACAACAGGGATGCGACTTTGATTTTCATTCTTTTGATCTTTCGATCCATGGTTTCTATCGGTTTTTCCACGAAGTGGAGACTCTCGTTGGTTTTGATTTCGTCAGGAGGTATCACCAGAGTCTCGTCAGACATACATTTCTTTAAATTTGACGCGTGGATGGTTGGATGTACATTATTAGGTTCTTGTGGCAGTCGGAGTTTGTACGTAACTGGGCCAACCCTGGCAAGGATTTTGAACGGCCCGCTGTACCTTGGATTTAGTTTCCCACGTTTATCAAAACGCACCGTTCTTTTCCACGGTGAGACCTTCAGTAGTACATGGTCACCAACCTGGAATTCCAAGGGTGTGAGTCGCTTATCTGCATAGCTCTTTTGTCGATCTCGAGACGCTTTCAGTCTTTCTCGAATTTGCACGATCTTTTCCGTTGTTTCTCTTATGATTTCAGGGCCATTGAGGGTACTGTTAGGGACTTGCTCCTTCGCTAGCTGTGTATCTCCCACTTCAGCCCAGCGCAGTGGTGATCTGCCCTTGCTGCTTTAGAGATCTTCGAATGGAGCGACCTTGATGTTAGGGTGATTGTTGCTGTTGTTGAAAATTCAATGAGTGGTAAGTGGGCATTCCCACGCTTTACCGAAGTCAATCACCCAAGCTATTAGCATATCTTCCAAGGTTTGAACAGTTTCTTTTGCTCTGCCCGTCTGTTTGCTGGTGGTAGGTCGTACTCAAGCCTAGTCTAGTCCCTGTAAGGGTTGCCAGAATCGCGAAATGAATCTACTATCTCTGTCAGAGATAATGGATATTGAAACACCATGTCGTCATGTAATCTCTTTGATGTACGTTCTAGCCAATTCTTCCATCTTGTCGGTTTCTTTTATTAGTAGGGAGTGTGCAGATTCGGTCAGTCTGTCGACGATTACCCAAATGGTATCGAGACCACCCATTGTCTTGGGTAACTTGGTTATGAAGTCCATGGTTAACCGCTCTCACTTCCTTTCGGGTATCAATGGTTGTTGTAGGAAACGCGAAGGCTTCTGTTATTCTACCTTGACCTTGGCACAAGTCAGATACTTGTCCACCGATGTAGCGATGTCGGTTTTCATGTTCGGCCGCCAATAATGTTTCTTAAGGTCCACATACATCTGGTCTGAACCTGGATGAACTGAGTGGCGAGTTTTTGTGTGCTTTGATCATGACGTCATTTCTGATTCCATCAACTTCGGTGTCCAGATCCGGTTCATGGGATAACATGCCCTGTCGTTCTTGCCTTCTAGGTTCTTATGAGCGGTGAAGATTATACACTTCGTGTCGTGGAGATAATGCCTCTAGATCTCTAGGGCGAATACTACCGCTCCTAGTTCGAGGTCATGCGTGACCTAGCCGATCCCGTACGTCTTTAGCTGTCTTAAGTCATAAGTAATAACTTATCCTCAGAGCGTTGCATAGGGCCTGCTGTAGAGCTTCTCGATTGATTAGTTCGGTAGGGAGCGTATGGGTTTAGTTTACGCGACTAGACTTATTCGGATGGTAGAACGTTCACTCGTACTCCTGGGTAGCCTTGTCCCGCAGTTCCTGGTAGGAATCGTACTTGGTCCATCTATCTTTAACTTGCGCATAAAGGTCGTATGTAATTAAGGTTGGTAAGGCAGTTGAATGCGTGACTCTGCCCCAAGTCCACAACCATACAAGGAACAGGAAATAGGGCGGAAACACACATCCAATGTCCGTAGAATCTTAGTTATATATTATCCTCGCGTATACACTTAGTAGTGATAGACTAACTGTATTCGTCCCAAGCTTCTGTGCTTGATCTTGACCTGCTATACGAGTGATATTCTCGAAGGGTCTTCTGGAAATACTTGTGGAAAGGTTTCGGAAGGTATAATACTCCTCTGGTGAGTGTTTTTGGGGTTTATCAACGAGAGATGACCCGGAGGTCCGTGTCGGATTTGCGTTTATGAGAGGCGAGGGTTTCGATATTCAGTGGGTTAGGTGAAGGGTCTTTTCGTAGCCGTTTAAACGGGAAGGTGAGGGCTATACCAATCGAAATCGAATGACGACAACAGATCTTTTAGGTAAAACATGTGTTAAGTTGTATTCGTAAGAGATATTCACTAGAGTGATTGTGCATCCTGTGTTTCTTTTCAGTGTGTTCTGTTTTGATCGGTGTTATTGCTACTGCAAATGATTCATACCACAACAGCTAGTACTGGTAGTAAGTGTGTGTTCTGATAGCTAGTAATGATGCTTTATATCATGATCCCTGACAGGTCGCTCTATGATCGATCGGTATATGCAAGTCGTATGTCATTTGATATTGATGAAACCGACGAGTGAATGGCTCTACCCTAATCCCACCACTAGACATGGAACAGGAATTAGGACGGAATTATTCGCTTTAAGTCTATAGTATTTTGATTATAATTAATCCTGATGTATAGATCAATTCATCACAGCTCACCGGTAATGATGCTAAGGTCATATATGAGTGTCTTTGATTTGATTTAACGAGGGAGTATTTTAACTACTTTTTGAAAGACGGTAATTTTAGCAAACATACCATATTCATTACAAACATATGGTACTTAAACGTTTTTGTTGTTGGAAGCATTACAAAAGTCCTAATAAGGTTCCTTGTTGCTTTCTCTGGTTCGGTTGACACACTCCTCCCGTTCCTCCGTCATTCTTCTCGGTTGGACAGTATCTCTTGAAGTGTCCCATTTCACCACATAGGAAGCACACTGTACTTACACCAGTATTGGTGGTTGAAGCGATGTGCTGGGTCAGGGTCCTACAGAAGCGGACAGTATGTCCTTTCCTGTTGCAGTTGATACAGTGTAGAATCCGGCAAGCTCCTGTGTGATGGTATTTACACTTGTTACACTTTGGAAGTGTCCCCATATATTGTCTGTCCGGGGCTTGAGTGACAGATGTTGTGGCTGATTTCGAGGCATGAGTTGTGACTGCTGTTGTAATTACAGGGGCAGCCACGGATTGTTGTCTTTTAGCGAGTTTTTGAGATAGATTGCACTTCTTTTTGTCCCAAAACTCTCGTTTCTTGCTCTTAGGTTTGTGGTTTGAGGCATTTTCGTTGGTAGTCGCCCGCTGGTGTTCTTGATTGTTATCGCGGTTAGTATTTCCGGCGCCATCTCCGCGCCCGCTGGCGTGGCTAGCATTGATTTGCGCCATGACGGCTGCCACGGCTGCCGTGACTGCAACTTGAAAAGTTGTAGAGTCTATCTGCAGGGTTGGTTTCTTGCTAGTTGGTTGGTTACCTCTTGGTGAATACATAATTCTGTTTCATGATGAAAAACGACTTTGTGAGTGGGGATGATTATCTCAAGTGCATTCTTACAATTTATATTCACATATGTAAATTTCGCACATTGTTGTACTATTCTTAGTGTTTCTGCTAAACACTCCTGAGATGAAGTTATGGAAATGGGTAGAAGTAGGTTTTGTACGAATGCTAAATTTACCCATCCTAGTTACTATCTTTGCCCAAACACTCTTAGCTGAGGAGTTCAGATGGGATCCGATGTATTAGTGTTGGTATGATCGCACCCTATAGGTCTACGAAGAAGGCACCTTTCAACCAAAATGTTTTAAAGGTGAGACGATAATGTGTCGTTAGAAAGGGCTATGCGTCGTGGGTTATCCAACTAAGTTTATCTTAGTTCTAAGTGTATTGTATTTCGATTTTTATGGTGTTTTGAAAGCAATTCCTAATGAAAGTCTGTAATAAACGAATGTATTTTAGTAGTTCTGTATCCAAGTGAAACCTTGTAATTTGAACCAAGCTAGGTCCTTCTTACGACCACTTGATGTATGCTTAGTTGCATGAGTAAGACTTAATAGACCTTTAAGCCTAATGGGTCTGCCGTAAGCCCATTTTGTTGATATGATTCTAGTAATTTTAGTTTCATAGAAAATTTTTGACCTCGATGCAGGTCTACACCACATCATTGTAAGGAAAAGTTTTGACAGCAAATAAATCCCCCTGATTAGTATAACCACTTAAATCGCAGGGTTGAGCTTACACATAGAAAAGAGTAGCACCAACGCATACTCATAAACCTAATCTACAAGGTCTTGTGAGCAGTATGAACTCTACTCACGACGATCCGACCCTTGTGATGCCTGAAACAAAGTCGATGCACCTTGCAGTTCTGCCAATCGTCGCTTGGCTGCAACCATTCTCTATTCGAGTGCCGTGTGTCTACCCTGTTACTCTTTTGCCTCCGCCCGAGCGGCGATAAGGTCCTTAAGAAATTGGTCTCTGAAATATCATTCTCTTTCCAAGTCTCGGGTACGTGAGATGGTAGGATCTGTAGTAACGCGTAGTTTCCGAACTCGATTTGCAGTCTCCCTGTTTTAATCTCCGACGTTCGCGATCTGCCGGGTCTTCACCGGGAGGGCTCTGTCAGTCGGTCCCCTGTGGTTGAGGTCATAGCAACCTCGTTGGTCTCCAAATGGTGATCGATATCGTTGCTGTCGACTCCAACCCTCGATCACGGTTGCCCAACGGGGCACAGGTCCGACGTAGTCGAAGCGGTTTGTGGGAACTCTGGCTATGTACGGAGGTTTGATCACCTCCGGTTCCTCTTCTGATTCTGCCTCGTCTTCATCTTCACTCGTCATTATTTCGATTTCCTCATCTTCAGATTCTTCTTCCTCGTTTTCCTCGGGTTCTTCATCGGGGTCTTCTTCGGGTTCTTCTCCTAACCGTCCACCATTTCCCTGGTTGGGAAAGTAGGAGTCGCCTGGTAAGTAGAATCTTTCCATGTTATACGTGCGAGAATAGGAGGGGTAGGAAGCATATATTAGTCGTATTCCTAGAAATACTTATAGGCGTTTGATCCTCATTAGTTACTTCTATAATGACATAGTGCATACTATTTATATATAACAAAGATATGATAGACCTTCGAATAAGTGATCCTACCCTAGGTCCACATCCAAACAAGGAAAAGGAAATAAGGCAATGACCACAGATTCTAAGTCTATGATCTCTAAGTTATATATAACTTTAGAGTATCCACTTAGTGACTATAGACCTATTATTAAGGATCTGTTTAGTTTTCACATAAGTTATAATATTACAATATACTCCTATAGTATTTTTAAATGTTATGTTTGGTTCTTAGCAACTTTCTTGTATGGGAAGTTTTTAGGCTTGTTGCTCACTACGACCATGCCCCGGCATATAATAGTCACACCTCAGATAAATATAGTTGATCAGGCTATATTCATCCCAAGTCTGATTACATATCCCAAGGTCTACTCGTAGTGTCCAACTCCTCGTTTTACTTTTGTGTTTTCCTTAGACGTGACACTATATCGGTATGCATGTATGTACTTATACTTTTAACAAGAAACTATTTATTTCTAAAAAGTATAGTTATTTGAAACCGTTTAAATCAGAGACTTTAGTCCCAATGCATTTATAGTTTGTATATCTTATGTGGTTCGATATACTTAGTTCACTATAAACAATGCACTGATACCAATCTGTCACACCCCCAAACCAAGGATGGCGGAAACGTCCGGGGGTGGCGGAAACGTCCGGGGGTGGCGGACTTCATGTATAGTATCATAACAACGAGTATAATAGTGATCAAAGCAATACAACCAATCATAAATATAGTCGGAAAATAATTACATGGTTTCAAGTGTTACATATTTCAATGATTGATTACAACATGATATAAAAAAAAATAGTTGTTCAACGCCGTAGCGTTCCATCCTCAAAAGCTTGTGATTACCTGGTTTCGTTGATTCCCTGAGAATACAAGTAGTTTTGAAAAAGTGTCAACAATTAAGTTGGTGAGTTCATAAGCTTTTTAGATGAAGAGTTTGGAAACCGATCTTTGTTATGAATTGTGTGATACCAAGAAAAATCCAATATTTTCCTTACAAAAGTGATGTATAGTCTTTAATTCCAAGACCGAAAGTGTACAGTAATATCCATACTTATTGATACAAAAAGTGATTTTTAATCGACATAAAACCCTTTTGATTTGAGAAAATCCCCGTAAACTTTATGTGTTGTTAACTCCCTATGTGAGTCGCTATAACCATACTATGACTAATGAACCTGCCACGACGTTTCTCAGGCGTCGAAAAAGATAATGACACTTGTCACCCCAGACCCGCCGGTCTAGCTGTTGCATGCAGCTCAGGTGTGGTTTGTCAAACCCAATATAGATCTATACACAATTATCACGTTCTCCCTACAAGAGACTTTGGTTATAACTACCAGGAATTTTAACCCGTACTCTAGGAGTACTAAGAAGAATGTCTCACAATTTACGTTAACAAGTTTACGTGTGGTGTGCGTAAGTGTAAAACCTTTTTCTGTGGGAATAAAACCTTCCGAAATGTGTATGTTGTGTTAATGGAAACATAAACTATACCTATTATAGCTTATCAAAACGTTTTGTAATGGTAGAAATCCTCTTTGTATATGATGTAAACCTTTTCCATGTAGTAAAAATCCATAAACTATGCCTATTATAGTTTATTATATGTGTTCGAAATGAATGAAGAATCCTTATCATTAATGACTAAATTTAAGTTTATGATGATAAACTAACAAGAAAATACATTCAATATTTAGAACTTATTGTTATACACTTTGCTCAACATACTACAAAGTGTTATGAAAGTTGTAAGTTGTTAACTAGTTTTTAACCTTTCTGCACTGTTTTAGAAAAATCATAGAAAAATCATGCGAAGTCGAAAGCTGAATCCGTAAATTCTGAGAGTTTAGAAAATGTGTCTAGTTTATTCATTATTATGATTTTTAGAAGTCTTTAACTTGTGTTAAAATGTTCATATTCACAGACTGGTCCGAATTCGTTTCTGAAATGATAGACAGTTTTGTAAAAATCACCATAAATCGTAGAGAAAATCATATGGAGATGTGCAAGTAGTCATTTTAAAGGTATGAACCTGAACTATTTGCATATTAAACAGTCTTGAAAGCTATTAAGTTTAAGATAGTCAAAACAGTCCGTGAATAAGACTCGACTTTTCTGATGAAAGCTGTTGTTTGAGTTTAGTTAAGTTTTTGGTGTTTTAACTTGTATTCCCCTCCTAAAACTTGAAGAAAACATGAAAATGTAGGGGTATGAACTCACCTTGTGTGGTTTCAGTAGATGGATGATGAAGAAAGGAAGTGTTCAACTCAAGAACACTTTAGAAGATGCTTGAAGATTCGAAGATCTAACAACAAATGTGACGATATTTGTGTAAGGAACTCATGATTTGAGTGAAGAAGTGTAAGGAAATCAAGTGTGGGAAGAGATTTACTTACCAAAGGTGTGTGAAGGGCTCAAGATCAGCCTTGAATCTCGAATTCTTAGTGAGAGGAAGTGACAGAGAATGGGTTTTGCTTTTTGGTGAAAAGTGAGTGAAATGGGAGGAGAGATAAGGATCCTTCTAGCCTTTGATCAAGATTATGGCTGGAAATGAGTGTAAAAGGACAATGATTGACTAGGTATGGGTGAATAGTGACTGGTAATGGTCATGGAGTGGGTATGGGAGGTAACTTGTGTCCTTGCCCAAAGGATAAGTCAACAGTCCGCCTAAATATCTCACCCACTAGATTTTATTCTTAATTAAAGATTTCCCTAAAAATGTGCTTAATTTATGATTATATGGGGTCTTATATGACAAAATAAAAGTTTGGGTGAAAATCTCACGTTAAAATAATCAAAAACGGGCTTAAAACGGAGTCGTGGTCGAAAACCGGGTGAAAAATGGGAAAATCCGAAGTCAGGGGCGAGGTTCGGTCTTAGAAGCATTAGGACCGAAGGCATGGTTCGGTTGGTGTATTGGAACCGAGAGGGAGGAGGTTCGGTCCGAGCTATCTCGCAGGCGAACTCATCAGAAGGGACCGAAGGCGAAGCTGGCTAGTAGTTCGGTCCGAAGGGACCTTCGGTCTTCCGAGGTTCGGTTTCGGTTCATAGGGACTTCGGTTCTAATAGGAGTTTCGGCTCTAAGAGGGTTTCGCTCCTATAAGAGAGTTCGGCCCTTAAGCTAGGTTCGGCTCCTTAAGAGGGTTCGGCTCCTTAAAGCTGTTTTTCGCGTAAACTTCCGTTTTCGAACTGTTTTTGGCTAATTCAAGGGTCGGGATGCCCCAAGTGATTATAAAAAGTTGAGAGAGATTGTGAGAGAGATTTGGGAGAGATTTCACATACTTGGAGAGATTTCTCATACTTAGAGAGATTTGGGAGAGATTTCACATACTTGGAGAGATTTGGGAGAGATTTCACATACTTGGAGAGATTTGGGAGAGATTTCATATACTTGGAGAGATTTGGGAAAGATTTCACATACTTGGAGAGATTTGGGAGAGATTTCACATATTTGGAGAGATTTGGGACAGATTTCATATACTTGGAGAGATTTCATATACTTGGAGAGATTTGGGAGAGACTTCGTTTGTGACCTTTTTGGATATTTAGCTTCGCCACGCAAGGTTCGTAAACCCCGTTTTGCCTTGTTATGAGCGTTATACGCCCCCGAAGGGTATGTATTAATGTTTTATTGAGTTGATCCATCAGTTACACTGATTAGGGTTTAGAATTTCCGAACGCGTGAAAACTCTAAGTGATACATTATATTAAGATTGCGAGTTGTACAATAAGAAACATAATGGAAACCCTAATATAAAAGGGTTAGATGAGTTGACCGGTTTGACTCGTTGACTTTAGTTGACTTTGACTTGACCAAAAATTGACGGTTGTCACAGTTATTGATTTATAGAACGCCAAAAGTGAATGAAAAGAATGTAGATAGAATTCCCCCAGACAACCCTATGTTGCCTGTAAAAGAAGAAAAGAGAATGCTGCCGTACCAACCCCGAGGTTGAGTACCAGCGTGAGTATGTTTCCGAGTAATCCAAGAGAAAAAAAAAGAATGGTCTTCCGCAAACTTCATAACGTTAATTTTTCTAAGTGATCCGTCATAACCATGATAAATAATGACAATTTCGCCTGTCTTGGCGTTTGTGAACGCCGACGGAAAAATAAAATAAGGTTATGGTCACCCTAGACTAATGTAGTCTAACTGTAGCGAACAGCTCAGGTGTGGGGTATCATCCCCGTATAGATCTATACACAAAACCCCGCTCTCCCTCCAAGAGACTTTGATTATAACTACAGGCAACGATCGTACACTCAATAGGTGTCAACCGACAAGTCTCACTAGATCCTTAATCGAATTTTACGCGAAGAGAAACATATAAACTCATTCCGGGCCCAATGAACCATGTCTGCGGACCACTGAGTGTCACTGAACACGTAAGTCATTTTCAGGCCCGAAAGAAATGAGATTATATAACATGGACCCAAAATATATGTAAAAGGACAACTAAGGCCCATATCACATGTAAGGTATTTATAGGCCCAAATAGCACGCAAATAGTATCCAAGGTCCGTCGCGCATGTTAATGGGTCAGTGAGGCCCAATAAACAAATAAATAGTATTCAGGACCTATCAAGTATAATAATGGGCCACTAAGGCCCAATATTATACGAATGGCAAAATTAGTCTGTTTGTTATTTTATTGTTAGTATTTGTTCAATTGTTTGTCAAATTGACCTAAAAATACCACTTTTGTAATCATATATATATTAAATGCACATAAGTTAACATGTCTAGATGATTTAAAAATATGTGTACGTCATATAAGCTTGCATCTAACAAAAGTATAAACACTTTTAGTAAGTTAAAACAATTTTCTGATTTTTGGCATTTACGTCTCTATTTTTAGAAAAATTATAGAAAAATCATTGTAAGTCGAAATTTGGATCCGTCAACTCTGAGAGTTTAGAAAATGTGTCTACTTTCTTCATAATTGTTATTATAATTTTTAGTGATCTCAAACCATTGTGAAAATGTTCATCTTCACAGACCAGTCCGAAATCCTTCCTGAAATGATAGGCAGATTTGTAAAAATCGCCAACAATTATAGAAAAATCGTATGAACACGTGAGAGTAGTCATTTTAAAGGTATAAACCTGAGCCTTTTTCACTTAAAACATTTTTGAAAAATATTACCATCAAGTTGGTCAAAACAGTCCGTAACTAGACCAAAACGTTTCTGTTAAAAGCTGATTTTTGAGTTGAGGTTATAGATTTTTGAGCACAACACTTGTTTTTGCTATTTTGAGTGTATAAATCTCACATCTGCAAGTTTACATGACAACATATACTTTTCTCATAGTTTTTATGAAGACCTAAGTGATAAACTTCATGTTTTTAACATATTTTTAGATTTATGAAGTAAACAACACATAATCACCAAATAAACCATGAAAAACACACATAGTCATGCATATACACATAGATCTACACAAAACAACTTGTATTCTCCACCAAAATTTAGTAAAAACTGAAAATAGGGGGTATGAACTCACTTTGGTTTGTTGATTTCAGTTGTGGTGAAGAAAATGGAGAGATCTCGGTCCTAGTAAGCTTTCTTGAGTAGATCTCGAACTTAGGAGGTTTCTAAGGAGCATAGATCTTAAAATGGGGTGTAAGAGAAGAGATTTTTGATGCAATCTTGAAGTTAAACCATAGGTTTAAGTAAAGACTTACCAAGAGTGATGAACTTTGATGTAGTGTTCTTGATCACACACACACAACTCACGATTTTTTTTGGAGAACATAGGAGGAAACTTCTTATGCTATAGGAAAGATGTTTAAAGGAGTTAGGATGAGAAAAGATGGTGGTGATATTGGGCCGAGAATTTTAAGGAGGAAGGGGGAAGATTTTGTTGGACATTACATGGGGGGTTTAAGGAGTTTTAATCTAGATACATGGGTCTTAATGCTTGGATTACCTCTAGACAATAAAGAGGTGTCAAGCCATTAGAAAAACCCATTTTTTTGGTTTGGGCCGAGAATGGGCTAAGGAAAAATGGAAATGGAATGATTTTGGCTCTTTCTTGGCTTAGCTCGAATTTTTTAAAACCCAAATAATATTTTTCGGCCTATTGGGCCCTTAGGAGGGTTCACAACCCAAAAGAAACCCAATAGGTAGTTTACGGTCCATTAGGGCTAATGAAAACCATATATGGCCCATCATGGCCCATTAGAGATAAGATGAATCATTCTAGGCCCACATGGCCCAAAATACTTTAGTTTCATGGATGTGGGTCCAATTAGAGCCCAGATAGGGTTCCTTGGCCCAAGATAGTCAAATTGAAAACTTACTGGTCCCTTAGTTCCAATAAGAAGATCCTAGTCCATAATAAACTTGAACTGGGGTGTTTAGGGTTTTCGACTCACAGTTGAATATGTGAAATGTATTCCATTAGGTTTTGAACTCACTCAGGGGTTTTGATTCAAATGAATAGTTTTGATTAAGCATTGAACATGATATTCACTCAGATTACAAGTATTACAAGAGTTGATTAGAACAAAATTTCCTAGCTAGAATGCCAATTGTGACAATTTGAATATCCCAAAAAGATATATGTTTTTTCATTTTGATCAAGCTTATTTTTTCCAAATAGAATCAAAGCATAACGTGTGCAACAAAAAATGTAAAGATGACTAATTAAGGGCTTAATATTATTTAGATAATAACATATTGTGATGGTTATAGTCAAGAGCAAAATTATGGTGATTATAGTCAAGCAAAATAAAAAGAATGAATATGAATAAGTTGTTAGGCGTGATGAATTCACTCACTTATTAAAGTTAGCATTTTATATGTTTCCATAGGTTACCGATTTAAAAGAGGTATAAACACATTAGTACATTCATTCCAAATGGGAATTTATTTATATAGATTTGGGTGAGTGCAACATAAAGTCATATAAAATCATAGAACCATAGAATCATATTTTTAACCATTAGATCAAATTAAATAACTAGGGGTATGATGGTAAAATAACTTCAAAATGAAAAATTAATAGCCAAAATTATAGAATATTACCACGATTAAATCCCAAAAAAATAGAAGTTGATTATCATATTAATGTTTATTGTTGAACATGTATATAAATTTCTCAAATATTCATACATTAGTTATGTTCATACTTATTCATAACTGAATATCTATATAAAACTCGTAAATTATATGAAAAAAATCGATTAATGAACATATGTCTATAAACTTGAATGTCCTTTGTTCATCATATGTTCATACATGTTACCTTTTGAACATTTATACAAACTCGTACACATTGATAAATGTTCATAACTGAACATTGATTTCATATATGTTCATAAATAAACATTTATAGAAAATAAACCCTTTTCTAGAAATTTATATTTGTAAGATGTAGATATGTGCGTTTTTGATAGGATATCCACACACACACAAATAACAATGCACTTTCACAATAATATTGTTTCTATTTACTTTTTCGATCTCTTTTTTCACATAAACCTCCTCATTGTTGATCGTTTTTCACATTGATATTAGTGGAGCGTTTGGATTTTTGCGATTGTTTGTTGCTTGATTGGTGGTGATCGACATCTGAAAGGTTTGACTGGTGTGTAGTGATAAAGGTGAAGACAACTAGGTTTAGATGTGAATATATCTCAATTATACCTTTGTGTGTATGCGATTCCATTATAAGGGTGTCTGCTTTTATTGTATACCCTTATAATCTAAATCATTCATGTAATGTCCTAAGGTTATAAGTATGGTTCTATAGTTCTATGAGTTTTACTTGGTTCTATAATGATCCCTTATATATATATATATATATATATATATATATATATATATATATATATATATATATATATAGTTGGGTTCAACAATGAATCATTTTAAACCGTAGAACCAAGAAACCAATCTTGACCGTTAGAGAACAATTGATCAACGGCAAAAAAAGGGTTGTACATTTAAAAGTTAGACGTGCATGCAACAGATCATAGCAAAAAAAACTCATATCTTTTTTTTGTTTTTTTTTATTTTTTTAATTTTTAAGATTTATTTTTTATCGAAAAAACCGAATATACCAAATAATTTTTAACCCTCTTTCCATAGACATACATATTGATATATAAAAAACAAAAATTTTTTTCGAAAAAAAACTCACTACATTTTGTTGTTTTTTAAATATTACGCTTATTTTTTATCGAAAAAATAAAATAAATATCAAAATTCATAATTTTTGGTATTATTTAAATAAACATTTAAATCAATGTAAAACATTTGTTTTTTTTTTAACTTTACAGGTTACATTCACACTATAAATCTGAACTGCATAGAATTTTGTTTTTAGCATTCACAATATAATTTTGACTTACTATTTCAACACTTTGATCATTCACAAATTAATTTAGTGAAATTTACATGCGAATCGAAGTATATTTCATAGTAAATTTATAATATTTTAACATTTTGATTACTTTTAAATTGATTTTATAAAATTCAGAAGAGAATTTACTCACATTGTGAATCTAAAGTGCATATAATCCAATTTTAAGGATTCACCATGTGAATATGACTTATTATTATTCACATTGTGAATATAAAGTGAATACAATTCGATTTGTTATTTTTTCAACATTTAGGTTTATTTTTTGTCCAAAAAAACTAAATATACCAAAATTCTCAATTTTGTGTCCTCTATAAATAGAATAATATATCGATATAATTTTTTTTTCAATTTGTTGGTTAGATTGATAGTACTGCATATATACTACAACTTCAGCATTCACAACATGAATCTAAGCTAAAATCTTGTTTTTTAATCATCCATATGAATGTTTATTTAAAGAATACCAAAAATTTTGAATATTGATATATATATATATATATATATATATATATATATATATATATATATATATATGTGTGTGTGTGTGTGTTATTTTTTCAATAAAAAATAAGCCTAAAGATTTAAAAATCTAACACAACGAAGTAGGGTTTTTTTTTTAAATCATTTTATGTATATCAATGTGGATGTCTATGAAAAGAGGATAAAAAATTGTGAATTTCGGTATCTTTAGTTTTTTTTTTTTTTTTTTTGAAAAAGGGTTAGTCATAAAAAGTAAAAAAAATAAGTTTTTTGTTATAACTCGGTGCATGCACGTCCACCCTAAGTAATCAAAATTTGTGGATGAGATTAGTTCCTTTTCCATGGTATAAAATGACTCATTGTTGAAGTTTTACCTCTCTCTCTCTCTCTCTCTCTCTATATATATATATATATATATATATATATATATATATATATATATATATATATATATATATATATATAGTATTAATAAAATAGACCCCACAAGCCCCTTTTAGTCGTTGTATTTGGGTTGTTGGATATGTCTTTCAAAGGCGTTTAGCTTTAACTCTTTTACGTTTTCAACGAGAATCTCATTTGTCTTGTTCCTGAAACCATGAACATAACCCCACATTTAAATATTGCCAAAGTACATGAGTATATTGGTAAGAGTAAAACACTATTAGAAATAGGTTTTTGATGACATACATTATGTGTCCTTAAAGGATACATATAACAGGTAAATATATGTCATTAAAGCCAAGTCATAAATGAAGATGACGAGAATAAAAAAGCGCATCCCCTATTTTTTATTCTTTATGACATTAAACATGACATGCTTTTTTGATTGTTGTAAATGCTTTAGTTATTACAAAACTATGACACTTGTTTTACTACACACACTTTTTCCAATTATAAAACTAGTGTATATCATAATTCATGTGTCATTAAACACATATTTTCTAGTAGTAATACGAGTATATATGTATTCAACAAAACATACAATAAGTGAAAAACTGTTGCATCTATTTAGAGGTGTCCATAGATTACTTGTTAAATAAATTAAACAAAACATAGGTGGTAAATCGGTACAAATGATATAATATATCATATATAGATGTTGAAAAAGCTCCATGAATATCAAATGTAATAGCCATTAAGGATATTCACACAAACATATCATTCCAATCATGATTAATCTACAGTAGCTTCCTTGAACTTAGTTTCCCAATCGTCCTACAACATTTGGTTATTTATCAGGAGGAAAAATCAAGATAGGAATTCAACCCTTAATTTGATGTTTTTTAAGGTTGTTGATCGCTATTTAAAGTTTAGCAAAGGTAGATGACTCGGGTTTAAACATAAAACTTTGTTTCAACAATCAATTGTCGTCGAAAAGGAACTTGAAGCTTAAGAGCCATGATGACTAT
Organism: Lactuca virosa; assembly: GCF_052849685.1. Taxonomy (NCBI): domain Eukaryota; kingdom Viridiplantae; phylum Streptophyta; class Magnoliopsida; order Asterales; family Asteraceae; genus Lactuca; species Lactuca virosa. The sequence goes on from NC_136434.1 coordinate 4,009,491, forward strand.
CTTACATGCACACAAAGTTAGCAGAATGCAAAATATATACATGGATAGGGTCTTTAAGGTTAAAATAAGGCATGGGGGGATGAGTTGTATGGTTTCATCGTGAACGGTAAAGGACCGGTTTCATGGGTTTTTTACGAACTTGGAGAGGAGATAGGCTAATTGACAACAAAGGGAAAGTTCTTTATTTTATATAAACTAGGTGAATCCTATCACGTTGCATGAAAATATAATTATGTAGTAAAAATAATAACTCTTAACAAATTATCATTTAATGTTTCTACTTAAAAACCCAATGTCAGTAGTAAATAAATATATAGTTTTTTTAACCGACAAAAGAGGAGTAAATATGTTGAAAAATATCACTCCGAGCAAGGTGCTAGGATGAAAGGAAACAAGTACAGAACAGTCTCAAAACAAAAGAATAAAAAGTGAATTACAAAGAATTAAAAGGTAATACGTTCCAATGAACACAATTTAGACTCCTCTTTTCGCCTTTCTGTTTAAACCATAGAAAAGTAGTTGATTTGATTATATCTGCCACCTTCGTCACACACATCCGTTGATAGGCGAAGATTCGTTCATTTCTAGCTTTCCAAATGCTCCATAAGGTTGCATAGCAAATACCCAGTAGTCGTTTTTTCTTCTTTGGACAATGTCCCCAATTAGATGCATAGTTGAGAATGTCATAGACCGTTTGATAGTTTACCATCGGAACGTACACCATTTGAAAACCCATTCCATGATAGTTTTGGCAAAAGGGCATTGTACTAGGCTGTGGTCATATGTTTCTTCCGCAAGCTCACATTGACAACATATAGTGGTTGGTAGAATTATACCCCTTTTAGAAAGGACAACCGTTGATGGTATACGTCCCCATTTTACCCTTCAAATAAAACACACGACCTTCAATGGTACTTCCTTGATCCACTTAAATTTGTTGATATCCACTGGTCCATTGTCCGCCAAGATGTGACGAAGTGCACTTACCATATAGTTCCCAATCCCATCTACTGTTATTTTGCATTTCCATGATATGTTATTGTCAATTTGCTGCTTTTTTATGATTTAATCGTGTGTAATGCCCTTCTTTTCTAGTTCACATCTAATTCATGCTATGTTATTCCACACACCTGTCATCATGTTCACGGAGTATGTCATCGTCTTCATGGAGTAGCAATCATTCACTTTGTTATGTAGTTTGTGAACACCTGTAATCACTTTTACCCACAAACATGGTTGGTTCCGATCTCAGTCGCCACCACCATTTCACCAGGAGAGAGATGTTTAGGGAATTCAGTGAACCAACCCCCAATCCCCCTTTATTTCTTTCTGCAATTACTTTATCCCAAGAGACCTAATGTATCGACTTTTTACCTTCCGAGCCACCCTATAGAAAAAGTCGTCTGATTCTTTCTAGCTTATCTAGAACGCCATTAGGAGCCATAAATAGAGTGTTGGATTAGTGTCTAAGTCCATAACTATATTTGGTATGTACTTGACCCGGTTGTGCATGCTCCTTTTAGGTTGCCTTCACCAAAGCAACTTGACTGGAGGAATAATATAGAAAGAGGTGATTATGGTTTATTAATATATTATAAGACTAATATATTTAAAGAGCAATCATATTTGTTTAATTAACATTGGTCAATAATTAATTAAGAATTAGTTTTGTGATCAAAAGAAGTTAATTGAACTTAAGGGGCTGAACTGTAATTATGTGATAGTTACAAAGTTTGGCAAGGAAACCCTAATAGATAGGGTGGAAGAATTCTAGGGATAAATCCTTAAGAATTCGTCCATGATAGGGATTCTAGAATTATCCTTGGGCTGCTTGGTGGCTAAGTAATCAGATAAGGATAACCATTGAAACCCTAATTCCTACACTTATATAAAGGACCCCTAGGCATGGAAATTTCGGCCAATTGAACCCTAGAAGTCCTAGAGCCGAAATTCTCCTCTCCCCTCTCTCTCTCTCTTGTTTCCTCCAATTTCTATTGGTGTTTGTGATTCATTAGAGGCACAACACTTGAGGTGCTAAAGTTCTCAAGGCTTCAAGATCTTCAATCAACAACAAGGTAAACATCTAGATCTGATTTGTGATGTTAATTTCGATTATATACACTAGATCTAGGGTTAGAAAGTCTTGGATGAATTGCATGTACAATAGAGAAACCTAGATCCAAGCATTAGGGTTTGCATGAGCACATAAGATGTTCTTTTGGCTCAAACCCATCAGTGGTATCAGAGATTTGTTTGGTTTCTTTTGTATTGATGCCTTGCTTGTTCATCCTCTCTTGAAAATCGAGTTTTTGTGTTCTCTGCCTGACGAACTCGGCGAGTCCCAATGTGGGCTCGACGAGTAGGATGAACTCGACGAGTCCATAAGGGGACTCGGCGAGTCGGAGCGTCAGACAGAGGGATTTTCGGGATTTCTTGCTGTTTTGCTTAAGGATAATTACCTAAATCGTTTTTGACTAATAAAATCCGAATTTTATTACTGTTATATGTTTATCCTTTCCAAAACAAATGATAATTTCCATATATATATATATATATATATATATATATATATATATATATATATATATATATATATATATATAACTTAAATGCTAGTCTTACCGTTAGTAGGCCTCATTCACGAAGCTGATCTATAAGGGGGTATAAGGTTATGGCCTTTAAAATGGCCGTTTAATGGGTGTCCACTCTCACCCACCGCTTCCTTGATTGGTGGAGGGTCGTTAGCCGAACGGGTAGGATAGGGCAACCCCTTCCTCATTAATAAGTATAATGAATTATAAAAGTAACTAAACGTTTTTACAAAAAATTCCCAATCTTAGTTACTTTAGGCAAAAGTGAATTTGATGCAATTCCATGAAATTACACTTTGTACTCTTGCTAAGACGTTAGTGGAGCGTGTGTGGTTAACCGGCACACTAATTGGGTTCTAAGTAAAGGTGGCAAAGGGTGACTCATTGTTTGTCATAGTTCGATGGATCGTGTGTGGTTAACCGGCACATCGAATAGGTGACTGTAACAATGAGGGCATCATGTACATTTGCATGGTTATTCACACCCACTTTGTGATCCTCGGCATCCTAGTCACAAACTAGAGGGGAATATCAAGATTTAAACATGCCATTGAAAAGTTCAATGAATCTCAAAAGATCTAGGAGTTTTCCAAACATTTAAAACTTAATCTCTTTTTCGTTTTTCATGGTGGAGAATTAGTGAATCGTCATTCACTTACCTTCAAATTATTTGCATATTAGATTACGGCATCCCTCTTCTAATTTGTAAATAATGTTGTTGGATCCTAGCCCTAATTTCTCATTTGGGTGTTTGATTGGGGATTCATTTCTAATCAAACTTTGTTCTTTTTCCCTTTCAGATGTCGAACGTTAATAATGCTTCCGGCTCGAACTCCTCCGGCTCATTCTCACTCATGAACTTGTGTGGGAGAGTAATCTTTGACGGGTCCACTTTCAATGATTGGATCCGCAACATCCGAATGGTCACTCGTTATGAAGACAAAGAGTATGTCCTAGATGAAAACCTAAAGGAGATCAACCTAAACACTGCCACTGTTGAAGAGATCGCCGCCTTTGAGGCCCATGAGCGTGATGCCACGAAATTCCATTACATCATGCTAGCGACTATGACTGCAGAACTACAAAAGTCCTATGAGGACATGTATCCCTATGAAATGCATCAAGACTTGTTGGACCGGTACCACCAAAGTGCGAGGCAAGAAAGGTATGAGATCATCACTTCGATGATCACTGCCAAAATGGGTAATCGAGAGTCCCTTACCGCTCATCTGCAAAAGATGCAGAGATATGTTGATCGTCTGCTAAAGTTAAATGTTAACTTCGATGAAGAGCTGGCAATCGACATCATCCTTCACTCCTTGCCTCCCTGCAACAAACAGTTCCGCATGACCTACCACATGAATAAGGAAGAGGTCACCTTGAGCAAGCTTCAAGGCTTGTTAAGGACTGTTGAGAGCAATCTCAAGGATAAGTCTGTTGCATCAACTCCACCTCCCGATGCTGCCCCTGTCTTGGCAATAGGGCAAGGGAAGGGTAAGAAGAGGAAGGCTCCCTCAAAGAGCCACCACAAGGGAAAGTCCCAAGATGGTACCTCTTCAAGTGGAACCAAAGTTGGTTCTGCTAAACCGAACTCAAACCCAAAAGAGGCAGAGTGCCATCACTGCCACAAGATAGGGCGTTGGAAAAGAAGCTGTCCAGAATATCTGCAAGCTATCAAGGATGCGAAGATCAAGCCGTCCTTCGCAGGTATGTACACTATTAAATCTAATGATTCATCGCATGCTATTTCTTGGGTTCTTGATACAGGATGTGGTTTTCACATATGTTCTGATTTGCAGGGACTAAGAAGAAATAGGGATGTGGAGCGTGGAAGGATAAACCTAATCATGGGAAACAGAAGATCGTCACCTGTCACCAAGATTGGAGTATATTCCTTAGTGCTTAGTAATGGATTAGGTTTAGATTTAAATAATTGTTGCTATTCGCCAGATATGGCAAGAAACATCATTTCATTTCATGGTTTATATAGACAAGGATTTAGATATTCATTTGATAATGAAAAGGGTTCTATTTATGCTTATCTTAATAGTGTTTTATATTTTGAAGCATTGCCTTGTAATGGAATATATGAGATTATGATGGTTGTAGATAACTTAGGAAATGATGTGGTGTGTATTGATTCGTCCAATAGTATGGATAAGGCATGTTTGTGGCATTGTCGTCTTGGACATGTCAACAAGAAATGCATAGCCCAACTCCAAAAGGATGGAGTGTTGGAGTCATTCGACCTTAGGGACGATGACGTGTGCGAGTCTTGTTTACTTGGAAAGATGACCAAATCACCCTTCACTAGCACTTGTGAAAGGGTTGAGGGTTTATTGGATCTCATACACACAGATGTGTGTGGGCCCTTTAGATCCACCACAAAGGATGCAAACCGCTTCTATGTGACTTTCACCGATGATTATAGCAGATATGGGTATATCTACTTAATCAAGCATAAGTTAGAAACCTTTGAAAAGTTCAAAGAGTTTAAACAAGAAGTGGAGAATCAGTTGGGCAGGAAAATCAAGATGCTTCGATCCGATCGAGGAGGAGAGTACCTAAGTCTTGAATTCCACGACTACCTCAAGGAATGCAGAATCGTTTCGCAATTAACGCCACCTAGGACACCGCAGTTGAATGGTGTAGCTGAGAGGCGTAATCGAACCTTGCTAGACATTGTGCATTCCATGATGAGTCGTGCTTCACTACCTATCTCATTCTGGGGGTATGCCTTAGAGACTGTCGCCCATATCCTTAACTTAGTCCCTACAAAGAAGGTTTCCAAAACACCTCACGAGATGTGGACAGGGAAAGCTCCCTCGTTGGCACATATTAAGGTTTGGGGTTGTGAGGCTTTCGTAAGACGAGAGACTCACGACAAGCTCGAACCTCATAGTGAGCGATGTATTTTCATCGGCTACCCGCAAAAGTCCTTTGGATATCTCTTCTATAGACCAAGTGACAATGTTGTCTTTGTTGCGAGGAGAGGGGTTTTCCGAGAACGAGAACTCATAAGTCAAGGGGACAGTGGGAGGCAAATCGATCTTGAAGAGATTCAAGAATCGAGCGATGAAGGAACCTCTAACGCTGGCGCTCAACCCGAGGAGGAGACTCCGGTTGAACCGATTGACGAGTCATTACCTCTTAGATGTTCCGAAAGGGTTAGGGTTCAACCCCAGTTTTATGGTTTTCATATTACTACCGAAGGGGATACGTTCATTAGTGATAGTACACTAGTGAATTTGGACGAACCTAACAGCTATAAGGAAGCCATGGTAGGCCCCGAGTCTGCAAAGTGGAAAGAGGCGATGGACAGCGATATTTAGTCCATGTATGACAACCAAGTTTGGAATTTGGTTGACAATGTACCAGGTCGTAAGACAGTCGGGTGCAAATGGATCTTCAAGAAGAAGACCGACATGGATAGGAATGTGCACACTTATAAGGTGCGATTGGTCGCGAAGGGTTTAACTCAAACTCCCGGAGTTGACTATGATGAAACCTTCTCACCAGTTGCAAAGATAAAGTCTATTAGGGTGATGCTGGCCATTGCTGCATTTCATGACTATGAAATATGGCAGATGGATGTCAAAACCACTTTCCTTAATGGGAAGTTGGCTGAGGATGTTTACATGGCTCAGCCAGAGGGTTTTGTCAATGCGAAGCATCCCAATAGAGTGTGTAATCTTGAGAAGTCCATTTATGGACTTAAGCAAACGTCTCGCAGATGGAATCTTTGTTTCGATGAGAAAGTCAAAGAGTTTGGTTTTCTACGAAGCGAATATGAATCATGTGTATATGTCAAAGCCTGTGGGAGTATAGTAAGCTTCCTGGTATTGTATGTTGATGACATACTACTCATAGGAAACGACATCTCGTCATTGCAGGAAGTAAAGTCATGGCTTAGGAAGTGCTTCGCTATGAAGGACCTCAGAGAGGCTGCCTATATTTTGGGAATAAGGATAGTGAGAAATAGAAGTAAGAGACTAATAGGACTTAGTCAAAATACTTACTTGGACAAGGTACTAAAACGTTTTAGTATGGAGAATTCAAAGAAGGGGGAATTACCAATCCAAAGTAATGCCAAATTGAGTAAGACTCAAAGTCCGAGTACCGAAGTCGAGATAGCAGAAATGAGTCAAGTACCTTACGCTTCCGCAGTTGGCTCAATCATGTACGCTATGACTTGTACTCGCCCTGATGTGGCCTTTGCTTTGAGCATGGTCAGCAGATATCAAGGGAACCCTGGCAAAGCGCATTGGACCGCAGTCAAGAATATTATTAAGTACCTTCGGAGGACCAAGGAATAGTTTCTAGTCCTCGGTGGGAGTGATGACTTAAAGATGCGAGGGTACAGTGACGCCAATTTTCAGACCGACAGGGACAACTACCATTTGTAGTCGGGCTGGGTCTTTACCTTAAATGGAGGAGCAGTGACTTGGAAAAGTTCCAAGCAAGAGACCGTGGCTGATTCAACGTGTGAATCAGAGTACATTGCAGCGAGCGAAGCGTCAAAGGAGGCAATATGATTGAAGAACTTCATTGGAGACCTTGGAGTTGTGTCGGCCATACGAGAGCCTATGGAGATTTTCTGTGATAATGAAGGAGCGGTTGCCTTGACCAAGGAACCGAGGGATCATGGCAGATCTCGACATATTGACAGAAAATATTACTTTATTCTACATCGAGTGGAAGAAAGACTCCTCGTAGTGAAGAGGGTATCGTCAGAGGATAACCCAACAGATCCGCTTACGAAGGGACTGAGCAGGGTTAAGCACTTGCAGCACGCTAGGAGCATCGGGCTGAAGGACGATATTAGTTTAGATTAGATAGTTTAGAAACGTGTAATAGATAAATTGTAATTAACATTCGATGATTAAATAAAAGAGTATTATTTATTAGTAATGTTACTGTCTTATGTTAATTGTTTACCTATTGTTTCATTTTTGCATGTGTTGACTTCCTGAATAACAAGATTATTCGAACGATCCACAGTCGTTCATATGTTGGAAGTAGGTATGAATGAAGACTGTCATGAATTGGTGTGTAGATTGTCTAAAGAGTATTAGACATAGCAAAAGTTTGATACAACGTTCATGAGTGCTTATGAACTTGATTTGAGCATTGGAATAAACCCACGCTTGCTGGAATCACTTCATGGAATTTATCATGAGTGATTGCAAGACGATAATATCATATGGTCTTAAAACCTAGATATATGGTTTATTGTTTGCTAATTAGTTGTGCATTGATAATGTGTAAACGCATCAGTAACTTGATGTTATAAAACGCATTGTTGTGTGTGATTTGATTAGTGGATAGTAAATGCATATAAGTCGACGTTTATCTATTCCTTTTATCCTAAGAGGGTAAAAGCGATATCAGGGCCCCTCGATGATTTGGTTTGACTTATGTGTCGGGCCCGGTCAGGATTGAATTGATGTGTTCAATTAAGTTCTATGTCAAATGAATCAGATATCGAGAAACTAACTGTTGGACAATAAGTATGACTATGTTCCATGTAATTGTCCACACGAATCTAGAACAGAGGATTATACGATCCCTTATCTTAAGGACAGGTTATTGATAAGCTCAAGAGTTTTGAGAACTGCGATTGCTAATCGGATCCAGAAGTTGCATTTGCATTTATAGTTATTAGACTTATCCAAGTGGGAGACTGTTGGATTAGTGTCTAAGTCCATAACTATATTTGGTATGTACTTAACCCGGTTATGCATGGTCCTTTTGGGTTGCCTTCACCAAAGCAACTTGACTGGAGGAATAATATAGGAAGAGGTGATTATGGTATATTAATATATTATAAGACTAATATATTAAAAGAGAAATCATATTTGTTTAATTAACATTGGTCAATAATTAATTAAGAATTAATTTTGTGATCAAAAGAAGTTAATTGAACTTAAGGGGATGAACTGTAATTATGTGATAATTACAAAGTTGGGCAAGGAAACCCTAATAGATAGGGTGGACGAATTCTAGGGATAAAGCCTTAAGAATTCTAGGGATACTAGAATTATCCTTGGGCTGCTTGGTGGCTAAGTAATCAGATAAAGATAACCATTGAAACCCTAATTCCTACACCTATATAAAGGACCCCTAGGCATGGGAATTTAGGCCAATTGAACCCTAGAAGTCCTAGAGCCGAAATTCTCCTCTCTCATCTCTCTCTTGTTTCCTCCAATTGCTATTGGTGTTTGTGATTCATTAGAGGCACAACACTTGAGGTGCTAAAGTTCTCAAGGCTTTAAGATCTTCAATCAACAACAAGGTAAAGATCTAGATCTGATTTGTGATTTTAATTTCGATTATATACACTAGATATAGGGTTAGAAAGTCTTGGATGAATTGCATGTACAATAGAGAAACCTAGATCCAAGCATTAGGGTTTGTATGAGCACATAGGATGTTCTTTTGGCTCAAACCCATCATAGAGACATGTAGTAATTTGGTAAGTTACCCATGACATACTTGACCAACGTCAAAGGTCCACCGAACGTCAGTGTTTTTGATTTCCATGTTGACAATTTTTCTAAAACCTTTCAATTATGGGGGTCCAGTGTTTTTTGAGCCACATATTAGCTCCCACAGGTACACCAAGGTAAGTGAAGGGTAACGTCGTGGGTTCACACCCTAAGGGATGGGACCAACGTGTGACTTCCTGCATGTCTGCACAAACACCAAACACACGTGATTTATTAAAGTTGATTTTTATGCCCGAGGCTACGTGAAAGCAACGGAGAATGCAGGATAAGTTCTTGATGTTGTTTTTGGACTATTCTCCTACGAATATAGCATCGTCAGCGTACAATAGATGGGAGATCAACGAGCCTACATTTGGTAGTTGCAAACGATGGAAGACACTTGCGTAACATGCTTCCTCCATAGCTACACTCAAACCTTCCATTGTGGTAATAAATAAGAAGGGGGAGAGTGGGTCTCCTTACCGGACACCCTTCGAAGTTGTGAATTCGTCTGTTGGATTCCCATTTACCAAAATTGATGTGTGCGTCGAGCGAAGACGGGCATTCACCCACATGCGCCATTTTTCCCCAATCCCATTTGCACAAGGTTGCTGTCTAGAAATTCCCAGTTGATAGAGTTAAATGCCTTGTCAAAGTCAACCTTAAAGAGAAGGATTTTCTTTTTGGTTTTCTTTGCCCAAGAGTACAACTCATTAACCACGAGCTGACCTTCGAGTATACTTCTACTTTCCACATAAGCTGATTGCACTTCGTTAATACAACTTCTCATTACTTTATTTATTCGTAGTGCAAGAACTTTGGCTATAATCTTGTAGATGAACCTGATGAGGCTTATTGGGCGGAATTCACTTAGCTTGAGTGGATCTTTAATCTTGGGAATAAGGGAGATAAATGATGAAGTGCAAGATCTATCGAGTCTGCCATACCATTCAAATTGCTTTACCACCGCTGCTATGTCACCTAGAAGGACTTCCCAATATGTTTTGATGAATTTGAATATAATTCCATCTGGTCCAGGGGATTTTTCATTGCTACATGCCCAAACTGTAGCTTTTATCTCTTCCAGTGTGAATGGAGCCTCTAAAAATAGTGCATCAGATGTGGGTATCCTGTTGAACCGGGAGCTTCGAAATTTCGGTCTTTGTGGCCATTTTTGGTAAACTTTTCTTGAAAGAAACGTAAAGCCTCCGCCTTTATCGTTATCGGGTCCGTACACCAATCCCCGGTTATCATTAGCCCGTCAATTCGATTTCTGTGATTATTGTTATTAGCATATCCATGGACAAATTTAGTGTTCTCGTCACCATCAATCACCCATTTGATTTTTTATTTTTGTTTCGCTTCGATAACCGCAAGCTTTTCCTTTTCTGCAATATCCTTATACCCATTCCTTCTGGTTTCAATTTCTTCCTCTATTAAGGGTTTGGACTCCGCCAACTTGTCTAAATCATTAACAACCATTTGGATTTTTAGAACCTCTGCTTCTTCCCTCTTAGATTCTGAGGCTTGCCAACGTTTCAACTCTTCTTTGATATGTTTAAATTTCGCTACAAAATACTGATTTGGGTTGCCATAACCTCTGAAATTATTCCACGGCTTAATAAAGATGCTTTCAAAACCGTCTCTTGCTAGCCAATAATTAAAGAACTTCAATGGCCAAATTCGCACCAGGTGGAAGATAGAAGCACGGGGCAATGATCTTAAAGTTTTCGAGGTAGTGTCGTGACCGTTGTTGAGGGGAAAAATCTAGGAATCCCGGACAAACAAGAAATCTATCTAGTTTGCTGAGTTTCGAATCTTCATTACGGAAACAGGTGAAGCGATGCCCTCTCATCTTTATTTCAATCAGCTCCGATTCATGGTTTTAAATCATGGTTTTAACCTATTAGTTTTATTAAACATCATAGTTTTAAATCATTAGTGATATATACAATTAATTGATAATTTTATAGACATTTGAAGTTGTGTAAATTATTTATTCAACATATGATGAGCTATTTATAACAAATAACAAAAGAATATAAAAAATAAATATTACAACTTTTAATAACATAAAAACACTAAAACAATTATTAAAAAATTTGTATTAAAAAACTTCTCAAACACTTACAAATCACACAAAAAGAATGTAAGGTCCTAAAACGGATCTTACCAGTGATCAAACAATCAAACAATCAAACAATCAACAAGAACAAGAATTGGAGTAGAAGTAGAATATAAACAAGCTTGCACACGCTTTATAACTTGAAAACGTTGGGTACAACTTGCTTACAGCAACCGTAAACTCTATGGCATCAACAACCAATAATGACCTACAACACCTCTATATATAGGGAACTTGGGCCGGAAACTGGGTTTACGGCCGTAAAGGGGTTTACGGCCGTAAACATACAACTGGTATATGTTTCACTTGATTTGTGGGAGGCCACATCAATACAGGTATATTCTCTAGAACTCCATCACCAAGCCTCTTCAATACAGGTATATGTTTCACTTGATTTGTGGGAGGCCACATCACCGTCTGGATAGGAAGGTTTGTCTTGGGATCAAGTATATCAGGGTGTTCTATGACGATTGACTCTGCAGTCCTCATCGCAGTAAAGCACTTCTTCACTTGATCTTCCAGAAACATCTTAAGGTGTGTTGCCTTGGGATTACTAGAAAGATTTGAAAAAGGAGCATTGGATAGTTCTGTAAGATCAACCCTGGTCCAGGAATGAAAATCATATTGGTCTTTGTATAGCTCCGTGTTGCCACTCTTGCGTCTCACATACCACATATTTTGTGTGTCGTGAAAGCCCCAAGAGACAATTCCTGACCTGTCACCATATTCGGTTCCAAACCGTTTCTTCTCAAGGTCTGTGATGGTGATTTCGGGTTGATCCCCAGGAGCATTCTGATCAGAGCTCTTTTTGAACAACAATTGTCTCTTCTCCGCAGACTTAGCCAGTTTGGCACGTTTCAAAGCCACAACATTCGGAGCCTGTGCTGGTTCTTTATCAAAACGATCTACAACTCGGGTTGTTCTTATAGGTGGTGGAACTATGGGAGCAGCTTGATTAGGAATATAGATCCTTGGCTCATCGACAGACGTCTTAAATTTGTCACCAAGTTCTTCTTCCAGCTTCTTCTTTAAGTCATAGTAACTGGCAGTCAACAGACCAAAGTGAGTCTGAAGATCAGTGATCTGCTTAGTCTTCAGAGCTTTGTCTTCTAGAAGATCAGCAACTTGAATGGTGAGCTTGGTGTTTTCAGTCTGAAGGTCAGTAACCCGGATATCAAGCTCTATATTCTTCTGATTTAGTACGTTGATCTCCTTTTGTAGTCCAAGAATAGTAGGATTCTCTTCTCCAAAGTTTCCTTCCCCAAAATATATTCCTTTACCACGGGAGGGAGGCATTGAGAATTGCTCTTCAACCAAATACATGGCCAGCCTCACTGAAGCAGCATCATGATCGGGCCTAGGAGGAGAAAATCCTGCGGGGATAGAAGAACCACCAGCTTCATAAGTGGTGCTAGGACCTTCACTGAAAGGTTCTGATGAGACAATGGCAGGACTGGTTATCGGTGGTGTTGAAAGGCCTTGAAGTACACCAGAAACAGGAATTCCCTGTCTAGGGTCACGTTTTCTTCTTTTCAGAGGAGGTTGAGAGGTCTGTGTTGTTGTGTGATCACTCTCAAGCGGCTCAGATGTAGGAGAAACAATATCAAGGGGAGTAATCCCTGACACTGTCACCATATGAGTTGCTGTTTCAGCCACTTGTTTGGTAGTAGGAGGCGTAGATTCAAGAACGTCTTCAGTTGCTCGTATCTCCGTTGCTGGATGAGCAACATCATTGATATTGTCAAGCAGCGAGTTGAGATTTTCACTTGACAAGAAATCTTCATTACTTCCAAAATTCAACGAAATTTCATCCTTATCGAAGCCAGAAAGATCAAGATCTTCGTACAAATCAGTCTCAGTCACATTCTTTGAAGACCCTTCATCATAATCACTTTGGACTGGAACTGATGTCAGATTATGTTCCTCTGCCACAAAAGCATTTGGAGCTGCTGTTTCTTCTCTTTCTTCATGATCTGACATGGTGATAACATCATCTTCTGAAATCACCCTCTCTGAAGAAGTAGGCTCAGAGGATACTTTATCTGAAGATCCATGAGACTCAGATGCTTCGTTTAGCTAAGCAAATTTTCCAAACTTCACAAGCGGATACAGTCCTTGGAAAACGACCTTTCCCTTGCGATTCTGCTTTATAAGCCCAACAGTATGGGGACCTAATGACTTCATATCTAGGGTATCTCCCTCCTTGACCATCTCCGGAAAATGAATATTGATGAACAGTTGGATGAACCTAGGATACATCAAGAAAGTATCCCGGGTTATTGCGTTGATGTTCACCACGAACTCGTCTAAGATAAACTTTGAGAAATTGAAGTCTATTTCGGCAGCAAGAGAAGCAATGGCTCCAGTGTTCCTTAGAGAAATCTCGTCAGCTCCAGACCTTCTCCCAGAAATGCAGCTCACAAATACATGAGCCAAGAATCTCCAGTACGGTGGCAGAAGCTTTTTCACAGTGGGAGGAAAGTTGCCTTCGTAACCCATCTTCTTAAGAACCTTCTGGGCATCTTCAATCCCAATCTCAGTAGGAAAGCCAGGTTGATCATCAATTAGCAACGCTTCTCTGATGAATTGTTCAGTAATAGCAATCTTGCAACCCTTCACAACAGCTTCAACAGTAACTGCTCCATCACTATCTGTCTTCAGTTTGGCAGTCCTCCAGAATTCCCTGATGATATTCTGATAAACCACGGGATTCACAGTAATAGCAGACGCCAAGCAGCAATCCCTCAGCCTGTGGATCATCGACCTGAATTCTCCATGAACAGCAGGAGGATCAGCCAGTACGATAGCCAAGTTGTGCATGTCAGCGAACTTCAAATTTGCCATTTGATCTGCACTAAAACAAGCAGGCAAGAAAACAAAAAAATTTGAGCAATTAATGTTTTAAGTTTTCTTAATTAATCGATTTAATTTTGGCCTTTAAAAAAGAAATTATTTTGACCAAACTGGAGTTTACGGTCAACTAGGGGTTTACGGCCGTAAACCCATGGCAGTAAGCTCATGGCTGTAAACGGAGTTTACGACCGTAAGCTCCTTGGCCGTAAGCTTCGACCGTAAGCTCCGACAGATCGTTTTTCTTCGATTTACGCCCCAAAATCCGTCGATTTGATGAACAAAACACATTCCCACGGTCGATTTTGTTATACCTTTGAGATGAAACGAACGATTTCACAAAAAAACGAGAAATTTTTTTCGAGAGGAGAGAGAATGGGAGAGAGTTTACGGCCGGAAATTGAAAAGTGAGAGGTGAGAGAGTTTTTGGCTGTAAGCTCTCCTTAAATACCCTATTCGATTTTACCTGTCTTCCACACAGTATAAGGCACAGTCCAAATCCCAAATATTTTTCAAAAATAAAACTTTTTGAGGATTTTAAAAATTAAAATTAAAATTAAAATAAACTAAAAATAAAATAAAAATAAAAATAATTTCTAAAATTTAAGAATTTAAAAAATTTAAATTTTGACAATTATAAAAATAAAATAAAATAAAATAAAAAATAAAAATAAAAATAAGATAAAATAAATGCAGACTAAAATTGATCTCAATAATCACTGAATATAATTTTGTGACACTGGGATCAAAGTTGTTAGACAGCCTTAATCCACTTGTCGGTACCTTTATCTTCATGTCTTTGTCTGGTCGATCGTCGGTATTGTGGTCCACCTAAACACGAAAAATTTATGATAAATTTGGACAGACTAAGAATAATAAGACATTTTGACCCTATGATCCCAAGTATATTTCCCAAAGACGATTTATCTGACGACGATGAGGGATATTGTTGTCCACCTAAATTGAGCAGCGAGATCTACAGACAATCTGTAATTGTTCAATTTTTAATTGTACTAGAACATGTTTCCCGCATCCTGATATGCTCCAGTAATCAAGGACTTCCAGAATACTCCTTACATCGGGTGAGCAGACAATTATTAAGAGAGAAAATAGATTTAGAATGCATATGTTATACACCCAGGTCAGATCTCTTCCAATCACGCAGAGGGTGAAACATATGACTAACTGAAGTTTTAGAGGGATTGAGAAGAAGAATGATGCATATACTGTGTACCAGGTCGGATTGTAAGTCACGCAAAGGAGACATTATATGGCTAACAGATATAAAGAATTGCATAGATAGAAGATGCATAGAGATAGAGTTGCATATGTTACAGTCCAGGTCGAATCTTCCGATCGCGCAAAGGAGGCAACATATGACTAACAGATAGAGAGAAAGAAAATAATCTTCTACAGACCTAACTTATCGGAATTCCCCAGTCACCCCATCAATACCGGAATTAAGGACAGAATCCGCACATCGAGGAAAAGTTAATCCACAGTTCTAGATACGAGTTCTTTTAATGTGACCAGTAGATTCCCATGTATATCTCCCTGCTCAACCTATCCGAGCGTCGTATTGTCAGGCTAAACGGATTTAACTAGGTCAAGATTTGTCAAGTCTTTGAATTCCTTAAGTTCAACTCTGCCTAGTCAAGTCCATTTAGAATCTTTCGTGCCTACCAGCGCATCGAATCACAGAGCGTAGACGATTTAATTTTGGTACGTTACGCAGATTCAGATTGTCTGTTATCACTTGATAATATTACTTCCCGTCACATCACCTACAAGCAAAACTATTAGCAACATATTTTTTTTTGATTTTCTGATTTTTTAATGTCTTTGGATTTTTTAGATTTTCAATTTTTTTTTTTTGGTTTTTGTTTATTTCTCCCCCTAAATATGTGCATGGGTGAGAATGAAATCACTAAAATGCGCAAATTTAAACTAACCTAACCTAAAACAAAAATTTAATCCTCAAAACGAATCATTTTCAAAAATCCCACAAGCACATCGAATCGAGCTTTGTTAAAAGGCTTGGTGAACAGATCTGCCACATTATTAGCAGAAGGAACCTGTTCCAGCCGGATGAGCGAGTTCTCATAACAATCTCTGATAAAATAAATTTTGATATCAATGTGCTTGGTTTTGCAATGTTGGACAAGATTTTTATTAATTTGAATCGCAGCCTCATTATCACAGTAGATGGGGGTTTCTAGATAATTCAAACCGTAATCCAACAACTGATGTTGGATCTAGATAACTTGAGAGCAACAAGCAGATGCAGCAACATATTCCGCTTCTGCTGTTGAGGTTGAGACGGTATTCTGTTTCTTGCACTGCCATGACACCAGCCTGTCTCCAAGGAATTGACACCCTCCTGATGTAGATTTCCTGTCAAGCTCACAGCCTCCATAATTACTGTCAGCAAAAGCATATAAATCAAATTCGGAATTTTTCGGATACCAAAGACCCAATTTTGGGCTGCCTTTGATATACCAAAAAATTCTTTTGACAGCAATAAGATGTGAAAGTTTAGGATTAGCCTGATAACGTGCGCATTGACAAACTGCAAACATGATGTCTCGACGGCTTGCAGTAAGATAAATCAACGATCCGATCATCGATATGTAATGTGTCTGATCTACGGATTCGCCATCAGTATCTGGATTCAGCAGGGGTCTTTCGGCCATCGGCGTCGATGCAGGTTTTGCGTCTTGAAACCCGAACTTCTCAAGAATATCCTCCACATACTTAGCTTGATGGAGCAGGATTCCGGTTGAATTTTGTTTGACCTAAAGCCCCAGAAACATGGTCATTTCACCTAACGAACTCATCTCAAACCTATTTTTCATAACGCCTTCAAACTCTTTGCATAGCTGTGGACTGGTAGACCCGAAGATAATGTCGTCAACGTAGATCTGGACTAGAATCTGATCATTACCAACATGCTTGATGAATAAAGTTTGATCGATATTGCCACGAGAGTATCCATGATCGAGCAAGTGCTTTGTGAGAGTCGGATACCACGCTCGAGGAGCTTGATGTAACCCATACAACGCCTTGTCCAACTTGTAGACATGATTAGGAAACTTCGAGTTAACGAACCCAGGGGGCTGATCAACGTAGATTTCTTCCTTCACCTTGCCATACAAGAAGGCTGTCTTGACATCCATTTGATAAACCGTGAAGTTCATGTAGGAAGCATATGCAAGGAAGATACGAATAGCCTCCAAGCGAGCCACTGAAGCATAAACCTCAGTATAATCAAGACCCTCGACTTGACGAAACCCGCAAACCACCAATCTTGCTTTATTGCACACTATAACACCAGAATCATCCTACTTGTTTCGATAGACCCAGCGTGTGTCAAGAGCCTTTTTGCCCTTTGGTAACTCAACCAATTTCCAAACCCCGAGCTTTTCAAATTGATTTAGCTCTTCATGCATAACGTCTACCCAGCTGGGCTCATTCAAAGCCATTTTAACATTCTTGGGCTCTATTTGAGAGATAAAGCAAGAATAGAGACATGTATTGACATCTCCACTCTGACTTCTGGTTCTAACTCCATCACCCAGCTGACCAATGATGTTTTTGATCGGATGATCGCGTTGAATTCTTGAAGGTATGTCTTGGCTGATATCATTGAATGAAACGGGAAGAGTGTGAATGTTGAAACCTCCATCATTTGCTGATTGATCCACATTAGATGAATCTGCTACAAACTCATTAGCAATTTCTTCAGGAAAGAGTAGTTCCATAAAAGTTGGAGTGACAGCGGAAGCATCTCTAGACATGAACTCTCTTTCAACAGGAGTAAGAGGTGTAGCATCAGCATCTGGACTATCATTTTGAACTGGAGACTCTGGACTACCAAGTGGAACATATGACTCCCCCTCAGGTGGTGAAGAGGATACCGTTGGAGGTCTGTAGACAACTTCTTCGTCTTCGTCTTCAGAAACAATCTTCGAACCAGAGGAAGACCCAGATGAACCATCTGAAGACACATTAATGGACTTGAAGAGCGATGTGTAATCAAATAACCAATCAGGGCCCACTCGAGCATCCGTCTCATTCTCCTCCAACCAACGCACGTCGAAGGATTCTACAATCTACTTTGTCTTCTTATTGTAAACCCTATACGCGGTGCGTGCAGCATATCCTACGAAATAACAATCATCGGCTTTGGCATTGAACTTCGGGTTGGACTCCAGGTGAAGAAGGGTGCAAGGGCAGCCAAATACATGGAAATGACTGAATGAAGGCTTATGACTATATAGAATCTCGTACGGTGTCTTCATCTGAGCTTTGTTGATTAGAACACGATTCTGAACGTAGCAAGCAGTGTTAATCGCTTCAGCCCAAAAGAAAACAGGTAACTTGGAGTCACACAGCATTGTCCTTGCAGCGTCTTTTAATGTTCTATTTCTCCTCTCAGCAACACCATTTTGTTAAGGCGTGTGAGCAGAGCTGTATTGACGCACAATTCCCTTTTCTGCGCAAAAGTGATCAAGAATTGCATTCTTGAATTCTGTTCCATTATCAGTACGAAGCGCCTTCACCTGGTTGTTGTTTTGGTTCTCAATCATCACAATGAACTTCTTTATCAGATCAGCAACCCCATCTTTGTTGGATAAGAAGAATACCCACGTAAAACGAGAGAAATCATCGATCACAACTAGAGAGTACGAGCTTCTGTTGATGCTCAGGACGTTGACCGGACCAAATAAGTCCATATGCAATAATTGGAGCACCTGACTGATTGAGTTAACTTGTTTTGGCAGGTGTGGTTTTCTATGATGTTTTCCCTGGGCACATGACACACACTTATCAAAAGTGATAAAGTCTCTGACAGGTAAGCCTCAGACCATCTCATTCTTTGCAAGAAGATTTAGGTTCTTAGCGTTAGCATGACCGAGTCTTCGGTGCCACAGCATTGCGTTCTGTTCTGAGACCTTCGAAAAGAGGCAAGTGACTTGTTCAGGAATGTTGCTGTTCATATCAATAATATACGCATTTCCATCCCGCTTTGATTTGACAAGAATCCACTCTTCTGGGATGATAATGTCTGGCTTGAGAATCATGCACTCTTTGTCGGTGAAATGTGTAGAATAACCTTTGTCACAAATCTGAGACACACTCAACAAACTGTGTTTTAACTCGGGAGCAAAGTTGACGTTCTCAAAACTCAGCACTCCATTTGTTACGGTTCCTCTCTGAGTGATCTTGCCACCTTCTCCGCCCACAAAGGAAACATATCCCCCATTAAAAGACTGAATGTCGCTCAGTTGGGAGATGTCTCCTGTCATATGCCGGGAGCAGCCGCTGTCGACGTACCAAGGTCTGACGACATTCCTCCGCAACTGTCCCTGCAAAATGAGCGGGATCATTTAGATTTGGGAACCCAGGTCATCACTGTCCTGGGTTTCCTCTTCACTTTCTCTGTTTGATCTTTCCAAGCCTTCAATTCTGAATTATCATTTCTAATCTTTTCAGAGGATGCTGATGATTGATTGGAAGTTAATTTGGGCATCCAATGATATTTAGGTTTTCTAACAGTCACAGGTGGTTTTGAAATATGTTTCTTATTAGTTCGCATTGAGCATCTGGAGTTCTACCAGAAGTGGTTGAAGATCCAGAATTGCTCTTTGACGAAACCGATCTTGGCGGAGCCTTGTTCGGTTTTGGCAAACTGTTTGAGACTTTGTTATGAAAAATCTTTTTATTCTTTTGAAAAACCGCCCTTTTCTACTTCGATCATCCTTCCAATCATCATCCCGAGAACGAGTTCTTGAGGACTTTCTAGTTAAAGACCTTCCTCTAGATTTGTTCTCCCTTCTTGGTGACATATAATGCACAAAAATCCTATTTTGACAATTCCTAGCTATATGACCACCAATACCACAATTAAAACAAATCTGATTATTATTAAAACTGGTACTGCCTGTCTCAGATTTATTTTCTTTACTGACACCCTTACTTTTCCCACAAGAACATGTGTTAGAAACAGGTTGTGAGATGAGTAAGGATGCATCAGATGGTGTGACCTGTGGAATTGGTGTGTTTTCATTAGAAGCATCACAAACATCAGGATTATCAAATAATTCATCAAACACTTCAAAAAAGTTTAATTCTGCAGAAGCAGATGCGGAAGTATCACAAAAAACATTGTCATTTTTAACATCAGAAACAGAAAGTTTTTCATTGGAAACAAAAACATCAGGTTCAGACTCAGTTTTGTTATCAGAAACAGATCCTTCAACTTCGTGCTTTGACTGATCTAAGGATTGATCTACAGGGGAAGTAGAAAGGTTATTACTTTCAACATTAATAAATCCTCCTGAAACAAAACCAGATGGCTTGCCATACACCATTGAAGGTTCGTTGGAAATCTCCTCTTTAGACAAAGGGTGATACTGATATGTATGATTAAAAGGAGGAGGTACAATCTCGTATCCTAAACCCTTTTGTTGGTTTCGTTTGAACTGCAGGCAATGGTCAATCATGTTGGCAACTACCTCGCTTGATACATCAAACCTTTTAAAATCAAAATTTGTAGTTTCAAATTGCCCTTTTAATGTATCAAGCTCAGTAAGTAACTCAGCATTCTGTCTCTTGATATAATCATAATGTACACATTTGATACTGTAGTCTTCCTAAAGTCTCCTAAAGTCCTTAATTTTTGTTTCTAACTGGGCCTTTAGGGGTTTTTGTCCTTTTCTAAGTTGATAGCCCTCATATCTAAGGTCCTCTACTTCTCTACGTAATGATTCTATTTCGTCACGAAGAATTTTAACATAATCAATACATGCCTGAGAACAAGAAGGTAAACTTACCTCACTTTTCTTGGGCTCGGAAGTAGAAGATACCATCAGTGCAAACTGCAGCTCCATCATCTTTTCTTCAGGATCAGCTGCAACATTCTCCATGGGAGCATCATCATTGATTTGGACTAGGTGAGCATTTTCAAGTCTTGAAATATTCAGAGCCTAAATCTGGTCCTCCCAGTCAAATGACTGAGCAACCATAGCAGTCTCACCGTTGACCGCAACACCTCCACGATTGTTTCCCATCGCAACCATTGTCCCGTCATTGTTCAACCTTCGATCCGGTTTCGGGCACTCACGAGCAAAATGACCTGGCTCGTGACAGTTGAAACATCGCAGCTTCCCCTTGTTGAACCCTATCTTCTTATCAGCATTCATCCCCCAGTTATTCTTCCCTGTCTTTTTAGCAAATTTCTTCGCCCTGAATACTGCAATAGCAATTTGCCACGTAATATCCATCTCTTCCACATCTTCTGGATGAATTTGATACAGATCAGCAAATGACAACTGAGGTGGAAGCTCTCCAGCAACAAAAGCATTATAGCAGTTAACAAGTCCTGTGGCGAGAGCAAGATTTTCATCACTTTCCTTTATGTTTGAGGAAGAGGCTACAACTGGCACATTGGAGGAGGGAACAGCTTGTGGAGTGACAAACGACTGGCTTTGAGAATGAGGCATGGATGACGCAGTAGTAAAGGTTTGAATCTGAGGTTGTTGAACAGTAAATGCTTGACCTGAGGAAGAAGTGATTGATGAAAGGGCATTTTTAGAAGAAATTCCAAGATTTGCAGTCGAATACGAGTTCACATGGTTAATCTCTCGCTGTTTATTATCAATATCACAAGCTTTGATGATCGCCATTGTTTCAGCAAGAGTGAGGCGATTCAGATCCTTGGTATTCTTAATAACAGCTACATTCATGTCCCATGACTTTGGAAGAGCATTCAGTAGCTTTTTATTTATCTCGTACTTGGTCAAGAAGATCCCAGATATGTTCATTTCAGTAGTGAGAGTTATGAATCGCTGTAGCTGTGCCTCCAGGGTTTCTCCGGGAATGTAGTTAAACATGTTGAATTTCTGTCGCAACATATCCTGGCGGCTTTCCTTCATGTCTTCATTTCCTTCATAGATCTCAATCAAGGCTTCCCACAAAGCTTTAGCTGAAGTATACTCTCTCAAACCTTGAGCTATATCAGGAGATAAAGCCATGGTCAGAGTGGCCAAAGCCCTTTCTTGTTCTTCAACTTTCTCAAAATCTTCATCTGTATAGTGCTCAATTTCTTTGTCAATCACTTGTCCTGCAACAGTGATGGTAATTCGAACAGGACCCTTGATGAAGCTTCTCTAAAGTTTGAAGTCTTTCATTTTAATATACTTTTCAAACCGGTATTTCCATTCAGGAAAACCATCTGCAGACCGCAGTCTTGGAATACGTGTGGTTATGCCCATGACAGTATCCAGTTCATGATGATGTGTTTGACTTTGAGAATCCATTGATTATTAAAATTTAAAACAAGAAGAATGTCAAAACTGAGTTTCCGGTCAAGGAGTTTACGGCCGTAAACTGAGTTTACAGTCGGATTTACGGTCTGAGTGTTTACGGTCTTCTGTTTACGGTTTTTGAAGCTTAGTTTACGGTTATTGAAGATGCTTTGTTTACGGTCCAAGAACACAGTTTACAGTCTTTGAATGTTCTTGAGTTTACGGCTGTAAACTGAGTTTACGGCCGTAATCTCTTGGCTGTAAACTCCCAGAAGTTCTCAAAAACACGATTTTGGAGTAGATTCGATCCCTTTTAGCAGTGAAAATACCAAATCCAATCTCGAACAGTGAGGAATACGGCCGAAAACTCGATTGAATGATGCTTTGACACCGGTTTTGCTCTGATACCAATTGTAAGGTCCTAAAACGGATCTTACCAGTGATCAAACAATCAACAAGAACAAGAATTGGAGTAGAAGTAGAATAGAAACAAGCTTGCACACGCTTTATAACTTGAAAACGTCGGGTACAACTTGCTTACAGCAACCGTAAACTCTCTGGCATCAACAACCAATAATGACCTACAACACCTCTATATGAAGAGAAATTGGGCCGGAAACTAGGTTTACGGCCGTAAACATACAATTGGGCCGTAAACTACTAATTAACCCACTAAACCAACATAAATACACAAAAGAACTATTACAATGAAAAGCCTAGCCCAAACCACTAACTGGACCCTTCAAAGAATATATAAAAATCAACATACTTATGATATATAAATGAGGTGATCCGGTAGCTGGGTCGTGTCTTGAAGCCAAAGGGGTATATCGGTTAAGTGGTAGTTCGAGCCCTTTATGGGTTTTGGGTTTTATTCGGAGGGTTGTAAGGCTTGGGCGCGTTATTAAGGGCGTAGGGCTTCTCGCCACCTTTTCGTGGATATAAAGTTCGTCGAGAACGAACTTAGAACGAAGAAGTTATAGTACTATGAAGTTGTTGGCAAAATCGGTCCCTGAATGGAAAAGCTTGCATTTCAGCCCATGCATGCAAGGTGGCAACTAGGTGAGTACGCCCAGCATAAGCTGGGGTACCCCCGGCGTAGGGTTGGATAAATGAAACGCAGAAGGTTGAGCAGTACGCCCAGTGTACGCTCAGAAATCCTAAACCCTAATTTTGGGGACTAAGCACTATATAAAGAACATAATGCCCTAGATATCAGCCTCCCTCTCATCCTTAGAAAGTCACCACGAAACCCTAATACTCCCTTAAGTGTTCTCGGAGCTTTGGAGACCATTAGATAGCATCTTGGTGTTGTGAATCCATTTTCCAAGCAAGCAAAGAGCAAAGCAAGGTGGTGGTTCAAAGGAGAAGTTGTAGATCCGAGATTGTTGCTTCATTTCAGATCATATTGAGGTATAAAGTCTGGAACTTTCCTCAAGTATGCTTAGATCTAGTGTAGTTTGGTTTTGGAGTCATTTTGGTCCCAAGTATGGAGCTTTATGGTTCAAATCGGACTCCTAGGCTTAGAGTTGCCACTCTCAGTGTTAAATGAGTCCCTAAAGCAGAAAGTTGTCATCTTGAATGTCTTAATGGGTTCATGCATGAGTTAAAACCATTTTTATGGAAGTAGATTATCATTTTTGGAGTTTGAACTTATGTGGGACATGCAAAGTCACCAAGTCCATGACTTTATGGATTTAGACGTTAAGAGGAACTCAGATCTGTGATTTGGACCATTGACTGGAAGCATTGAGTGCTTAATAGCAAAAAGAGCTTAACAGGGGAGTACGCTAGGTGTACAAACTGGTACGCGCAACGTACATGTCACAAGCCCAGTACGCCCTGTGTACAGCTGAGTACGCCCCGTGTACTTAGTCAGAGTGGGTCTTGAGTTAGTAGGCCTCAGTTTGGGCCAATTCTTGGATTAGATTGTTGTAGGCCTTCATGGGCCTATTAGAAACAGGATTATGGACTAGAGAAGCATTATTGGGCCTTAGATTGAGGCCCATGTGAAGGTATTGGGCCCAATTGGAAATTGGGCCATATATTGGGCCTTGTAGGACTGTTTATTTTTAGTGGGCCCAATGGGCTTGGTCCTTGGGCCATCAGAGAATTATTATTAGACCAATGGAATGTTAGGTGTGTTGGACTGAAAAGAATGATTGGGCCTCATGGCAAGACCTATGTACAGATTGGGCCCAATTTGGAAAATTGGGCCATTGATGGATTTATGGACATTATAGTGTTGGGCTTTTGTTTTGGGTTTGGGCCTTAGTTTTGGATCATACTGGGCCAGGGGTAGAATGGTCATTTTACCCCATGCATGGATTAAGGATTATGGTATGGGACCCAATTGCTAATAGGGTATATTGATCGGTATTGATAGCTCAGGAAGTAGACAGGGCAGCAGCTAAGGACTCCTTTCAGGAAGCTTCTGCATTCGAGGTGAGTCTCCTCACCATACCAACAGGTCTAAGGAACCAAGGTCGGCCCATTTTATGATGTGTAATATCCTAGCTGAAGTTGTATTATGCGACATGTTAACTGGTTATGTGCTAGGAAGTATGCTAGTGGTATATGTGGTATGCTTGTATGAAAGACCGTGGGAGATCCCATGGCACCTGGATGTAAGACCATGTGGAGAGCCCATGACATTCCTATTATGTTGTAGTGTTTATTGTAGATTCGCTACTGATATGTCTGGTAAGCATGTATAGGTGGTATGCTAGTGATTATGTGGTATGCTAGTTGTCTTTGTGATACTTGCATGGAAGACCATGGGGGAGCCCATGGCACCTGGATGTAAGACCATGTGGAGAGCCCATGACTGTCCTATTAAAGACCATGGGAGAGCCCATGGCATTTATGTGTAAGACCATGTGGAGAGCCCATGGCATCCTGGAGTAAGACCGTGGGGACAAGCCCACAGCATCCCTATATGTTGTATGCATGGCTTATGTGGTTTATGTAGCTTTTATAGCTAATATGGATTATGTGATTATGTGGATTGTGTGTGGGGTATGTTCTGGGGAACTCACTAAGCTTCGTGCTTACAGTTTGTTTATTGTTTCAGGTATCATCAGTTCGGAAAGAAAGGGTCGGCTTGATCGCAGTGCACACACCCATGTTTTCCGCAATGAATGATTTTGGGATGAACTCTGATAAATGTTTTAACTAACGATGTTTTGGGAATGTTTGGAATAAATGATATCTATGTTTTGGCTATATTAAAAATGAAATTTTTACCCTTGATTTTTGGGTCGTTACAAAATATATATATATATATATATATATATATATATATATATATATATATATATATATATATATATATATATATATATATATATATATATATAACTGAATAAATTTTTGATACTAAAATGACAATTTAGTTAAAAAAAAGTTATTGAACTTGTAAATTTTTGTATACAATGAGGATTAAGGAATATATATATATATATATATATATATATATATATATATATATATATATATATATATATATTTCTTCTAAGAAAAACAAAACAAATAAGACTTTTCCCTCTATGTTTTTTTCCATAAAAGGAAAATGATTTTTCTTTGGGAATAAATAAGTGTAGTTGGTTATTAAACAACACACCTGTCAATATTTAGAATACGTAAGAGTGTGATACTGGTGGGATTCAACAGGACTGGGGCCATTTCCTCCTTTTGACTTCTGTGTATAAATCTATTTGAAAAAATCATAATATGACGCCAAAAGCTTACAAGAGGATCTCCGGACTCCAAGGAGATAGATCAGTTAAAAAAAATATAATTTAAAATGAAATAAATTAACCTCATAATATATTATATATATATATATATATATATATATATATATATATATATATATATATATATATATATAGAGAGAGAGGTAAGTTCAATTGAAAAAATAAAAAAAGTTGAAAATGGAGGAATCATTCTCAGCCACTCATTTATTTTTGCCGCAAAAGTATCCGTTGTAGCAGCGAAAATGGATAAGGAATACATATGTGTTTCCAACAAAACATGTTTCCTTAAACTATGCTAATCGTTACCTTAATATATACAAAAACATAGTTTTTTTTCGTTTTTTTAATTTTTAAGAAGCTATTTTTATCGAAAAATAATTTTAAATATACCAAAATTCATGATTTCTTATTCTCTACAAATAGACATCCATATTGATATACTTTTCAGATAAAATAATTTTTTTTTTATATTTTCAGTTATCCTTATTCATAAATGAATAAAAATGCATCAGATTTTTGCTACAGTATATTCGTTATTCACTTATGAATAAAAATATATAATTAATTTTTTTTACAGTTTAAGTATCATTTATACTACTTATTCATATATGAATAACAAATTAACTGTAACAAAAATCTGATAAATGTTTTATTCATATATAGATATAAAATATGACGACAAGTAATACACGTTTTATTCATATATAAATATAATATATGACGAAAGATGATGTAAAAAATATATTTGAAGTAAGAAAATTTTATTACGTGTCATATTCATATATGAACGATACTTAAACTATAAAAAAAAGTTAAACATACGTTTTATTCATAAGTGAATAACGAATGTACTGTAATAAAAATGTGATAGATTTTTATTCATTTATGAATAACGAGAGCTGAAACTCTAAAAAAAATAAATTTTTTATTTTATCTTAAAACTATATCAATATGGATGTATATTTATAGAGAATAAAAAATTATGAATTTTGACATATTTAAAATAATTTTTCGATAAAAATAGCTTTCTAAAAATAAAATAAACAAAAAAAGTATGTTTTGTGTATATTAAGGTAATGATTAGCATAGTTTAAGGAAACATGTTTGGTTGGAAAACACATGTTTATCCGTTATCTATTTCCGACGGTACGCCTAAGTGTTTTGCGGCAAAATAAATGTGTGGCTGAGAATGATTCCCCCATTGTCACCCTTTTTTTTTCTCAATTGAACTCTCCTATATATATATATATATATATATATATATATTAGATTTAAAATATTTAATAATAACATTTAAAAATTAATACACCTATACTATAAGAAATATTACTAAATATAAAGTACATACCGATGAACATTTGATTTAACCAATTTCTAAATATGAGGTTTTTTTTTAGCATTAATTTCGAAATCTAAACTTTATCAAAATTGAAAAATTATTATATGTTTGTGTTTTACTATGTGATATCTTCGTTTCGATATATCATTTGTCATTAACGGATTAAAAATGAATGATAAATTATATGTAGATATGATATAGTTGAAAAAAATAAAATAAAAAATAAAAATAAATAAAAATAAAAAAAAAACGATTAAGTGACTTTTATTTTCATCTCACATGGATGGAAATATGAAAATTAAATGAGTTTATAACTATAAATGTTGTTTAGACTTGTAAGTCTTATAGAAAAAATGTTCGGACCACCATTGAGGTTGCAAATATGAACCAAATTGGTTTTAGTTACTAAACTAGTATGCAAACCAAACTATCCAGATACAACCGGATTACATACTACAAAACATGAAATTTTTTAGTAAGATTAAAAAAATAAAAGTGGGTGGTATAATTAACCCCCGAAAAATCATGTACATAAAAAAGTACATTTTCTGGTTGATTATTAATATTTGAACTTTTAATAAAGTTTTTCTAAAAAGTTTTGGTAAATGATGCTTTTGGAAACTAAAGGCATTAGTTTGGGAAATTAAGCTAATCTATTGTAATTTGTTATTTGGTTTAATCATAAAAATTATTTATTTTAACTAATCAACTAAAAGTTAGGTATTTATAAACTATTTTCTTATGGAGCCTTTTCAAATATATTCAAAATAAACCTTTAATTATATCTATTTTTCAATTATATATTTAAATGTCTTTTTATACACTTTACATTGCAATCTAGATTTTAATTTACTTTTTATCAAACACTATTAATTTATAAGCTAATTTATTAGTTATTAGTTAACTTTTCAGCTAAAAATTAGCCACTTAAGTTAGTTTTGTAGTTAAAGTTAAGTTTTTCAACTAGTCTGGGAAATAAGGCTTAATTAGACTATAATATACTAGTTGTGAAAATTAACAAATTAGCATATGAAATAGTTGTGCTATTGATATTAAAAATTAACTAATAAAAAAACTGTGAAATATAATATTATATAAAAATGCTTATAAGAGTAAGGTTTTAAATCATTCATTTAATTATTATTGGGTAAGATTAAAGTACTAAGACAAATATTTATAAATGAGCTTTGCGGTTTATCGGAATATTAAGTTTAGTCCTTAATATATTTTTTTGACTGTCATATAAGGTATTTGTGGTTTCAATTTCTATGGTTGTTGATACACCATTCATATAAAAAGATTTTTATATCCTTTGTAACTTATTTTTTATTTTTTATTTAAATAAAGTTATTTAAAAAATGAAAAAAAATTTACAGTAATCCAAACACGGGAAGGAGAGATTTCGGTGGATCAAGAACCCTCACCATCAAACCTTACCTCCACACCGCGCTCAATTCTCCATTTAAGCCTCCATTCTTGACCATATCTCAACCCTATTCATCAGCTTCTCCATCCTTAAACCCTAATTTTTTGATCATCTTCATCTAAAAACACAACTCCCATAAAAACACATCACAAATAACCCAACAGAACATCTTCGATAAGCCACCAACAACTGTCACTACCTGAGATCACCTTCAACAACCAAAAAACACTACCCATTCTAAACCTTATTCGTTATCAACCCTTGCTAACCAAAGATCACAACCACCATAACATCCTTAGTTATTCCTATGACCAACTTCGCATCGTCATATCATTCCTTGTTTTTTTAAGCAATCATTTGCAAATCGATTTTAAAATAGGGAAATACGAAATGGATAATGTTGGACCTTTGTTTGATGTTCTTATCATTGATACATACATGACGGAAGGAAAAGTGGGTCTCGATTTCCTTGAGATTTTTGGAAATCGAGTTTAAAGAAGGGAGATAGGCTACAATTTACACACCTGCAACTCGATTGAGTGGTGTGAAATAACCGTTGACCACCCTTATCCCTCTATTCCAACACCACCGCAACTTTAAATCACCACCAGTTCTCACCAACTTTCAGCCACAATCGAACCCCTTCCATGTTCATTACCATCGCCCCATCACCATCAGCGTCGGAGGAGCATGGGCCAACACACATAGGGATGCAAGTGTAGAGGACTTTCAAACCCGCTGGGGAGTCAATTTCTTCTCTGAATTCACATATGCACACAAAATTATTTGGAGCCTTGTGTTTTCTCCAAATTTCACTGGAGTTCATTTCTTATCGCCGACAATGAAAACGAAGGGTAGAAGGGATTGAAATCGGTGGGGAAGAAGATGGGGGTGGGTGTTAGGTTTAATAGGGCTTTTTATTTCCTTTTTTTTTTGTTAAAATTAGTTAAAGAAAATATATTAAAAAAAATAGTATAAAAGTCTTTTTAGGTGAGACTATGATAGGAATTTAAACCACAAGAACCTTTCATGAAAACAAAGAATTAAAAATCAAACTTGATATTCTCTTAAGTCACATAAACCAATTATGAAAATTTGTCAAGTACTAATTTACCTATTTCATGTTTAATGTTTACCATATAATTGCTAACGTGAATCTTTTCCCATGCAAACCCTCATCTCATTCATATAAACTATATAAATACAATATACACAAAAGATTACAGGGCCTAGAATAAATACAAATACAATGGGTCGACCAAGGCCACATACAAGAAGCCCATACATATAAACATACGAATACTAACATCCCCCGTAGTTGGAACGTTCGCCTGATCACAAATGTTCAAATTGGATCTAAAATCGAGAAAGAGTGGTAACGGAAGACCTTTCATGAAGATATTTGCATATTGAGAAGATGAGGGAATATGAAGAACCCGAACTTGACCCATGGCAACTTTTTCTCGAACAAAATGGATGTCAATCTCAGTGTGCTTGGTCCTCTAATGTTTAGCATGATTGGTAGATAAATAAACAACACTAACATTATCGCAGTAGACAACATTGGCATGAGATAAGGGTGATGGAGTTCCTATAGGAGGTTACGAATCTAACATGTTTCAATAATAGCATTTGCAACCCCTCGATATTTAGATTCACCAATTGAACGAGAAACAATTCCTTGTCATTTAGATGACCAGGAAATGAGATTTTATCCCAAGAAAACACATTAACCAGATGTGGAGCGTCTGGATGAGGAATAACCAGCCCAATCAATATCAGAGTATGCAATGAGACCATGTGCTGGAGAGATATATAGTTGAAGTCCATGATTAACTGAGCCTCAGATATAACGTAGGATTCATTTGAGGGCCGTGAAGTGAGGCTCATGGGGGTCATGCATGAACAAACAAACTTGATGAACTGCATCTGTTATGTCTGGTCTAGTAAATGTCAGGTACTAAAGAGCACCTGCAAGGCTCCGGTACAAAGAGGGGTCAACAACAGTAGGGTCGGTCGGGTCAAGTTTTGTTGAAGTGTCGGCGGGAGTGCGAGAAGTTTTGCAGTTAAGCATATTTTATCGTTTTATGATCTCTAAAGCATATTTCCTTTGAGATAGAAATATGCCTCTTTGGTCTCGAGTAACTTGAACACCCAAGAAAAAATTAAGATTACCGTGATCGGTCATAGAGAAGTCATTGCTTAAGGTGGAAATGACATTCTGAAGTAGTTCCTGGGATGAAGTAGTTAAGATAATATCATCTACATATAATACAAGATATGCAGTGTGAGCACCCTGTCGATAAATGAATAATGATGAGTCACACCGACTGTTGGTGAAGCCAATCCTGAAAACAAACTAAGCAAATCAATGAAACCATGCCCTAGGAGCCTGTTTAAGACCATATAGAGAGCGCTGCAATAAACAAACGTGATCGGGGTGCCAGGGATCTCGAAATCCAAGAGGATGATGCATAAAGACAGTCTCACTAAGATCACCATGAAGAAACACATTCTTCACATCAAGCTGACGAATATGCCAGTGCTGAGACACTGCAAGAGAGAGGACAGTGCATATGGTGGTGGGTTTGACCACCATACTGAAAGTCTCATCACAGTTAATGACGGGTCGTTGACTGCGACCATTAGGTACAAGTCGAGCCTTGTAGCGAGCCAGAGATCCATATGTATTCTCTTTGTTCTTGAATAACCAAATACAGTTAATGATATTTGCACTAGCGGGACGAGAAACAAGAACCCACGTTTGATTCAAGACAAGAGCATTAAATTCATCCTTCATGACATTAAGCCAGATAGGATCTTTAAACACTTGTAAGTAATTACAGGGCACAGGAAAGGGAGTGTCGACATGGAGATTGAGTTTTTGAATAGGTTTAGTGATACTGTGGCGTGAACGAGTAGTCATGGGGTGGATCAAAACAAGAGGAGATGTAGATGGGAGATACGGTGAAGGAGTTGTAGAGACAGGAGGAACTGAAACACTAGATGAGGAGGAGGGAGTAGCGGATGTGGTTTGAGACATATCAGCAGTGGCTGAAGAGTCGGCTTCGGTAACCGGTGTGACCTCCAATGTTAAGGGATGGAGGTGGATGTGACTGGAGTTTGATGGAATAGTTGGGACAGAGAATTGGAGTCATCAATGATGTCAAGAAACTCATAAGGCGGGGTAGAGTTCGGGGTCATAGATCCAAACGGGAAAACAGGCTCGTCAAACGTGACATGACGAGACAAAATGATTTGTTGAGTGTCAAGGCTCAGACTGTTGGATTAATGTCTAAGTCCATAACTATATTTGGTATGTACTTGACCCGACCCGGCATGGTCCATTTGGGTTGCACTTCACCAGCACAATTTATATGGATAGTCTTTTGAGAATAGTATATTTATGATTTATATTAATATATTATAAGTTCTAATATATTAATATGGAATCATATTATTTAATTAGTATTGATCAAGAATTAATTTAGAATTAATTAAGTGATCAAAAAGAACTAATTAAATATGGACTCTTATATATATGGAATGGGCCAAGTTCATTTAGGTTGGGCTAAGCTTTCATGGATGGTCCATGGAGCTTTTAACCCATAGATCCTATGTAAATGAAAGGTCATGGGTATTAGGGTTTACATGGATGTAACCCTAATCCTCCATAATGTATAAAGGGGTCCTTGGCTCACAAAATTGGCACAAGTGTGTGAAAATAAGAGTGGGCCGATTTTAGTGTGCATACATATTCTCTCAAGTTCTTCCAAGGTGTTTTGGTGATTTGTGATTCCTTTTGAGGCTTCCACACTATTGGGGATAAGCTCTTAAAGCTTGAAGACATCAAGCTACATCAAAAGGTATGTCATCTAACTAGAACTTTGTAGTATAGGTGCTTCATAATATGCTAGTTAGGATGAAACCTTGGAATAGTTAATATTTGCATGTATAATAGAGAAAACATAGATCCAAGGTTTATAGGGTTGCATGTACACCATAGGAGTGTTAGAATGCTCAAAACACAACACAGACATCGGTACCCACGATGTTGAGACGGGAGCCAAGAAGTACGCAAGGAGTAGATTTGGGAAAAAGTTTGTGAGGTGTGGGTATGTGAGGATAACAGAGACAACCAAAAGCATGTAAATGAGAGTACGAGGGGGGTTTATTAAATAAGTTTTGAAATATATATATATATATATATATATATATATATATATATATATATATATATATATATATATATATATATATATATATATTGTTAATTGTGACATCCCCAAATTCAAGGTCATTTTAAAAATTTTATTTATGCTTATTTTAAAATCAGCGTATCCTTTTTAAAGAACAATGTTGCGGAATTTTGTTCCCAGAAAACATGATAAAGGTTTTATCAAAGCATTTCCGAAGAAATGTATTTGTTTATATTAAAACACTGGGATGTCATCGTCAATACAGAAACATAAGCATAAACCGACCTTAAATTCTGTTACACTAGTGATTTACATCTCCTTTAATCTCTCAGTGTAATGTAGTTTCGT
Organism: Lactuca virosa; assembly: GCF_052849685.1. Lineage (NCBI taxonomy): Eukaryota > Viridiplantae > Streptophyta > Magnoliopsida > Asterales > Asteraceae > Lactuca > Lactuca virosa. Next base: position 4,042,924 of record NC_136434.1, read on the forward strand.
ATCGACACCTGTGATACAAATAAACTGAGTGAGTCAGGTTGGGAAACCTGGTGAGTACATAGGGTTTTCAACCCACAATAATAAAGTTATTATGTTTAATCATCAAAAAATAAACCCACTTACCCATCCCTATTATCTTCTTTATTCTTAAGTATCTTCCCTAAGAATCATCTATTCCTCATTATTTATTCCTAAGGATTGTCTTAAGGAATAGGCACGAAGTCCATCATTTCCAGGGTTTATATAACAAACACTAAGTCCATAGTTTCCAGGGTTCATCTAACAGGCGCTAAGTCCATAGCTGTTAGGGTTTATCTCATTTATTGACAGTATTATTTTAGGGAGTCCACCCACAATACATGTCAATGGGTTTTTAGAGTACACTGGGTAAACACATCGTTCACAACACCGACAGGTTGCGAGCCTGCTAGTATTCCACTGGACTGTCTACAATAGTCCATGGTTGTCATCTATACTCTGCTAGATGACGGGGCCATCGCTTGGGTCATCGCATGGGCCATCGCTTGGGTCATCGCTTGGTTCATCGCTTGCCTCATCGCTTCTCACTATCTTTTACCACTCATATATCATCGCTAATCATTCATCTCATTTTTCATCGCTCATCATTGATATCATCTTTAATCTACCCATCTTTTACCCATCATAATTACAGGAATAAAATACATATATAGTTTAAAACAATTAAAACATGTATTTTTTGTTCATCCAGCATAAATATTAAGTACACAGATAATATGCACACATAGCACGTAATTTATATTAAATACTTCATATCTATGTGTAAGATGAAAGTAACCATGCACTCACTTGTTAAAGTGATGATTCCAAACTCGGAGAACGCTTCGTTTCTTAACAATATGATATCCTTTGACGAAACCTAATATTACTACCACTAGATTTAGTCTAATATTTATTGCGACTAATTATTAGTCTAGATTCATCATTAACACAGAGTCCACTTCATGATCTATCAAGTAAGGAACAACCATGTAGGATCATATCGGAGGTAGGGTCGAAGTATACTGTTTAGAAATCTCACTTAAAACACCTCACTAAATCACAGCCTAGACATCATCCCCGTAAGTAGATCAATCAGTGTAATGACTTTGAATCACTGATAAAATTTATTTATAGGTTCATAATAACGATATTATAAGCTATATTTAAAGTAGGGTAGCATAACTTACTTAGCTAGGAGCCGGGCTCTGCAGGGGCAGAACTTCGTTGCTAAATCTTTCTAAGAAAGATTCTTGCAGTGTTTCAGCGCTCACCTTACTATACTAAAAACTACAGAAAGAGAAGTCGAATCACGAGGGACCGAAATGCTCGGGGGATAAGAAGAGAAAGACTCTTGAATCAAGAGAATGGTGCAAGAAATATGAGAGCCTAGAGGCTCTTATTTATAGTAATTGAATTTTCAAAAACCACCCTTTATATTTACTTAAATGACTAAACACCCCTCTATAATACTATTTTAAATAGATTTAATGATATTTGTACTAAACTAATGTCGAAAGTACTCAACACTAGTCTTATAACGACCGCATCGTCGATACCTTTCTAATGATATGTCTATATATATATATATATATATATATATATATATATATATATATATATATATATATATATATATATATATATATATATATATATGATTTACACTTTATTTTAATACGTAAATGTGCTATTAAAAATTATAACTCGTTCATACGAACTCCGTTTTTGACGTTCTTTATATACACGCGTAGCTATCGACGAGGTCTACAACTTTCGTTTAGACTCCGTCGGCTAATTTTGAATTTATATTTTTTTTCCATATTTTTATAAAATTAAATAATTTTGCTAAAATCATAACTCTCTCGTACGGACTCAATTTTTGGCATTTCTTTTTCTCAAAATTCCTATTTTAAGGAGTACTACGATTTTCTTTTTGGTCGCATTAGTTAAAGGTCAACCATTCTCTTTGTAGCTTTTTACGTCATACATTCGTTGTACGCGACTGATTTTTATATCTTATAAAAATCATATCTAATTCATACGGATTCGGATTTCGACGAAATTTATATTTTCGGGATCGGGACGATGCGTACTTCCAAAATGTATATATATATATATATATATATATATATATATATATATATATATATATATATATATATATATGTATGTATTGGCGCACTTATTTTTACGATTTACGGACGAGTCGACTGATTTTTCCTATTTTATTATATTATAATAATCATTAAACATATAATATTCAAACAATTCTTCTTTATTACGTCAAATAGGTTACAATTGTTAACCCTAACTATTACTTTGGTTAAGATTATTTATCCTATATAATCTTCTATAAAAAAATCATTTTTAACGCTTATTATATCTTAATTGACTAACCCGAATCTACAGGTGTTAGAATTATATCTCCCTTAGGATGATTACGTCCCGGAATCATCAAAAAAACATGGCTTGTATAATGACTCCGTTCATTTCCTTTCCATCCTAGGTGGTAATCGTAACTCTTATGTCCTTTCAAATGAGTATCTAACTCTAGGACTCCTTGACTGCAAGCGGTACAACATTTGCCACCCCAGGCCTGCCGGTCTAATTGTAGCTAACAGTTTAGGTGCGGGATTGTCAGTCCCGTATAGATCTATACACAAGTGTCACGCTCTCCCTCCAGGAGACTCTGGTTATCATTTCAGGGCTTGGTTGGTACTTAGATAAGTACTTGAAGCATGTCTCACAAAACTATATTGACGGTTACGTGTACAATAATGAAAAGTCATTTTGTAATGAATAAACTGTATGTATGTCTCATAAACTATATCTATTATAGTTTATATGTTTGTTTCTGTATTATAACCTGAACTTGATAAAATAGTACATATGTTCCATTAACTATACCTATTATAGTTTATATGTTTGTTTCTGTATTGTATCCCGAACTTGTAAAATAGTACGTATGTTTCATAAACTGTACCAATTATAGTTTAAAATGTATGTTTGATATCGTAAATCCCTGATAAAGATATTCCGTGAAATTTAACATTTATGTTCAAACGTTAATAGAATAGTTTGCAAAATTTTCTTTTTATTTAACATGTTTAAATAGTTTTATACTTATATATATAATCCTTATATAATTACGATTAAAAAGGCAGTCGTATAAATGATTCTACCCTAAGCCCACAACCAAACAAGGAACATGAAATAAAACGGAATCACCAATTATAAGTCTGTTGAATCTTAATTTTATATATATATATATATAACTATATATTATAGTAGAAACGACCATTGAAACTATTTGAATTAGTTTAAATATTAACACAAGATTTCTTGTGTTTTGCTTGTATTTCCCCCCCCCCCCTAAAACAATGAAAAAGTCGTGAAAACGTAGGGGTATGAACTCACCTCGAGTGTGTGTTCTTGGTTGTTTACAACTTCATTGCGATAATCCTCGGGTTAGAACACGTGTGTATAATCCTAATCCTAATAGTATTTAACACATAATAATATGTGTATAATTAGTTGATATAATAGTAAATATGTTATAGAATATTTAGTTATGTAAGAATTACTTACAAAGGTTTCTATAAATCAAACTTGAAAATATTTGGTTTCCTGGGAAATAGTTGAAAATGTTCTTATGAAGGCTTGAAGTTTTGAAGGTTGGCTTATGAATTTTGAGAGAGAATTGAAAAGTTTTTGTAGGGAATTTGTATGAAACGAAGTATGATTTCGGTTAACATATATATATATATATATATATATATATATATATATATATATATATATATATATATATATATGGGATTGAAATTGCTGTGATTTTTACGTTGGGATGTGTAATTTATCACATTGGGAACTTAATCAAGGTAAAATATCTAGATATTAAAGAGGGATTTCGGCCAAAAGAAGGTTTATTTCGGTCCTAGCATGACCGAAATCACCTTGGATGCCCCACATTTGATAGATTTCGGTCCTAGTGGAGAAACCAAAACCGAAAACCCTACTTGCTATAAGATTCCAAAAGTCGAAAACCACTTGTTTCCTTGATACCTACAACCGAAAACATAAATGTTCCTAGATTCCAAATACCGAAATCAACATGATAAGGTGAAATTCATGCTTTTTAACTTACTTCCTTGACTTATGTTGACTTGTATTTAACTTATATATGCATGGTTTTCAATATAAAAGTATATATAACTTATGAACTTATATAAACATGTATTCTTGGCATCCAAAGTTCTTATTGTATTAATGTTATGATGTGAATTCACTTGAACACGGTTGTATTTTACACTTTTATTTGAACAAGTTTGACTTACATTGACTTGAAATAACGAGTTGTTACATTATCCCCGCGTTAGAGGGAATTTCGTCCCGAAATTGTTTCCAAAGTGGTACTCATGAATTAGGGAAAATATGCGGGTACTTTTGTTTCATCTGATCTTCCCGTTTCCAAGTGAATTCAGGTCCCCGCTTGGCATTCCAGTGGACCTTCACTATTGGTATATGCCTTTTTTTGCTCTTTTTATTTCCATGTCCATGATTTCCACCGGTTCTTCTATGAAGTTTAGACTCTTGTTTATCTCGATTTCATCAAGTTTGATTACAAGGGTCTCGTCAGACAGACACTTCTTTAGATTCGATACGTGAAAAGTGGGATGTATGTTACTGAATTCATGCGGTAGTTTGAGTTTGTAAGCCACCGGGCCGATTCTAGCGAGGATCTCGAATGGTCCGATGTACCTTGGATTTAGTTTTCCACGTTTACTGAAACTTAGCATTCCTTTCCAGGGTGAGGCCTTTAACAGGACGCGGTCACCAACCTGGAACTCCAAGGGTTTTCGTCGTTTGTCCGCGTAACTCTTTTGTCTATCTCTAGAAGCTTTCAGTCGTTCTCGGATTTGGACGATCTTTTCAGTTGTTTCTCGAATGATCTCGGGACCGGTTAGAGTGTTGTAGGGTACTTGTTTCTTTTCCAGTTGCGTATCACCCACTTCAGCCCAACACAGACTGGATCTGCACTTACGGCCATAGAGGGCTTCAAACGAAGAAACTTTGATGCTAGTGTGATAGCTGTTATTTTACGAGAATTCGACGAGTGGTAAATGGGTATCCCAATCTTTACCAAAATCTATCACACAAGCTCTCAACATGTCTTCCAACGTTTGTATGGTTCTCTCGCTTTGCCCATCAGTCTGGGGATGGTACGTTGTACTCATGTCGAGTTTAGTTCCCAAGGACTTTTGCAGTGATTGCAAAAACCACGAGGTAAATCTACTATCTCGGTCAGATATAATGAATATTGGCACACCATGCAATCGTACTATCTCTTTAATATACATCCTTGTTAACTTCCCCATTTTTTCAGTTTCCTTTATTGGCAGGAAGTGCACGGACTTGGTTAATCTATCGACGATTACCCAAATGGTGTCATGACCACCCGTTGTCTTGGGTAACTTGGTTATGAAATCCATAGTTATCCGCTCCCACTTCCATTCGGGTATTTCTGGTTACTGTAGTAAGCCCGAAGGCTTCTGGTATTCTACCTTGACTTTGGCGCAAGTCAGGCACTTGCCCACGTAGGTAGCAATTTCAGCTTTCATGTTCAGCCACCAGTAGAGTTTCTTAAGGTCCAGATACATCTTGTCTGAACCAGGATGAACATAGTATCGAGTCTTGTGTGCTTCGTTCATGACAACGTCCCTGTAACCACCGAACTTCTGTGTCCAGATTCGATTCATGAGGTAACGAACTCCGTAAAGACTGTGCATTTCATACCATAAAGGTAATGCCTCCAGATCTTCAGAGCAAATACTACTGCTCCCAGTTCAAGGGCGTGCGTAATATAGTTAACTTTGTGGTTCTTAATCTTTCTCGGGGCATAGGAAATGACCTTTCTTCATTGCATAAGAACGCAACCTAGCCCTTGCTTGGACGCATCACAATAAACTACAAAATCTTTCGTCCCTTCTGGGAGGGACAAGATCGGGGAGCTGCAGAGGGCTCGCTTTAGTGTCTGGAAAGCAGTTTCTTATTTCTCTTCCCAGTTGAAGGTTACACCCTTCTGAGTCAAATCGGTGAGTGGCTTTGCAATTTTGGAGAAGTTTTGAATGAATCTTTTGTAATAGCCAGCGAGGCCTAGGAATTGACGAATCTATGTTGGGGTTTTCGGGGTCGTCCAGTTTTCTATGGCTTTGATTTTGGAGGGATCTAAATGTATCCCTTCCTCGCTGACCACGTGACCTAGGAAATCCATTTCGAATCCAGAATTCGCACTTCGAGAACTTCGCATACAATTTCTCTGCCCTCAATGTTTCCAAGACTTGTCGTAAATTTTGGTTGTGTTCTTCCTTACTTCGGGAGTAGACTAGTATGTCGTCAATGAAAACTATTACAAACTTGTCTAAGTAAGGTCGACACACATGGTTCATCAGGTCCATGAACACTGCGAGTGCATTTGTTAAACCGAAGGGCAGCACTACGAATTCATAATGACCGTAGCGAGTTCTGAAAGCGGTCTTAGGAATATCTTCCTCATGGACTCGTAGCTGATGGTATCATGATCTCAAGTCAATCTTTGAGAAGAAACTTGCTCCTTGAAGTTGATCAAATAGGTCGTCGATTCGGGGTAAAGGGTATTGGTTTTTGATAGTGAGTTTATTTAATTCCCGATAGTCTATGCACATGCGGAACGATCCATCATTCTTCTTCACGAACAAGATCGGTGCTCCCCAAGGTGAGAAGCTTGTTCTGATGAATCCTTTGCTTAGAAGTTCGTTTAGTTGGCTAGATAGTTCCTACATTTCTGCTGGTGCTAAATAGTACGTGGATTTAGCTACGGGGGTAGCTCCGTGAATCAAGTCGATTCGGAATTCGACTTGGCGCTCAGGAGGCACTCTTGGGAGATCTTCAGGGAATACATCAGGGAAGTTACAGACTTCGGGAATGCTCTCAATCTCTTTTACTTCTTGTTTCTTATCTACCACGTGAGCTAAGAAGGCACAATATTCTTTGCAAAGATACTTTTGAGCTTTGACGCAAGAAATGATTTGAAGGTTCGTACCGGGTTTGTCGCCATAAATAACGAGGGTTTCGCTAGTTCGCAGATTAAGACGAATGGCTTTTTCATAACATAGGATATCAACACGGTGAGGACTTAACCAATCCATGCCAATGATAACGTCGAAATTTTTTATTGAGACCGGCATAAGGTCAATTTGGAAAGAGTAGTTGTTTAGAGTGAGGATACATCTTATGTATATGTCATTAGTGCTCTCTGTCTTTCCGTTAGCCATTTCTACGATGAATGTGTCTTTTAATGATTGGGGGTTTTGTTTAAGTAGATGTTTAAATTTATGGCTAATGAAACTTTTCTCCGCACCACTATAGAAAAGAATGCATGCGTAAGAATTGTTGAGGAGAAACGTATCAGTAACCACAGTAGGATCTGCTATTGCTTCTTCATGACCTATTGCCAATACTCTCCCCACACCACCAACATTCTTTGCTTTAGGACAATCTCTCTTGAAGTGTCTGGTTTCACCACACTCATAACAAGCCTGGCTTACTCTAACGCTAGGGACTTGGGAGATTGGTTGTGTCGGCGCCTTACAGAAAACGGGCGGTGTGACCTTTCCTGTTGCAGTTTTTGCAGTGCATTTCTTGGAAAACTCCCGTATGATGGAAGTTGCAATTATTACACTTTGGCAGAGTTCCAGCATATCGACTCGGGGCCGCTGGAGTAGCAGGTATAATAGTAGGAACAATTGTAGGAACAGTAGTAGGAACGGTAGCAGCATGAACTGCCACAATTTGTTTCTTCTTTGAGGGCTCTTGTGACGACTTTCCCTTCCTTTGGTTCCAAAATTTATTCTTGTTGCCACCTTCTTTCGGTTGCTCGGGAATGACTGTCATAAAGCCTTGGCGAACTCCATGATCCACGAGTGTCTGTGCCAGACGTTTGGCACTCTCGAAAGTAAGTGGGTTGGTAGCTTTTGATGGGTTTTAGCCAAAAGAACATCCTATGTGCTCATGCAAACCCTAAAGCTTGGATCTAGGTTTCTCTATTGAACATGCAATTCATCCAAGACTTATAAACCCTAGATCTAGCATACATATTTCGAAATCAACATAAGAAAACAGATCTAGATGATTACCTCTTCAACAATGGCTTGAATCTTCTTGTCTTGGAGCTTAGAGTCACAAGTGACACTCCTCTAATGGCTTACAAACACCACACAAGCAAGAGGATGATATTGGAGAGAGGGGAGAGGCATAATTTCGTCTATGGAACTCTCTAGGGTTTCAAGTGGCCGAAAATTGAATGTCTTGGAGTCTTATTTATACTGGTGCTGCTAGGGTTTCAGTCAAAACCCTAATGGACAACTTAGGCCTTAAGCAGTCCAAGGAAGCCTCTGGAATAAGGCCTCTATGGCCGAAATTAGGATGGACACATCCCTAATTTCGTCCAATCCTAGTCCATAAGCCTTCTCAGCCCAATGCTCAACTATCACACATTTGACAGTTTAAGTCCCCGTTATTTAACTAATGTCTTTTAGTCACAGAATTAATTCTTAATTAATTCTTGCCTAATATTAATTAAACTATATGATTTCTCCTTTAATATATTATTCATATAATATATTAATAAACCATAATAACCTGTAACACTCGTGTTTCTAGCCTAGGCATTAATATTAAGGTGATAGTCTAGGTTAACCTTTGTAACTCATTTTGAAGAAATGAAAAAGGAATTATGTGAATTCTACGTGTTTTATGTGTTTTATGCTTAATTACTAGGAGTTAATTAATTAAGAATAAAAATGAGCGTCAAAAATTAAATTTTAGATAAAGCCGATATCTATTAAGAAAGTTTTAGTGGTCGTGACAAGGATTACGGATATATAAAGCATGCCGAAATCCGAGTTATAACGAAGAAGTTATGACTTGTCGAAGTTTCACGACAAAACCGGCTCGGTGTTGAATGTCGTAAAAAGTGAGTTTTCGATAAACTACTTTTTAGCCTTAGTGATCTAAACGAAACTTGTAGTGTTCGTTAAACCGAGAAGTTCAATAAAAAGAACGCCCGAATCTGACTTCGTATGAGGAAGTTATGATTTTTTGAAGTTTCAGCTTAGCAGTAGACAGCTAAAAACTCGAATTTTAGATCGAGTGATTTTTAGCCGACACAACCTAAATGAGAATCGAAGGTCTCGTCATTAGTAGCACAACGGTAAAAAGTCTGACGAAAACGGACGTCGGATGAAGAAGTTATGAATTTTTAACGGATTTCATGTCCCAGTCTGTTAAAAATAATAATATAAAAACTAAAGTCAAAGTTAGCCGATGAAGTCTAAACGGAAGTTGTAAAGCGTAATTTTACCTACACGTTCATATAAAGAACGTCAAAAACGGAGCTCGTATGCGAAAGTTATGGATTTGAAAAGTTTTCGCACAAAAACCGAGAAAATTCGCATAGTCACGATTTGCCACGTCACCCTCGCTTAGAACGTGCCACGTGTCCGAGCTACTGAGTCATCCTCGCATGAACAGTACCCGCGGTCCACTAAGAATCTGACGCGTGCCCTTGGTGCGTGTCCGAACCCTCGCCTGCATGCCACGATGCCTCTACTTCGGACCAGTAGACCTCGGTCCAGTAGGAGGTTGCCAGCAAGCCTTCGCAGGTGCGAGCCTCGTGCGAGCCTTCCCCTGCGAACTCTGGATCTGCGACGCGTGGCCTCTTCTCAGCGGTTGGATCAGGAGCTTCGGCCCCTATAAATAGGGGGTGCGAGACCTCCCGGGGGTATTTTGAAAACTTGTCATTTTTAGCCCCTTTCTCCATATTTCTTTCATATTATCATCCCCCGAAGCCCGGGTATCAATTATAAGCCCCGGAATACGCCACGAAGTGCCCGTGAAGCCCGGGAAATTTATCTTTTCGGTTTCGAAGCCCGACTTTTGCAGAGCCCGGTTTGTTAATAAAACTCCCGGTTTTATTAGAAACGATCGTTTTAGGAAACGAATTGCTGCCCGATTTTCATCAAAACATGTGAGTGCGTAGTTACTTTCAATTTACACATAGATATGAAGTATTTACCTTAAAATACGTGTTATGTGTAAATATGTTAATTTTTTATTTGAGGTGACTGTTGAATTGATGTTTTATACAAGTTTTAAACTGTATATGTATTTTATCTACAAATATGTTGGGTAGAACATGGGTAGACAAAATAGTCGGTGGGTGTTAAAATGATGAGAGGCCTCGGTGTCGGTGTTGTTGTTGGTGTTGTTGTAGTCGTCTAGCGGAGTATAGATGACGATCACAGACCTTTCTAGACAGTCCAGTGGTACACTAGCAAGTTCGCAACTTGTAGGTGTTGATGAACTAAATGTTCATTGGTGTACTCCAATCCCCCTCATGGTTGCCTTTAGAACATGTATGGCTGAGGAGTCCCCTTAGCAGTAGTGTCCAACCCGATGATATTCCTTAGGTCAAGTCCCTTGTGTTAGGTGTTTAGGGACGTAAAGTGAGGACAACGGGAATGGGTAATCAGGGTTATTGTTGATTGGTGAACTTAATATGTTATTATTATTGTGGGTTGAAAACCCTATATGCTCACTAGGCTCCCAAGCCTGACCCACTCAGCTTTTTATGATTACAGGTAGTGGACCCCGAGCATAGTCGGAGGACGATGAGAGATTTTTGGATTATAGGCCAGTAGTTGTAAATAACTGTTGAAAGGCTTATAATGTCTTGTTTATGCTTTTGATCTGTATCGGAACATGACATCCTGAGGTTTTGATATATATATGGGAAATATATACCTTCTTAAAGAAGGGTTTTGATAAACATTATCATGTTTTATATTGGGGACCTATTCCGCAATATCTTTTGAAAAGATTTCTCTGATTTTATTTTAAAAAGCATAAATTAAATCGGTCTTTTCTGGCCGAGAAATTAGGGGATGTCACAGTTGGTATCAGAGCATTAGTTTAAGCGAACTAAGAAATTGTAGGATTTATAGACTTAAACTTAGAATGCTAAGTGATGATTGTGAGGTGAGTGTCTACCATATTTTAGACATGAGCACTAGTTTATTTTAGGAAAGGTGCCTAAAATGCCTTTATGTGCTAAATGCTATATGTTTCCATATATGCCATTATGTGTTCGGATCTATGGTCTGTTGCCGACCGGATCTGGAAACCTTATGTGTGTAGGATTCTAAGCGTATGATTACGAGATTAGAACTAACATGTAAACGTTTCGGAGTGATAGGGGAATTGACATGTCTAACAAGGATAAAGACCTAAATTCGCCTTATTCGGTATATAGATTTTAATGGCAAGAACTAGAAGTGGAGCGGGAAATGCAAACAGAAACCAACAACCTCAACCCCAAGTGGTGGAACAGGTGCCTATAGTAGGAGCTGCACCAGAACCCATCACTATGTATGGAGTACGAACTATGATTCAGACCATGTTGGCTGATCAGAGGGGGGAGTTGAGGCAAATGTTGCTGAACAACAGGGATGAACCTTCAGTTCCTGTTGAACAACGTGAACTAAATGACGATCGATCTGAAGAAGGGAACAACAGCAGATCGGTTGGTCATAGTGAACCGCTTATGGTTGGGAGGAATAACCACGAGGGCAGAGTGGAGAGAAATGGGTGCAAGTATAAGGACTTTATGACTTGCAAGCCATCGACCTTCACTGGAAAAGAAGATCCTGTTGGAGTTATGGACTGGATTTCGGAAATGGAGTTGGCTTTCATGACTTGTGATTGCCAAGGCAAGTTACAAACTACCTTTGCAGTACGTCAGTTCAGGGGTAGTGTTGCTCGTTGGTGGAACACATTGGGGAAAACCCTAAGCCCTAATGAGCCATTGCAAATGACTTGGGCAGAGTTCTTGGTGCACTTTAAGCGCAAGTTCTGCTCGGCCCAAAACGTACTTGAGTTAGAAAACCAATTTCTAACGTTGAAGAAGGAGAGTATGACCGTTGACGAGTATACGAATAACTTCACAGACAAAATGGAGTTTGCTTTGCGTATTGTCCCAGATGAGCTGGCGAAAATTGACAGGTACGCAAAGGGACTTCCATGGGAGTATGCGGTGCCAGTACGTTAGGCACTTACTTTGGAGGTAGCTATCTGGGCTGCCAAGTCTGTTGAAGATATGATCAAGGGGAGAGCCGCCAGCAAGGTTGAAGTTGGGGAAAAGAGAAAGTTTGAAGGAACGTCAGGTTCCAATAAAAAGAACAAATTCTCGAAGTCTGGTTCAAGAAAATTTGGAGGAGGAGCCGAAGCCAAGTGGCGCGACAAGTGTAAGAAGAAACATGCTGGGAAATGAAGCGTGGGAGTCACTTGTTACAAGTGTGGAAAGCCAGGGCATTATGCCAATGAATGCACCTTCACTAATAACGTTTGTCATGGGTGCCATGAAGAAGGGCATATTTTGAGGGATTGCCTGAAGAAAAAAGACACAGCAAAACCCAATCTTCCACCAAAGCCGAAGGCGAGAGCCTTTCAGATGACACTCGAAGCTGCGAAAGAAGAAGCCGATGTCGCTTCAGGTACCTTTCTCGTAAACGAATTGCCTGCCCAAATTTTGTTTGATTCTGGAGCCAATTACTCCTTTATATCGCCTGAATTTGGTAGAAAACTAGCCTTGCCTGTTGACAGACTAGTTAATGCTTTATTAGTCAAAATTGCTAGTGGCAAGTTTGTACCTGTTAGCCATCGTATGAAAAACATCATCATTGACTTGGATGAGAATAAGTTCCATGAGGAATTATTGCCTATCGAGTTAAATGGTTTCGACATAGTTTTAGGAATGGATTGGCTTAGCGCCAATGATGCCGAAATAATGTGTAGGAAGAAGATAGTAAAAGTAAACCCGCCAGGGAAAGAGTCATTTATGGTGTACGGAGACAAACGCAGAGTAAACTCTGGAATCATTTCCCTAATGAAAGCCAGAAAGTGTTTGGCCAAGGGGTGTACATCATATCTAGCATTCGTGATTGATGCTCAGAAGGAAAAGAAGGAGGTGCAGAATATTCCAGTGGTGTGTGATTATCCGGAAGTCTTTCCCGAAGATCTTCCCGGATTGCCCCCTGATCGACAAGTAGAATTCCGTATCGACTTGTTACCAGGAACGACGCCGATAGCCAAAGCACCATATCGATTAGAACCAACCGAAATGAAAGAACTTATGACACAACTTCAGGAGTTATTGGACAAAGGTTTCATTCGACCTAGTTCATCACCCTGGGGAGCCCCTGTGTTATTTGTAAAGAAGAAAGACGGGAGCATGAGAATGTGCATCGATTACAGAGAGCTGAATAAAGCGACGATAAAGAACAAGTACCCGTTGCCGAGGATCGATGACTTGTTCGATCAGTTGCAAGGATCGAGCTATTTTTCGAAGATCGATCTTAGGTCGGGGTACCATCAACTAAAGGTGAGGGAGCAGGATATCGAGAAGACCGCGTTCAGAACAAGATATGGACACTATGAATTTTTGGTTATATCGTTCGGATTAACCAATGCCCCAGCAGCTTTCATGGATTTGATGAACAGGGTTTGTAAACCATACCTTGATAAATCTGTGATAGTATTCATAGACAATATCTTGATTTATTCGAAAAGCAAGCAGGAGCATGAAAAGCATCTGCGTGAAGTGCTAGAAGTTCTGAAAGAGGAGAAGTTGTATGCAAAGTTCTCCAAATGTGAATTTTGGATTCAAGAAGTCCAATTTTTGGGTCATGTGGTTAACCAAGATGGAATAATGGTTGACCCAGCAAAGATTGAAGCTGTGATGAAGTGGGAACAACCAAAAAGTCCTACGGAGATTCGAAGCTTTTTAGGATTAGCCGGATATTATCGCCGATTTATCCAAGGCTTTTCTTCGATCGCTACTCCATTAACAGCTTTGACCCACAAAGGAGCTACTTATGCTTGGAATGAGAAGCATAAGGAAGCCTTTGAGAAGTTAAAGAAGAGATTGTGTGAAGCACCGATTCTTTCGTTACCTGAAGGAGTTGATGACTTTGCAGTCTATAGTGATGCCTCTGGAGTTGGGTTAGGATGTGTTCTGACCCAAAGGGATAAAGTGATAGCGTATGCATCGAGGCAGTTGAAAGAACATGAAAAGAACTACCCCACTCATGATCTGGAGTTGGCAGCGGTAGTATTCGCCTTAAAGATATGGAGGCATTATCTTTATGGTACTAAGTGTAAACTTTTCACTGATCATAAGAGTCTTCAATATCTCTTTAATCAGAAGGAATTGAACATGAGGCAGCGGCGCTGGCTGGAACTACTCAAGGACTACGACTGTGAGATACTTTACCAACCTGGTAAAGCAAATGTTGTTGCTGATGCTCTCAGTCGGAAGGTAAATCTTGAAAAGAGAAGGCCAAGAGCGCTGAAGATTGAAGTTGTCTCTACAATTGTGGAAAGTATAAGGAAAGCTCAGGAGGAAGCTTTGGAGAAAAATGACCGGAAGGAGGAACGTTTGGGTAAAACGTTGGTGTTTGATACAAACGGTCAAGGATTGAAGGTATTCAAAGATAGGATTTGGGTACCTAAGACGGGAGGAGTAAGAGGTCTTCTGATGGAAGAAGTTCACAAAACCATGTACTCGATTCATCCCGGTAGTATGAAAATGTATAGGGACCTAAAACCCTATTACTGGTGGCCGACGATGAAGCTCGATGTTGCTAAGTATGTGGCTGAGTGTGTAACTTGTGCTAGGGTTAAGGCACAACATCAGAAACCGTATGGGAGTTTAGAACCTTTACCAGTACCCATGGGTAAATGGGAGGACATTACCATGGATTTTGTGACTAAACTGCCCAAGACAAGGAACGGTCACGACATGATTTGGGTGGTCGTTGATCGCTTCACTAAGAGTGCGCATTTCATAGCCGCTAACGAGAAATGGTCTATGGATATACTTGCAAATTCTTATGTGAAGGAAATTGTGAGGCTACACGGTGTTCCGTTAACGATTGTATCCGATCGTGACAACCGTTTTACCTCAGGGTTTTGGAGGAGTCTACAAGAGGAATTGGGTACCAAGTTGTGTTTGAATACAGCTTACCATCCACAAACCGATGGTCAGAGCGAACGAACGATTCAAACATTGGAGGATATGCTGAGAGCATGTACCCTAGAATTCCAAGGTAACTGGGATGAACACTTACCTCTAGTAGAATTCTCCTATAATAATAGTTTCCACTCAAGCATTAAGATGGCACCTTATCATGCCTTGTATGGAGAAAAGTGTCGAACGCCATCATGTTGGCTGGAAGCTGGGGAAAAGCAGTTTATGGGACCTGAAATAGTCCATCAGACTGCTGCAAAAGTTGAAGGTTATAAGAGAAAGAATGTTAGCTGCTCAAGATCGACAAAAGAGCTATGCTGACAAGAAAAGACAACCGATATCCTTCGATGTTGGAGATTCGGTTTTACTTAAAGTCTCGCTGTGGAAGGGACTTATAAGATTTGGTAAAAGAGGAAAGTTGAGTCCAAGGTTTATTGGACCATTTAAAGTTCTTCAGAAGATCGAGAATCAAGCTTACAAGCTAGAATTACCGGAAGAACTGGAGGGTATTCAT
Source organism: Lactuca virosa (assembly GCF_052849685.1). Taxonomy (NCBI): domain Eukaryota; kingdom Viridiplantae; phylum Streptophyta; class Magnoliopsida; order Asterales; family Asteraceae; genus Lactuca; species Lactuca virosa. Next base: position 4,058,583 of record NC_136434.1, read on the forward strand.
AACACATTTCATGTGTGTTATTTGAGGAAGTTCACGGGAGATGTGCCCGACATAATTCCGATTTCTGAGTTAAGGTTGGATGAAAACAAGAGGTTGATTGAAGAACCTGAGGCAATCGTTGACCGTAAGACTATGAAGTTGCGACGCAAGATGGTTGATTTAGTGCTTGTGTGCTGGAAACATACGAATGGACAAAATCTCACCTGGGAAACGGAGAGTGACATGATGAGTCGTTACCCGCAGTTGTTTGGTGATGTGTGATTCCGGGGACGGAATCATCCTAAGGGGGAGAGAATTGTAACACTCGTGTTTCTAGCCTAGGCATTAATATTAAGGTGATAGTCTAGGTTAACCTTTGTAACTCATTTTGAAGAAATGAAAAAGGAATTATGTGAATTCTATGTGTTTTATGTGTTTATGCTTAATTACTAGGAGTTAATTAATTAAGAATAAAAATGAGCGTCAAAAATTAAATTTTAGATAAAGCCGATATCAATTAATAAAGTTGTAGTGGTCGTGACAAGGATTACGGATATATAAAGAATGCCGAAATCCGAGTTATAACGAAGAAGTTATGACCTGTCGAAGTTTCACGACAAAACCGGCTCGGTGCTGAATGTCGTAAAAAGTGAGTTTTTGATAAACTACTTTTTAGCCTTAGTGATCTAAACAAAACTTGTAGTGTTCGTTAAACCGAGAAGTTCGATAAAAAGAACGCCCGAATCTGACTTCGTATGAGGAAGTTATGATTTTTCGAAGTTTCAGCTTATCAATAGACAGCTAAAAACTCGAATTTTAGATCGAGTGATTTTTAGCCGACACAACCTAAACGAGAATCGAAGGTTTCGTCATTAGTAGCACAGCGGTAATGAGTCTGACGAAAACGGACGTCGGATGAAGAAGTTATGAATTTTTAACGGATTTCCTGTCCCGGTCTGTTAAAAATAATAATATAAAAATTAAAGTCAAAATTAGCCGACGAAGTCTAAACGGAAGTTGTAGAGCGTAATTTTACCTACGCGTTCATATAAAGAACGTCAAAAACGGAGCTCGTATGCGAAAGTTATGGATTTTAGAAGTTTTTGCACAAAAACCGAGAAAATTCGCATAGTCACGATTTGCCATGTCACCCTCGCTTAGAACGTGCCACGTGTCCGAGCTGCTGAGTCATCCTCGCATGAACAGTACCCGCGGTCCACTAAGAATCCGACGTGTGCCCTTGGTGCGTGTCCGAACCCTCGCCTGCATGCCACGATGCCTCTACTTCGGACCAGTAGACGTCGGTCCAGTAGGAGGCTGCCAGCAAGCCTTCGCAGGTGCGAGCCATGTGCGAGCCTCGTGCGAGCCTTCCCCTGCGAACTCCGGATCTGCGACGCGTGGCCTCTTCTCAGCGGTTGGATCAGGAGCTTCGGCCCCTATAAATAGGGGGTGCGAGACCTCCCGGGGGTATTTTGAAAACTTGTCATTTTTAGCCCCTTTCTCCATATTTCTTTCATATTATCATCCCCCGAAGCCCCGGTATCAATTCTAAGCCCCGGAATACGCCACGAAGTGCCCGTGAAGCCCGGAAAATTTATCTTTTCGGTTTCGAAGCCCGACTTTTGCAGAGCCCGGTTTGTTAATAAAACTCCCGGTTTTATTAGAAACGATCGTTTTAGGAAACGAATTGCTGCCCGATTTTCATCAAAACATGTGAATGCGTAGTTACTTTCAATTTACACATAGATATGAAGTATTTACCTTAAAATACGTGTTATGTGTAAATATGTTAATTGTTTATTTGAGGTGACTGTTGAATTGATGTTTTATACAAGTTTTAAACTGTATATGTATTTTATCTACAAATATGTTGGGTAGAACATGGGTAGACAAAATAGTCGGTGGGTGTTAAAATGATGAGAGGCCTCGGTGTCGGTGTTGTTGTTGGTGTTGTTGTAGTCGTCTAGCGGAGTATAGATGACGATCACGGACCTTTCTAGACAGTCCAGTGGTACACTAGCAAGTTCGCAACTTGTAGGTGTTGATGAACTAAATGTTCATTGGTGTACTCCAATCCCCCTCATGGTTGCCTTTAGGACATGTATGGCTGAGGAGTCCCCTTAGCAGTAGTGTCCAACCCTATGATATTCCTTAGGTCAAGTCCCTTGTGTTAGGTGTTTAGGGACGTAAAGTGAGGACAACGGGAATGGGTAATCAGGGTTATTGTTGATTGGTGAACTTAATATGTTATTATTATTGTGGGTTGAAAACCCTATATGCTCATTAGGCTCCCAAGCCTGACCCACTCAGCTTTTTATGATTACAGGTAGTGGACCCCGAGCATAGTCGGAGGACGATGAGAGATTTTTGGATTATAGGCCAGTAGTTGTAAATAACTGTTGAAAGGCTTATAATGTCTTGTTTATGCTTTTGATCTGTATCGGAACATGACATCCCGAGGTTTTGATATATATATATATATATATATATATATATATATATATATATATATATATATATATATATATATATATATGGGAAATATATACCTTCTTAAAGAAGGGTTTTGATAAACATTATCATGTTTTATATTGGGGACCTATTCCGCAATATCTTTTGAAAAGATTTCTCTGATTTTATTTTAAAAAGCATAAATTAAATCGGTCTTTTCTAGCCGAGAAATTAAGGGATGTCACATAACCTCTCTCTTCATAAATCACCCTGTTAAGTTACTCTGGTGAAGGCAACCCAAAAGGACCATGCACAACCGGGTCAAGTACTTACCAAATATAGTTACGAGCTTAGACACTAATCCAATAGTCTCCCACTAGGATAAGTCTAGTAACTTAAATGTAAGTACAATCCGATTAGCAATCGTAGCTCTCAAAGACGCTGTCGAACTCTGATCATATCAGTAACATGTCCTTCAGATAAGGGATCGTATAGTCCTCCGTTCTAGATATCTTGTGGACAATTACATGGAACATAGTCATACTTATTGTCCATCAGTTGTTTCTTGATCTTTGATTCATCTGACATAGAACTAAATTGAACACATGAATTCAGTCCTGACTGGGCCCGACACATAAGTCAAACAAAATCATCGAGGGCACTGATATCGCTTTTACCCTCTTAGAATAAAAGGAACAGATAAATTTTGACTTATATGCATTCACCATTCACTCATCAAATCATGCACAATAATGCATTTTATAACATCAAGTTACTGATGCGTTTACGCATTATCAATGCACAAATTCCATGAAGTGATACCAGCAAGCGCGGGTCTAATCCAATGCTCAAATCAAACTTATAAGCACTCATGAACGTTCCAACAAACCTTTGCCATGTCTAATACACTTTAGACAATCTACACACCAATTTATGACAATCTTCTTTCACACCTACTCCCAAAGTATGAGCGACTGTGGAACATTCGAATAATCTTATTATTCAGGAAGTCAAAACATGCAAAATGAAACAATAGGTAAATAATTAACATAAGACAGTAACTTTACTTATAAATAATACCCTTTTATTTAATCATCAAATGTCAATTACATTTATCTATGACACATTTCTAAACTATCTAATCTAAACTAATATCGTCCTTCAGCCCGATGCTCCTAGCGTGCTGCAAGTGCTTAACCATACTCAGTCCCTTCATAAGGGGATCTGCTGGGTTATCCTCCAACGATACCCTCTTCACTATGAGGAGTCCTTCTTCCACCCGATGTCGAATAAAGTGATATTTTCTGTCGATATGTGAATATCTGTCATGATCCCTCGGTTCTTGGTCAAGGCAACCGCTCTTTCATTATCACAGAAAATTTCCATGGGCTCCTTTATTGTTGGCACAACTCCAAGGTCTCCGATGAAGTTCTTCAACCATATCGCCTCCTTTGACGCTTCGCTCACCGCTATATACTCTGATTCGCACATTGAATCAGCTACGGTCTCCTGCTTGGAACTCTTCCAAGTCACTGCTCCTCCATTCAAGGTAAAGACCCAACCCGATTGCGAACGGTAGTTGTCCCTGTCGGTTTGAAAACTGGCGTCACTATACCCTCGCACCCTTAAGTCATCACTCCTAACGAGGACTAGAAACCATTCCTTGGTCCTCCGAAGGTACTTAAGAATATTCTTGACTGCGGTCCAATGTGCTTTTCCAGGGTTCCCTTGATATCTACTGACCATGCTTAAAGCGAAGGCCACATCAGGGCGAGTACAAGTCATAACATACATAATCGAGCCAACTGCGGAAGCGTATGGTACTCGGCTCATTTCTACTATCTCGACTTCGGTACTCGGGCTTTGAGTCTTACTCAATTTGGCATTACTTTGGATCGGTAATTCCCCCTTCTTTGAATTCTCCATACTAAAACGTTTTAGTACCTTCTCTAAGTAAGTATTCTGACTAAGTCCTATTAGTCTCTTACTTCTGTTTCTCACTATCCTTATTCCCAAAATATAGGCAGCCTCTCCGAGGTCCTTCATAGCGAAGCACTTCCCAAGCCAGGATTTAACTTCCTTCAGGGTTGGGATGTCGTTTCCTATGAGTAGTATGTCATCGACATACAATACGAGGAAGCTTACTATACTCCAACTGGCTTTGACATATACACATGATTCATCCTCGCTTCACAGAAAACCAAACTCTTTGACTTTCTCATCGAAACAAAGATTCCATCTGCGAGATGCTTGTTTTAGTCCATAAATAGACTTCTCAATCTTACACACTCTATTGGGATGCTTCGCGTTGACAAAACCCTCTGGCTGACTCATGTAAACATCCTCAGCCAACTTCTCGTTAACGAAAGCGGTTTTGACATCCATTTTCCATATTTTATAGTCATGAAATGCAGCAATGGCTAGCATCACCCTGATAGAATTTATCTTCGTAACTGGTGAGAAGGTCTCATCATAGTCAACTCCGGGAGTTTGAGTGAAACCCTTCGCAAACAATCGCACCTTATAGGTGTGTACATTCCCATCCATGTCGGCCTTCTTCTTGAAGACCCACTTGCACCCGACCGTCTTACGACCTGACACATTGTCAACCAAATTCCAAACTTGGTTGTCATACATGGACTGAATCTCATTGTCCATCGCCTCTTTCCACTTTGCAGACTCTGGGCCTACCATGGCTTCCTTATAGTTGTTATGTTCGTCCAAATTCACTAGTGTACTATCACTAATGAACGTATCCCCTTCTGTAGTAATATGAAAACCATAAAACTAGGGTGGAACTCTAACTCTTTCGGAACCTCTAAGAGGTAAGGACCCGTCAATTGGTTCAACCGGAGTTTCCTTCTCGGGTTGAGTGCCAGTGTTAGAGATTCCTTCATCGCTCGACTCTTGAAGGTCTTCAAGATTGATTTGCCTCCCACTTCTGTGGGTAGCCGATGAAAATACATCACTCACTACGAGGGTCGAGCTTGTCGTGAGTCTCTCGTCTTACGAAAGCCTCGCAACCCCAAACCTTGATGTGTGCCAACGAGGGAGCTTTCCATGTCCACATCTCGTTAGGTGTTTTGGCAACCTTCTTCGTAGGGACTAAGTTCAGGATATGGGCAGCAATCTCTACGGCATACCCCCAGAATGAGATAGGTAGCGAAGCACGACTCATCATGGAATGAACCATGTCCAGCAGGGTTCGATTACGCCTCTCAGCCACACCATTCAACTGCGGTGTCCTGGGAGGTGTCAATTGCGAAACGATTTCGCATTCCTTGAGGTAGTCGTGGAATTCAAGACTTAGGTACTCTCCACCTCGATCAGATCGAAGCATCTTGATTTTCCTGCCCAACTGATTCTCCACTTCTTGTTTAAACTCTTTGAACTTTTCAAAGGTTTCTGACTTGTGCTTGATTAAGTAGATATACCCATATCTGCTATAATCATCGGTAAAAGTCACGTAGAAGCGACATACATCCCTTGTGGTGGATCTAAAAGGTCCACATACATCTGTATGTATGAGATCCAATAAACCCTCACCCCTCGCACAAGTGTCAGTGAAGGGTGACTTGGTCATCTTTCCAAGTAAACAAGATTCGCACACGTCATCGTCCCTAAGGTCGAATGACTCCAACATTCCATCCTTTTGGAGTTGGGCTATGCGTTTCTTGTTGACATGTCCAAGACGACAATGCCACAAGCATGCTTTATCCAAATCATTGGAAGAATTAATACACAACACATCATTTCCTAAATTGTCTACAACCATCACAGTTTCATATATTCTATTACAAGGTAATGCTTCAAAACAGAAAACACCATTAAGATAAGCATTAATAGAACCCTTTTCATTATCAAATGAATATCTAAAGCCTTGCCTATACAAGCCATGAAATGAAATGATGTTTCTTGCCATATCTGACGAATAGCAACAATTATTTAAATCTAATACTAATCCACTACTTAGCACTAAAGAGTAAACTCCGATCTTGGTGACAGGCGACGATCTTCTGTTACCCATGATCAAGTTTATCTTCCCATGCTCCACATCCCTATTTTTTCTTAGGCCCTGCAAATCAGAACAAATGTGAAAACCACATCCTGTATCAAGAACCCAAGAAATAGCATGTGATGAATCATTAGATTTAATAGTATAAATACCTGCGTAGGGCGGCTTGATCTTTCCATCCTTGATATCTTGCAGATATTTCGGGCAGCTTCGTTTCCAATGCCCTATTTCCTGGCAGTGGTGGCACTCTGCCTCCTTAGGGTTGGAGTTGGGTTTAGCAGGACCAACCTTGGTTTCACTAGAATAGGAGCCATTTTGGGACTTTCCCTAATGGTGGCTCTTTGAGGGAGCCTTCCTCTTCTTACCCTTCCCTTGTCCAATCGCCAAGACTGGGGCAGCAGTAGGATTTGGAGATGATGCAACAGATTTATCTTTGAGGTTGCTCTCAGCTGTCCTCAACATCCTTGAAGCTTGCTCAAGGTGACCTCCTCTTTGTTCATGTGGTAGGTCATGCGAAACTGGCTATAGCAGGGAGGCAAGGAATGAAGGATGATGTCAATTGCCAGCTCTTCATCAAAGTTAACATTTAGCTTTAGCTGGCGATCGACATATCTTTGCATCTTTTGCAGATGAGCAGTAAGGGACTCACCATTACCCATTTTGGTAGTGATGATCTCGTACCTTTCTTGCCTAGCGCTTTGGTGGTACCGGTCCAACAAATCTTGATGAATCTCATAGGGGTACATGTCCTCATAGGACTTCTGGAGTTCTGCAGTCATAGTCGCCAGCATGATGAAATGGACTTTCGTGGCATCACGCTCATGGGCCTCAAAGGCCGCTATCTCTTCAGCAGAGGCAATGTTGATGTTGATTTCCTTTAGCTTCTCATCGAGGACATACTCTTTGTCCTCGTAACGAGTGACCATTCGAATGTTGCGGATCCAATCATTGAAATTGGACCAGTCAAAGATCACTCTCCCACACAAGTTCATGAGTGAGAAAGAGCCATAGGAAGTTGAGCCAGAAGCGTTGTTGTTGACGTTCGACATCTGAAAAGGAAAAAGAACAAAGTTTGATTAGAAAATGAATCCCCAATTAAACACCCAAATGAGAAATTAGGGCTAGGATCCAACAACATTATTTACAAATTAGAAGAGGGATGCCGTAATCTAACAAGTAAATAATTTGAAGGTAAGTGAATGACGATTCACTAATTTCCACCATAAAAAACAAATTAAAGCTAAGTTTTAAATGTATTGAAAACTCCTAGATCTTTTGAGATTCATTGAACTTTTCAATGGCATGTTTAAATCTCGATATGCCCCTCAAGTTTGTGACTGGGATGCCGAGGATCACAAAGCGGGTGTGAATAACCATGCAAATGTACATGGTTCCCTCAATGTTACAGTCACCTATTCGACATGTCGGTTAACCACACACGCTCCATCGAACTATGACAAACATTGAGTCACCCTTTGCCACCTTTGCTTAGAGCCCAATTAGTGTGCCGGTTAACCACACACGCTCCATTAACGTCTTAGCAAGGGTGCAAAGTGTAATTTCATGGAATTGCATCAATTCACTTTTGCCTAAAGTAACTAAGAGTAGGAATTTTGTAATACATTTAGTTACTTTATAAATTCATTATACTTTTAATGAGGAAAGGTTTGCCTTATCCTACCCGTTCGGCTAACGACCCTCCACCAATCAAGGAAGCGGTGGGTGAGAGTGGACACCCATTAAACGACCATTTTATAGGCCAAAACCTTATACCCCCCTTATAGATCGGCTTCGTGAATGAGGCCTACTAACGGTAAGACTAGCATTTAAGTTATACATAATATATATATATATATATATATATATATATATATATATATATATATATATATTAATCTTATAATATTATAAAGTATAAGGTTGAATTTTAACCTTGTAAAATTCTAGGGTTTGAAATTTAAATAGTTCAAATTAAACTTTTAATCAAAAATTTAAATTTCAAAACTTGAGGGCAAGTTTCGAATTTTTCAAAACACATAGGATCAAATAGCAAATAATATAAATTAAACATTTAATTAAATGATTATCTAAATTTGATCTATTATATTTTAATCACAAGATAATTCATCAAATAAATCAAATAATCAAATTTTATCACATAAGGAATTTATTATTCAATTAAATGGTAATTATCTTTTGTTTTGGTAAGGATAATCCCATAATAATAATAAAATTCGGATTTTATTAGTCAAAAACAGTTTTGGTAATTATCCTTCAGCAAAACAGCAAGAAATCCCGAGAATCCCTCTGTCTGACGTCCCGACTCGCCGAGTGCCCTTATGAACTCGTCAAGTTCATCCTACTCGTCGAGCCCACTTTGGGACTCGTCGAGTCTGTTAGTCAGGGAGCCAAAAAATCGATTTTAAAGCAATAATGTAAACACAAAGTATCAATACAATAGAAACCAATCAAGGCTCTGATACCACTGATGGGTTTTAGCCAAAAGAACATCCTATGTGCTCATGGAAACCCTAAAGCTTGGATCTAGGTTTCTCTATTGAACATGCAATTCATCCAAGACTTATAAGCCCTAGATCTAGCATACATATTTCGAAATCAAAATAAGAAAACAGATCTAGATGATTACCTCTTCAACAATGGCTTGAATCTTCTTGTCTTGGAGCTTAGAGTCACAAGTGTCACTCCTCTAATGGCTTACAAACACCACACAAGCAAGAGGATGATATTGGAGAGAGGGGAGAGGCACAATTTCGGCTATGGAACTCTCTAGGGTTTCAAGTGGCTGAAAATTGGATGCCTTGGAGTCTTATTTATACTGGTGCTGCTAGGGTTTCAGTCAAAACCCTAATGGACAACTTAGGCCTTAAGCAGTCCAAGGAAGCTTCTGGAATAAGGCCTCTATGGCCGAAATTAGGATGGACACATCCCTAATTTCGTCCAAGCCTAGTCCATAAGCCTTCTCAGCCCAATGCTCAATTATCACACATTTGACAGTTTAAGTCCCCGTTATTTAATTAATGTCTTTTAGTCACAGAATTAATTCTTAATTAATTCTTGTCTAATATTAATTAAACTATATGATTTCTCCTTTAATATATTATTCATATAATATATTAATAAACCATAATAACCTCTCTCTTCATAAATCACCCTGTCAAGTTGCTCTGCTGAAGGCAACCCAAAAGGACCATGCACAACCGGGTCAAGAACTTACCAAATATACTTACGAGCTTAGACACTAATCCAATAGCTCTCACGTTCCCTTGGATCTGGGGAGATAGTCCCCAGATGTACCTTTCCACTTTCTTGCTTTCCAGGGTGACCATCCCCGGACAAAGAATAGGCCTTTCACGAAATCTGGCAGTGTAAGTAGCAATGTCGGAGTTTTTCATCGCCAGACCCCAGAGCTCTTGCTCTAGTTTTTGCACTTCGCCTCTTGGGCAATATTCTGCTAGCATCAGAATCTTTAGGTCTTCCCAGCTCATGGAATTGGCTACTGGGAGAGACAACGACTTGACATAGTCGTTCCACCAAGAGAGGGCTCTGTCCATGAAAGTGCATGCTGCAAATTTCACTTTGCTAGCTTCAGGGCATGCATAGATTTCAAACACCAATTCTGTTTTCTTGAACCAGCGTGTTAGAGCAATGATACCTCCAGTGCCATCGAAGGATTTGGTTTTGGCATTTGTAAAGTCTTTATAGGAACACTCCCTTGGGTGTCCATGGCTTTCTCCGTGATTAGAAGGGTTGGCACCACTACCCACCCCACTAGCACCACTTGCATTGATTTGCGTCATGGCGGCTGCCACGGTGGCTATTACTACTGCTTGGAAAACAGCAGGGTCATACTGTGGAGGTGGTGGCGGTGGTGGAGTTGGTGGAGTGTTGTTGAAACGCATATTTGATTTACGTGGCAACATCTTTTTCTATAAGATTTAAAGAGGAAGTGATGATAAGTCCTCTATAGTGGTCATGAGTCAGGTGATATTGAACAAGATATATCTTAGTTCTAAACGCATCATGCCTGAATTTTATAGTGTTCTATCAGCGATTTACAATAGAAGTCTACTAAAATAAGTAAACAATCACAAATTTCAATTTATGAAATTTATAGCAACACTGTTAATGAATTTGTATAGTATGACTCATACCGGGTCCTCCTATAATCACATAGTGTATACAAATTATATATAACCAAGATCAAATAGACCTTCGAATAAGTGATCCTACTCTAAGTCCACAACCAAACAAGGAACGGGAAGTAAAGCTAAATCACAAATTCTAAGTCTATAAAATCTTAATTATATATAACTCTTACGTATACACTTAGTAATTATAGATCTACCAGCAAGGCTCCTTTGTTTTCACATGATTAATTCTGGTAAGAAGGCCCTTCTCGTCTAATAGTTTATATAACTATCGATGCCTAAATGTTGTTGTTCTAGTGTTATAGTGCCATAAAATACTCCTATAGTATTTTAACTTTATGTTTAGTTCTAGAGTTTCTCATGTATATAGAGTTGGTAAGTTTTAGACTTGTTGCAACACCACGATCACTCCCAAACACATGTTGGTCGTATCTCAAATAAATATAGTTGATCAGGTTATATTTATCCCAGATATAATTACATAACTGTCTAGGTTTAACTGTAGTGTCCAACATCTAAATACTTTTATGTAGTTCTCACTGTGATACTGTTTCTGGTATGTATGTATGTTCGTATACTTCTTATAAAATACTTAGATATTAAGAGTATACTTTTAGTCAGAGCGTTTCAGCCCCATTGTAATTATAGTTGTATATCTTGTGTTGTTTGATATACTTAGTTCACTATAAACAATGCTCTGATACCAATCTGTCACACCCCCAAACCGGAACGGCGGAAACGTTCGGGGGCGAATGACGTCATGTACATTATCACAACAATTGAATAATAGTAATCAAAGCACAACAACCATTACATTGATAAAGTATAGTTTTTACATCTGTGCTCAAATCAATGTATACTTGACACCAAAAGTATATAAAAAACTAAAAGACGTGATTGTATAATGCTCCGTCTTCTCAAAACCTGTATGGATACCTGTCTACTGATTCCCTGAGAATACAAGTAATTTTGAAAAGAGTGTCAACAATTAAGTTGGTGAGTTCATAAGCAGTTTTGTATTAGAAATTGTCATTTGTTTCTTGAAAATGTACGTGTTTTCTCCCAGAAAATCCTATATTTTATGTTGTAAATGAATTGTAGTCTTAATTACCTTGAGACCAAAATGTATAAGTATTGTTGTATTCTGAAATAGTATATCATAGTTTTATTATTTAAATAAAACCATATGAAAATGAATGTTTCTCTGAAATGTAAGTTTCTTTGTACTGGAAAATAGTATGCTGTAAGTGTACTTGTATGAAAACCCTATAAATGTACGTACCTGGATTCACCAGCTGTAATGTAAAATATTGTATTGTTGTTTTATTATTTAATAAAACTATATGAAGTTGTTTACGTATACGTACACTAATCGTATTATTCAATACCAAATTGTGAGTTATTATAACCATGCTTGATGACCTAAGATGGCCTGAATACGACGTTCTTCAGGCGTCAAAATCGGTACGACATTTGTCACCCCAGGCTTGCCGGCCTAACCGTAGCTAACATTTTAGGTGTGGCATTGTCAGTCACGTATATCTATACACAAGTGTCACACTCTCCATCTAGGAGACTCTGGTTATAATTGCAGGGCTTGGTTGGTACTTAGATAAGTACTTGAAGTATGTCTCACAAAGCTATATTTACGGTTACGTGTAGAATAATGAAAAGTCATTTTGTAATGAATAAACTGTATGTATGTCTCATAAACTATAACTATTATAGCTTATATGTTTGTTTATGTATTGTAACCTGGACTTGATAAAATACTACATATGTTCCATTAACTATACCTATTATAGTTTATATGTTTGTTTCTGTATTGTATCCCGAACTTGTAAAATAGTACGTATGTTTCATAAACTATACCACTTATAGATTAAAATATATGTTTGATATCGTAAATCTGTGATAAGGATATTCCGTGAAATTTAACATTTATGTTCAAACGTTAATAGAATAATTTGAAAAATTTTCTTTTTATTTAACATATTTAAATAGTTTTATACTATATATATATATATATATATATATATATATATATATATATATATATATATATATAATTACGATTAAAAAGGCAGTCGAATAAATGATTCTACCTTAAGCCCACAACCAAATAAGGACAGGAAATAAAGCTGAATCACCAATTCTAAGTCTGTTGAAACTATTTGAAATAGTTTAGATATTAACACAAGATTTCTTGTGTTTTACTTGTATTTCCCCCCCTAAAACAATGAAAAAGTCGTGAAAACGTAGGGGTATTAACTCACATCGAGTGTGTGTTCTTGGTTGGTTACGAATTGATTGCGATAATCCTCGGGTTAGAACACGTGTGTATAATCCTAATCCTAATAGTATTTAACACATAATAATATGTGTATAATTAGTTTAAATAATAGTAAATATGTTATAGAATATTGAGTTATGTAAGAATTACTTACAAAGGTTTCTATAAATCAAACTTGAAAGTATTTGGTTTCCTGGGAAATGGTTGAAAATGTTCTTATGAAGGTTTGAACATTTGAAGGTTTTCTGGGGAACTGCTTGAAGATATGAAGGTTAGGTTATGAATTTTGAGAGAGAATTGAAGAGTTTTCATAGAGAATTTGTATGAAATGAAGTATGATTTCGGTTAACATATCTATATATATATATATATATATATATATATATATATATATATATATATATGGGATTGAAATTGATGTGATGTTTACGTTGGGATGTGTAATTTATCACATTGGAAACTTAATCAAGGTAAAATATCTAGATACTAAAGAGGGGTTTCGGCCAAAAAAAGGTTTATTTCGGTCCTAGCATGACCGAAATCACCTTGGATGCCCCATATTTGATAGATTTCGGTCCTAGTGGAGAAACCAAAACCGAAAACCCTACTTGCTACAAGATTCCAAAAGCCGAAAACCACTTGTTTCCTTGATACCTAAAACCGAAAACACAAGTGTTCCTAGATTCCAAATACTGAAATAAACATGATAAGGTGAAATTCATGCTTTTTAACTTACTTTCTTGACTTATGTTGACTTGTATTTAACTTATATATGCATGGTTTTCAATATAAAAGTATATATAACTTATGAACTTATATAAACATGTATTCTTGGCATCCAAAGTTCTTATTGTATTAATGTTATGATGTGAATTCACTTGTACACAGTTGTAGTTTAGACTTTTATTTGAACAAGTTTGACTTACATTGACTTTGAATAACGGGACACAAATTGTGAAAAACTATCTAAAAAATGACATAGTATTGTATTCCAGAGACACTGGTAATAGGAGATGTCCAAATATCAGAGTGAATTAATTGAAAAGGACAAGTAGAAGTAGAATCTGAAAACCAAAAAGGTAACCTAGTATGCTTGCCAAGTTTACATGCATGACACAAACTCAAATTTTTATTGTTTTTACATGGAATCAAATTTCGAGAAACTAAATGTTGAAAAACAGGAAGACCGGGGTGACCACGACATTTATGCCAAAGAGCCGAACTGGTGGAAACAAACGCTTGAGAGCAGGAGTGGTGACCGGATAAAGATCTCCCGAGCTGTCACATCGCAGAAGAGTATGTTTGGTTCGAAGATCCTTCATATAAAAACCGAAAGGATCAAATTCAATACCACATTGATTATCAGTGGTAAAACGACGAACATAAATAAGATTTTTAATGATATTGGGAGTGATAAGGACACTTTTTAAAGAGAGAGTACGATAAGGATTTGAGTAAGAGATATTAGTGTCACCCATGTTACTTACAACAATTTTAGAACTGTCCCCGACAAATACAGAAGGATAAAATATGCTATTAGATTTGGTTTTGAGTAAACCTGCTTCAGAGTGTAGATGAGCGGTGGCCCCAATATCCATATACCAACCATTGTGATTTGGGTCGTTCAACGACATTGCATTAAAAAATTCAGGAAGGGCGGTGGCCTGATCTGATAGTTGAGAGGAAGCAGGCTGGTTAAACCATTGCCAAAGGGGGGGGGGGGGGTAGGCTGTTGATGAGTTTGGGTTGTGGTAAAAGCTTGTTGAGTGTGCATTGGCCTAGATTGGCGAGAAGAGGGCTGCATAGAAGAAGCAATCCATTGGTTGGCATTGTTGGGCCAATTGGGTTGAATCTGATGTTGGGCAGGAGTAGGTAGCAGGCCAGCATGCTGACTTTGTTGAAACGATCCCATAGCAGCAAGAGGGTAAAACCCAAAACCCCATCCGGAGGGTAATTCATGATTTCCGCCACTATGACTTGTGCTGCTGAAGTGAGATCGTCCACCACGACCACCGTACCTACCACCATGTTCGTTACGACCTCCGCCACGGCCTCCGCGACCTCCGCCGCCGCGATTGGGTGGTTGATTTCCTGAGTTTCTGGTGACTAAGGCGGTTGGAGAAGATGCAGTCGGATACAGAGATGAACCATTGTTTCGGCGATCGTGTTCAAGTAGTCGTTGTTCCTCCACTTCAAGCATGAAACGAGTTTCAGAAAACGAGGGTAAAGGTTTTGAGTGGCGGATCTGACTAGCAATGTATCCGAATTTTCGGGCCAAACCGTTGACTGTGTAGATAACAAAATTCTTCTCTGGGACTGTAACATCGAGATTTAGTAGAGTATCTGCAATGGTTTTTATTTTAGTAAAGTAGGCTGCGACAGAAGAATCTCCCATGGTGATAGCTTAAAGTTCAGTGTCTAATTGCATGGCACGTGAGTCGGCGTTGGAACAGAACAAGGTTTCGAGTTGAGTCTACATGCCATAGGCATTAGACTTCTTTTTGAGAGACATCTGAAGTGGAGAAGGCGATAATTTGGTGTACATCCAACTTTTAACAATAGAATCTATACGTTCCCACTCCTCCATGTTGGAGGAAGCAGGGTCCTTCGGAGGTTGAAGATGATCGGAAACTCCGAACCCATAAGAATGAGTCTCAAAAAGTTCTCTCCGCGCATCATAGTTCATACGATCATAGTCTAGAAGGATAGGGATTGATGCCCGAACATTAGAGATTCCATAGGGTTTTTCAGTAAGAGGGCTACCTTTTAT
Source organism: Lactuca virosa (assembly GCF_052849685.1). Lineage (NCBI taxonomy): Eukaryota > Viridiplantae > Streptophyta > Magnoliopsida > Asterales > Asteraceae > Lactuca > Lactuca virosa. The sequence goes on from NC_136434.1 coordinate 4,074,260, forward strand.
TGCATCTCTAGTCATATTGAAGAGATTAGAGAATGGGGCCGAACAGAAAGATGAAAGAGCGGGGAGAGAAGAGAAGAAGAGTGTCGATCAAGAAAAGAACATTGACACTAGGGTTAAGAGATGAGGGATGCGATGGTATTACAGCTCTGATACCATGCTAACATGAATCTTTTCCCATGAAAACCCTCATCTCATTCATATAAACTATATAAATACAATATACACAAAAGAGGATTGGGCCTAGAACAAATACAAATACAATGGGCCGACTAAGGACACTTACAAGAAACACATACATATAAACATACGAATACTAACAATAATAACTTCGATTTGTATTCATAATTATGTTTTGTTAATAATGGAACCATTCTTATTTGTGTATGTAAAATTATATTATATATCTTCATGTCCATAAAACATGTATATTAAAACATTTCAAATAAGTTATTATCTTAATTTAAAAAACAAATAAAAAGTATATGTTATTGATTTTGTAAGTATGAATATAACACCCCTAGAAAAGAGATGAAAAAGAGATAACCGGTTCTCATCATCGGGAGCTCAATAAAAGTATCATAAGAGCTCTTTTAGTCTTGATCAGTCGTCTTTACTTCACGTATCATCGGAAACGGTCTTAATTTGACAGATACACTTGAAATCAAGTCTAAATCTCACAACAATACGAAAGTGATGATGGTTGTCGGTGGAACAAAGTAAGAAGAAGGGGTCGTGGGATCCTAAACATTAAACAATATTAATAATTATAAAATCCTTAGAAAACTATTAAGCGAATAAAAATATTTATAAATTATAAATATGTACAAGAAATGAGGAAAATATATTAAAAATGATAGAATAAACATTTTACATGGGTCAAGGATCAACCACATAAAATTAAATCATAGGACCATCCTTATCAAAAAAAATATTAAGAACTAAATTATGAATGTTTGTAAAACTCCCTTAACCATACCGCCACCGTATATCTAGTGAAGAAACCGCATCACCATTTAGTACAACCATGGTTCTAAAAAGTGTGTCATGCCGTGAGGCGTGACTTAGCCGTTACGAAAACGTCAAAGACGGAATTTGTTAAGCGTGACACCCAAATAACGTGTCAAGGCGCGCCTTATCGCATTATGGCGCGAGTTTTCATCAAGGCGCGAGTTTTTTTGTTTTTTTTCTGATCGGCCCTAAAATAATTGAGTTTTTTTAACTTTTTGATATTAAATATTAATACAACATTTCTAAAAATTTGATATATTTGATAAAATTCAATAATTATATGATTTATCTTTTTTAAGTTATATAAAATAGTCACGACTTGAAAAACGTCATGGTTCGCCAAGGCTTAACTTTGACATTGTCCCCAAGCACACGTCTCATGTAATTTAAAACATTAAGTACAGCAAACACATTTTCAGCATAACCACCTTTATCACGTCCGATTAACAATTTCACATGTCCTCTTATAAATACTAATATATTAACTAATATAAAGTTGTGGGGAGTGGTCACTGCCAAACCACCAGCCAACTCATCGCCACGTAGGTATTTTAGCATTACACAACCAACTAACTAGGTTGTAGAAATGGTGTTCACCGGTGGGTTGGTAGTGAAGGAGCAAAAAGGAGGAAAGAGAATGAGAGAAAATGAAAACTGTCATAACCATTAGCCAATCACCTTATTCGTCCCCGTGCGTCTTGGCAACCACTTCATAGCCAACCTACCGGAGTCAGGGACGATGTTTACCTGTGGATTGGCTTGTCATATAGGATCGGAGTCGGGATGCTATTCACGCGTGGGTTGACTTGTCACATAGGATATCACGCGTGAATTAACCCCCACTCCGGATAGTCTAACGTTGTTAGAAAGTGAAAGACGTTGATTATCCATGATGCCATAGATTCCTATTATGCTTTAGACTAGTCCAAAGATTATGCTACCAAGGTTCATGCGACGCTTCAGATTTCAAAGGAGGAGAACTTGGTCGGCGACGAAACTCCCATGCCCTTCGAAACAGTGTGGTAAACTAGGAAGATGGGTTGATTCTTTTTTCTTTTTTTTTAATATTTTATATAAATAAATACGAGCCGACAACATATTTACCATCTTTTGGTGAATAATCTAAAAACTACACCACTTTTGTAATTATTTTTCAAAATACAATTATCTGGATAAATACTCTTTAAAATATAGAGTTGTAACTGTATCAACCCGGTCCATATATATTCAACGTTTTTGTTAGCTATACCTCTATAATCTTATACCAATTCAAGTCAACCATGGCATTCCAGTCTCCAGTCTCCACCTCACGGTGCATTTATTAGGTTAGAGAGTGTCAACTCGTTAAAAATAGAGTATTCGAATGCCTTTTGGCAACTCGACCGCCATAAATACCACCATTTGGGAATACCTTCCATAACCAGCATTCCAGCAATTACTCGAAAATGGTATTCAAGGCTTTACCTTACTCTCTCAGGCTTGTTCTCTTCGTCTCTCGCCTTGTACTCAAACTCAACCAGAACCATACAAAAACTCTTAAAAGAACCCTAAGCAACCCGCATGCCTCCAAATTCAAATCACAAACCCCCGTTTCTCTAGCTCAAGATTCTGATCTTTCACTAAAGACTTTGATCTTCGATGTCGAAGGAACACTTCTGAGATCTTCTTCGGTGTTTCCGTATTTCATGTTGGTTGCGTTCGAGGCCGGAAGTTTGATTCGGGCTTTTGTACTTTTCTCTCTGTATCCTCTTCTTTGCTTGGTTAAGGAAGATGTATCTCTCAAGATTATGGTGATGGTTTGTTTTTTTGGCATTAAGAAAGAAAATTTTCGAGTTGGAAGCTCGGTTTTGCCTAAATTTTTCTTGGAAGACGTTGGTATGGAGGGGTTCGACATGTTGAGGAGAGGAAGGAAGAAAGTTGGCGTCAGCAAGTTGCCACAGGTCATGGTCGAATGTTTCTTGAAAGAATATTTGGAGATCGATTATGTCTTTGGAAGAGACCTTGTGGTTTGCGGAGGGTATTATGTCGGTCTCATGAAAGAAAACAAGAACATTCTAAAACGTCGTATTAACGATGTATTAGAAAAAGATGAAGATGCCACGGTTTGCTTCTCAAACAAGTGGATTAAGCACGATTGGATCATGTGTAGCAAGGTACTTCACTCTATACATTCGTACTTTGCATTTAGAAACATATTAGTATATACATGCATGTATATGTAACATTTGTTTAAGGGGCAAAAGTTAAAAATAAAAATAAATCTAAGGGTGCAAAAGTTATTTAGTTTCCTAGTACTAGATTAGTTTCAAGATAATTGACTTTTATATTTTTTGATGTACAGGAGGTTTATGTGGTTACCAATGGAGAAAAGATAGCATGGCAAAGTCTTCCAAGAGAACAATATCCAAAAGCTCTAATCTTCCATGATGGCAGATTAGCCTTTCTACCTGAGCCATTGCATATGCTAGTCATGTTCATGTGGTTCCCTTTCGCGCTGGTTCTAGCCATTTCTCGAGTCATTGTCGCACTGTCCTTGCCTTATGGTGCATTGATCCCGATCCTGGAGTTCACTGGTTTGCAGCTCAGGCTCACGAACCACAAGTCAGTTCAAAAGTCGGGTTCTGATCATGATCATAAACAACACAAAGGGCTTTTATATGTTTGTAACCATAGAACTTTACTTGACCCATTATACCTCTCTTTCGGACTCAAGAAACCATTCGCTGCTGTCACATACAGTCTCAGTCGAATGTCGGAAATCTTGTCGCCAATCAAAACTGTCCGACTAACAAGGAACAGGGATCAAGACGCGAAGATGATGGACAAGATGTTAAAGCAGGGAGACCTCGTGGTTTGCCCCGAAGGAACAACTTGTAGGGAGCCTTATTTGCTGCGGTTCAGCCCTTTGTTTGCCGAACTTAGCGATCGTATTGTTCCAGTGGCATTGGATACTCATGTTAGCATGTTTTATGGGACAACTGCCGGTGGATTAAAATGCTTGGATCCTTTCTATTTTATGATGAACCCTAGTCCTATTTATCGAGTTCAGTTCCTAGAGCAGGTTCGTGGTGTGTCTTCCAATTCGCGATGTGGTGATGCAAACTCTACAAGGTTCGATGTGGCAAATTATGTTCAAACCGAGATTGGGAAGACATTGGAGTTCGAATGCACAAGCTTAACGAGAAAGGACAAATATCTTGCATTGGCCGGTAACGAAGGGTTGGTTTCCACGAGTAAGAAAAGATGATTGATGGATGAGTCTGTATTAATTATATCACCAACTTAATTATTTTTATTATATTTTTCACTTTTCACACTGTATATATACATGTATATGAATCAATATTCTTTATTTGGATTTGATAATAATAATGGGCGTATTGTTTTATGTACAGTTTTTCTATTTTAAATATAGGTATGATTTTATTTTATTTATGCTCATGTAAAATAAATAATACGGACAAAACAATTACATATCTATTTTACGCAGCACAAATGACTCACGACATATAAATGTTGTTTGGTTAACTCCATTTTATTCTAGACATGATGATTTTCATATAATGGGTTGAATGACATGAGATGACAAACCCTCCTCATTTCTGAGGCTCCTTCCTACCAACATCCATATACACGTCACTTTTTTTTAACGACGGAATTAATGGTTAGAAGTTAGCATCATGGAATTGTCAAGAACTCGAAACCTTCAATCTAAGAGGCAAACCCTCTACCACACGGGCTACTCCACATTATCAAATCTGTTTTTTTTTATTTATTCTATCACTTTCAAATTTCTCAACACATTACAAATATAAAATATTCATTCATCTCTAACCCGACGAACCCACAAATTAGCATACCGCCATGAGGCGGATTGCTCTCCACTATTTGATTTTATATTTTTGTAATAAATAAATAGAAACGTAATTAATCTACTTTTTTCCACAAATAAAAGAAAAAAAATCAATAATGTTTCAAAATTATATTTCAGTTCATTTAATAAATAAATGAACCTATTTCAATTTGATTTATTTTGTTTCATTACCTATTGATATTTATATAATGACATAAATAATTAATAAGTAATAATAATACGGTGATGTAATAGTTTATTATCCATTGTAAAGTTGATTGAGTTATAGAGATTTGACTAGTTAAGTTGTACAAAATATAAAATTTTAAGGTAATAATGTTGATTGAATATGATAAATTAAAATTGAATTGGTTGATTTAAATTTTCAGAATGGGTTAATATATATATATATATATATATATATATATATATATATATATATATATATATATATATATAGGGCTAGTTTATTTTGTTTCTTACATTTATTGTGTGTTAAAATGCACCAATAGGAATTTAGTAAATTACATAATTATTTAATTAAATAAATATAGATATTAAATGATTTTCATAATTATATTTATATTAAATGATATCCATAATTATAATTCTCTTTTTATGAAAACTAATTAAATCCGTCATTAATGTCAGCAATAACATTCTTTCAGAATAAATTCGCATCTAGGTTTTATATATGAGTTCGTATTTTGTTTCAGGACTCACTCACTTAAAAAACAATAAAGTTTCATTGAATATGAAGAACGAGAGTGTATTCTACTGGAATACACTATCATTCTGCTGGAATACACTCTCATTCTTCTAGATATGATGTCATTCTGAAAGAATATTATTGGTGACATTAATGACGTATTTAATTAGTTTCCATAAAAATGAATTATAAGTATGGATAGCATTTACTATCCATATAATTAATACTAAATTCTTATTGGTGTATTTTAGCACACAATAGATGTGAGAAAACATTTGAACCTACCTATATATATATATATATATATATATATATATATATATATATATATATATATATACAGAGAGAGAGAGAGAGAGGATCCGTTGAGAACTCCAAAATTATGAAAACACGAGATCTTTTTTCCCCGAATTTTCTTTCCAAAAGAAGGGCTTAATGCATTAAGACGTTTAATAAACCCATTCGGAAAAAAAAAAAAGATAGATTTTTTCCGGGTGCTTAAAAAAAATTAAAAACCAACTACTAAGGTCTCCTATTTTATAAATATCTTTTATTTTCATTCTCCCTGTCTCTATCACTTCTCTCATTCGTTGCTCCACCAAGACCATCAGAGAGCCGCTAGCCGCTGACTGTCGAATTTTCGGATCAACCGAACCACGATTATAACGATTAAACCGCCATCTAAACGCTTGCTCTCCACTTTCTACAGATCTGCTTACACATCCTAGCTTCGTCTCCACACGTTGCTCTTCGGAAACCACCTCCCTCTGCATCTCCTCTCCCTAAATGAATTTCCTCCGCCTCTTTGCTTCCTAACATGCCTTTTTCTGCCAAATTTGAAGCAAAAAGTCTCCAGATTTGAAGCAAAAAGCCACCATAACCGCAACTCAGAGCGAAAAGTCATCTGATCTGATTTTCCTTCGTGATTTGTTCGATTAAATGCTTTTGAAATAGACATTCATATCGATTTATAAATACTGGTTTTTGTTTTTAAAATATGTTAAGATTTTTATATGAATCATAACTGTTTTGATTTTTGATAAAAACAATCACATGTAAATGATTATTATACCTAATTTTTACAATATCATTTTTATCATTTATATGTGAATTTGACTAAATTCACCTATGGCTAATAATAAATTCATTTATATATAATCAAAAGGTTGAAATCGTAAAAACAAAAATTATGTGAACGTACGTAGATTCTTCACACGTAAATATGAAATTTTGCTAAGTTCATTTGTAAATTTTATATATTTAGATTAACAATCATTCACATAGATATTTATCATTTATATTCGTTATCCAAACGTGAATGTAAATTAAGTAGATAAATTTGAAAGATTTTTGTACAAGATAAATATTAGTGATAAAAATTAGTATATATAAACGAGTAATTCGTGAATTATCAATAAGTGTTGAAAAAACACTTACAAAGTTACTTAAATATGAATTATCTATAATGAATATGTAACATAGTTCACATTCACATGTAAATTTGAACATAAATATTATATACAAACGAATCAAAAGATAAGAAAAAAATTTCATTTTTTATCAATCAATATGGATGTCTATTGAAAGATGATTAAACGTGATCAAATTTTTTTTTTAAATAAAAAAAATACAAAGTCTGTTTTTTGTTATAATCTAGTGCATGCACGTCCAACCTATAAATTTACAACACAAATTTTGGCGTTTGATAGATTTTGCAACTAAGGATCTAGATTGGTTTGTTGGTGCATTAGTTAATTATGGTTTCTATTTAATATCTCTCTCTCTCTCTCTCTCTTTATATATATATATATATATATATATATATATATATATATATATATATATATATATATATAAGGGGTGAGTTCAACATTGAATCAAAATAAACCAAAAACCATAGAACCACCTTATTAACCATTAGATCAAATTAAGAGGAATAAGGGTTGTCACGTTCATAATTGAATATATATGAATATTATGATTAGACATGAATATCACATATATGCATAATCTCATGTTGTCTTGTGAGCATAGGCTAGTTGAATAACTTTTATGCAATGTGTTTATGTTCATAAATTAACATTTAATACAAAAACAAAAAATTGCTCATGTTTATAATTATACATGTATGAATGTTACATATAAGTATGTTCAATAATGAACATTTATATAGAAATTAGAAACACATAAATTATTCATGTTCATACACGCTCAATAATGAACATGTATGAATGTAACCATCAGATATTAATATCAAATATATACAACGTGTCTATATTCATCTATATTCATGAATGAAAATTTAAATGAAAACCAATAAATTTTATGTCATCTGTGATTATAGGTCAATTAGATAATTTTTATTGCATATATATTCATAAATGAATATTTAAAAAAAACCGAGAAATTATTCATGTTTATACATGTTCAGTATTAAATATATCCAAAGAATCAAATTCACCACTTCCAGAAGTCAACTAACCTTTCATTGAAATTATTGATTTATGTAAAACAATTATAACTAATATCATAAACAAGTTTAAAATTTTGTAGATTATTGCAATACTTTTCTTATTTATAATAGTTTGTGGATGTGGAAAGTGCATGTGTAACGCCCGGTTCCCGGTATGGATTTTAAATCAATTTACTCATTTTTGTACAGGGACTCGACGAGTTGTAGACCCCAAACTCGTCGAGTGGGGATGGAATTCGGACGCGGGATTTAAAGCCTACTCGACGAGTTGAGAGCCTCAACTCGACAAGTAGGGCTGTCAGAGTGAAACCCTAATTTTCAGGGTTTAGCAGCCTATTTAAACACCTTAACCTCCAAAGGATGGCCTCATTTACAGCCTCCATCATCCCAAACCCTAGCCACGAAACCCTAATCCACCTGTGAGAATTTTTGAGCCATTTTGTGTATTCTTGGTGATTCTTGAAGAAGAAGACACTTGAAGAAGGAGCAAGGACGGATTGGAGAAGAGTAGATCCAGAAGTCTAGCTTTATTTCTGGTTCATTAGAGGTATAAAGCTCCTATCTTGTCTATAATATGTTTAGATCTCTTTATCTTCAATTTTATGGGATTTTTGGTTCAAGAAGCATGAGCTTTGGGAAATGGACGTCCCAAGTGAGTATGTCATCAGATCTGGAACCATGGAGGGCTTTCATGACATAAAGGTGCACACTTTATGGCCATTGAAGCCCCATGCAAGCTATAGGATGTCATTTTGGACTTTTAAGCTCCAAAAGGTCATGCAGGCAGAGAAAGGTAGAGACTTTACGTGTTCATTTAGTCTCTAAGGTCCAGATCTCTGATTGTGCACCCTATCTTGAAGTATTGAAGTCTTGTGGACCAAGATCTAGGTCCTTAAGAGTTAGGGTTTGAGCTATATATCTTAAGGAAGAGTACTAACGGGCAAAGGTGGAAACTTTACCCTTAAAAGGACATGTTTAGTATGTATTGGAAGTGTGGAACTTAGATCTAAGGGATAAGGACTTAATCCCTTAAGATGGTTTAACAGACTAAAGAACTCGTCGACTCCATAGAGGAACTCGACGATTTAGGTCGAAGTGCCCTGACTCTGTAAAGGGCAAAACCCGACAAGTTCAAGCATGACTCGACGAGTCGACTGGGGATGTCCCGATTCTGTAGATAGGAGGAACTTGGCGAGTTATGAAGGAACTTGACGAGTTATGAAAGAACTCGACGAGTTGGATCGCGATTTCAGGGTTTATGATTCATGGAACTCCACGAGTTGATGGACCAAATCGGCGAGTTGAGTCAACTCATGATGTTGACTTTGACCAGAAGGCTGGCTTTGACCAGGGTGTTGACTGTGACTTTGACTTTGACCAAAGTTGACCCACATGGGGTTATGAGTATGAAAGGGTAATTAAAGAAGATCTTTTGTGTGTAAGAGATTGAGTGGAGTTGATTTCAGAGCCGAGGACAGTTCAGATACTTCACGACATTTGAGGTGAGTTACCTTCCAATAGAAGTGGGTCGAAGACACCAATGTCGGCCCACTAGTAAGTGTTATAGTAGAGATGATTGTCTTTGTGACAATTATCTGGTATGCCACTATCGTTTATGATTTATGTGATAGTACGCTATGATATTATGTGATAGTGGTAGGAGGGGTAGGATAGGCCCTAGTACCGGTCGAAAGGACCGAAGGGGTAGGCCAGCACCCTGATACGCTAGGTAGTATGTGACTTATGTGTTTATGTACTAGGATGTTATATGGTAGAAGTAGGGGGTGAAATAGTCCCCGGTACCGGTCGAAAGGACCGAAGGGATAGGCAAGCACCCTGATATGCTACGCAAGTTATCGGTTGAAAGAGACCGAAGGGATAGGCTAGCACCCTTTTATGCTAGGCAAGTTACCGGTTGAAAGAGACTGAAGGGGTAGGCCAGCACCCTAATATGCTAGGCAGTTACCGGTTGAAAGAGACCGAATGGGTAGCCTAGTACCCGAACATGTTAGACAATATGTTTATTGTATGGTATGTGGTATGATGGGGGAACTCACTAAGCTTTGTGCTTACGGTTTTCAGTTTTTGTTTCAGGTCTTTCTTCTTCGAAGGGAAAGGAGCCGGCATAATAGCAGCGCATCACACCATGATTTTCCGCACTATGATGATTCTTCGGATTTGTACTCTGACATTATTATCTTATGACTTGTTTTGAGACATATGACTCATGGGATTTTATGATATGAGATAACTTAATGATGTTTTCAATAATCAGTTTTATGAATTATTAAATTAAAAATGAAATTTGTGGTCTTGGATTTTGGGATATTACAAGTTGGTATCAGAGCCTTGGTTTGAGGGATTCGGACACATCTTCGGGGGTGGCTGGACTCAAATCGAGGATTTGAAAGATTTTTACAAGAAAATAATTTTTCTAAAATTAAAATAAAGGGTTTTTGAGAAAGAATAAGGTGTGTGATGCGAGCAATTGGTCGAGGTCAAGCAAGTTTCCCCAAGATACCCATACATGTTATGTTATGTTATGTATGATATGAATTGAGAATATGTGAACCGCATGCTAGATTAGGGCTAAGGATCTAGGAAGGATGCCTTATATTCCTATTGTATGTGTATGAGAACTGAATGCTAGATTAGGGCTAAGGATCTAGGAAGATGCCTTATGTGCCTGTTGTATGAGCTTATTGATTAGTCCATGATATGATGGCCTGATTAGGATATGCTTGGTTTTGGTTACTCAATGCCCAAATGCTGCTTGCTGTGTGATTTAGGAGTTCTAGTTATCTTTAGCTAGCTAGTAAACGAATATGTTAAGTTACATATTATGAGGACTAAATAATTTCAAAAGGTTAGGTTTAGCCCTATTTCGCAGCTCTTGTTTGAGTCTAACCATTGTAGGGAGAGACCTCTCATTCGAAGAATTATCTGGTCTTAGTAATATGTAATGGTATTCGCGAGCTAGTTAGGTAAAGGTAGCAGGAATTTCTTATGCAGCTGATGGCGGAGAGTGGGTCGGAGGGTTACCCTAGGATAAGCCTAGGATGAGATTAGCATGGAGAGCAATATCAGTAGAAGGGACTTGGTGAAGTCAAGGCAATCCTTGAGGAAAGTACGGATAGATGTGAAAGGTAGTATGGACCTGTACTACTGAAAGTAGAGGATCCGTACTCGAGTTAAGGAGGGTTGAGATAGAACCAGGGAACTTGTAGAGTGTGTGAGACTCTTGAGGTTATGCATGACCCTGAACATTATGTGTTTTGTTTCATAATGGTGGTGATACGTCACGTAGCAGGAGGTTCAGGGTCTGGGTCAGGTTCAGGTTCAGGTTCAGGTTCGGGTTCGGGTTCCGAGCCGGTTGATGACGGATTACGCGAGTTCATCGCATCTGAGATTACGAAAGGCATCCTTGAGGCGACCCGATGATTTTCGGGTCGATCAAGGAATGGATCATTGAGCTGATGGAGGATCGCTTTAGGGCATTCCGGAGTGACATGGCATCTGGCTAGTCAGGGATGCACACACTCTCCTTCAAAGATTTCAGGGGATATGGTGTGCCAGACTTTCACGGGATGAAAGACCCCATTATGGCCAGGAGATGGATTGCAGACATCGATTCTGCACAGCTGACGAGCTTCTGCCCTGAGGGGTCGAAGGTCCGGTATGATGCGGGATGTTTGAGAGACAGAGCTAGAGACTGGTGTGAGGCAGTCAGTGACACGTTGGGAGCCCCAGCCATTGAGGCTATGACTTGGTCAGACTTTATGACCAGGTTTAGGGCTGAGTTTGCACCAGCTGTGGAGATCGAGCAGCTACCCAAGGAGTTCTTGGATATGAGACAGACTACTGAGTCGGTGGCGGAGATTACCGCCAAGTTCATGGAGAGGGCTTTACTGGTGCCTCGGTATGCGGGTGACGAGGAGATAAAGAAAACTCTGTACCATTACATGTTGAGAGATGACATTTGGAAACATGCCAGCTACTCAGCATGCCCGACTTTGGAGGACATGATAGCGAGGGCGAGGGAGAGGGAGATTGATGTAGAGCACATCAGGAAGAGGAAGGCGGAGACTGGGGAGGCTACTGGGGTTTCGTGGAAGAAAGCCAAGGGATTCGACTCTAGGTCTAAGGGACAGCAGGGCCGGAGCCGCTGTGGAAATGCGGCAAGATGCATGAGGGAGTTTGCAGATTAGGATCATCGGGCTGCTATAAGTGCGGCAAGCTTGGGCACTTTGGTAGGGATTGTACTACCCCTACCCCCACCCTTCAGACATCAGACCTGATTTTCTTTCATTGCAATCAGAAGGGCCATAAAAAGGCCAACTGCCTGAGATTGACATCAGGAGCACCAGTGGCGGCGCCAGCTCCAGCGACCCTAGGGATCACAAATGGCCGACGGGGCAAGACAGATGATCCAGTGGTGAGGAGCCGAGCCTTCCAGTTGAACGCCGGGGAGGCGCGTCCCGCACCATATGTGGTGACATGTATGTTTTCCTCTCCCTAACTCTTATTACATGTCGGTTATGATATTTATGTTTTATGTTTTATGTGTTTTGTTTAGGATCGTTCCATGTGAACGGTATCCCAGTACATGTATTATTTGATTCGGGGGCTACCCGATCATTTGTCTCTCTTGCACTCAGCAAGAGGTTTGTTGAGTCTTCAAGTATGTTGGATTTTCCTTTAGAGGTCGAGATTGCTGACGACTGGTACGTACAGGGATCTGAGGTTTACAGAGATTGTGTCTTGAGGATGTATGACGAGCGTTATCTCGTGGATTTGGTTCCCATTCCTTTGATGGGGAACAAGGTCATCATAGGCATGGATTGGCTGAGTCCTAATGGGGCGGTGACCGACTGTGAGCAACAGTTGGTTCAAGTCAGGACCCCAAATGGGGGAGAGCTGGTGATTCAGGGCGAGAGACCGCAGCGTGGAACAGCTTTGTGTTCTGCAGTGAGGGCTATGCACTACCTTCAGCAGGGTTGTACAGGTTATGTCACCTACGTCATGGATACCCGAGAGGCGGGTAAGGCGACCATGAGCGATGCGCCAGTTGTGCGGGAGTACCCAGATGTATTCCCATAGGAGTTGCCTGGGATACCTCTGAAGAGATAGGTGGAGTTCCGGATTGACCTAGTTCCTGGTGTGGCTCTGATAGCCAAGGCACCATACTGGTTGGCTCCTCCCAAGATGCAGGAGTTGTCTACACAGCTGCAGGAGCTATTAGTTAAGGGATTTATCAGGCCGAGCAGTTCGCCTTGGGGAGCCCCGATCCTGTTTGTGAAGAAGAAGGACGGGTCGCATCAGATGTGTATAGACTATCGGGAGTTGAACAAGGTAACGGTGAAGAACCGTTACCCACTCCCGAGCATTGATGATCTCTTCGATCAACTTCAGGGGCATCTTAGTTTTCTAAGACCGATTTGCGTTCAGGCTATCACCAGACGAGATTCAGAGATGAGGATGTACAGAAGACTTCTTTCCGGACTCGCTATGGCCACTATGAGTTCGTGGTGATGCCCTTTGGGCACACCAATGCCCCTGCCGCGTTCATGGACCTCATGAACCATGTATCCAGACCGATGCTGGATCGGTTTGTGATAGTCTTTTTTTGATGACATCTTGGTTTACTCCAAAACGTAGGAGCAGCACGAGGAGCACTTGCGGGAGGTGTTGGATACTCTGAGGAGGGAGAGCTTGTATGCCAAGTTCTCCAAGTGCGAGTTTTGATTGCGCGAGGTGCAGTTTCATGGGCACCTTGTCAACCAGAACGGTATTTTGGTCGACCCGGCCAAAGTAGAGGCCGTGATGAGATGGGAGGTTTCGAAGTCTCCATCTGAGATTCGGAGTTTTCTCGGGTTAGCAGGCTATTACTGGAGGTTCATACAAGATTTCTCCAAGATAGCAGTACCCTTGAACCGACTGACGAAGAAGGCCTTTGTATTTCGTTAGGGGCCTGAGCAGTAGGCAGCGTTCGAGACGTTGATGCAGAGGTTGTGTGAGGCGCCGATTATAGCCCTGCCAGAGGGCGTTGAGGATTTGTAGTATACTGCGATGCGTCCATTTCGGGTTTGGGCGTTGATGCAGAGAGGGCACGTCATGGACTACGCCTCAAGCCAGCTGAAGCCTCACGAGGCGAAGTACCCGATGCACGATCTGGAGTTGGGGGCGGTTATTTTCTCCCTCAAGATTTGGTGACACTACCTCTATGGGGCCCGCTGTACCATTTACACGGACCACAAGATCTTGAGGTACCTCATGGATCAGCCGAGTCTGAACATGAGGTATCGTCGGTGGTTAGATGTGGTGAAATATTACGACTGTGAGATCCTCTACCACCCGGGGAAAGCCAATGTTGTGGCCGATGCACTTAGCCGCAAGGCATTCACAGCCCCGATCAGAGACATCTGTCTGAGGATGATAGTAGTGACTCCACTTCTGGAGAAGATCCGGGAGGCACAACAGGAGGCTATGAAGGAGGAACACCGGAAGAGTGAGTGTATCGTGGGCCAGATTTCCCCCTTCGACTATGATAGTCGCAGGCTGTTGACACTTCACCGCAGAGTGTGGGTTCCGTACGCAGACGATGTGTGCCAGATCCTGATGGAGGAGGCGCACAAGTCCAGATTTTCCATCCATCCCGGAGCGACGAAGATGTATAGAGATCTTCGCTCTGATTACTGGTGGCCCTGCATGAAGCGGGATGTAGCCTGGTATGTTGAGAGGTGCCTAACCTGCAGGAAGGTCAAGGCAGAGCACCAGAGACCTCACGACAAGACGTAGCCGTTGGATATCCCTATGTGGAAATGGGAGGATATTACTATGGATTTCTTCACAAAGCTTCCCAGGACCGCACGGGGAGTGGATTCAATTTGGGTCATTGTGGAGCGGTTGACCAAGAGTGCCCATTTCATCCCGATCCAGGAGAGCATTTTGGCCGAGAAGCTGGCTGAAATCTACATCAGAGAGGTAGTAGCTCGACACGAAGTGCCAGTTTCCGTGATCTCTGACCGATATGTACGGTTCACTTCCAGATTCTGGAAGAAATTTCATGACGAGTTGGGTACTCATATGCTCTTTAGCACGACTTTTCACCCACACACGGATGGTCAGAGTGAGCAGACCATCCAAACTTTGGAGGATATGCTGCAGGCGTGTGTCTTAAACTTCGGTGGTAGCTGGGATACCTACCTTCCCTTCGCATATTTTTCCTATAATAATAGCTAGCACGCCAGTATCGACCGACCTCCCTTTGAGATGCTCTACGGGAGCAAGTGCAGGACCCCAATATGCTGGGGTGAGGTTGGACAGAGGGTAATTGGGAGTACCGAAGTGGTACTCAAGACGACGGAGAAGATCCAACAGGTCCGGAGTAGACTCCAGATGGCCCAGAGTCGGCAGAAGAGCTACGCTGACAGACGACGATCATACCTGGAGTTTCATGTAGGAGATTTGGTCCTCCTGAAGGTGTCACCTTGGAAAGGTGTCATCTGATTTAAGAAGCAGGGCAAGTTGGGCCCCAGATACATTGGGTCGTTCAGGGTTTTGGCCCGGGTGGGCTGGGTGGCGTATCGACTAGATCTGCCAGCCGAGCTTAGTCAGATCCACAACACCTTTCATGTCTCCCAGTTGCGGAAGTGCTTGGTAGATGACTCCTCAATGGTGCCCTTAGAGGATATTCAGGTGGACGACAGCCTGAACTACATCGAGCGACCGGTAGCCATCCTCGACAGGAAGACGAAGGATCTGAGGAACAAGAGGGTAGAGTTAGTGAAGGTGCAATGGCAGCACCACAAGGGCTTGGAATGGACTTGGGATCCGGAGGACGAGATGAGGGAGCACTACCCAGAGCTATTTCCAGATGCAACAGACTTCGAGGACGAAGTCTAAAATAAGTGGGGGAGATTTGTAACACCCGGTTCCTAGTATGTATTTTAAATCAATTTACTCATTTTTGTATAGGGACTCGACGAGTTGGAGGCCCCAAACTCGTCGAGTAGGGATGGAATTCGGACGCGGGATTTAAAGCCTACTCGACGAGTTGAGAGCCTCAACTCGACGAGTAGGGTTGCCATAGTGAAACCCTAATTTTCAAGGTTTAGCACCCTATTTAAACACCTTAACCTCCAAAGGGTGGCCTTATTTACAGCCTCCATCATCCCAAACCCTAGCCACAAAACCCTAATCCACTTGTGAGAGTTTTTGAGCCATTTTGTGCATTCTTGGTGACTCTTGAAGAAGAAGACACTTGAAGAAGGAGCAAGGAAGGATTGGAGAAGAGTAGATCCAGAAGTCTAGCTTCATTTCTGGTTCATTGGAGGTATAAATCTCCTATCTTGTCTATAATATGCTTAGATCTCTTTATCTTCACTTTTATGGGATTTTTGGTTCAAGAAGCATAAACTTTGGGAAGTGGACGTCCCAAGTGAGTATGTCATCAGATCTGGAACCATGGAGGGCTTTCATGACATAAAGGTGCAAAATTTATGGCCATTAAAACCCCATGCACACTATAGGATGTCATTTTGGCCTTTTAAGCTCCAAAAGGCTATGCATGTAGAGAAAGGTGGAGATTTTACGTGATCATTTAGTCTCTAAGGTCCAGATCTCTGTTTGTGCACCCTATCTTGAAGTATTGAAGGCTTGTGGACCAAGATCTAGGTCCTTAAGAGTTACGGTTTGAGCTATTTATCTTAAGGAAGAGTTAACGGGTAAAGGTGGAAACTTTACCCTAAAAAGGACATATTGAATATGTATTGGAAGTGTGGAACTTAGATCTAAGGGATAAGGACTTAATCCCTTAAGATCGCTTAACATACTAAAGAAATCGTCAAGTCCATAGAGAAACTCGACGAGTTGGGTCGAAGTGCCCCGACTCTGTAAAGTGCAAAACTCGACGAGTTCAAGCATGACTCGACGAGTCGACTGGGGAAGTCCCGATTCTGTAGATAGGAGGAACTCGACGAGTTGGATCGCAATTTCAAGGTTTATGATTCATGGAACTCGACGAGTTGATGGACCAACTCGGCGAGTTGAGTCAACTCAGGATGTTGACTTTGACCAGGGTGTTGACTGTGACTTTGACTTTGACCAAAGTTGACCCACAAGGGGTTGTGAGTATGAAAGGGTAATTAAAGAAGATCTTTTATGTGTGTGAGATTGAGTGGAGTTGATTTCAGAGCCGAGGACAGTTCAGCTACATCATGACATTTGAGGTGAGTTACCTTCCAGTAGAAGTGGGTCGAAGGCACCAATGTCGGCCCACTAGTAAGTGTTATAGTAGAGATGATTGTCTTTGTGACAATTATCTGGTATGCCACTATCTGTTATGCTTTATGTGCTAGTATGCTATGATATTATATGATAGTGGTAGGGGGTAGGATAGGCCCCAGTATCGATCGAAAGGACCGAAGGGGTAGGCCAGTACCCTAATATGCTAGACAATATGTGACTTATGTGTTTATGTACTAGGATATTATTTGGTAAAAGTAGGGGGTGAAATAGTCCCCGTACCGGTCGAAAGGACCGAAGGGGTAGGCCGGCACCCTGATATGCTAGGCAAGTTAGCGGTTGAAAGAGACCGAAGGGATAGGACAACACCTTGATATGATAGGCAAAGTTACCGGTTAAAAGAGACCGAAGGGGTAGGCCAGCACCCTGATATGCTATATAGTTACCGGTTGAAAGAGACCGAAGGGGTAGCCCAGTACCTGGACATGTTAGACAGTATGTTTATTGTATGGTATGTGGTATGATGGGGGGACTCACTAAGCTTTGTGCTTATGGTTTTCAGTTTTTGTTTCAGGTCCTTCTTCTTCGAAGGGAAAGGAGCCGGCACGATAGCAGCACATCACACCATGATTTAATGCACTATGATGATTCTTTGGATTTGTACTCTGACATTATTATCTTATGACTGATGGGTTTTAGGTACAACAAATAAACTAGAAAACAATTCCTAAGTTCACATGCAACCTACTTTGGATCTATGTTTTAACTATTGAACATACAACTTTGAATTGCAAAACAAGAACCCTAGAGGAGAGAGGCTAATTTCGAAATTAACAAACTAGGGTTTAGGGTTTACATACCTTTCAATTGTTATAGCAAACAATTGATATTCCCTTGGTCTTGATCTTGATCTTCTTGGAAGCTTTAGCACTACAAGTGTAATGCCTCTAATGGAATCACACCCAAACTAGCAAGAAGGAAAGTAGAAGAGAGAGGGGAGAGGGAGTATGCAAAATCTCGGCCTTAGGGTTTCTTCAAAAGAAAGAGTGACCAAAAACATGAACCAGGAGGCTCCTTATATAGCTGAGGGATCTAGGGTTTAAGGGAAACCCTAGTTATCATTTGCTTAGGGCCTAAGCAAACCCAAGGGCCTTATCCAAGCCCCTATGGACGAAATTATTAGGGTTTCCCCTAAAGATTTCGTCCACCCTCTTCCAAGGGGGTTCTAGAGCCTTCCACTCAACTATTAGATAATTGCAAACTAGTCCCTGCACCTTATAATTAATTCTTTTAACCCCAAAATCAATTCTGATTAATTTCTGGCTAACAATTAATAAAACATAATGATTTCTAATTAATATATTAATCCATTAACATATTAATAAATCATTTATATATATATATATATATATATATATATATATATATATATATTAATTTATTAATCTTATAAATTAATATCTCTCCTTTCATAATTTCCTTGTCCAGTTGCTAGGTTGAGGGCAACCCAAAAGGACTGTGCTGCTATCAATTCAAGTACATACCAATTATAGTTATGGGCTTAGACACCTAATCCAACAGTCTCCCACTTGGATAAGTCTGTAACTATAATTGCTAGTATGCCTTCTAAATTTGACCAGCAAATTGTAGCTTCCAAAAGCTGCTGCCGAACTCTGACCCAGTCAGTTACGTGTCCTAAGATAAGTGATCATATGATCCTTCGTTCTGCTGGATATCCCTAGACATAAGACATGGAATGTAATCAATCTCTTTGTCCAGAATCTATGTTTCCCGATTCCTGATTTGTGATGATGTAGGACTTCTAATTGAACACATCAATTTAGTCCTGGCTGGGCCCAGCACATAAGTCAACACCAAATCATCGAGGGGCCCACATATATCGCTTTTCCTGTTAGGGCAAAAGGAACGAATAAACGTTGACTCATATGCTTGTATCTTTTACTCATCAAATTATACATGACAATACGTTTTATAACACCAAGTTACTAATGCGGTTTCGTATCACCAATGTATTACCGACTTTGTAAATTACAACTCATATATCTTCGTTTCAAAATTATAAGATATTATCGTCTCAGTATTACTCGTGATGAATTCCATGAAGTGATACTCTGAGCGAGGGTTTATCCAATACTCAAATCTCAATTTCTGAGTACTCATGAACATTGCAGCAATTCTATTGCCATGTCTATCCTTAGACAATCTGCAATCCAATTCATGACAGTCTTAATTCACTACTTACTTCCAAGAGTACGAGCGACTGTGGAGTTTGAATGATCTCATTATTCAGGAAGTAAAACATGCAAAAATGAAACACAATAATAAACAATTGACAAAAGGCAGAAACCAAACTTATAAATAATACTTTATTATTTAATCACCAAAAGTCAATTACATTTACTTTGTTACAAGTTTCAGAATAAAACTAATCTAACTACTAAAACTAATATCATCTTTCAGTCCTATGCTCCGAGCATGCTGAATATGCTTAGCCCTACTCAGACCCTTTGTGAGGGGATCTGCTGGGTTATCTTCAGATGACACCCTCTTTACTATAAGATGGCCTTCTTCAACTCTATGTCTGATGAAATGGTACTTTCTGTCGATATGTCTGGTCTTACCATGATCTCTCGGTTCCTTTGTCAAGGCAACCGCTCCTTCATTATCGCAGAACAGTTCCATAGGCTCCTGGATGGTTGGAACAACTCCGAGATCCCCGATGAAGTTCCTCAACCAAGCTGCTTCTTTCGACGCTTCACTTGCTGCTATGTACTCTAATTCACAAGTAGAATCAGCTACCGTATTTTGCTTGGAACTCTTCCAAGTAACTGCTCCTCCATTCAGTAAAAACACCCAGCCCGACTGAGAACGGAAGTTATCTCTATCCGTCTGAAAGCTGGCATCACTGTAACCATCTACTCTCAAAGTATCACTGCCACCAAGCACAAGGACCCAGTCCTTTGTCCTTCGCAAATACTTGAGTATATTCTTAACTGCTATCCAATGAGCTCTACCTGGGTTTCCCTGATAGCGACTGACCATGCTCAAAGCAAATGCCACATCAGGGCGAGTACATGTCATAACGTACATGATCGATCCGACAGCGGAAGCATAAGGTACACGACTCATGTCATCTATTTCAACATCTGTACTCGGGCATTGAGTCTTACTCAATTTGGTATTGCTCTGGATAGGTAGCTCTCCCTTCTTGGAATTTTCCATACTAAACCTCTTTAGTACCTTATCCAAGTATGTGCTCTGACTAAGTCCAATTAGTCTCTTCTTTCTATCTCTCAATATTCTAATCCCAAGAATATAGGCAGCTTCTCCAAGGTCTTTCATGGCAAAACACTTTCCAAGCCAAGACTTAACTTCTTTCAAGGTTGGAACATCGTTACCAATGAGTAATATGTCATCGACATACAACACCAGAAAAGTTACTATACTCCCACTAGCCTTGATATACACACAGAACTCATCTTCACTTCTAGAGAAACCAAACTCTTTGACTTTCTCATGGAAGCAAAGATTCCAACTGCGAGATGCTTGTTTCAATCCATAAATGGATTTCTCAAGCTTGCACACTCTATTGGGGAACTTCGCATCAACAAAACCCTCTGGCTGACTCATGTAAACATCTTCAGCCAACTTCCCATTAAGGAAAGCAGTTTTGACATCCATCTGCCAGATTTCATAATCATGAAAGGCAGCTATGGCGAGCAATATCCTAATAGATTTAATCTTAGCCACTGGCGAGAAGGTCTCATCATAGTCAACCCCTGGGGTTTGAGTGAAACCTTTTGCAACCAGTCGAGCCTTGAATGTGTGCACATTTCCATCCATGTCTGTCTTCTTCTTGAAGATCCATTTGCACCCAACTGTCTTACGACCTGGTGCACTATCAACCAAATTCCAAACTTGGTTGTCATACATGGACTTAATCTCGCTGTCCATTGCCTCTTTCCACTTGGAAGCCTCTGGGCCTTCCATTGCTTCCTTATAAGTGACTGGTTCATCTAAGTTTACCAGTGTTCTGTCACTTATGAATGTGTCACCATCTGAAGTAATATGAAAACCATACAACTCAGGTGGCACACTCACCCTAGTGGATCTTCTAAGAGGTAATGAGTTATCGATTGGTTGAACAGGAAC
This sequence comes from Lactuca virosa, assembly GCF_052849685.1. Lineage (NCBI taxonomy): Eukaryota > Viridiplantae > Streptophyta > Magnoliopsida > Asterales > Asteraceae > Lactuca > Lactuca virosa. Next base: position 4,095,722 of record NC_136434.1, read on the forward strand.
TGTTTCCTCTGTTTGAGTGCTAGTGTCATCTAAGGTTCCTTCATTGGCTGACTCTTGAATTTCTTCAAGGTCAATAGTGCTCCCACTGTCCTCTTTGAATATGAGCTCTCTTTCAAGAAAGACTCCTCTTCGTGCTATAAAGACCACGTTCTCACTAGGCCTGTAGAACAAATATCCAAAAGACTGCTTTGGGTAACCAATGAAAACACATTTCTCACTTCTAGCTGCTAGCTTGTCGTGAGTCTCTCGTCTTACGAAAGCTTCACAACCCCAGACTTTAATGTGTGCTAACGAGGGAACTTTCCCTGTCCACATTTCGTGAGGTGTTTTGGTAACCTTCTTTGTAGGGACAAGATTGAGGATGTGGGCGGCTGTCTCTAAGGCATACCCCCAGAAGTGAATAGGAAGCGAAGCCCGACTCATCATAGAACGAACCATGTCTAACAAGGTTCGATTGCGCCTCTCAGCTACACCATTTAACTGTGGTGTCCTAGGAGGAGTCAATTGTGAGACTATCCCACATTCTTTCAGATAGTCGTTAAACTCGATACTAAGATACTCCCCGCCTCTATCGGATCTAAGTATCTTTATCTTTCTGCCCAATTGATTTTCGACTTCATGCTTAAACTCTTTGAACTTTTCAAAAGTTTCTGACTTATGCTTGATCAAGTAGATATATCCATATCTGCTATAATCGTCAGTGAAAGTCACATAGAATCGATTAGCATCTCTTGTAGTTGATCTGAAGGGCCCACACACATCCGTGTGTATGAGATCCAACAGACCTTCACCTCTTTCACAAGACCCTGTGAATGGTGATTTTGTCATCTTTCCCAAAAGACAAGATTCACACATGTCATCTGACTTTAGGTCAAATGATTCCAACACTCCATCCTTTTGGAGTTGGGCTATGCGTTTCTTGTTGATGTGTCCAAGACGACAATGCCACAAGCATGCCTTGTCTACACTATTAGACAAGTCAATATTAAGTACACTATTTCCTAGGCTATCAACACAAGTCACTGTTTCATACACACCATTACAAGGTAAAGCTTCAAACATAAAAACACCATTCTTATAAACAGAAATTGAACCATTCAAATCATTAAAAGAATATGTAAAACCTTGTCTGAACAATGCATGAAATGAAATAATGTTTCTCGTCATCTCAGACGAATAGCAACAATTTATTAAATCTAATCTAACATCATTACTAAGCAGAAGCTGATAAACTCCGATCTTGGTTACTGGTGAAGACTTTCTGTTTCCCATGATCAGGTTTATCCTTCCTCGCTCTATCTCCTCACTTTCCTTTAGACCCTGCAAATCAGAACAGATATGAAAATCACATCCTGTATCAAGGACCCATGAACGAGAAGATAATGAGTTATTAGCAGAAATAGTGTAAATACCTGCCGAAGATGGCTTCACTTTGCCATCCTTGATATCTTGCAGATATTGTGGGCAAGATCTCTTCCAATGCCCTTTTGGTTGCAGTAAAAGCAAACTGCCTCTTTTGGATCAGAAACATGGGGAGTGGAACCATTGGGCTTAGCCTTTGGGCCATTACTAGATGACCCAGCTTGAGCCTTGCTCTTCCAGTTTTGCTTGGGAGTACCTTTCCTCTTTTTCCCCTTTCCCTGTCCAATAGCCAAAACAGGGGCACTCGTAGGTGTGGAGGGTATACTTTTACCCTTCATCCCTACCTCAGCTGTCTGCAACAAGTTGTGCAATTGGGCCAAGGTCTGCTCAGTATTGTTCAAATGGTAAGTTAGAATAAACTGACCATAACATTCAGGAAGTGAGTTCAAAACCATGTCAATGGCCAATTCCTCATCAAAGTGAATATTGAGCTTGACCAAACGCTCTATGTAGCGTTGCATTCTTTGCACATGTGACACAACTGACTCCCCATCTTTCATCTTGCAAGCCATGAGTGACTTGACTACTTCGAACTTTTCTTGACGAGCTCGCTTATGGTACTTTTCCATAAGGTCCTTGTTCATCTCGAAAGGCCAGTAGTCCTCATAGTACCTCTGCAGTTCTGGGGACATAGTTGCCACCATGATGCATGCCACTTTGGTAGCATCATCGTAATGTTTCTTGTAGGCAGCAAGATCTTCAGGAGTAGCTTCATTCTCATCAAGCTCTTTGAGCTCCTTTTCAAGAACATATTCTTTGTTCTCGAAATGAAGAGCCATCTTGATGTTACGCATCCAATCGTTATAGTTTGAGCCATCCATAACGACTTTGGAGCATATATTGAGCAAGGAGAAGTTCTGGTTGGAGGAGGATGAAGTAGAAGTGTTTCCAGGAGTAGACATCTGAAAAGAAAGAAAGTTTTAGTTAGATTTCAAGATACCTTAATAGAATAACCCAAAGATATAATATCAAGGTTAGGATCCAACTATGAAGATTCACAACTCAGAAATGGGATGCCGAGATCCAAGTGCAAATTTCATAAAGGTAGGCGAATGACGATTCACCAATTCCACCATTAGACGAAACAAACGAAGTGAAATTCCTAATTCTTTTGAGATACATTGAAACTATTCAATGGCATGTTTTAATCTCAGATTATGCTCTTCTATTTGTGACTGGGATGCCGAGGATCACAAACAAGATGTGAATAACCATGCAAATGTGCTTGGTAACCTCATTGTCTTTATCATTAACTATTGATGTGCTGGTAAACCACACACGCTCCATCAAAATGACAATTATGAGATATCCATTACTACTCTTTATTGGTGGCTTTTAGTGTGCTGGTTAACCACACACGCTCCACTAACGACCAATAAAGCATAATGTGCAATTTCATGGATTAGCATACTTTTCACATTTTTCCTAAAGTAACTAGAGTTGGGATTTTGAAAATAATGTTCTAGTACTTTTAATATCATTATACTTTTAATGAGAAGTAGTTGTCCTATCAAATCCGTTCTGCTAACGACCCTCCACTAATCAAGGAAGCGGTGGGTGAGAGTGGACACCCATTCAACTACCATTTTATAGGCAGTTTCCTTATACCCCCCTTATAGATTAGCTTCGTGAATGAGGCATACTAGCGATTTGACTGACCATATTCTTATACATATAATATTAAACCTTTAATTATAATATATATATATATATAAGGTGTGTTTTAAAACTTTTTAAAACTTCAAGGGTTTATATAAATTTCGAAATTTAAGCTATTAAATTCAAATTTAAATAAACCAATTAACTAGATTTAATATTTATCTATTAATTAACTATTAATCAAATTATTAAATCTTGTAAGGATTATCTAATTAAATTAATCAATTAATTTAATCCTAATCCTTATCCCTCTAATTTCGAAAAATAGGGTAAGGATAATTATCCAATTAATCTAATTAAGTAACAATTATCCAAAAACAAGAAACCCTAGTTATCCTCTTAGCATATTTCGAAATTCATAAGGGAGGAGGCTAGGGTTTTCGAAAAAACCCTTTGATCCAAAACCCTAGAAATCGAAAAATTGGCCTTTAGGGTTTAATAGCTATAAACCCTAATTTGCAATTCAACAATTATAGCAATTCAATTTAAAACAACAATGGCTCTGATACCACTGATGGGTTTTAGGTACAACAAATAAACTAGAAAACAATTCCTAAGTATACATGCAACCTACTTTGGATCTATGTTTTAACTATTGAACATACAACTTTGAATTGCAAAACAAGAACCCTAGAGGAGAGAGGCTAATTTCGAAATTAACAAACTAGGGTTTAGGGTTTACATACCTTTCAATTGTTATAGCAAACAATTGATATTCCCTTGGTCTTGATCTTGATCTTCTTAGAAGCTTTAGCACCATAAGTGTAATGCCTCTAATGGAATCACACCCAAACTAGCAAGAAGGAAAGTAGAAGAGAGAGGGGAGAGGGAGTATGCAAAATCTCGGCCTTAGGGTTTCTTCAAAAGAAAGAGTGACCAAAAACATGAACCAGGAGGCTCCTTATATAGCTGAGGGATCTAGGGTTTAAGGGAAACCCTAGTTATCCTTTGCTTAGGGCCTAAGCAAACCCAAGGGCCTTATCCAAGCCCCTATGGACGAAATTATTAGGGTTTCCCCTAAAGATTTCGTCCACCCTCTTCCAAGGGGGTTCTAGAGCCTTCCACTCAACTATTAGATAATTGCAAACTAGTCCCTGCACCTTATAATTAATTCTTTTAACCCCAAAATCAATTCTGATTAATTTCTGGCTAACAATTAATTAAACATAATGATTTCTAATTAATATATTAATCCATTAACATATTAATAAATCATTTATATATATATATATATATATATATATATATATATATTAATTTATTAATCTTATAAATTAATATCTCTCCTTTCATAATTTCCTTGTCCAGTTGCTAGGTTGAGGGCAACCCAAAAGGACTGTGCTGCTATCAATTCAAGTACATACCAATTATAGTTATGGGCTTAGACACCTAATCCAACAATGACTTGTTTTGAGACATTTGACTCATGGGATTTTATAATATGAGATAAGTTAATGATGTTTTCAATAATCTGTTTTATGAATTATTAAATTAAAAATGAAATTTTTGGTCTTGGATTTTAGGATGTTACAGCATGTTGTGTAGATGATGTCCAGTTGGTACTTACAACTATGAAGTTCATGGGCTTCATTGGATACCAAGCAATAGAATTTGTTTTTGTCTGAAAAAAAAAGATAAATTTTAATAAACATATAACAAATATAACAAGTTAATGTCGAGGAATGTTACATTTTAATGGAAATATTATCTTCAGTGTAGCTTTCATCGCATGGCAAATGCATACCAGATATCCTTGGGGATTTTGCATAGAAAGTTTGGGTGCCAATTAAGTTCATCAAAATTGTTGCATGTTCTGGAAAAAGATGGTATTCAAAAATTTAAGTTAGTTTTATCACTTTAACACACAAATTTGGTAACTTTTTAAGGAACTTGATAAACAAGTAAGAACTTGTGTCTCCCAAGAGCCAAAACCTCCTTCAGAATCAAGAACATTATGGCATTTAAAATTGTATGTTAGTTTTATCACTTTCCTACACCTTCCTTTGGCCTCTCATCCAATCCAATTCAATTCAAATCAAATCACAAATAACATCATGTTTAAAAGAGAATCTACATTTATCATTCAACTATTTATTTTCAACAAAATTTATGTGCTTCCATGGATAACTGTAGTTGGCTTGTGATTAGAATACCTGATAACTGTGTCTTCAACCCTACACATATCCATAAAAAGTAGTATATAATGACCCAAGCTAGTTTGACATTATAAAGAATATGAATCTAAAACACGAAAGACATAATGAATATTAAAACAAGAACATACTAGGTTTGATTGTAGAACTCAAGATAGTGTTCTTTTTTAGCATTATGCGACTTGATTCACCAGCTACAAGCTTTAGATCTCTACCTTGAGATTCAATAAGGGCATCAATAAACTCAATAGGTGACTGACTAAATCAAAGAAAGAAAGGTCTTCTTTTACGATGTTCATTAATCTTGCGTATTGAAGTGCATATTGTTTCATCACAAGCTTTAATGTCTTTGGTTTTTTCAGTTGTAGCAAGCTTTTACTTAAACTTGTAATACTAGATGGTAAGGGTTCTTACAATTAAATTCGTTTTTGTTACAGATGGTATGCGATTGATCTTAACAAGATAAAAGTTGCAATTTTTTTACCTCACATTTATAGGGTTTAGCAAATTCCATAATATTATAATTAGAACAAAAGATAAAATATATAAAAGAATAAGGAGAAGAATAATGGGGCAACAAGCGTTACCACATACTTAAAAGACTTGTAGAAGTTGAGAATAAGGATGATTAGCCCGAAATTTGACGACATATCCACGTTCAAGCCCTCCGGCCTTAAGCCAATGTAATTAATTGAAAAGAAAAAAAGTAACAATTAAATTTTAGATAATTCCAGTGGATATCTTGAAAATCCTAAAGTAAAAAAACATGTGTGGGCCTGTATATCTTGAACATACTTAATACTTTTTGGTAGATGCGTCAGGTGCAAAAGTATAATTCGGAAATAACTATAATATATAGGGAAAAACAAAAGCATGGGTCGAAATAGATGATGAAAATGGTTGTGATAATAATGATTACTTTGCCTTAAAAATATCATGTGGCCATACTTTTGGTAAATGAAAAGTTCTAGTTCTACCACTACATATAACATAGGAAAACCTCAAAAATGTCATACTACATAATCAAGATACAAACCCTAAAGGGGGTAATATTGGAAATGATGTCATGGATATTGAAAATGAGAAGACTCCAAAAAAGAAGCAGGAAAAAGTTGATGAGAATAGGGTAGCTAAAAATGACACTAAGGAAAACCAATAAAATATAATTCATGACAAAGGTGAAAGAGAATATTATTGGAAATCTATATATGTTAATTTTTTTATAATTTCCTTACAAACACTCATTCTTGTTAAAACTAGTGTTTCTCTTGACAAAGTAGATAAAGTGTGTATTTTTCTTTTATATTCCATCCATATTATTCTTTTAAAATATTTAACATTTTATGTTACATTATGTTCAATCAAAGCACATCCCAAATTAAGGTTGCCATTAGTAATAAGTTGAACTGCATGTTCATGCAGTTAAATTGCAATATTTATAATAGTACTTATATTGTTTCTTTGCTGACCTGAGATCAAATCACGAATAGGTTCATAATAAAAAGAGACATTAATTGATATTAATTACAAGTTAGAGTTGCAGAAAGTTGCAAAAGAAAGATGGAGAGGAGCATCATACTATTTATCAAAAGAAATTGTTAATATTAGTACATGGGTGAAAAAAAACATCTAGGATATATATAATAACCAAGGTGAGATAATATACATGAATGGTCACCTAGATGTGATGAGTTGACAATTTCAAACACTTTTCCAGATCTATGAGTTCTTTTCTTGAAGCTAGTGTAGCTAGCTTAATACCCAAAGATATAGCTATTATATCTAGTAAAAGCGATATAATTTGTGATACAAACAACCTCCCAAACCAATTCCAAAGAAAACTTTTAAATGAGGAAAACATTATACAAATCATGTAAGCTACAAAAACCTGAAATAAATCACAAACACCAAAAAAGCAGTATTTCCCTCCATTACATCTAAGAGCTTTATGAGCATATTCCTTAGCAATGCTAACACAAAGAAGTTAACATAGATTAACCTAAATTACACAACCATCGATGAAGTATGTGATTGAATCTGATATTTGTGTTCCAATAAATTCGATAAGAGTAAATTCAAAAGAAATTGAAGAATTTTGAATCAACAGTGTAGTGATTGGTACCTGTAGATGTCATAATTAAGATTTATAGAGAAGATGAGAGGAAATTCATAACATACAAGTAACTAAGCCGAGATTACCATAGAAAATTGCAGCGATGATTACTCGACAAAGAAACCCTAACACGGACCTTTGTGAGATGACTAATGAAAGTCGTCCATTGAAATCATCCACTTGTTACCTTAATTCGAATCCTAAATTGTGTTTTAAACCAGACAAAATGGAAAAAAGTAGAGATGAAATGTTTTGGGACTCACGATTGTGATGACGGATCAACATCTGATTTATTGTCTTCGGAGGTCTGGAAAAGAAGATGGTAGCGAATAAGAAACCCTAACACATATTTGTACGTAAGTGATGATGGTTTTGAAACATATGGCCAATGTACAATGCAAATTAAAAGATGAAATGGTAATTAATATTAGATGACACACAAAAATAATAATGTCTTCCGTGTTTTTTTCATTTTGTGACAGTAACCGATGACGTTCATATATATGTGACATAGTTCGCATGTCACAAAGCCTATTTTTAGTAGTGACAACAACAACAACAGCAACAGCAACAACAACAATTTAGAACACTAAATATAATAATAATAATAATAATAATAATAATAATAATAATAATAATAATAATAATAATAAAGATATATATATATATATATATATATATATATATATATATATATATATATATATATATATATATATATATATATATGTCACACTAACACCTTATATGTATAATACCAAAAATATGGTTTGGCTTAAATCATCTCTAACCCACCTCTACTTTTCCCTTAAAAATTGACTAAAAAACAAAATAAATAGTATTTCATCTCTAACCCTACTTCATTTGTCCTTATTTTTTACCCCAAAAAGTATATTTCTAGTATATTTTATAGATTGTCAAACACTCATTCTACTAAGTAGCTTTTAACAAATATAATCTTTATTTTTTTCAATACAATAATATTATAAATTATGTTATCTGAAAATTATAGCAAAATAAATTGTTAGTATATAATGAATTTAAATTAATTATGAATTTATTGGAAAATTATTTAATAAATAAGATTTTATTAATAACACACTTTTAAATAAATATTATACGTGTATTTATTTTTAATACATTTATATTGATCAACTAACATATTTTGTAGACTGAAGTGAGCTTCTTTCTCTTTAATACGTTCATATCGAGCAGAAAATTGTTGAAATTGACTCTCTTCATTCATCAGCATTTCGACCTCTATCAGTGACACTTCTCTTGAAACTGAATCGGTGCATCAAGATCGCGACATCCTTGATTATCATGTTATTTAAATAATGTATATAGCCATTATATCATGTAGTACTTCCTTTTTCTAAAAACAAGATGATCATTCAGTTTTTATTACCTTACTATTGTAATATATAGGTTAACTGGATGTTTATTAACATATGTTATCGTATTTGGAAAATATATTTGAAGTATAATCTATTAGAAAATATGTTACCATGTTTCAAATTTTTAATATGTATTTAATTTTTTATATGAATTCGATACATAAAATAAATTTTACTTAAATGATTTTAATATAATTTAATATATAAATGATATTAGAAATATTAAATATGGTATTTAAATTATAACTACCGGATAAAGTTAAACTAGCAATGTCAAAAAATAAAAAAGGAACTAAAATTGACAACCAAAACTTAATCTCCATTTTGAATCGTGTTACTTCATGTATTAGGGTCATACACTTATATTATTCACATCTTCAAAAATAGGGGAGAAAACATGGTATGGTTGAAAAAGAATAAGGGGAAAATGGGGTGAAAAATAATATTTGAGGGTAGGTTGAAAATGCTCTTAGGCCGGAGGGAGTGGTAGCATGCTTAGCATGCTGTCATTTCAAATTTTTTGAAGCCACATAAGATAGAAAGAATGGTAGCATTCAAGTTGTAAAAGGTAGGGGTGGTAGCATCCAAATGGTGTGTTATTTTTAATAGGTTTTATTTTGGAAAAAAAAGAATCAACCAATCACAACCATTTTCTCTTCTCTTTCCCTCTCTCTCTTACCTCTCACTACTTGGTTGGCGAGCTCTCCTTGGCGAGACATGTAGTGTATTTGATGGAAGTGGTATTGGCGAGCCTGGCGAGCTGGATGAGAGCTCCTAGCGAGGTCCACTGTCTCCCCAACTTAGTGATGTTTTCTAACGGTCTGAGTGAAAGGTTCCGAATTTAAGTTTTTATTTTGGCCCTTCTTAAGAGAATCCGAGAAGATTCGGAAAACCATTAATAGAAAATTTTGAAAGGTTACACTAGAATTAAGTTCAAAACTAATAAAAGAACATTTAAAAAATTTAAAAGCTTTCCCTAAGTAAGTGAATAGCTATTGTTTTTTAATATAAAACTAGAAAATGTCCGTCCCCGCTTCGTCAGGGACACATACAAGATTTTGCTTACAAAATTATAATGATTGTTTTTGAAAAAAAGAATACATCACAGGGACTATTTTCGTAATTCAATTTATACGAAGGGATAAAAGCTCACTTTTTAAAATTTGTTATTAGAAAGGGGCATTTATATAATTTTTTAACATATACACCGTTCCTATAAATATAATTATGCACATGGACCTATTATGTAAATTACAAGGACCGTTTTTGTAATTTGTTTTATACGTAGAGACCAAGCATGTGAAACCTACAAACTACGAAGATTAGATACGAAAGGTAAGAGATGCAAATGTCGGTGTTCAAAATTAAGTGGGTAAATGTGATATTTTACAAAGTAGGGGATAGAAAGTGGCATTCGACAAAGTAAGTGGCAGAAAGTGCGAACATATAAAGTTTAGGGATCAAATATGTCAAAATAAGAAAGTTTTGTAGCTAAAGTCTAAAATAAAAAACTTTATAGCTAAAGTTTTATATCATTTATCGTCAACATCTAACATAACAAAATTTTGGGGTAAAAATATACATTGTGGCAACAATTTAAAATAAAACTTTAATGGTAAAAGTTTAAAAACCTAAAACTTTACTATTCATAATATCAACTTTTGTTTTAAGATTATTTGTGGTCAAACTTTAAAAATAACAAAATTTTAGGCTAAAAGTGTAACATTTCTAAAATGTTGTGGCCAAAATATGGACCGCATAAATCTCCTATTTCTCAAACCTTATATATATATATATATATATATATATATATATATATATATATATATATATATTGGTTTTGGTTTTTACAATAACAACATCAACCAACTAAGTGAATGGATGTAAGTTCATTCAATTCCCATTTCTATTAACCAAATGTATAGCATGTTTTAATATTTTTTAACAAATTTAGTTAATTTTAAATATACTTTGCCAACCAAAAATCTATTTAAATTTAGTGTTTTGACAGTTTACAATTTATAAACGATTATTTCAGGCCCAATAGAAAATTAAAAATAATTAAAGCAAAACTGTCCTGATTATTATATTTTATCATGAAGTAAAATTTATATAACTTCACTTATGTTATGTGAAAAAAAATTATGATGTGACATGAAACCATAATATATATAGGCAGATTATCCTTTTATAAAATAAAACGTAATGCCTGGCCAATGGCCATGGCCTTGGTGTTATTGAGATAGAAATGATAAGATTAGTAATAAATTACTAATAATACGAAAGTTATGACTTATGAGTGGCGGTCCCCGCGGCTCTCATTTCCTCAGGCTTTACTCTATTAAATGCCTACACTCAAACATGTGTTGTCGCACTTCCTTTTAATAATTAATACTTATATATTTTTATATTTTTACCCATATATATGGCTACGTCAACCACCTTTGGTCCAACCACGCTCGCTGCTATTTTAGTTTCCAAACAAAGTAACTGTAAATATACACCAACATTAATACCTAGGTATATATGATGCAACTATATACATCCATATACATCTACAAAAATACATACATACATGCTACGCATAAATATATGTATATTTATGTGGGTGTGCATTTTTTAGTGTTCCCATGTATCAGTATTAGATGACGTTTCTTTTACGTTATCGAGGATTGCATTTGATGTTTCGTTAAGACTACTAGGTATGGGTCGGTGTTATAACACCACAAAATTGACACCTCACATGCCACATCACATTATTACTATCATAACTACTAGTGGAGGTGGTGTTGAAATGTTATAACATGGAGAGAGAGAGAGAGAGAGAGAGAGAGAGAGAGAGAGAGAGAGAGAGAGAGAGAGAGAGAGAGAGAGAGAGAGAGAGAAGAAGAAGAAGAAGAAGAAGAAGAAAACGATGATTGGTTGATTTCTCCCGTTGAAGCATGTTGTCGTTACACATCTTATACCATAACACCTCTTAATGTGAAAGGAGGTGGTGTTCCCCATTTTATAACGGCGTTCAGAGGTGCAACCTCACTCATAACGCTTTATTTCGTTGCTCATACCTCGCTATCTAAGGTGTTGTTTGTTTTTTTTTCTTCAGAAAAACCACTTTTTGTTGTGCCGCGCAGCACTTGACCTTTCGTAGTTGTTCATTTTTTGGAAGATTTTTAACTTAAAAACTATTGTGCGTGTGCTATGTGGCGCAGCACTTGACCATCCTCTTCAAATTACTTCTCACTTAGGTGTCGTTTGTTTTTTCGAAGCAAAAATGTCTGAAGTCTACGGACCACCTCTGCAACCCTCTGTAGCAGAAGAGGGGACCAAACGGCTGCAACATGTAATAAAAAGTTTGTTTTTTAACCTCTGCAGACTGCTGCAATAAGTTAAAGTAAAGCGTGAAGAGGTTTGAAGCAGAGGGTCAAGTGTTGCGCCACGCAGCACACACGCAACAGTTTTTAAGTCATAAGTCTTCTGAAAAACAAACAACTTTCGAATGACCAAGTGTTGCGCATGTGCTGCGCGGCGTAACAATAAGTGGTTAGAAGAGGTTTTTTTAGAAAAAACAAACACCACCTTACTTTAAGTAATATTATTCAACTTAAATTTTAATTTTTTTTTCAACAACATGTTTATTATTTTAGTAATATTTGAGGAATATGTAAACATTTGGAGTATATTTTACATAAATTTAAATAATTTAAAAACCGTTTGGTAAATTTCATACAAATATTTTTTGTGTTATAGTGTCTATAACCAAATATTAATAAATTATAAAGTTAATCATTAAAATTATCAAATTTATTGAAGTTTACCGGAAAAATAATCATTGTCTTCAAAATTTTAACAAAAATGAACATGTTTTTAGCTAAATTAACAATTTTATTTATTGTTATTTAGCAAATATTATGTTTAATTCTTTTATATAAACCTCTTTAAAAATATTATCACCACAATAGTTTTTATATTTGATTTGCATATGAATAAACTATTTTTTTTACTTGGATTTAGTTTGAACTATTATATAGTTAATTTCAGTTTATTGTAGCAGTCTGCAAAGGTTAAAACACAAACAAACTTCTTATTATAGGCTGCAGACGTTTGATCCACATCTTGTACTGCAAAGGGTTGCAGATGTGGTCCACACACTTCAGTCGTTTTTACTTCGAAAAAACAAACAACACATAAGTTTCGCTAAGCGGTTTCATTTTACACAGAACATACTTGGTTGACTATGGAGCAGGTGAATGTTGATCAGGCATAGCATATCTTATCCCGATTTCCTGGAGTCATAACTCGAGTAGACAGGCAGCCCTTATTTCATTGAATATGGTTTGTCCAAATGCACAGAAGCACCACGCGTTATTACCACATAAAATAATTTGGTGCAGTTGCACTGTTGCACAACATTTATTTTGATCTCCAATCATATATATATATATATATATATATATATATATATATATATATATATATATATTAGCAAGTATTAGTCTGTACGTATCTCAATCTTTAGTGGCTCTCTGATTCGCAAATCAATAATTAATGTGGTGTGTCGACAGTGTCGTTTCAGTATATTATAACTTGTCACAAATCTAGATGATATGATACGGGCCCTAGGACACGTTATAAGAACTTTAATTATATATTTATATTTAGAGTAAGTTACATAAATGATCCCTAAATTTTACAATAAGTGATGGTTTCAGTCCAAAATATTTTATCTTTTTTCTTGACAATAAGAGTTACATTGATGGTTCTTATGGTTTCAAAATCAAACACGCGTTAGTCCTTTTGGATAACTCTGTTAAATATAGGGTGTTAAATATAGGGGTTAAATACTTATAAAATGACATATTTACCCTTCTCTATTCTTTTATCTTTTATTTAAGAAATTATAAGGACTATTTATGTTTTTTTGGAACCAGCAAACATTTTATAAATATAAGGCCAACCACTAGCAAGTAGCCAGAGGAAGGCAAATAAAGGTGACAGAGGGAAGATTACAGTTTTATAAGCAAAGAAAAGGACAATTACACCATTCAGTCCAATCCATTCTAGATTTCTTCCTCCTGTTCTTGATCCACAGAAAAGTTAAGGATTTGATGATATCTGCACATTTTGTTGGGGATAGCTGATTGTTGTTGAATGTATTATCATTCCTTGTTTTCCAAATGCTCCAAAAAGTGTCGTAGCATATCCCCAGTAAAAGCCTCCTTTTTTTGAGCAATCTGACCAATTATATACGTGATCAAGCAGTTCCTGCACCTTTTGGAAATTCCCCATCGATACCCCACACCATTTGAGTATCCATTCTAAACTGATCTTGCATATTCATACCTCACCAAAGCATGATCAGTACATTCTTCCACCACACCACATTGACAACATGTCATGTTTTTCAAATATACCCCTCTGGAAGCAAGAGCCAAATTTGAAGGAATTCTATCCAATTTTGCCCTCCATATGAAACAAATTATTTTAATGGGAATTTCTTTTAACCAAACTAGTTTACCATTATCAATCGAATGGCTGGAATCCCATTTTTTTCTCAGAGCACCAACCTCATAGGACCCGTCATTGGTAATGCCGCATTTCCAGGAGACACCTGTCGAGGTGAGTTGTTTGGAGAGCACGTTCTCAATGGGTATATCCTTTTTCCATAAGTCATTACAGACTCCAACAATATTTTTCCAAGTCCCTGGCAATAACTTACTAGCATAATGGTGGTCGGGTTTAGATTGTAAGTTGTGCATAGTATGAATGGCCTTTGCCAGAGTGCGAGTGGATCGGAAAACAATCTCCACCACCATTTAACAATAAGGGAAATGTTGAGGGATTTGATGGAACCGACTCCTAATCCACCATTTTCTTTAGATGCGGTTATCTTATCCCACGATGTCCAGTGTATTTTCCTTTTCCCTTCGGTACTCCCCTACAGGAATTTCCTGCGAATTTTCTCAAGTGTTTCAAGAACTCCTTCTGGTGCCACAAACAGAGAGAGGTAATATGTTGGTAGATTGCCTAAAACCGACTGAACCAAGGTTAGTCTTCCCCCGAACGAAAGAGTTTTGACTTCCAGCTGGATAATTTCGTTTGAAACTTTTCTATTACTGGTTTTCAATTTTTTATTAAATTCATATTTGTCCCGAATGGTACCCCCAGATATGTGAAAGGAAGGCAAGAACGTTCACATCCCAGAGATCTAGCCCATATCGAAACATCCTGAGGATTTGTACCCACCCCAACAACTCTAGATTTGTTGAAGTTGACTTTTAGACCAAAGGAGACATGAAAGCAATGGAGAATCCTGGAAAGATTTTTGATGTTTTGTTCCGACCACTCACCTAAAAACAATGCATCGTCGGCATAGAGTAGATGAGAAATCGTTGGTCCCCCGTATGGTACCTTTGTGCCTTTGAATAATCCTTTTTCACATGTTGCCCTCATCGCCACGCTTAGACCCTCCATTGATATGATGAATAGGAAAGGGGAGAGAGGATCTCCCTGTCTAACACCCTTCGAGATCGAGAATTCCTTTGCCGGGTTGCCATTCACAAGGATCGACAATTTGGATGATTCGAGACATCCTTGGATCCATATTCGCCACTTGTCACCAAAACCCATAAGCTTTAGGTTCGATTCTAGAAATTCCCAGTTTATGGAGTCAAAGGCTTTATCGAAGTCTACTTTGAAGAGTAGTATTTTCCTTTTGGATTTCTTTGCCCATGAACAAATTTCATTCATAATTAAAGGACCATCGAGTATATTTCTTTCCTCGACATAGGCAGATTGCACCTCGTCTATACAGTTACCCATAACCCGTTTGAGTCTACGTGCTAGAACCTTGTAAATAATTTTGTATATGGATCCAATCAAACTGATTGGTCTGAATTCGCTGAGCAGGAGAGAGTCTTTCATCATAGGGATTAAGGATATAAAGGAGGAGTTGCAGGATTTATCAAATTTTCCATATTTTTCAAAATGTTTAACTGTTGCTGCAATGTCGCCAAGCAAAACATCCCGATATTATTTGAAAATTTTGAATGAGTACCCGTCCGGTCCTGGGGCCTTCTAATTTCCATAAGCCCAAACTGTTGCTTTTATCTCTTCAAGCGAGATGGGAGATTCTAGCACATGACCATCAATCGGAAGAATTTTTTTTAAAATGGATGCTAACAAGCTTTGGCCTTGAAGGCCATTTTTCTTTAAATTTATTGGCAAAGAAATTGAACGCCTCTTGTTTAATCATTGCAGGATCCGTGCACCATAGTTCATTGATCATGATTCCATTAATCCTGTTTTTTCGATTATTGTTACTTACGTACCCATGAAAAAATAAGGTGTTTTCATCACCCTCAACTGCCCATTTAACTCGAAATTTTTGTTTGATGTCAAGAGCTTTTATTTTCTTTATCTCAGCGATTGTTTTGAAGTTGTCTCTTCTTATATGGAGTTCTTGCGTGGTGAGCAATCTATTTTCTGCCTCATGGTCTAAATGTTCAATTGTCTATTTTAGTTTGTTGTAGTATGTCTCCTCCTTTGGATGATCTGTTGCTCTCCATCTTTTCAATATTTCTTTCACATGTTTTAATTTAGCAGGAAGATATTGATCAGGTGACCCGTAACCAATGAAACTATTCCAAGCGGTGATGAATGCATTCTTGAAACCTTCCCTAAGCAACCACGAGTTGAACATTCTGAAGGGCGTAGGGCCAAAATCAGGACAGGTGGTGGACAAGAGGATTGGACAGTGGTCTGAGAACTCGCGGGGTAGAGCAGTGATAGTGGCGGAAGGAGCGATGTCTAAAAAGCTAGGACATAGCAGGAATCTATCGAGTTTGCTTAGCTTGAGATTTTCATTCCGGAAACAGGTAAACAGAAAACCCCCCATTTTTTGGTCATTAAGTCCCACATCGCAAATGAAGTTATTGAAATCTCTTGTTGTCCGAGGACAAAAGTGTGAATTAAACCTTTCATCCGGCCGCCTTACCGCGTTAAAGTCTCCCATCATAATCCAAACACCATCTTTTTCATTTCTAATTTTTTTTCAACTCCTCCCAAAACCTAGCCTTTTCAAGGATCGGTTGTGGACCATATATGTTTGCAAAAATCAATGGCCTCTATATGCCGACCCAAGTTCCAATGTTAATTAGGTAATGTTTGGAGGAGATAACCTTCGTTGAGTTGAATAATCTGTTATCCCACATATTTAATAAGCCACCAGACCTTCCTGAAGAGTTGGTTCGATTGATACCAAAATCATTTGATCCCCATCAAGCTGCCGCGTCAATGAGCTTTGCATCAAATATTTATGTTTCCTGTATTGCAATGAAAGATTACTTGTGTACCGATTTAAGTCTTCTGATCCAAAGATACCTTGTGGTCTACTTCGATTCCTCTAATGTTAAGAGAGAGAAAATTCATTGGAGACCGATGTTATCACCTGATTCGCCAAGGATTTAAGCCAATATGTAGTTATTGGGTTCAATCTCGAATCCAATTAGGGATACCACAACTACTGTGGCTTCAATTTCGTTAATAGGGGTTTCACTGCTCACGTTTTGCATATCAGGAACATGTAGGTTTGGGTTCCAAGCATTCATGTTGGTGGATGATGGGAGAGTAGGAGCCACGCCTGTTTCAGTGAATAAGTTGAAGATTGGGAGTGTTGTAGAAGTGGCAGCAGGGGGTGATCGGTGGAATCGCCGCCTTTTGACCGATGATCGAACTCCTGCATTTATCTGGTTTGTGTTGTATGTGGGTGATACATTTAATTAAGGGGGAGTTGTTGTCGTGGAAGGAAATGATCCAAAGCAACCTGATTGGGCTAAGTTATTTGGAAAATGAGATAGATTGGGCTGGGGGGAGCCCAACATCTGATTATTGAAACTTGTTTGGGTTATTTGCTCCGAAGTTCCAATCATTTTTGGGTCCACTTCCAAATTCCCGTTGACATTAATTCTTCCCCAAGTTCCAAGTGTTGGTTCCGCTTTGTGACATCCCCAAATTTCTCTGATACCAACTATGACATCCCCAAATTTCTCGGCCAGAAAAGACCGATTTAGTTTATGCTTTTAAAATAAAATCAGAGTAATCTTCCAAAAGGTGTTGCGGAATTTTTTCCCAAAACAGAATATAATAAAATTTTATCAAAGCATTTCTTAAAGAAATGTATTTTCATTATATAACAAAACCTCGGGATGTCATGTTCCGATACAGACCAAAAGCATAAACAGTACATCATAAGCCTTACAACAGTTATTTACAACTACTGGCCTATAATCCAAAAATCCCTCTTCATCATCCAAACTATGCTCTAAGTCCACTACATGTATTATAAAAAGCTGAGTGGGTCAGGCTTGGGAGCCTGGTGAGCATATAGGGTTTTCAACCCACAAATAATAAATTTATTAATTTCATTAACCAACAATAAATGTATTAATTTCATCAACCAACAATAACCCTGATTACCCGTTCCCGTTATCCTCACTTTACGTCCCTAAACACCTATCACAAGGGACCTAGCCTAAGGATCATCATCGGGATGGACACTACTGCTAAGGGGATTCCTCAACCATACATGTCCTTAAGGCAACCATGAGGGGGATGGAGTACACCATCGAACATATAGTTCACCAACACCTACAGGTTGCGAGCCTGCTAGCGTTCCACTGGACTGTCTAGAAAGGTCTGTGGTCGTCATCTATACTCCACTAGATGACTACAACAACAACAACAACAACAACAACAACATCGAGGCTTCTCATCGTTTTAACACACATCAACTATTTCATCTACCCATGTTTTACCCAACATATTTGTAGATAAAAATACATATACAGTTTAAAACTTGTATAAAACATCTATTCAAAACCCATCTCAAATAAAAAAACATTATAATTACACATAACACGTATTATATAAAAAATATTTCATATCTATGTGTAAGACGAAAATGACTACACACTCACTTGATTTAACGATAATCGGGCAGCACTTCGTTTCTTGAAACGATCGTTTCCGATGAAACCGAGAGCTTTAATGAAAACCGGGCCTTGCGAGGGTTGAGCTTCAAACCGAAAATATAAATTTCTCGGGGTCCTTGGACACTTCGGGACGTTCTTCGGGTGTTAGGTATGATCCCGGGGCTTCAGGGGATGTAAAATAGCTTGAAAGAAGGTTTAAAGTGAAAAAGTGTGCAAAAATCCAACCAAAACCGGGAGGGTTCGCACCTCCCTTTATATAGGGCGAGGCTTCGGACCGAAGGGGGAAAGGAGGACACGTGGCTCGCATGCGAGGGGCCAGGTGTCGGATCTCGGGCTCGCCACCGAAGCAACACGTGTCAGCAGCTGGTTAGACCGCGCTTCGGACTTGAGAAGGATGCGACGCGCATTGGACACGGGGCGCCTGCGAGGAGTGGGTGACGTGGTCGAACCTTGGCCTAGTGCTTGCGAAAATTCTCGGATTTTGTGCCCCAAAATTCAAAAATTCATAACTTTCGCATACGAGCTCCATTTTCGACGTTCTTTATATGCACACGTAGGTGAGATTATACTTTACAACTTTCATTTAGACTCCGTTGGTTGATTTTGAATTTATTTTTAATATTATTATTTTTAACAGATTGGGACAGGAAAATCCGTTAAAAAGTCATAACTTCTTCATCCGACGTCCGTTTTTGTCTGTCTTTTTACCGTTGTACTACTATTGACGAGACCTTCGATTCTCGTTTAGGTTGTTTTGGAGAAAAATCACTCGATCTAAAATTCAAGTTTTTAGTTGTCTACTGCTAAGCTGAAACTTAGAAAAATCATAAGTTCCTCATACGAAGTCAGATTTGGGCATTCTTTTTATGCACGCTCTCGGTTTAACGAACACTACGACTTTTGTTTATATCGCTAAGGCTAAAAAGCACTTTATCGTATTTTTTTTACGTCACACAGCGTCATGTCGGTTCTGTCGCGAAACTTCGACAAGTCATAACTTCTTCGTTATAACTCGGATTTCGGTATTCTTTATATCTACGGAATCCTTATTTCAACCACTACAACTTTCTTCATAGATATCAGGTTTTTCTAACATTTATTTTCGACGCTTATTTTTTTATCCTTAATTCATTAAATTATAATAATTAAGCATAAAACGCATAATAATCAATAATACATCTTATTATTTCAAAACAAGTTACAAAGGTTGGCCTAGAGTATTACATCATAATTAGTGCCTAGCCTAGAAATACGAGCGTTACAATTATCTCCCCCTAAGGATGATTTCGTCCCCGGAATCATACATCAGCAAACAAATGCGGATAGTGACTCATCATGTCACTCTTCGTTTCCCAGGTGAGATTTGGCCCATTCGTATGTTTCCATCGCACAAGCACTAAATCGACCATCTTGCGTCGCAACTTCTTAGTCTTACGATCAACGATTGCTTCTGGTTTTTCGATTAACCTCTTGCTTTCATCCAACCTTAATTCAGAAATTGGAATTATGTCGGGAACATCTCCCGTGAACTTCCTCAAATAACACACATGGAAAGTGTTATGAATACCATCTAGTTCTTCTGGTAATTCTAGCTTGTAAGCTTGGTTCCCAATCCTCTGAAGAACTTTAAACGGTCCAATAGACCTTGGAATCAACTTTCCCCTTTTACCAAATCTTATAAGTCCCTTCCACGTAGAGACTTTAAGTAAAACCGAATCTCCAACTTCAAATGTTATTGGTTGTCTTTTCTTGTCAGCATAGCTCTTTTGACGATCCTGAGCTGCTAACATCCTTTCCCTAATCACTATCATCTTTTCAGCAGTTTGATTAACTATCTCGGGTCCTATAAACTGCTTTTCGACAGCTTCAAGACAACATGACGGCGTTCGACACTTTTGTCCATACAAAGCTTGATAAGGTGCCATCTTGATGCTCGAGTGAAAACTATTATTGTAGGAAAATTCTACTAGAGGTAAATATTCATCCCAGTTACCTTGGAATTCTAGGGTACATGCTCGTAGCATATCCTCTAATGTTTGAATCGTTTGTTCGCTCTGACCATCGGTTTGCGGATGGTAAGCTGTACTTACACACAATTTCGTACCCAATTCCTCTTGTAGACTTCTCCAAAACCTCGACGTGAAACGACTATCACGATCTGATACAATCATTAAAGGAACACCGTGAACTTTCACTATCTATTTCACGTAAACCTTTGCAAGCTTTTCCATAGACCACTTCTCATTGGCTGCTATGAAATGTGCACTTTTTTGTGAACCGATCAACGAACACCCAAATCATGTCGTGACCGCTTTTCGTTCTGGGCAGTTTAGTCACAAAATCCATGGTGATGTCTTCCCATTTACCCATGGGTACAGGTAAAGGTTCTGAACTCCCATACGGTTTCTGATGTTGTGCCTTAACCCTCGCACATGTCACACATTCGGCCACATATTTTGCAACATCGAGCTTCATCGTCGGCCACCAGTAGTCGGGTTTCAGATCCCTATACATTTTCGTGCTGCTGGGATGAATTGAGTATATGGTCTTGTGAGCTTCCTCCATCAGAAGATCTCTTATTCCTCTCGTCTTAGGTACCCAAATCCTATCTTGGAATACCGTCAGTCCTTGACCATTTGTATCGAACATTAACGTTTTACCCAAACGTTCTTCTTTTCGGTCATTTTTTTCTAAAGCTTCTATCTGAGCTTTGTTGATACTTTCTACAATCGTTGAGACAACTTCGATTCTTAATGCCCTTAGCCTTTTCTTTTCAAGACTCACTTTTCGGCTTGAAGCATCAGCTACAAAATTTGATTTACTAGGGTGGTAAAGGATTTCACAATCGTAATACTTAAGCAACTCTAGCCAGCGTCGTTGTCTCATATTCAATTCTTTCTGATTAAAGAGATACTGAAGACTCTTATGATCAGTGAAAAGTTTGCACTTTGTGCCATAAATATAATGCCTCCATATTTTTAGGGCGAATACTACCGATGCCAACTCCAGATCATGAGCGGTGTAGTTCTTTTCATGTTCTTTTAATTGCCTCGATGCATATGCTATCACCTTATCCCTTTGGGTCAGAACACAACCTAACCCAACTCCAGATGCATCGCTATAATCTGCGAAGTCTTCAACTCCATCAGGTAAAGAAAGAATCGGTGATTCACACAATTTCTTCTTTAACTTCTCAAAAGATTCCTTATGCTTCTCACTCCAAGTATAAGTAGCTCCCTTGTGGGTAAAAGCTGTCAATGGAGCAGCTATCGAAGAAAAGCCTTGGATAAATCTTCGGTAATATCCAGCTAATCACAGAAAGCTTCCGATCTCCGTGGGACTTTTCGGTTGTTCCCACTTCATCACAGCTTCAATCTTTGCTGGGTCAACCATTATTCCTTCTTGGTTAACCACATGACCCAAAAATTGGACTTCTTGAATCCAAAAATCACATATGGAGAACTTTGCATACAACTTCTCCTTTTTCAGAACTTCTAACACTTCTCGCAGATGCTTGTCATGCTCCTGCTTGCTTTTTGAATAAATCAAAATATCATCTATGAACACTATCACAGATTTATCAAGGAATGGTTTACAAACCCTGTTCATCAAATCCATGAATGCTGCTGGAGCATTGGTTAGTCCAAATGACATAACCAAGAACTCATAGTGTCCATATCTTGTTCTAAGTGCAGTTTTCTCAATATCCTGCTCTCTTACCTTTAGCTGATGATATCCTGATCTAAGATCGATTTTCGAGAAATAGCTCGAACCTTGCAACTGATCGAACATGTCATCAATCCTCGGCAACGGGTACCTATTCTTTATTGTTGCCTTGTTCAACTCTCTGTAATCTATGCATATTCTCATGCTCCCATCTTTCTTCTTTACGAATAACACCGGAGCTCCCCAGGGTGATGAACTAGGTCTAATGAAACCATTGTCCAACAATTCCTGAAGTTGCGTCATAAGCTCTTTCATATCCGTCGGTGCTAATGGATATGGTGCTTTTGCTATTGGTGTTGTTCCTGGTAACAAGTCTATTCTAAACTCCACTTGTCTATCAGGGGGCAATCCAGGAAGATTTTCGGGAAAAACTTCCGGATAGTCACACACCACTGGTATACTTTGCATATCCTTTTACTCCTTCTTAGCATCGATCACGAATGCCAAGTATGAGGTGCATCCTTTAGACAAACGTTTTCTGGATTTCATTAGGGAAATGATTCCATAACTTACTCAGCGCTTGTCTCCGTATACCATAAATGACTCTTTTCCCGGAGGGTTTACCCTCACTATCTTATTCTTGCACAGTATCTCGGCATCATTGGCGCTAAGCCAATCCATCCCTAGAACGATGCCGAAACCATTCAACTCAATAGGTAACAGCTTCTCAAGGAATTCATTTTCGTTCAGGTCGATGACGATATTCCTAATACAATTGCTAACAGGTATGAATTTGCCACTAGCAACTTCTACAATAAGGGCGTCATCAAGTTTTTCTATAGGCAATGCTAGTCTTTCACCAAATTTATGTGATATAAAGGAGTAATTCACTCCGGAATCAAACAATAAATTGGCAGGCAATCCATTTACAAGAAAGGTACCTGGTGCAACATCCACTGCATCCTTTGTGGCTTCCAGTGTCATCTGGAAAGCTCTGGCTTTTGGTTTTAGTAGAAGATTGGGCTTCGCTGCTTCTTTCTTCTTCGGGCAGTCCCTCAAAATGTGCCCCTATTCATTGCACCCATAACTTATTTTCTTATTGAAGGTGCATTCATTGGCATAATGCCCAGGCTTTCCACATTTGTAGCAAGTGACTTCCTCGCTACATTTCCCAACATGTTTCTTCGTACACTTATCACACCATTTCGCTTCGGCTCCTCCTCGAATTTCCTCGAACCAGACTTCGAGAACTTGTTCTTCTTGTTGGAACCTGAAGTTCCTTCAAACTTTCTCTTTTCGCTAACTTCAACCTTGCTGGCGGCTCTCCCCTTAATCATATCTTCAACAGACTTGGCAGCCCAGATAGCTGCTCCAAAGTAAGTGCTTGACGTACTGGCACTGCATACTCCCATGGAAGTCCCTTTGCGTAGCTGTCAATTTTTGTCAGCTCATCTGGGACAATACGCAAAGCAAACTCCATTTTGTCTCTAAAGTTATTGGTGTATTCATCGATGGGTATACTTCCCTTTTTCAATGTCAGAAATTGGTTTTCTAGTTCAAGCACATTTTGGACCGAGCAGTACTTGCGCTTGAATTGTACCAAGAACTCTGCCCAAGTCAGTTGCAGTGGCTCATTAGGGCTTAGGGTCTTCCCCAGAGTGTTCCACCAGCGAACAGCACCACCTCTGAACTGACGCACTGCAAATATGGTTTGTAACTTGCCTTGACAACCACATGTCATGAAGGCCAATTCCATTTCCGAGATCCAATCCATTACTCCGACGGGATCTTTTTTTCCAGTGAAATTTGATGGCTTGCAAGGTATAAAGACTTTATACTTGCATCCATTTCTCTCCACTCCATCCTCGTGGTTATTCCTCCTAACCACAAGCAGTTCAGTTTGACCAACAGATCTACTATAATTTCCTTCCTCTGATTGATCGTCATTTAATTCAGGTTGTTCAACAGGTATTGACGGTTCACTCCTGTTGTTCAGCAATATTTGCCTCATTTCTTCCCTTTGTTTAGACATCATTGTCTGAATCATGGCTTGTACTCCAGCCATTGTGATCGGTTCTGGTGCAGCTTCTGCTATAGGCACCTGTTCCATCACTTGGGGTTGAGGTTGCTGATTTCTGTTTGCATTTCCAGCTCCACTTCGAGTTCTTGCCATTATAATCTATACACCAAATAAGGCGAATTTAGTTCTTTATTCACGATAGATATTTAAATTCTCCTTATCACCCCGAAACGGTACATGCTAGTTCTAATATCGTAGTCGAACGCTTAGAATCCTGAACACATAAGGTTTCCAGATCTGGTCGGCAACAAACCATAGATCCGAACAAATAATATCATATATATGGCAAACATATAGCACTTCGCACATAAAAGTATTTTAGGCATCTTTCCTAAAATATACTAGTGCTCGTGTCTAAAATATGGTAGACACTCATCTCACGATCATCGCTTAGCATTCTAAGTTTAAGTCTAGAAATCCTACAAATTCCTAGTTCGCTTAAAATAATGCTCTGATACCAACTGTGACATCCCCAAATTTCTCAGCCAGAAAATACCGATTTAGTTTATGCTTTTAAAATAAAATCAGAGTAATCTTCCAAACGGTGTTGAGGAATTTGTTCCCAAAACAGAATATAATAAAAATTTATCAAAGCATTTCTTAAAGAAATGTATTTTCATTATATAACAAAACCTCAGGATGTCATGTTCCGATACAGACAAAAAGCATAAACAGTACATCATAAGCCTTACAACAATTATTTACAACTACTGGCCTATAATCCAAAAATCCCTCTTCATCATCCAAACTATGCTCTGAGTCCACTACCTGTATTATAAAAAGCTGAGTGGGTCAGGCTTGGGAGCCTGGTGAGCATATAGGGTTTTCAACCCACAAATAATAAATTTATTAATTTCATTAACCAACAATAAATTTATTAATTTCATCAACCAAAAATAACCCTGATTACCCGTTCCCGTTATCCCCACTTTACGTCCTTAAACACCTATCACAAGGGACCTAGCCTAAGGATCATCATCGGGATGGACACTACTGCTAAGGGTATTCCTCAGCCATACATGTCCTTAAGGCAACCATGAGGGGGACGGAGTACACCAGGGAACATATAGTTCACCAACACCTACAGGTTGCGAGCCTGCTAGCGTTCCACTAGACTGTCTAGAAAGGTCTGTAGTCGTCATCTATACTCCGCTAGATGACTACAACAACAACAACATCGAGGCCTCTCATCATTTTAACATACATCAACTATTTCATCTACCCATGTTTTACCCAACATATTTGTAGATAAAAATACATATACAGTTTAAAACTTGTATAAAACATCTATTCAAAACCCATCTCAAATAAACAAACAATATAATTACACATAGCACATATTTTATAGAAAATATTTCATATCCATCTGTAAGATGAAAATGACTACACACTCACTTGATTTAACGATAATCGGGCAGCACTTCGTTTCTTAAAACGATCGTTTCCGATGAAACCGGGAGCTTTAATGAAAACCGGGCCTCTCGACGGTTGAGCTTCAAACCGAAAAGATAAATTTCTCGGGGTCTTCGGACACTTCGGGACGTTCTTTGGGTGTTAGGTATGATCTTGGGGCTTCGGGGGATGTAAAATAGCTTGAAAGAATGTTTAAAGTGAAAAAGTGTGCAAAAATCCAACCAAAACCGGGAGGGTTCGCACCTCCCTATATATAGGGCGAGGCTTCGGACCGAAGGGGGAAGGGAGGACACGCGGCTCGCATGCGAAGGGCCAGGTGTTGGATCTCGGGCTCGCCACCGAAGCAACACACGTCAGCAGCTGGTTGGACCACGCTTAGGACTCGAGAAGGATGCGACGCACGTTGGACACGGGGCGCCTGCGAGGAGTGGGTGACGTGGCCGAACCTTGGCCTAGTCCTTGCGAAAATTCTCGGATTTTGTGCCCCAAACTTCAAAAATTCATTACTTTTGCATACGAGCTCCGTTTTCGACGTTCTTTATATGCACGCTTAGGCAAATTTATACTCTACAAATTTTGTTTAGACTCCGTTGGCTAATTTTGACATTATTTTTAATATTATTATTTTTAACAGATCGGAACAGGAAAATCCGTTAAAAATTCATAATTTCTTCATCCGACGTCCGTTTTTGTCTGTCTTTTTACCGTTGTACTACTATTGACGAGACCTTCGATTCTCGTTTAGGTTGTTTCGGGTCAAAATCACTCGATCTAAAATTAGAGTTTTTAGATGTCTACTACTAAGCTGAAACTTAGAAAAATCATAACTTCCTCATACAAAGTCAGATTTGGGCATTCTTTTTATGCACGCTCTCGGTTTAACGAACACTACGACTTTCGTTTAGATCGCTAAGGCTAAAAAGCATTTTATCGTAAATTCGTGTTTTTACGTCACACAACGTCATGTCGGTTCTGTCGCGAAACTTCGACAGGTCATAACTTCTTCGTTATAACTCGGATTTCGGTATTCTTTATATCTCCGGAATCCGTATTTCAACCACTACAACTTTCTTCATAGATATCAGGTTTGTCTAACATTTATTTTCGACGCTTATTTTTTTATCCTTAATTCATTAAATTATAATAATTAAGCATAAACACATAATAATCAATAATACATCTTATTATTTCCAAAAACGTTACAAAGGTTGACCTAGACTATTACATCATCATTAGTGTCTAGCCTAGAAACACGGGCATTACACGCTTCTCCATCATCGAAGCATGCCCGTAATTATTGGGAATCAAAGATCTAGTGCGCCTGTTCACTCACTTGTTTAGGAGTACTATCAACGTCGTGAACAACCATGATCGACGGATTGTTGCCGGTAGCGTCGCCGTCAGGCGGAACCTCCGATGGTTGAGGCAGAGCCTCTGACGGTGGGGCGGAAGAGGCTCGTCTTCCTCTTGTACAATTTCCCCCTTTTCAACGTCGTTTACCCACGTATCAGAGACTCCTTCATCTTCATCATTGTCTGATTCTGATTCTGAGACATATGGATGTACATTTGTATCAAATTTGAGTGGGAGCCACGGTTCGTCTTCGTATTCTACCACTCCCACTGTGAAATAATTGCCTTCCGCCGACACTGGAATCTCTTCGTTTATCTTCTTTTTTGAATTAGTCAGGATGCCAATCTTAGCAACGGAGAGATCGACTCGATTTTTGAATTGTTCAAAAGGCTCGATCAATTTCCCAAATTTCCTTATGATAGCCAAGAAATTAGCTTCATTCTAAAGCCTGAGTGGTAGCCCAACTATTCTAATGGTAGCAACACGTTCGAAGTTTGTGTCCGATGCTTCTCCCATTTTTAACCATTTAAAGATATCTTTCCAATTGCAATCGTTTTCCAAGAACATTTTGGCATTTACAGTTGAATCGAAGCTTATTAATACCTTCAACCCACCGATGTACTTAACGGAAGGATGGTGTTCACTGTGTAAGGATATTAGCCTCGGCATGTGGCCTAGATGCTCCAGAGATTTTGCTTCACCAGTGAGAGTAAAGTTTTTGATCCAATGTTCCATCTTCCCATCATCCCTGAGCCGAACCACTTCAGTTGGTTGACTGTTACCCTTTTTTTCATATTTTGGTTGTGTTGGATTAGGTGTCTAAGCCCATAACTATAATTTGTATAAACTTGAATTGACAGTAGCAATGTCCTTTTGGGTTGCCTTCAAACCTGGCAATGGAATAAGATGACTCTTAGAGAGAGAAGAATGGTTTATTAATTTATTACTTGGTTGATAACTTAATTTGAAATCGAAATATATGATTTAATTAATGTATTATGTGAATAATATATTAATTAGTAATCATATAGTTTAATTAATATTTAATCAGAAATTAACTTGGAGTTAATTTTGGGATTAAAGGAATTAATTGAAACTGCAGCGACTAAAGGTGACAGTGTTCAATAGTTGAGCATTGAACATTCTAGAACCTCCCTTAGAGGGGGGGGGGGGAACGAAATCTAGATGCTCCTAGGGTTTCCTTGGGCTCTAAGGGTGCCTTGGAAGCCTTAGGGAGGAAGTTAAGGGATTAAGGTTATCTAAGATACACCTGCCTTATCCTAAACCTTCCTTATCACCTATATAAACCCCAATAGGGTTGGATTTCGTCCCATGCACTCCAAGAAAGGCTTAGAGCCGAATTTTCCACTTCCCTTCTCTTTCTCTATAATAATCCTTGGTTGTTAGGTTTGTTTGTGAGCCATTAGAGGCGCGACACTTGTGGCGCTTGCTACCAAAGGTCTTTCAAGCAAGGTTTTAAGATTGTTATTACAATATAACAATCAAGGTATGTATTTTAATCCTTATTGTGTGAATTTGATTATAACACATAGAGCCTAGGGTTTCTTCTTTTGTGTTCAAGTTGCATGTTCAATTAGAGAAAAACCTAGATCCAATTCAATTAGGGTTGCATGCACACATAGGATTGTATGTTTTGCTCAAAACCCATCAGGTTGACCCATTCCATTGTTGCCAATAACTTGAGCATAAGATCTTTTATCCACGAATCCGTTTCCGCCAAGCCGGATGTTTTGAGTTTGTGGTGCATATTCTCTTTGTTTTTGGTTGATTCTCATTTGTGGTTCCTTCCTTCTGTGTCTTGCGATGTTGATCTCTAATGTGTTGTTTCTACATGAGACTCCGTTTAAGTTGGATTCCATGGCCCACCTCATACTGGTGATTCATCTGGTGATGTTATTTGATTAAGGGTTGAATCAGTGTAACATTCCGTTTGAAATTAAGTAATTAAATAATAAATCCTACATTCCGTTTGAAATTAAGTAATTAAATAATAAACCCTGAACCCCAAGATGTAAATTTATATTTTATATTATTTTATAGTAGCCCTGAAATTCATAATAATTTAGCAGGGTGTTGGTTTCGGGAGTTAAACGTCATAATTTTGGAATTTGGTGGTTAAAGTGTAACTTCCATGGTGGTTTTTGTAAAGATTTTCAGAAGTCAGGGGGTGCTTGGTAACTATTGGACTTAAATTGAAAGGATTTTAGAATGCTGAGGGCTGAATGGTAAGTTTTCGATTTATGTTGAAAGGAATTAAGAGAGAGGGGATAGAGTTGTAATTATGAGATAAGTTTACGATTGGACGGGTATAAACCCGTCACCTTCTCCAAACCAAACCCTAACCCTATCTTGCTCTAACTGCAGCCGACACCTTATCAACCTCCAGCCGCCGCTATCTATTTTGGTCGCCTCCTAGCACCACCGAGCGTCCACCGACGGCCTTATTGTCGGCATTATCGAAGACCGACGGGAACCGGGAAGACGCCACATCAGTTGGAGATCGGAGGAGCAAAGTCGACGTCCTGGTTTCCGCCGCCGTCATTATCAGACACATTTTCTCCGTTCCTCAGTTGCTACGTCCCAGCCCACGTTCCTTCGCCGCCGTAGCTCCAAGCGGCCACCTGTTTGCTATGCTCCGGTTGCGCCTGCCACCCGAGGTGGCTGAGATGGGTGTGTGTTTCTCGATGAACTCGTGTTTGTGTGTGTTGTTGCTTCACTGTGAAGTGTATGTGGGTGATCGTTTGGCCAGAAAAACCTGAGAAAACCACCATGGCTGCCAACCATGGTGGTTGCCGCCACTTCTTCTTTTCTGCCACCATCAGCCACCATGTGTGGGTGGCTGTGTGTGTAAGTTTTGGTGTAACTTGTGTGAGAGTTATGGTGTGATATTGTATAATATATTTTGGACGGATTAACCAAGGAAAAACCCGTCAGCACCACCGTGAGGTGGTGGCTGCCACCTCATGCCGCCATTCTGTCGCCGCCAACCGCCACCTTCGGTGGCTGTGTGCGCTTGGGTGTGAATTGGACTGTTATTTGGGATATTTTGATGTGATTTGTTCTAGAATCAAAACCACCACTACCATGAGGTGGTGGTTGTCGCCGCGAACCGCCATTGACCACCACCACCCGAGGTGGTAGTGGGTGGTGCCATACTCATTAGACCGTAATTGACCTAAAAACTAAACCAGTTGGCTAATTGGCTTCCGATTGGGTTGGAAACCCTAATTAGGGTTCAGAAAACCCTAATTTTGGAAATGTGAGTTTGGATTTGTCGGGACCTGCGTTTTGAAGCATTGGATTGATGTTATGACTTATGCCCGATTACATTGTATGTTTGGCCTAGTGGGGTGATGGACTTAATGGATTAAGTCCTTAATGGGTTAAGTAAGAACACTTAACCTTAATCGTCATTTTATGTGAAAAACCCTAATTAGGTTTGGCTTCTTGTTGGGCCATTTCTTGGACTAAATTGTTGTGGGCCTTCGTAGGCCAATTGGGAACAGGTTTATGGACTAAGGAAATTATTGGGCTTTAGGATAAGGCCCGTTGGGAAGGCTTGGGCCCAATTTGGAAAATTGGGCCATAGGTGGGCCATAATTGGGACTTGATGATTATGAGATATTGGACCATCGGAATGCCAAGTGTTTGGACTAGAATAAATGGTTGAGCCCTAAGGTAAGACCATGTAGAGTTTTGGGCCCAATTTGGAAAATTGGGCCATATGTTGGGCCTTGGTTAATTATTTGGCTTTCGGGCCTTTAGAGTGTGAGTTTGGGCCTTGCTTTCGAACCAAGCTAGGTTAGGGGGTAAAGTGGTCTTTTTACCCCAAGTGTGGATTTATGGTTAAGCATTGAAACCTAAATGGTTAATTGGGTGTTGTTTTGATATGGACAGTTCAGGAGTCTGTTATCCTGCAGCTAGAGTTTTATCCGCTGGACTTCGGCAGTGTGAGGTGAGTCTCCTCACCATACCAATGGGTCGAAGGCACCAAGGCCGACCCATTATGTGTTAGGTGGAATGCTAGTTGAGTATGTGATATGCTAGTTGATTATGTGGTATGTGATATGCTAGTTGTCTTTGTGATACTTGCATAGAAGACCCCGGGGGGTTCCTGAGGCACTTGGATATAAGACCATGTGGGGGATCCCATGGCATTCCAGGTTAAGACTATGTGGGGGTTCCCATGGCACCCGGTGTAAGACCTTGTAAGGTTTCCATGGCATCCTTACTTAAGACCATTTGGGGGTTCCCATGGCAATGGGCTAAGACCATGTGGGGGTTCCCATGGCACCCGAAGTATGACCTTGGAGGGTTTCCAGGGCATCCTTATATGTTTGTATGTATGGTTTATATGGTAGTTAGTTAAGACCATGTGGGGGTTCTCATAGCAGTGGGCTAAGACCATGTGGGGGTTCCCATGGCACCCGGTGTAAGACCTTGGAGGGTTTCCATGGCGTCCTTATATGTTTATATGCATGTCTTATGTGATTGATATGGTTTATGTGATTATGTTGATTATGTCGGGTATGCTCTGGGGAACTCACTAAGCTTCGTGCTTACAGTTTTGTTTATGGTTTCAGGTATCATTGGTTTGGAAGGGAAGGGTCCGGCTTGATCGTAGCGTACAAACCCGTATTTTCCGCAATATTTGATTTTGGGATGAAATCTGATAAATGTTTTTAATTAGCAATGTTTTTGGAAAGCTTGGATTTAAAAGATATCTGTGTTTTAACTATAATGAAAAATGAAATTTTTACCCTTGATTAGTGGGTCATTACAAGTTGGTATCAAAGCCTTGGTTTGAGGGATTCGGACATACTTTCGGGTGTGCCTGAACTCAAACTGAGGATGTGTAAAGTTTTCAAAGGAAAAATGTTTTCAATGAAGGAGTTTTCTAAGACAAGAAAGGGTGTGGTGCATGCAATCGGCCGAGCTCAAGTAAGTTTTCCCCAGAATACCCATATATGTTATCTGTTATGACTTGATTGATGAATATGTGAATCGCATGCTAGTTAGGGCTAGGAGAGATGCCTTTATATGTTGTATGAGCTGGTAGACTTGCATGCTAGTGTTGATTAGTCAGTGATCGATTGGTCTGATATGTGATGCTTGTAGCCTTGGGGATACTGGATGTTATGCTGGAATGAGAATGACTATTGGTATTGGTAACTGCTAAGTGTATGCTTTGAAAATTGTATACGGTTAGGATCTTATAGCCTTAGAATAACTGATTTGGCCTTATTTCATGTTCCTTGTCTGGTTGTGGTCCTAGGGTAGAGTATATTATTCGACAGTCTATTAGATCCCGTTCTATGTATAATTTGCATGCATAAGGCATCTGGCAGTGAGGGTGGATGTGGATAGTATGAGTTGTGGTATGTGGGTTGGATGTTCTATGATAGTTTCATGGGTTGGAGAGTTACTACACCAATGCTTCTTGCTTTGTGCTTTGTGGAACTCTTAAATGATGAGAGTCAGCTACTAAGTGAATATGACGATATTCAGGAGGTGGATGCTGGCATCTTGAGGAGTTCTTCAGCAGCTGATGGCAGGGTAAGGTTGGGAACCTCGGAAAGCCTAGGATATGCTCCAGTGAGTTAGTGGGGCGGTTCAGTGAGGTTAGGAGCCTAGGAATTTCTTTGTGGGTATCGTGCTGTTGTTTAGCGGATATTTGGTGCATCAGTGGAGTAGGTGACTTAGAGGATTCAGGAGGATTGCTGAGGAAAGTATGGATAGGTGTGGAAGGTAGTATTGGGCCTGTACTACTGAAAGCACATGATCCATACTCAAATCAATGAGAGTCTTGGAGAATCTAAGAAGCTTATGGGAAGGAGAATTTTTGGTTATGCTTGGACCGTGGGAATAGCTGCTTTGCAGGATGGGATTTGAGCTCGCGTTGGACTAAGGAGATAGAAAGTGTTTTCCACACTAGTACCTACCCTTAGGAGCTAAGGTTCGGTTCGCCTTGGATCTCTTGTATCGGGCAGCAAGGAGTTGTTGGGGATTGATTGTGCGATCTATTACGCCTTCGAGATTGGATACTATATCTTGGGAGTAGTTTGTAGCCCGGGTTAGGGCAGAGTTTGCTCTAGCTATTTTAGTTCAACTGTTGACAATTGAGCTGGTGAGGGTGCCAGACCCTAAATGATATGAAACCCAGAATCCGAGGGCGGGGGATCGATTTGGGGTACCTCAGGGAGAGAGGATCAGGTCAGGTGCATTTAGTTGAGGGACTTAGGAAGAGACCCAAGATTTCTAAACAGGGTTGGAGAGGCCAGCAGGGTCAGGGTCGATGTAGCGCGTGCGAGAAAGGTACAATGGAGCTTGCCAATCCGGAAGTATGGGTTGCTACGAGCGTAGCCGTTTGATCATTTCAGTAGAGATTCTTCCCTAGGGAGGCAAAGGAAGCCAGTGCTCCAGTAGGTGGTTCGGCGGGCGTGTTATTATTTATGATTCTTTCTATTGCTATCGGTTTCTTGTTGCCTGAAATCTTATAGTATGTTGGGTTCGCGTTATCTTTGGGTTATGATTATGTCATCGTTGGGCTGTATCTTCGGGGAGTATCTTACGTCATTTGCATGCTGTGAATCATTAGTGGGTTATTGAAGGGTCATTTCTCATATAGCGAGCTCCAAGTGTTCGATCGCATGTTGGGTGGTAGTCGAGATCGATTCATGGGCGTTGTGTGGAGGGTTTATGGTCAGGATTCAGCGGGTTAACTCTTCCGTATCGTTAGGGATTCATTAGTCTTTCCGTATCGTTAGGATTCAATAGTGTTGTTGGGCTTCAGGAAGTGTCGTATGCTGTGAGTCCTTAATGAGTTACGTAAGAACACTTAACCCTAGTCATCATTTTATGTGAAAAATCCTAATTAGTTTTGGGTTCTTGTTGGGCCATTTCTTGGACTAATTAGCCCAATTGGGAACAGGTTTATGGACTAAGGAAATTATTGGGCTTTAGGATAAGGCGTATTGGAAAGGCTTGGGCCCAATTTGGAAAATTGGGCCATAGGTGGGCCATAATTGGGCCTTGATGATTATGAGATATTGGACCATCGGAATGCCAAGTGTTTGGACTAGAATAAATGGTTGGGCCCTAAGGTAAGACCATGTAGAGGTTTGGGCTCAATTTAGAAAATTGGGCCATATGTTGGGCCTTGGTTGATTATTTGGCCTTTGGGCCTTCAGAGTGTGAGTTTGGGCCTTGTTTTTGAACCAAGCTAGGTTAGGGAGTAAAATGGTCCTTTTACCCCAAGTGTGGATTTATGGTTATGCATTGAAACCCAAATGGTTAATTGGGTGTTGTTTTGATATGGACAGTTCGGGAGTCTGTCATCCAGCAGCTAGAGTTTTATCCGCCGGACTTCGGCAGTGTAAGGTGAGTCTTCTCACCATACCAATGGGTCGAAGGTACCAAGGGCGGCTCATTATGTGTTATGCGGAATGCTAGTTGAGTATGTGATATGCTAGTTGATTATGTGGTATGTGGTATGCTAGTTGTCTTTGTGGTACTTGCATGGAAGACCCCGGGGAGTTCCCGAGGCACTTGGATATAAGACCATGTGGGGGTTCCCATGGCATTCCAGGTTAAGACCATGTAGGGGTTCCCATGGCACCCGGTGTAAGACCTTGGATAGTTTCCATGGCATCCTTAGTTAAGACCATGTAGGGGTTCCCATGGCAATGACCTAAGACCATGTGGGGGTTCCCATGGCACCCGGAGTAAGACCTTGGAGGGTTTCTAGGACATCCTTATATGTTTGTATGTATGGTTTATATGGTCGTTAGTTAAGACCATGTGGGGGTTCCCATGACAGTGGGCTAAGACCATGTGGGGGTTCCCATGGCACCCGGTGTCAGACCTTGGAGGGTTTGCATGGCATCCTTATATGTTTATATGCATGGATTATGTGATTGATATGGTTTATGTGATTATGTTGATTATGTCGGGTATGCTCTGGGGAACTCACTAAGCTTCATGCTTACAGTTTTGTTTATGGTTTCAGGTATCATCGGTTTGGAAGGGATGGGCCCGGCTTGATCGCAGCGCACAAACCCGTGTTTTCCGTAATATTTGATTTTGGGATAAACTCTGATAAATGTTTTTAATTAGCAATGTTTTTGGAAAGCTTGGATTTAAAAGATATTTGTGTTTTGAGTATAATGAAAAATGAACTTTTTACCCTTGATTTTTGGGTCGTTACAGTCAGTTTGGTTGTTTAATGTGAATTAATGTGAATAGATTTTCCCTTCGAATTAACGCTCTACTTGGATGTGCGTGCTTAAAATGATTACTCAACACATAAATAGTTGCAAGAAATTGATTAAAGTTATGTATAATTGGGTAATTTTACATTAAAATGTCGCACTTGATACTTTCAATCATTATTTTTTCTTTTCACCATTTTGTTTATTGTTGATGTTTTCATAATGATTACAGGGTCAGTTTCTTTTTCTCTAATTTATAGGGCTAGTTGGTCTGAATAAAACATATTTAGAAAAGACGGTTTGCCTAAACACCTATTTAACACAAATATCATAGTTAACAAGATCATGATCCCCTCGATTGCTAGGCAAACAACACTGAGATCGTTATGTTGTTATGTTTTATGATTCTTTTGGGTTTGTTTATATTTTGATTCATTAGTAATTATTGCACTAGTTTGGTTACTAAAATTATTTTTACGTATGGTATGAGATTATGATATTAGTTGGATATTAGATATTGATGGTAAATGAAATTAATCTATGTTGTAAAAAAACCCTGATGTATTATTATTCTGTTTTTTAAAATAATAAATGTATTAAACTATCAAAAAAACATATTTGTTATTAAAAACCCTTTATTATGCTATTAAAAAGTATTTTGAGCTTTAATTTATTAACGTGGCACAAAATAAAAACAAAAAGAAAATAAGGTAGGGTAGGGTTACAGAAATGGTCCGGGTAGTATTTAATATATTTCAAATTTGTTCCACGGGCAAATTGGTAATTATAAAAAAATTAACCAATTAAAAGTTAGTTAACAAAACTTCATAAATGGTCCATGTGGTTTCCATAAATCTAAGATATAGTCCCTAAGTTCAACAAACATCCTACATGTCCCTGTGGTTTCAAAAATTTTAACAGACGATCATTTTTGCTCACTTCGTCAACTTTTGAGCTCTGACCATTAAATGTCATTTGGTTAAAATAGTACAAGGACATTTTCGTCATTTCACTATCATAAGGACCATTTATGAGATTTTGTCTTATTTAAAAAAATGAAATATATAACTTAATATACAAAGGATCTCTCTCTCTCTCTCTCTCTCTCTCTCTCTCTCTCTCTCTCTCTCTCTCTCTCTC
Organism: Lactuca virosa; assembly: GCF_052849685.1. Taxonomy (NCBI): domain Eukaryota; kingdom Viridiplantae; phylum Streptophyta; class Magnoliopsida; order Asterales; family Asteraceae; genus Lactuca; species Lactuca virosa. The sequence goes on from NC_136434.1 coordinate 4,132,338, forward strand.
TCGTCACCAACCAATAACACATAATTATGAATGTGATATAGAAATCATATGAACCATATTGTAACGTCCCAAAAATTATGAGGTGAAAATTTCATTTTTAATTCAACCATAAACACTCTTTGATCATTTTTAATCATTCAAAAGTATATCAGAGTAAAATAGTTATCAAAGTACAATTCCCAAAATCATAAAGTGCGGAAACATGGGTGGATGCGTTGCGATCAAGTCGGACCCTTACCTCGCGAAGCGGGAGTACCTGAAAAACATTTTAACATAAACCTTAAGGACACAGCTTAGTGAGTTCCCCAAAATACCGCATACCATACATATTTGCGAGCTTAAGGCTGTTTCGGGTCTATTTCACCTCAGGGTCCATTTCACCCTCGAGTCTATTTCAACTCATGCATCGGCCCAAGCCGTACAGGCCCTATTTCACCCCCGAGTCTATTTCAACTCATATGTCAGCACAAGGCTGTACTAGGTCTATTTCACCCCACATATATATAGCAAACAGGCACACATGCATATAACATATACAACAGGAGTCACAAACCTCACATACATATAGCAAACAAGCACACATTCATATAACACATATAGCAGGAGTCACAAAGACTACAAGCACATCACATATCCTAGTGTCCTACATTATAGTGAGCAAACTCACCTCAGTTTGCTGATAGTCAAACAAATGATCGGGCTGCTGAACCGGAAACATGCTAGTCAATTAAATAAAGATCCCAATTAATAATCGGGCAATAAACCTTAACTAGGAATCTGGTTCACATGTCCAATACCCAGAGTGACATACCATTTTACCCTTTCCTTACTTGGCCCAAAACCAAGGCCCAAACTAATTGCTACAAAAGCCCAAAATGGCCCATATTCCTAAATGACACCCAAAGCCCATTATGGGCCCAAATCCAGGAAGGCCTAAAGCCTAACAATGGCCCAAAGTCAGCAAGACTTGTGGCCCAACAAGGACCAAAATCCTAATAGTCCGAAAAGTGTCCCAAACTCAAAAGTTAACAAAAGTCATTGGCTACTGAGTACACCCGACGTACTCAGACTTACGCCCAATGTACGGCATCTTTGGCTAGTACGTGCAACATACGAGCTGGGTATGACAAGCGTACTCCACAGCCAACCCATAACACTATTAAGTGCTTAATCAGTTAAGCCAATATGTCCAATTCTCATATTTGATCCTAAATGATGTCTTAACATGTAAAGTTGGCAAATTTACTCCTCCGCATGGCTTAATGGGACCCAATACTCAATAAAATCCATAATAAGAACTCAACTCATGCATGGTCCATTATAACTCATCAAGATTGCATTTTTATGAACAAGGGACCTCAAAAATGCTAAGATCAATCATCCTTATCTTCTGGAGTAGCTCATACTCTCATGGAAGACTTGAAGGACCATAAAAAGCACAGAAACAAGCCCTAACTAGATCTAACAAAATGAACCATCAAGTTAAGAGCTTTATACCTGAAATAGATTTACAAGTTGATGATGATTCTGGATCTAAAACCTTTAGCCACACCAATGCAACTTCCAAGAGTTCCTCTTCCTTCAAAATCACCAAAAACACCCTCAATGTTCACTTCTAAGCTCAAAACACTCAAAGGGAAATTAGGGTATCGTTCTTAGGGTTTGGAGAGTTGGAGGTTGTTCATACGAGAGTCTAGAAGAAACTTAAGGTGTTTAAATAGGGCACAAACCATAAAAATTAGGGTTTACCTAGCCGAACTTATGCCCTGCGTACTCCCACGTACGCCCCGCGTACGTGGGCGCCTCTGCGACCAAACCAACGAGCCAGGACGCCTAACATACTCGATATAACCCAAAATCCTCGCAACTTCAAACGGTCATAACTTCTTTGTTCCAACTCTGATTTTGACGTTCTTTATATCCACAGAAAGGTAATCAGAAGCTCTACAATCCTATCAACTCTCCTTTGCCTTGAAACTTTCCGAACTTAAATCCAGAATTCAAGAAAAGCCCATACCATCACTTTACCGTTATACCCTTGGGCTCCAAAACACAAACCGAACACTCGGTACCCACAACCTGCATTATTCACCACCAAATGGGTCTAAACCTCTCATTCCCAAGGCATGAAGCCTTATGAAACTTGATCCTCAGGTCACGAACCTGAATTATGAAACGACCCGAGACAGGGTGTTACAACTCTCCCCCACTTAAATTAGATTTCGTCCTCGAAATCACTCCTTACTACCTTTCAAATACGCCAGACAACCTGGACGATACTCCCACAACCTCGATACGGACTGAAAATTTGGCCCATACTTACAACATCCTTCCAAAGCTATATTCAAACCCAGCCTCAGCAGCGCCTCCATACTAATGACGAACGAATCCTTGCTCCTGCTAACCTTAACTAATGAAGGAGAACCATCACTACTCAGCTCAAATCTAGGAATCCAATACCTTATCCGACCTCCCGACATACAAAACCATTATGAATAACTGCCATTACGACTCCATTTTGTAATCCAAACCGTACGTAAACCCTTTCGAACGTGGATTACCTTGTTGTTTCCACTGGGAATAAGAATCCCTGACCATTCATTGCCTCCAAAAACCCTTCACTCGATAACCAGGCGACTCCATGCATGAGTCTCCAACACTAGCACCATCTCAGGCTCATCTTGTTGTCCGATATTTATTATTATTATGCAACCGAGGCCTCCAGTGTCTCGTACTTACCTACCAATTAACCAATATACCGAAATTCCAACTGGTTGCTGATTTTGATAGCCTCACACAGTTGCACCACGCAACTCATGAACGAGTGTCTATCTGGCAAGAGTTGTCCTTGCTCGCCAGCCATAATGGCTCCAACAGCCCTCCTGGTCCAACCAATGATATCATAACCAACTATTCATCACTATTGAATCTTTCAATTGAGATCATGAGTGACTTCCAACGCAAGTCTCAACCCCCTTACGTCAACCGAGAACATGCCTCCTGACCCAAAATCAAATAATTACACTTGCATTCTATCCGGAAACTTCCGTTTCTAAGGCAACCTTTCACTGAACTTGAATATAAAATCCTCAACCTACCGGATCTCACCTTCACTACACAATCGAATGGGCTTCACACTGCCTCGAATACAACAATCCCCATACTACTCAAGGAATGGTCCTCCATTAATACTATCTGCCTCAACCCAGGCATGCGTTGATCTTTCTTCAGTCCGACCGACCACTCATACAATGGCCCACCTCATACTGGTGAGTGTTACGACTACCCCATAGTATTACAACGCTTCCATACTGCCATAGACCTACCCATACGCTTACCGTCAATCTACTGTACCAACCATAACCACCATGAGTTGAACCCACATTCCACTATTACGTAATCAAGTGTTCGAGTTATGCTTCGAACCCCAAAGCCTTCATCAGACAAGAACAGGCAAAGAGGCTCTAACAAAACTCTCAACCTGGATCCATCCACCTACCTACCATGCATCACTACTGATGCGCAATGAAACCTGAATATCCATTCTTGTGCAACCTTTAGACCAAACGTTTCTCCCCCACTTGGATTCGACTGTGCTCTCCCAATTTACCAAAATTTGATGGATTCCCAATCCATCTCACAACCTTACAATTCAAACTTGAAAACAAACAGGGCTTACAAGAACTAGCATTTCATTACTAGACAACCTTAGCGATCATACACATTCAAAAACCAGATGAACACTTCCCGAAATCTCAACGAGCATCAATAATCCCCAGTACCTCCTATAATATAACTTCAAATCCTTAAGCCACTTCAGCTCATGCCATAGAATTATAACCCTTGACCAGAACAGATGGATCACCAATCCAACTACCCAATCATTGATAAATTAATGCACTCGATATTTGTCTATCAAAGTCCACTTAAATCCTCTAGACAGGCAAACATCCGAACAGACCCATGCGATTAATTCGTCACTCACACTCTGGAGTGATGGCTCTCTTCTGCCTTTGCCCTACCAACAGTGGTAATTTATTCATAGTCTGCCACCAATCATATGACATCCCTCCTGAGCGATACAGGCGCTCCATAATTATGACTTCGTTATCTCAGATGGGGACAACCCGCTTCCACAAGATCTTTTCCTAAAATCCCATGATGCGAGTATCACACCTGCATCCTGAAAACATGAATTTGGCAGATACTTATCCGGCAATTGCATTCTGAACAATCCTTTATACCTTTCAATCATGACAAATTTTCACTAGCTTGAGTTTCGATATACCCATAAACTTGAAGACTACTGATCTTACCCCTACAATCACATCCACTCCTCATTGCCTCGAAACCGTGAAGAACCTTTACATGTCCTGTATTCAAACCCGACATGAACACCTTGCGGATTCCTTAAATTCTTGTCGTTACCATTAAAGATCAGACCGGCCATTGGTCTCCTAAGTGGAATAATCAATCCTCTGATAAACACGGCCCACGGTATGCGAAATTGCATAAGAAGATTCTGAAGACCATCATGAAGAAAACTCAATTTCTAGGTGGAGTCTTAGATAGACCACACATAGTGTCTCACTTGCAAACATATAATCATAAACACATTAGATAAGAGCATTTAAGAAGGAATAAGGCTCATACCGGTTGCGTCAACTGGTGGAACTCGGATCTCCTCGGCCTGTGACTGCAATGCTCTGCTCCTCACCATAGAAACCTTCCACACTGTCCTCGCGACCATCAATACTCCTCAAAGTGGATGGAGTAGGTTCTCTCAGTGCTCCTCTGATCAACCCCGGATATTCGGCCTTCTTGTGGCCCCCTTGGTTGCAGTGAAAACATATTGGAACCGATTCTCGAGGTAAATCCCACGAAATAACCCTTTTGTCCACAACAGAAACATCCCCTCTCTGTCTCCCAATAGCCTCCCACATGGGTCCTCCTATACTTGGCACAACGTCCCCGGCCCTGTTGGCCTCCTGACCGTGAATCCTGAGTCCTGGGCCTCTTTGCATGGCCCACTGCTGTCTAAATCTACTTTATCTTCCTCTTCCCGAGGTTCTTCAAATCAATCTCTCGCTCACGGGCTCCAGCAATCACATCATTAGGGTCTGTCACCCTGACATACTCACAAACTCCCTTGCCAACGGCTGCACTACGATTGTTGGCGCATCCTCCGCCCGAAACCAGGTCACAAACTCTTCCCAAGACATAGTCTCCAATTTAGTAAGTCTAATAGATTGTGCAATAAATTACCAACAACTCCTTGCCGCATGATGCAAGAGATCCAATGCAAACCGAGCCTTGGCTCCTATGGGATAGGGACTAGTGAGGAAGAAACCTTCCATCTCCTCAATCCAACACGAACTCAGAACCCTTGAAGTCCTATCACCAATTAGCTCATCACCAGAGCCTGAACCAAAACCTAATCCTTCTCCATGCGTGCTCACCACCATTCTGAAAAGCAATCATGCACATGATCAAAACATACCCAAACATTCCTTGTCCCACCAGCTTCCTAGATTCTTCATGACTCTCCTCGAGTCGAGTATGGATCTTGTGCTTTCAGTAGTACGGGCCCAAGACTACCTTCCACACCTATCAATACTTTTTTTAAGAATCATCTCAGATCCTCCAAGTCACCTTCTCGAACTGATACTCCAAATACCCGCTAAGTAGTGCAACCAACCTACTAACGCACTTCATAGGCTTTCCTAGGTTCGCGACCTCACCCTGACATCAGCTATTGAAGAACTCCCACTAATGTCAGGTAACTACCTCATGAATATAATCACATACCACAAAGCTTAGATAATCCTTCGAGTAACAGACTCATCCCTCCAATGGTTGGACTCAGACAAGAGTTGCACAATAGGGTCAAATCAATCACTCTGAGATTATTTAGCTGTAACATCCCAAAATTTTCAGCAAATTTTGACTTTTCAAAACAACCCATTCACTAAAGTGGTATTTACAAAAAAAACCATTGTTTCTAAAACATTATTTAAAATCGGAATTGTTTACAACATAGTTTTCAAAACATTGTCATTATCAGAGTTTCCCAGAAATCATAAGTTCCAAAAAACACAAGGATGTGTACGGTCACGCCTTCACCTTGCCATGGTCCACTGAAGTACCTGAAACCATCAACCAAAACTATAAGCACAAAGCTTAGTGAGTTTCCCCAAAGTACCAACACACAGCAATAACACATACACAAACATCATACTATGGTTCCAATCATGTAACATCTTGACTCCCAGGTATGAGATTTATGGCTTAAAAGGAAAATTCCCCTTTGGAACTCGTCGAGTTGATGGCCTCAACTCAACGTGTGGGAAGCTCTTGGGTTGCACATATTTTTGGACCAACTCTATGAGTTGTTGAGGAAAACTCGACGAGTTGGTGACTGATTATGAAACCCTAATTTTTAGGGTGTTGCACCCTATTTAAAGGCCTTATGGCCTTTGGATGGCCTCTTTATCCACCCCCTCTGTCCAGAGAAACCCTAATTTGTGCATTCTCTCCCTTTTGTGTGTGTGAGAGCTTGAAGAGTGATTTTTTGGTGATCTTTTGAAGGAGCTTGGAGTTTGAAGAGGTTTGATTGAGAGGAAGGCAGTAGATCTTGAATCTTCTCTATTGTTGCAACCATTTTGAGGTATAAAGTCGATACCTTGGTCATTTATTGCTTAGATCTTCCCCTTTGGAAGTTTATTGTCAATTTTGGCTCATATTGGAGTCATTCTTGGGTTTGGGCATTTCTTGAAGTCGCCACTTCCGATCTGGATGTTTTGTGGCCTCTTTGGGCTTAAAGCTTAAAGCTTTATCATGTTATACCCTTTATGCTTTAGGCCTTTGTTAAGCCTTCTTTGAGTTTTTTAGCCTCTCTGTGTTATGCATGGACGTAAAGTTAGCAACTTTACGTGGCTTTCCAGCTCTTGGGTTCCAAATCTGCTTTCTTGAGCGTTGGAAGGGACGAAAAAGGACTGAATGAGTTAAGTTCGGAAAACTCGACGAGTTGTCCGGAAAACTCGACGAGTTGTCCTGACAACTCGGCGAGTTGGCTCGAGTTTTCCTGCTATTCTGGATACTGTAGGAACTCGACGAGTTGTCTTGATAACTCGGCGATTTGGCTCGGGTTTTCCCCGTTTCTCTAAGTACTATAGGAACTCGACGAGTTGGTAGGTACACTCGACGAGTTGGGTCAACATGGACTGTTGACCTTGACTTTGACCATGGTTGACCAAGTTTAACTTTGAGGGCATTTTGGGTATTTGAGGTTTTGATGGGTTGGTCATGTTGGTTGTAGGCTTTGAGTCAGGAGCTGGGATTCGGAGTTAGATCTTATCAGTTCAGCTGCTTGTGAGGTGTGTGTTCCTCACTATACTTGTTGGGTCGAAGGCACCAAGGCCAACCCTTTGGATTGTTATCCCGATTATTGCATGTGTGAGTATTGTAGTGATTTGTTAGATCTGTATCCTGATAATAGGATGATGATATACTTAGTGATATGTAATATCTGTCTGTTTGCATGATTGTCTGGTTATATGTTTAATAGTTATGTATATGTCGACATGTTATATGTGGGTAGGTTGAGGCAGACCTTCTTTGTGGTGAAGGCCAATATACCCAGGGCTTCCCGGATAGACTGAAGGCCAGTGGGGCGTACCAGTCAGGCCAAAGGCCCGGAGAACATGCCAGATAGGCTGTAGGCCCAAGGTGGCGTACCAGTCATGTTGTAGGTTCTGTAAGCGTACCAGATAGACTGTAGGCTGGTGGGGGCGTTCCAGTCAGGCTGAAGGCTCTGAATGCATGTTGTTTGTTATATTATTCTGGTTTTGGTATTATGATTGGTATTTTAAGGGAAACTCACTAAGCTTCGGGCTTACAGTTTTGGATTATTTATGTGGATTATCTGATATCTTCCAGGTGTATTTTCAGTATGGTGACTACGAGACCTTTTGAGATCAGATCTTGGTTGGGATCGGGAGCTGGCAGTCAGGGTGAGCCAACATTGACAGAGGACCGTGTCAGGGAGATCATCTGTGAGGAGGTGGTTGCTATTGTACGGGGTCAAATTTCGGATATGTCAGGTCTATCAAGACCGCATTAATGGAGTTCTTTGATGATCGCTACGTAGCCATTGCTGAGACGGCTGCTGCTGCAGCCTCCGTAGCCGTGGCAGCTGCAGGTCTTGGGACACGACAGGTTTTTCAGTATCGGGACTTCGATAATATGAAGCCCCCGACTTTCGATGGAGTCCAGGACCCGATTATAGCCATGAGGTGGCTATCTGATGTGGAGAGGTGTTTCTTCATGTGTTCATGCCATGCTGACAGAAGGCCAGGTGCGCTCTTAACCTCTTGAGGTCCGGAGCGAAGGATTGGTGGAGACATGTTACGGGATCGTACTCAGATGAGCAGAGGGTTGCGGTATCATGGGATCAGTTCAGGGAGATGTTTCGCACTCTCTACATTCATCATGTCGAGCGGGAGAGGTTGGCTCATGTGTTTTTAGACCTGAGGTAGGGATCGGAGTCGTTGACGGAGATCACCTGGATGTTTACTGAGAGGGCGATGTTTTGCCCTGTGTTTGCTTGAGAGCATACTCAGATGACCTGTTATCTGAGCGAGCTCAAGATGGACATCAGATAGTTTGTTTCTACTCAGCGGTGTGATACCTTGCAGGAGTTGCAGGAGGCCGCCAGGCGGCATGAGCTTGAGATTGAGGTTCAGTAGGGAGAGCAGAAGCAGGCCCCGATACAGTCGCAGCCAGCACCGAAGCGGTTCATGGCCGCCGATTCTAGGTCTGGAGGTCAGCGTGGCCGCACTTGTGGAAAGTGCGGGAATGTTCATGTTGGTGCTTGTCAATCTAGTGGAGTGTGCCACAAATGTGGCAGGTAGGGGCATTATGTGAGGGACTACCGCCAGTCCGCCCCGGTTTAGGGTATGAGGACTTGCTATCATTGTAATCAGGTTGGCCATATGAAGGTCAATTGTCCGTTGCTCATCGCTAAGTTGGCGCAGGCCCCCGCGCCAGCTACATTGAGGATCAATGACGGGAATCAGGGCAGGGCGGAGCCCCCGAGGGCTCAAGGTCGCGCTTTCCAGCTCACTGCCGAGGAGGCCAGGAAAGCACCAGATGTTGTGATTGGTATGTTTCTATCCCTTATCTTATTGATTATGTTTGTTTTATGCTCATATGTTTGTACCTATGTTAGGTACGTTCCTAGTGAACTCCTTGCCTACTTTGTGAGAACAAAGATCTGATTGCACAGAGATAAGGTTAGACAACTCAAACCTTGAGTTAATGCTTAAGATCAATGTCTACTTCTGATTAAGTGTTCCAATCAAGTCTGGCAAGACCAGTCGAGACTGAAGATGAGAATCAACAAAGTACTTCAAGTATTAAATATGGAACAATGAGTATAATCAAGGTAAAGACAATAAATAAACAAGTAGAATGTTTGAAAGAGTTTGATTTGAGAGAAAAGTGAAAGTGGAGTGAATTCAAATATAACTATCTTTGGAGAAACAATCCCTCTACTATTGTTGTCATTAATCACTCCTTATATAGGAAAAGGAGGTACAACGTACAGACCGAAATGTATACAAAGGACTGGATAAACAAGTTTCTTCTAACACTCTGATTATCCCAATTGACAAAAAGACTAAGTCCTATGTAAGGTTACATCAAGTAAAAGACAAGAATAATTAATGCACAAATGGATACACTATCTCGGACCATCTTTTCATCTTGTACCAGAAACTCTACTCCGGACTTCAACTTCCATCTCTAACCACAAGCTTATCTCGCACCTCAACATACTTCGGACTCAAGACTGACTTTGGAATTCTAAGGGTTAGAGATTGCTAGAGGTTCACTTTCAGGTTCCAACAATCTCCCCCTAAGTGAACTTAGCAATCCAGTTAGCTTAGTTCGAGTCTTCCTTGATAAACATATACACCCTATACAACCAATCTCGGAATTCGATTTACCAATGCAGCTGACTTATGAACTTTGCCTTCACATGCTCTGGTGCGTCGGACTTTGATGCACGATTGATAAACTTCCGAAGGGCCTTGGTGGGAACCAGATGTTTGTCAAGGACTCGGAAGAATTCCTTCTTGTTTGTTTTTCTTTGAAGATAGACAAAGCTTAGAACTGGTTCATCAATGGGTCCCTTTGTTAATATCCCCGCTTATGGCAGCTTGAAATCAATCTTGGCTAAGTATTTTTCGGTTCTGAACAGATGGGTCAGTTCAAAGTCACACCGGCAAAATTCAGCTACATAGTCTTTGAGGAAGCTCAAAGCAGCGTGGTAAGCTCCAATGCTAAGATCATCAACTTGGTGACTTCTGAAATGAGAAACAATCATCAGGATGTCATTTGGATTTATTGCAGGAAAGTCGGCGTCAGTGATGGTTTTTTGAGTTGGTTTGTTTCGGAAGATGTGGTATCAAAACAACCCACAATTCAGTTCGAACTTGGTTAGGATTTTCCTTCCGAACCCAAAAATTTTAGTGATCCTTTTTCGAGACCATACTTCTTTTTGGGGAAGTGCATTCTTGGAGTAAAAGGTCTTTAATCTGAAACGTTCAGTTCTGATGATAATCTGTGGATCATCTTCCGGGTGGAGAGGAGCGAACTTTGTGTAGAACTTGCTGTAAGGAGAGAGAGGCAGATCAATATGGTCCAAGTCTTGGTTGGGAAGATCATAGTACATGAAAGGCACTATGTCCACATCATGTAAGATCCATTCTCTGCAAAGAGGAGAAAGCCCTAACATCGGATGAGGATTGTCATCTTTGAAGGATTGAATTTGGATGCTTTTTGTTGAAGCAAAAAGTGACCCTCTTAAACTTAACGATCCGCAGTTCATTTTGCTACCGCATCTCTATTCTGTCTACCACAATCAGTCTTTCCACCGCAATGGATGTTTGTCTACCACAGTTGAAGTTTTGTTTTGGACCGCAACCTCTCTACCGCAATGAAGACTTGTTACATCAATTGACTTTGAGTGTTAGCATTATATTGTCCAGTGAACCATGAATGGTCACTTAGAGTCAGTAGTTTATTATAGTTTATTCAAGATGTAACTTTATGGAACTCTATAAATAGAGTATCCGTCTTCATGTATTCACTACTTCTTTACCACTACTTCTTATCATATCTCTTAAACGATCTTTTTGAACTTTCACTCTAAAACACTAAGATCATTTTCTCATATCTCTATCTTACTTATTATCTTCGAAGATCTTCTTCACCTTAAACTGATCGCATATACTAACTAGTGTTTGAATGCAAACCTCGTTATGAATCAGTTTGGTGTATACTTGATATAACTTGTTGTCATTTACATTTCCTTCACTTTTCAACGCTTTATTATTCCGCAACTAACCATCTAACAAATCTAACTTATTATTGTTGAGCTTTTATGATCCTTTGAGATTAACTTATTCCGCAACTATAATCTTGTGCTAACGTTTGTTCAAGTGTTTCTCAAAAGTTTTTCTCTCAAAAATTGGTATCAGAGCCAAAGTGGTTGCTTTTTAAACAAAACTCTGATTTTGAAAAGCCTTTTATACCACTAAAGCTCATTTTTATAAAAAAAAAACAAAAACCAAGGAAATATGGCACAAGCTCTATCGTTGAACATTTCCAACAGTGTTGGAGGCTCGAATAGAGCACCAATACTTTTTGCAAATGAATACCACCATTGGTCACAAAGAATGGAAATGTATCTGAAGAGGCTCGGAAGAGATGTGTGGAGATCAGTAGAAGAAGGACCACATGTTCATGTTCTTACTCCTGTTCAAGCAGATGGTGCTCAAGCACGATTGGGTGGAGCTCAAGATGCAATGAATCGACCAACCAAAGATGATCTTGACAAAATGTAAAATGATGCTATAGCCTTCTATGAAATCTCTTGCGGTGTAGCTCCATACAACTTTGATATCATCATCAACTGCAAATATGCTAAGGAGATTAGGGACGTGCTAAAAAATCTCTATCAAGGTTCTGAACAAGCTTAGGATAAGAAACTCACCACTGCTCTCAATGAGTTTAACAAATTCAAAGCTCTTCCTGGTGAAAGTCTTGATGACTCGTTTAAACATTTCAACCTCATCATCACAAAGCTATCAAATGCTGGTACAGTTCGAAGCAACCATGAAACAAATCTACAGTTTCTTAATGGTTTGGGAAAACATTGGTCCACTGCAAAGATGATTGTGCAAGGAGATAGAAAGATTCATACTTTGTCCTTATTCAAATTATACGGAGAACTTCAGGCACAAGAATCAACGGTGCTGAAAGACTTTGCTAATCTCGGTGGCCCACTTGCCCTAATAACTCAAACTCCACAAGTCAAAACCACCCAGTACTCATATTCTACTGAAGCATCATATCCACTTTCATATGACAACCCACCACAGTCATATGAAGCAGATGCTGAAATGGATGATGAAGAAGAATTCCAAAATGCCATTACCCTAGTTAGTCAATAATTCAATCGCCTACCACCACACTCATTTCGCAAAAATCAGCAGTTTACCAAACCACCGTTCAACCGCAACTTCAATCCGCAGTCTAACCACTCACGATATCCTCGAAATCCTTATCATTCACCGCAACCACATAATAGACATCATTCCAAAGAGGCACCACAGTCCAATAAACCATCAGACTCTGATACCTCAATTGAAGAGAAAAATGACGTCATCATCAGTCACAAATGTCATAAAGAGAATCACTTTTCCAAAGATTGCAAGGCAAATGTGGTTAAGGAAAAGGCATTCTATCTTAGAATGGCCCAAGAAATGGAAGAGAAAGAAAAGGCAAGAGCATATGTTGCTCATGTGAAAAGAGATCATCAAGTGTGGTCATCCAGAGATGAGGATGAAGACTTTGACAACATCAAAGGAAAAGGGAAGATATGTATGGTTGCAGCTGCTGAAGAGGATGGATCGACGAAGGTGGAAAGAAACTACTGCTACATGGCCAAAGATGGCACCCTCAGCATCGTCTAATAGGTAAAAATCATGATCCATTCTGATAATTCCAGCATGCATGATTGTGAACCATACTTAGAAAGACTTAATGACACATGTGATGCCGTCCTTTCAGACTACAACAAAGCACTAGATGAAAAGAATATAGCGTACCAAGAGCTGTATCACGTGAGAGGAAGACTTGAGGATAAGAGACTTAAGGTTGCTATGCTAGAAAAGGATCTGTTGTTAGAAAAATATGCTAGGATGTTGAATGAAACTCAGTTAGATATTGCTTTAAATCAAAGGGATTTAGCCCAGAAAGAAATTGTACGTTTGAATCAATTAAATGAAAAGCTTTTTAATGAATCCGAAGGAATTGAAAACTTAGTTAACAGTTGAACTGTGGACAACACCTATAATTGGGGATGGTCCAATGGGTACTCAACCAATGAGGACGCAACTCCCTGATTCAATGTTGATCAACCATATGTCCCACCGGATCATGAGTTTCATTATTCAGTTAATGATAAACCGTTTCCCGAAGATATAATATGCCACTTTGGTCGACTTCATGAATTGAGTAACAATTATGTCATCGAGGAAATTCTTCCCGAATCCTCTGGTTATCCAAGTGATCAAATACCCATCATTGGCACAAATTGTCCCGATTCTCAGTCCTCTTCTGATGTAGATGAAGAAATTTTTGTGGAAGGACCAGAAGCAGTAGTAAATTGTTCATCCTTGCCTTCCATAAAATGTTCCAATAGTGAACCATCTTTGACATACTCTGTGGTTGTCCAGTCATTCGCACCGCACACCGCAGTCAAAAGCACAATGACCATTCAGCTCATCCTTCAGGAACTGCCAATTGAAAATTTTGAATATGGTCAATGTTCACAAAGTCCTAAACTCTCTAGTTCAGATGACTCAATTCCTCGTTTTTCAAAACAGTCAAAGGTTTTTAAGAAACCGCAGTTGAACATTTCTAACTGCGGTTCTCCAAAAACTCAAGCAAAATTGGCTTTCAAAGAGGAACTCAAATCCCGAGGAAAAAAGAGGGATACTTTCAAACTTACCAAGGTTTCAAATCAAAAGAATTTAGAAAAACCCACCACTGCCAAAAACCTTTCAAAAAACACAACAGTCAAAGGATCAGACAAAAAGGAGTGTGCAGTAACAAAAGTATTTTCAAACACTCCTGTGAAATCTAAAAAGAAATTTACATCTTTTCAAAAGTACTCTTTTCAAAATTATTCCTTAAATGATCCAAAGTGGAAAGGTATTCTACCAACTCCTGAACCTTCAAAATCACCTCAGTCAGTTGTCAGGTCAAAACCTAGGAGTAATTCACGTGCAAATTTTTTTTCAAATTCCAAAGACACTACAGCCAAAAATCACTCACGGACCGGACACAAGACTCAAACTACACCCTCCAGACCGTTGACCAAGTACGATGTCTGGATAAATGAGAAAAATCTTTCTTTTGGATTTTATCCACTCAAGACGTTTTGTCCAATCCAGCCTCGTAATATCCCAAAAGTCACCAAACACCCAGGTCTAGGCCTAAAGACTAATACGAAAACTATTCCTAAGTCCTACGTGCAAACATTCAGTAAGCAAGTTTATCATGTGTCCCCAATCTCCAAACGTGTTTGGGTGCCCAAACTAACCGTATAATTTTTCAGGCAATGTGCAAGGAGGAACAAGAAGAGGAGTGGTTAATTGATAGTGCTTGCTCCTTGCACATGACCGAAAGGTTAGAATACCTTCGCGACTTCAGGCCTATTTGTAACGGTGGACACGTCACGTTCGGGAACAATGCAAATGGAATCATCAGGGGTTACGGTGTCTTGACCATGGGAAATTTCTCAATTCAAAAGGTTGCTTACGTAGAAGGTCTCAAGCATAACTTGATCAGTGTGGGCCAACTATGTAAAGCAGGTCATCGGGTTGAATTTGATAATGAATATTGATACGTAATGACGAGTGATAGAAGCACCTATTTGATCAAATCCTAATCCGAAGGAACAATGTTTCCTTTGGATGTCTCACTGATCATTGGCAAACCGCAGTTGTGTTTTCTATCCAAAGCAGTATCCGAAGTTAGCTGGTTGTGGCATCGCAAGCTAGCTCATCTGAACTTCCGGTATATCAACAACCTGGTCACCGAAGAACTTGTCCGTGGTCTTCCAATTCTGAAATACAAAAATGATACACTTTGCCTAGATTATGAGTGTGGAAAGCAAACAAAGGGAAGCCATCCACTGGTTATTGATTCCTCAATTGCTGAACCATTAGAGCTACTTCATATTGATCTTTGAGGTCCATCTACCGTAGCCAGTCTTCATCACAAAAAGTATATACTGGTTATAGTTGATGACTTCACACGTTTAACTTGGGTCTTCTTCCTAAGACTCAAATCAGATACACTGCAGGTCATGATCAACTTCATAAAGGAAATCGAGCTCCAAATCAAGTTACCAGTAAGAAGAATAAGAAGTGACAATGGAACCGAATTTACTAATCATCTCTTGAATAGTTTCTTGGTTTCAAAGGGCATCAGTCACAAATTTTTAGCTCCCTACACACCGCAGCAAAATGGAGTAGTAGAGCGAAGAAACTGTACATTGGTCGAAGCAGCTAGATCAATGTAAAACTTTGCCAACCTTCCTCTATACTTCTGGGCCGAAGCAGTGGCAACTGCATGCTTTGTTCAAAAGCGAAGCATAATTTGCAAGCGTCTTAACAAAACTCCATATGAGGGTCTTAACAACCGCAAACCCAATGTCAGATTCTTCCACATCTTTGGATGCAGATGTTTTGTGATCAACAACAAGGATCACCTTAACAAATTTGCACCAAAATCAGATGAAGGAATTTTTCTTGGCTACTCAACCAATAAAGTGGCCTACACGGTTCTCATTAGACGCACACGACTGATAGTAGAAAGCTTCGATGTCAAATTCGATGACTATTATGTCTGCAACACTGCTCCGTCAAGTGAAACAAAAGCTATCCTGGAAAGTGATATCCCAGTCTCTTCGGGTCCCCTAAATATAGTTGAAATCAACTATGATGACCTCTTTGACCCCGCAGAGACAGCTCATCTCTCTGAAGTTCTAGTGTCTCCGGTAGCGCAACAACATGCTGAAGTATCTGGTCCCACTCTATCTGAAGACTTGTCACTAAATACTTCCACCTTGCCGGTTGAGGGGGAAAGTTCAACTCCGGATCCAGTGACAACCATAGAGGTTCCAGTACTAGAACATGCTGCTCCGGTATCCATCCGCAGAGTCAATAATCAAACAATTGTTTCCTCAGACTATGAGGATGAAGAGGTTGAAAACATTGACAAAAGAACATATCCAATGGTTATCACTCACTCATCAATCCAGGGGGAACCATCTTATGTTCAGGGGGAACTCCCATCCCAGCTCCGGGGGAACTTCCTTCAAATTCTGCTCACAATCCTACAGTACAAGATACTTATGCGGGCTGCTCTCAAGTCAAGGGGGAACTGCCTTCTCCAACCAAAGAATCTTCTGAAGTTGAAGATGTTCCCTCCATCACAGCCGCTGATCACCAACAACCTCGTCTTCACATCTGGACGAAGGATCACCCACCGGCTCAAATCATTGGAAACCCATCCGCAGGCATACAAACTTGATCCTCTAGTGATTTAATGGACCACTACCACCATACAACTTTCATTTCCTCAGTTGAGCCTCGAACCATTAAAGAAGCTCTCATGGAACCAGACTGGATCACCGCAATGCAAGAGGAATTAGTTGAGTTCGAAAGGAACAAGGTGTGGAAACTGGTACCGAAGCCAAAAGGCCACAAAATCGTCGGTACTAGATGCTTATATAAAAACAAGATTGATGAGTCTGGTGCGGTAGTAAGAAACAAAGCAAGGCTAGTTGCTAAGGGGTAAAGTCAACTTGAAGGCGTTGACAAAGATGAAACATATGCCCCCGTAGCCAGAATGGAAGCAATACGCATTTTCTTAGCATATGCGGCACACAAGAATATCAAAGTACATAAAATGGATGTAAAAAAGCGCCTTTCTGAACGAAGAACTAAAGGAAGAAGTTTACTTGCAACAACCTCCAGGCTTCGAAAGTTAAGAATTTCCAAATCATTGCTACAAGCTAGAAAAAGCGGTATACGCTCTTAAACAAGCTCCAAGGCCATGGTATGAGACTCTTTATGAGCTTCTTGTCACGTCTGGATACAAAAGAGGTGTGATTGATCCCATGTTGTTTAGGAGGGCAAATGGTAATCACTTGATGCTCATCTAAATATATGTGGATGACATCATTTTTGGATCCACAGATCAGGGTATGGTGAATGACTTTGCAAAGCTCATGACAAGTAAATTCCAAATGAGCATGAAAAGAGTGATTAACTTCTTTCTAGGACTTCAAGTGAAACAAGTCCCTCAAGGGATATTCATTCATCAAGAAAAATATACTTCTAAGCTACTGAAGAAATTCTTAATGGATAATTGTTCCTCAGCAAAGGTCCCGATGGCCTTCATATATAAGATCTCACTTGATTCTACCGGAGAATCAGTTGACCACAAAACTTATCGAGGAATTATTGGGTCATTGATGCACCTCACCGCAAGTAGACCGTATATTGTCTTTGCAACAGGCTTATGTGCTAGGTACCAAGCCAATCCCAAAATATCTCACTTGACTGTAGTCAAGCAAATCTTCAGATACCTACAGGGAAGTAAAGCGTTAGGCCTCTAGTACCCTGCAAGAAACGAGTTCATCCTTCAAGCCTTTGCGGATGCGGATGTAACACCAGTCAAAATAGGTCAACAGCAATCACATGTGATTATGCCAATCATGTAATGTGATTTTGTTAAACTAGTAATGTGATAAACTTACTATGTAATTCATGTTAAAATATGAACATTCATACATAATATGAATTTAAAATAGACTTAGAATTAGCTATTTAGACTAAAACAAAGTTGTAGTACTCGAAAATACCTACGCGTGGATATAAAGAACGTCAAAAACGGAGTTCGTATGCAAAAGTTATGACCTTCTGAAGATGCAGCTGTCTAAGGACATGACACGTGGCAGAAACCCTAGCCGCCTTAAGTCACGACGTGAAAATGAAGTCCACGACGTGAAACGTGTCAGGGACACTAATCGGGGCTAGAAAACACGTGTTAAATCTACGGGGTGACTCATGGATGTTCACGACGTGACCCAAGGTATGTCACGACGTGAAATGGCCCAGAAGAGCCTATAAATAGCGATCAAGACCCTTTCATTCCTTACACCAAATCTCTTCTTTCTCTCTCGTTTCCGAAGGCCGTTTTCCTTCCCGAGCCTGACTACGACGAGCCTCTGACCGCTTAGATTCTCTAGATCACGCTACTAGGGTGAGTTTCACGGCCCCACTTTCTAATATTTCAGGGGAAAACGCATGCTAAATATTATATATACGTTATTATTATGTCTATATGATAGTATATTAGTATCAACGTAGATATTTATAATAACCGGGATATAGTTATTTCGTATCTGAAAGTATACAACTATCGTAAAGTTGTTAGCATGTTATTGTTATAGTAGTATACTAATGTAGATCTTGAGTTATACTTAGGATTCTATATATATTTTGTGTGCGATATAGTTCCAGAGTTATACTCAGAAGTTCTATATGAAATTGATAAGTATGTTGTTATTGTTGGTTTTATGTCAAGATAAAACCAGGTATGTTGTATGTTGTTGTTGGTTTTATGTCAAGATAAAACCTGTATGTTATTGTTGGTTTTATGTCAAGATAAAACCTGGTTTTACCTCAAGATATAACTGTTATACTGCCTAAATGTTAGGAAGTTAGGAGTAATGTTTAAGAGCATAGTCTAATAACTTAGGGTTTTAGACACGAAAATGCTTTTGTTGTTAGGACTATAGAACGCCGTCAAAGTCTACATGAGCTACCTCATTCATCAACTAAGATTGGGGATCTTAGTGGAAGTCCTCTGACCTGTAACCGTTAATCTCGTGTGAGCGAGGAATGTTGGATTAATGTCTAAGTCCATAACTATATTTGGTATGTACTTGACCCGACCCGGCATGGTCCATTTGGGTTGCACTTCACCAGCACAATTTATATGGATAGTCTTTTGAGAATATTATATTTATGATTTATATTAATATATTATAAGTTCTAATATATTAATATGGAATCATATTATTTAATTAGTATTGATCAAGAATTAATTTAGAATTAATTAAGTTATCAAAAAGAACTAATTAAATATGGACTCTTATATATATGGAATGGGCCAAGTTCATTTAGGTTGGGCTAAGCTTTCATGGATGGTCCATGGAGCTTTTAACCCATGGATCCTATGTAAATGAAAGGTCATGGGTATTAGGGTTTACATGGATGTAACCCTAATCCTCCATAATATATAAAGGGGTCCTTGGCTCACAAAATTGGCACAAGTGTGTGAAAATAAGAGTGGGCCGATTTTAGTGTGCATACATATTCTCTCAAGTTCTTCCAAGGTGTTTTGGTGATTTGTGATTCCATTTGAGGCTTCCACACTATTGGGGCTAAGCTCTTAAAGCTTGAAGACATCAAGCTACATCAAAAGGTATGTCATCTAACTAGAACTTTGTAGTATAGGTGCTTCATAATATGCTAGTTAGGATGAAACCTTGGAATAGTTAATATTTGCATGTATAATAGAGAAAACATAGATCCAATGTTTATAGGGTTGCATGTACACCATAGGAGTGTTAGAATGCTCAAAACCCAACAGTGGTATCAGAGCCATGTGTTGTTTTCTGTTATATTGATGCAAATGTTTTATTTTCAAGTTGGAAAAAAAAAAGAAAAAAAAACATGACGTTTGTCAAATTTTAAGATAATTACTTGTTTTTGTGAAAAACTAATTATTTGTAAAATTTGAATCATTTGCTATATGAGTTGAATTAGGTCAAATTTAGTAAAAGATAAAATGATATGATTATTTTATTAGTTTTAAAAGTTTGATCTAAAGAGTTTTTTGAAACCTCCATAAGTTATGGATATGAAAAGGTTTTTAAAAAAAATTGATTCAAAGTTTTTTATGGAGTTACAAAACTTGGTCTTAATGTTT
Organism: Lactuca virosa; assembly: GCF_052849685.1. Lineage (NCBI taxonomy): Eukaryota > Viridiplantae > Streptophyta > Magnoliopsida > Asterales > Asteraceae > Lactuca > Lactuca virosa. The sequence continues at coordinate 4,152,480 of NC_136434.1, forward strand.
TAAAGAATTCCATAACTTGTTCTTAAGTTATGGAACATGAAAAGTTTCATCATAAAACAAGTATTTAACTCCATAAGTTATGGAATCCAAAAGTTTTCAAGAGTTACAAAACTTGCCCTCAAGTTTAGGAATTTGGAAAAAGTTTTTTATAAAAAAAAAAGAATTGAATTCTAAAACTCTTGGGTTCATAACTTAAACAATTAATTAAATGGTTTTAATTTTGAATTTAATAACTGGAATTATGATGTTTTTATTGAATAATTCAATTAACTCTTATGGACTTTATTAATAGATAATTAAAGTGTTTAATTAAAAGAGAATTAATAATTCCATAATGACATGGTTTAAATTTAATTAAATTAAGAGTATAGTTTAATTAATAGATTAAACCACCAAGTATTTTAAATGTCTAAAATACACCCTTATACTATTATAATATTAAAAGTTTAATATATTATATGTATAAGAGCAAGTCGTCTTACCATTAGTAGGCCTCATTCACGAAGCCGGTCTATAAGGGGGGTATAAGGTTACTGCCTATAAAATGGCAGTTTAATGGGTGTCCACTCTCACCCACCGCTTCCTTGACTGGTGGAGGGTCGTTAGCCGAATAGGTAGGACAAGGACTATAATTCTCCCTTCATTATAAGTATAATGATAAATACTAAGTAACTAAACACTTAAAAATTCCCAATCTTGGTTACTTAGGAAAATGTGAATAAGGTGCTAATCCATGAAATTACACTTTGCACTTTGTTTAAGCTGTTAGTGGAGCGTGTGTGGTTAACCGGCACACTAACCTGGACTTAACAAGGTAGGCAAAGGGTAACTTAATGTTTATCATAGTATCGTTGGAGCGTGTGTGGTTAACCGGCACATCGATTGAGGGGTAAATATTAAGGGTACCAAGTATATTTGCATGGTTACTTCACACCTTGTTTTGTGATCCTCGGCATCCCAGTCACAAAACTTGAAGGTAACACTCGAGATTGAAACATGCCATTGAAAAGTTCAATGAATCTCAAAAGAATCTAGGAGTTTCAAAACCAATTAAAACCTAATAATACATTTCGTTTATCTTGGTGGAAATTGGTGAATCGTCATTCACCTACCTTCAAATATTTTATAGCTTGGATTACGACATCCCTCTTCCAAGTTATAAAATAGTTTGTTGGGTCCTAGCCTTAATATATCATATTGGGTGTTATATTAAGGACTTGAATCAACTTTACGTGAAATTCTCCCATTGTTGATGTCTGGTTTAGACAACAATGATCTTCCCATACCAAGCTTTCCTAATGAATATGACTTCCCGAGTTTGGCTCATGGAAGTCATACTTCTCTTCCTCCACCTCCTCCAATTATTCTCCCTAACCCACAAGTTCAAGGTCACTCAAGACCTAATGGCAAGCAAGGTCTGTGTGTGATCACATCTTAGAGATGAAGTCACATATTGACAAGCCATGAGAGTTGGGTGTCAAAGTCTTGAGAAAGTTGGATGTTCAATCACTTTCTAAGTCACATAGTGAGTTCCTTTGGGACTACTATGAAACAGACTATGACATGAACCTTAATGATCATATCTATTTGCTTGGTGCTGCTGAATCAGCAATGATTTGGAACGATAGTAAAGCAAATTTGATTAGAATATCAACTTCCCAAAAACTTTATGGACAGTGACAATGGTGACACTGGAAATCCAGAAAAAGCATTCTCTTCCCAATGGAAAGGGATTGGCCATAGTCAACCCGGTTGACCAAATGGTAAAGAGAAAGGTTAAGTCTGACATAGTCCCATTACCAAAGGGTCCATATGTTTATTTTGCCAAAGGAAGGGGCGTTGATTGCAAAGCTGCCAAATTTACCTAAGAATGTTAAAGTCAATAAGTTTGACTCTACATCAAGTAGAGCCCATTATCTAACTCTGTTAAGTTCTATTGTGAGATTCTCATTACATGATGTGACTGGGTCACATGTTGATGTTTTAAGAATCAAAGAATAGAGAGAAATCTTAAAGGAAGTATATGTTGATTCTGATCGCGAAGGTGGATTTCGATCGCATCAGAATTTTGAGCAGTTGCTTAAGAAGTTATGATATATTGTTAAGGAATAGATAACAACAATTTTCCATGTGGATTGTAAGGATAAGTTTTTCCGCAAAGTTTTAAAATAAAAGAAATATGTTTAATTTTATTTATTTGAAGTATCCTTACAATGACATTTGTGGAAAATTGTTGCTTATATGATTCCACTGACAGCAATATTGGAAAATGGATTTGATTCTTTCATTTGTGGTAGTGTCTAAATTTACCAAATCAGGAAAGTTCCTCATCGCCCAAGTTTCAATTGGACCGAAACTTGGAATCATGCAAGTTGAATAGTATGATCAATGAGAACTTTCAAGCATTGGAAAATCAAGACTAATTACTTTTTCACATGGATGTGTGAGTCAAGTGAAGGACTAAAGGGATCGAGTACACATTCTTGTGCACTGGTCATGTCCACCACAAAGCTCGTTAAGATTATTTGATTTACTAAAGTTTAGTAAATATGGTTATACTTACAAGTTTAAGTATAATTCTGAAACATTGGAAAAGTCTCAATGTATGGCAGAATGATGGGAAGAATCAAATTAGGCAGAAAGATAAAAGTTTCTCAAATCTGAAAAGATGGGAGAGTACTTTAGTATCATGTTTGTGATCATCTTAATGATTTAGAAATCATATCACAATTAGTTCTCTAAAGGTCATCTTAGTGCATTCTTATGACTAAGAAGAGGAGTCATGAATTGTTGAAATGGTTAGATCGGGAAGATGAGTCATACTTCGTTCCAAAACAATTCTTAGAGTCATACTCCAAGATTGTAACTTGAGTGACATATCTTAAAGAAAGGTTTAAAACAGTTGTCAAATGTAAGAGTAAAAGTGTCCTACTCTTGTACATTTGAAATTGGTAAGTTGTGATGTTTTGGATAAAACAAAGACCAACTAAATCCAATTGTGTGAAGTGTTTGTCTTGATAAAGAATCCGCACTATCTCTTGAATATTTGGCAAGATAGTCTTATATGTCAAGAGGATAGTGGGAGTCTTAAAGATCCTAAAAAGAATTTCAAGAACTAATCAAGAATAAAACCTAAGGTTCTTCACTAGCACACGACTTGAGGTTTATAACCTATCGTGTTGACATATTCTGTTCCCATTCCAGTTAAAGTTGGCTTTGCATAGGAGTTCTGAAAGTTCTCAATTGGTTGCATAACAACTTGGAAGCAATGACAGGCCCTGTACTGCCAGGTGGCAAGAAGTTAAGATTGCATAAGTTCAGTCCATATGAGTTTGGATTTGTCATTATCCTTGTCTTGTGACTATGGTTTTGACGATTCACATGGATAAGAACACATACACCATAAAATCTAAGGGTCATAAGGTTTCTCTCCGATTCATGAAAATGATGGTGAGGAAACACTTCCACCAAGTAGATTTGAAGCAGATGGCAAAAGGTCTAAACAATTGAGACTATGATTACGGCATCCCTTTTCATAGTTCTAAAATTGTTTAGACACACATGCATGCTATCTAAGGAAAGGTGTATGATTTTGATAAAGTTTTATCAAAGCATCTCGTATCAGAAATCTAAAATTTGGTAAGAAAGTCAATAAAGTATTGATTTCTAGAAGTCCAACTGATTTCTGAGTACATGTCAAAGCTAGTGGGAGCATAAGTGTTATGCTAATAATCATCATGTTAGTGGGAGCATGATAATTATTGTTAGTGTTGCAAGTTAGCAATGTTAATTATAGAAAACAAAAGTTTCAATTCGTGAGGCTGCAGGGATTGAAAAAGTTGTTTTGCTATAATTAAGGGAGAGGATATACTTCATTTCAGTTCTAAAGGCTTAGATTGAGACCTTAATCATATTTAGTCAAGAATATATATATGAATTTCATGTTGGATTGGTTCAACTTAAGGAAATTCTATATATTGCGTTCTCAAAATTCGATTATGATTACGACATCCCTCTTCATAGTCAAATTTTGAAAACATGGCAAATAAAAATATTGTAGCAAAACATTGGTCTAGAATCATGTCTTTATGTGAGACATCATGAATCGTATACCATTTGCTTTGGGTACAGGATCGATTGCATGTGCTATAACATTTGTCATTTCTAAATTTTTCCAAATGCCCAGAGGCATTAAGAAGGGAAAAGGTCTAGAATTGGATATGACTAAAATGATTAAGCAATTGTCGAGGACAATCTGAGGTTTACCAAAGATTGGTTGCTCAGGGACAGTTGGAAGTATAGTGCTAATTTTGGAAGGACCATATTGACATATTCTGAAAAGAGGCATCTCTTATTCAGAAGTGATAGTCAAAATGAGAATATGGAGTTGTCTCCATAGGTGGAAGTTATCTGTGTAAGATTAGAAAACTAAATGCAAGAAGCATGTCCAAAGCAATGTACTTTGAATATGAGACTTAGTTTCCATGGAGTTGATCTCCATTGGAATACCTTATAATGACTGTTGACAAGTCTTTGTGACTTTGTACATATTCATTACAGGAGGGTCAGTGCATATAAGTTTAAAATCTAAACAGATTTCGATAAATGATAGGAATTTGAAATTCTCACATTTTTCGATAAGGATTTGGGAGTGTGAAATTAGAATCATTGAAATTATGTTCAATTGGTTTATTTCACAAAGTAAGGATCATAGACAAACATATAGTGCATACTTGGTGTATGGAAAAGCTATTGTTTAAGAAAAACATAGTGTACATGCTTGGAGCATGGGACAACTAGTGTTTTTAATTCAAGTATAAAGTTGATAAAACTGAAACAATGAATAATGAGTAATCAATATGGTGATAAATAAAAGTGTTTATTTATATTCATAGGGTTTGATACCATATTTGATTCATTTATTCTTGTGTTTCACTTTGCATGTTTTGACTTCCAGAATAACTAAGTCGCTCTTCCTGAATGATTAAGTTATTCAAACCATCCACAGTCGGTCATATGTTGGAAGTAGATATGAATCAAGACTGTCATGGGTTGGTTTGTAGAGGTCCAAGTTGGTGGACAAAGTGGTGCTACAACACTCATGAGTGCTCATAAGTTCTGAGTATTGGATTCAACCCGCGCTCATTTGAATCACTTCATGGATTTTATCACGAGTGATCATGAGACGATAATATCTTGTATTCTTCAAACCTAGAGATATGAGTTGTTACTATGAGTTGGTTATACATTGATTGCACGAAAACGCATTTGGTAACTCGATGTTATAAAACGTGCCTTTGTGTATGATTCAACAAGTAGTAGAGCAAGCCATATGAGTCGAAGTTTATCCATTCCTTTTACCTTCGGGATAAAAGCGATATATGTGGGCCCCTCGATGATTTAGCGATGACACATGTGAGTGCTTGGCCAAGCCAGGACTGATTTGATTTGTTCAATCAGTCAGTCATCATAAATCGAAAATCGGCAAACAACAAATGGACAGAGAGAATGATTATAATCCATGTCTCAGTCCATATGATATCTAGAATGGAGGAATATATGATCCCTTATCTAATGGACAAGTTATTGACAAGGTCAGAGTTCGACAGCGGCTTTAAGAGCTACGATTGCCAGTTAGGTTTTGAAGTCATACTCAATAATAGTTTTAGACTTATCCAAGTGGGAGACTGTTGGATTAATGTCTAAGTCCATAACTATATTTGGTATGTACTTGACCCGACCTGGCATGGTCCATTTGGGTTGCACTTCACCGGCACAATTTATATGGATAGTCTTTTGAGAATAGTATATTTATGATTTATATTAATATATTATAAGTTCTAATATATTAATATGGAATCATATTATTTAATTAGTATTGATCAAGAATTAATTTAGAATTAATTAAGTGATCAAAAAGAACTAATTAAATATGGACTCTTATATATATGGAATGGGCCAAGTTCATTTAGGTTGGGCTAAGCTTTCATGGATGAGCTTTTAACCCATGGATCCTATGTAAATGAAAGGTCATGGGTATTAGGGTTTACATGGATGTAACTCTAATCCTCCATAATATATAAAGGGGTCATTGGCTCACAAAATTGGCACAAGTGTGTGAAAATAAGAGTGGGCCGATTTTAGTGTGCATACATATTCTCTCAAGTTCTTCCAAGGTGTTTTGGTGATTTGTGATTCCATTTGAGGCTTCCACACTATTGGGGCTAAGCTCTTAAAGCTTGAAGACATCAAGCTACATCAAAAGGTATGTCATCTAACTAGAACTTTGTAGTATAGGTGCTTCATAATATGCTAGTTAGGATGAAACCTTGGAATAGTTAATATTTGCATGTATAATAGAGAAAACATAGATCCAAGGTTTATAGGGTTGCATGTACACCATAGGAGTGTTAGAATGCTCAAAACCCAACAAGGAAGTCGTGTATGAATAAGATACGGGTTGACTACCCCACTCGTGGTTGTTAATTACAACCCAAGACAAACGAGTGACGATCCGTTCCTCTTATTTGTTATTGTTCCGGCGTCGATGAAGCGCGTGGTATTGTTTCTCCTGGTAAATCATGAGTGTATTGTTTCTCATGGTAAATCATGAGTGTATTGTTTCTCATGGTAAATCATGATTGTGTTTTGTCAGAGGTTTTGTTGTCAAGCAGCGGTTACAAACTCATGGTAGCAACTTGTTAGAAAAATTATACTTTGTCGTATACAAGTATTAATGTTAAGTAAAAGTTTCCCCCTACTTATACCCTAGGTACTACTTGTATATTAAGTAGATAATTATACCTAACACACACACTCGTATAGAGTTGAAATAAGATTTATACGTAGCAACTTTCGTTTGTATGGAATTACAAACACTTATATTCATAGTATATGAGACTTATAGGTAAACTGCTTATTTGGTAAGTAAAATTTTATACCTAGGATATATATACTATACGTTGCAGAGTCAAAATGATACTTTCAAAACTATACTTTTGAACTTGGAAAATGTATTATTTTATGGAGTCAAAACCTGTGAACTCACCAACTTTATGTTGACGTATTTTAAATTGCATGTGTTTTCAGGAAGTTGATAACTATGATACAATAAATGACGTTACACCGCCCGGTGTTTCCGCCGACGGCCGGGGTGTGACAGCGGATTATGCTGGATGTAGATTAGATCGAAAAAGTACTTCATGTGGATGCCAATTTCTAGGAGTAAGACTAGTCAGCTGGTCCTCAAGGAAGCAAAATTGTGTCTTGTTGTCTACCACAAAAGCTAAGTATGTGGCCGCAGCCAGTTGCTGTTCCCAAGTTCTATGGATGAAGACTCAACTCATGGATTACGGATACAGAATGATGTGGGTACTAACTTACTGTGATTCAGAGAGTGCAATAGCGATTTCTCATAATCCTATCCACCATTTGAAGATGGAGCACATTAAACTACAGTACCACTTCATCGAGGATCACATCCTCAAAGGTCACATCGAACTAATTTTTGTTCCCACTCACGAGGAAATAACAGATGTCTTTACTAAAGCACTTGATGCTACAAAACTAAATAGCTTTCTGGAAATGTTAGGAATGATGAACCCAGACCCTAAATTCTTTTTGAATTGATCGGTATCGCAGACCACATCTGGTCTCCAAGTGTGAAGAAATTGCTTCTTTTCTTATCCAAAGTAAAACTCTTGAAGCATTTTTTGTCACTGCAATTCTAGAATAATATATTCATCATATATCTCTTCAGTATACTTAGTATACTGCAATCATATATGATCTATATATTCCTTGGGTCTTTTATTTCTTTTATTTCTAACTTCTTGTCAAGTGTTCCTTCAGTCCAAGTTACCGCAGTCAAACTGCATTCCACCACAGTCACCTGAATCCATCCACAGTCTCAACAAAAATGACACCATAGTCACCTTGCCTCAACCGCAGTTGTAATAAATGATTCCACAATCACTTCATAAAAATGAGACCTTTGTGTGCTATTTAATGTTCTTCATTAAATAAAAACATTCTTTACAACATTCATTTTGTAGCATACAACGTTTCAGTCTCTTTCAAATTCACTTTTCTTAGTCAGGCCTATTTTAGTCTAATAAACAAATAAATCGTTTTTCCATAAAACGTAATCTTTAAAGAAATCTTTTTCCTCAACAGGTCATGTCTCACAGCCGTTTATTGTCAAATCCGTTTCAACTTCCTACTTTTTCACAACGGATAAAAACCTTCACCACACGATTTACCGGCGTGTGATCATGGACCTGACATTCATTAAATGCCCCGTTTTTCTAGGAAATTAATTTCTTTTTCTTTTTTCTTTATTTGTGGGTGATAACGGTAAAAACCCAAAGGTTTTTAACTTTAAAAGCTGTGAATAAATTAATTACAATTTCAAATCCGGAGGTAGAAAAACCCCCAATTCCTCCCAAGATTGCTTTACGCTTTCTAAACCCTTAAAGACGATCTTCATCTTCTTGCTCAAACTCTTTTCAGCAAGTTCCAAAATCTTTTTCTGCATTTTCCATTTCTCGGCTTCTATGAAGTACATCGGCCAGAGTTGATGGCCATGATATTGCTGACCAAATCCTTTGCTCTTCCTCGGAGAGCACCTTGGCTGGAAACTTTTTCGGGGATGGAAGCCCTATGATGGCATTGGTAACATACATATCATCATCATCATCATTACCACCTAGAGAACCTGAAATAATTTACAAGGAATCATCAGATTTTTCATCTTGGAATCTGAACTCCGAGATAGGTTTCCAGGTTTGAGTTCTCCAGCTAGGTACTTCTCCCCCTCTTGCAACGGAGGACCCTGCAACCGGTGCAAGCAACATAGAGGCTTTGAGATCCGAGAATTTGTCAAAAACTTTTTGAAAACTCTGATTCATTTGAAGAGTCAGAGCGTCATAAGCTTCAGCAGTGGGAGCCTGAGCTTTTAGATGATCAAAGAGGGTTGCAAGAATTGAGAGCATCTCGTCAAATTTGTTGTTCGGAACATCCACAATGTTCCAGCATGGCCTTAGGAGCTTGATAGGTACTTTTTGGATGATCAGGTTCATCTCATCTTTCTTCTGAATCTCCTTCTCTAGTCTCTGAATCTGTTTCTCATGGCGGACATGAGTTTGTTTGATGAGCTCGTTTGTGGCACCGACTAAATCATCATGAATGTTCAGCATCTTGGTGATGGTGTCGAGATAGTGATTGAGAGAGGCATCATACTTTTGTTCCACTTCCTCAATAGTGTGCTTTAGTCGAAGAGAGATAAGTTGATCAAGCTGGGCTTCCCTTTCAGCAGTAGTGGGTCCGGACTTGTTGGTTTCGGACAGGGAGTTCAGAATTGCATCGAGCTTGGAATCCAGACTATAAACCTTTTCATCAATCTTGGCATTTAGTCCGACCACAGAAGTTTCTGTCGCATCCACTTTCTTCATGGTATCAGAGACATTGTCTCGGAGTTCCAAATGGAAAAAGGATCAACGTAATTTCCAGCGAATGATCATGTGTCCGAGGTGGAAGTCTGGGACTTGTTTTTGTCATCATCTTGGTTTGGTGGAGGTTCGGAAGGGCCAGGCTGAGTTGTATCTGCATTGACTTGCTTGGGAGTAGATTATGTTTCAGCTTCGAGATGCGTTTGGACTTGATCATCGATTTTGATTTCTTCATCAACCGTCTCGGAAGAGGAAGTTGAGAGTCTAATATCAAAATCCGGCCTTGATGAGGATGGCTTTGATGGGAAGTGAAATGAGGAGAACAACTGAGGAGCAGCAATAGAAGCACCTTCATCATCGAACATGACTTCATCTGAAAGTTCTTCGTTTGGATCGGAGTGCAAACCGTCATGGTGTTGAGTCTTGGGAGGATTATCAGAGATGATGTTGTGTTGTGTTTCTCCGAAGGTAAACTCAAGATCAGCTATGTCATCAGCTGGAGCAACAATTGGTAAGTTGCTTTGAATAGATTTGTTTCTCATCGAAATGAGAGTTGCTTCAACTTGAGGCCTGGTGAGTTCTGGATGCCTCGTATGGGCCCTGTCAACAAAATCTTCCCAAAGGGGATCATTAGCATCTGGTCGTCCTGTACCCTTATGGGGTATCAGACCAGTTGAGGCACCTGAGGTTGGAGGGACTGCTCCAACCACAGAATGCATGGGGTCTGAGACAGGGATCTCAGACCGTGCTTGTGTTGATAGAATTCGGTTTTCCAAAGAGAAACGTGGGTTTGTTCCAGGGGTTGCAACGAACCTTGTTCAAACCCAGTAACATCTTTTTGAGAAGGTGAGGGTGGATTATGTAGTGACTCCCCGTGTGTGTGTGTGCTTGTGGTATTGAAACTCCGAAAGGGTACTTCGGAAGAGTGGGTAGGTGGCGTAAGAGGATGGCCTGAGTCAGCCAGAATGTCTGTAGTTCCTACCTGTTGAGAGGAGTAACTGACTTTGGTTCTCTTTTTGGCCTTTTGTTTTTTGGGAGAGGTCTTTCTATTGGCAGATTTCTTCTGCTTACCACCTGATGGAACAGCTTTGGCCATGTCCGAGATGGGCTCAATGGAGACAGGGGTGGATTGTGTAGGGCTATACACAATCGAAGTCTCCATATGTTGTTTCAAGTGCATGGACTCGGAAGGTAAGATGGATAGCATATGTTCTGGCAATCACCTAATAGGTCCGAAGAACGTTTGGTCCGGAAGGTGATAAGACTTGATAGTTTTAAAGGAGAGAAATACTTCTTTTGGAATTGTATCCACAGGAATTGGTTCGCACCTTTATTTGTACAACTGTTGGATGGTCAGAGCCCAAAATCTCAGAATCGAAATCTCATTAGGCTTGCGGTTGATGACAAACTTCTGAAAGTCTTGCCACAGGACTTCAGTGAGATCAACAACGTTGTTCTTCCCGAACAAAATAATGTATACCACATAGAGTCAATCCTTGCTTAAAGTGTCTATACCTCCATGCTTCCCAGACAAACCTCTAAGGATGAAATGCATGAGGACTATCCAAAGGCCTGAAACAGCAGATTTCTTGAACTTTTTGGTCTTGAATTCTTCAGTATACCCAATGTGGTTATGAAACATCTGGAACTCTTCAACTGATGGTTCTTGGACCTTGAAGCCTTCAAGATTTTCTGGAATTCCAATCGCTTTCAAGAACGTGGATTTATGAACAGGTACAATGCGATCACCTCTTATTCTGGTTTCAAGAACATCATTCTCGATTTTGATGCGATCAAAAGTTGTGTGAAGAAGATGAAGAGGGATCGGTGGGTCTGGAATCTTAGTGTGTGGAAATGAGATGGGATGATGAGCGATGAACTCAATGATAACCCGGGTGGACTCATCGTAGTCCATGGGGTTTAGTGAAAACAGTTGAGTCGTATCCCTTAGAAAGGGTTCAGTCGACAGTGATGATAACGATCCTTTGGAGGACTTCATTTTGGGAGCCGATTTGGTAACTTCAGAAGCAGGCTGAGAAACTTTGGGAGGAGATTGAGATGACGCCATTGTTACAGGTTTGAAGCTTGAAGAACATAGTTGCAGAGAGAAAAAGAAGGGTTTGAGCTTCTTGTGTGTGTAAATAGTAAAAGGGGTTTGATGAGGGTTTTTATAGGTTAAGGAAATGGGTCAGGTCAGAGACGTAATGATGAAACCCAAATAAGAATACGGACCGCATTTAATGTGTTGCCGAAAATGGGTTGAGTTGATGTAACACTGTAAATTTTCAAACAAAATTTTCATTTAAAAATCACATAATTTTCATAACACATTTCACAAAAATTCCATTTAATTAATTGACAAAACAATACTCCATAGTTATTTAATTAAAAATCTAGGATCCTCAAAACATGACTCTTTCTCTGGTGTGTACAATCAAGCGGGCGCCTTCCCGCGATCCTGATAAGAACCTGAAACACATAACACATAACACGGTAAACACGAAGCTTAGTGAGTTCCCCAAAATACCACATACAACACATTAGCCACTCGAGGCTATAACTCTGTAAGTTCCTCCGGTCAATGTGTCTCAGTGGGACCCTCCAGTCCCACAACTCTGATCGACCCTCCGGTCCTAACTTTGTGGACCCTCCGCTCCTAACTCTGTGGACCCTCCGGTCCTAACTCTGTAAGCTCTCAGTAATACACAACATAAATCACAAAGAAATAATGCAGGATATCGCAATACACAAATAAGCACATAAGACATCTCAGTCACACAAAAATACCACTCATGGTAAAGTATTGTGAGAAGACTCACCTCGGATGATGAACAGCCCCTATAAACGTTGCTGCCACGCACCGACCTCTAACTCTGAGCCAAACGCACAATTAACCTAATTAGGAACTAAATCCAATCTCTTACTCATTAGGTCCAAAGGCAGTCCACTAACCAGCCCATCCATAACCTAATACCAATTGGCCCATCAAGGCCCAATAATAAATGGGCTCTCCCGAGGCCCAACTCTCAAATCTAAGTGGAAAGCCCAACTCAAGGGCCCAAAGCACTTATATATAATCCTCTGGTCCAAAACTCTATTACACAAGCCCAAACTCCAGGCCCAACGCTTAAGGCCCAAAAATGAGACTTAGTCCAAAAGTCTACAGTGAGGTTACGCGGGGCGTACCTCCCTTGGTACACTCAGCGTACTCACGAATCCAGATTGGCCATCGGGGACACTGGGGCAGTATGCGGAGCGTACAGGAATTACGCTCAGCGTACTCCCCAGATTCACTCTTTCTACTCATTTGGTCTTAATCAGTTAAGACATTAACTCAAATCCCAGATCTGGAATCCTTAATGGCTCTTACTCCATAAAGTAAGTGACTTTAAGCCTTTGCATGGCTGATAAGGTGATAAACACACCAACAATCTCACTTTCTTAGCTCAAAATGCTCATAACTCATGCATGGCTCAATCTCAACATCCAAGACCTGATTTTTATGACACAACACCACTATATACACTCAAAGGGGTTGGTCATAGTCTCTGGAGCTCAATAACTCATAAAGTCTCCAACTTTGGGACAAAAACTCTAAAATACTCCACTATGATGCACAAATCAAAAGAGTGAGAAAGGTTGAAGCTTTATACCTCTATATGATGCTTCCAACATAGATATGCTCAGATCCAAGGGCTTGGACTCTCACTCCTACTTCTCTAAAGCTTCTTCTTTACTCCAAGAACACACATAGCAAGTCATCACCCCACTAGATCCACATAAGAAAGCTACCAAGATTCAAACTTTATGCTTTCTGGAGCTAGATCAATATGATTAGGGCTTGGATCCACAAGCTCCAAGCCAAGAAATGCTTCCTCAAGGAACTCCTTCTTCCACAATAAGCACCAAAAACTTCACTAAATCACCAAAAAACTCAAGAATCACTCCAATGGAGGCTTAGGGTCGATTTCTAGGGTTTAGAGGAATGGAGGCTGAAGATATTAGGGTTAGATTATGAGATAAAGAGCTTAAATAGGGTCCAAGACCCTAAAATAGGGTTCAGGTCTGATTGGCGTACGCCCAACGTACATATGGTACGCCCAGCGTATTCCGAACAATATTCGCGACCATCCTGGTCAGTACGCCCAACGTACTGCCTTCTTCACTAGTACGCCCCGCGTACTCTTTGTGTACGCCCAACGTACTCGGCTAACCCTGAAACCACGAAACTTCCGAAGGCCATAACTTCTTCGTTATAAATCCGTTTCCGACGATCCTTATATCCACGAAAAGGTAAAGAGAAGCCCCAGACTTCTATCAACTTTATTCCTCATGAATCACACTCGAACTCATATCCAAATTCATGAAAAGCCCGCACCAGCGCCTTTAACAATACATTTGGGCTCTAAAGCACAAACCGAACTCTTTTATCACACAACCTACCTTACCCACATCCCAAAAAGGGCCTAAACCTTTCTCCTTCAAAGCCTCAAAACCTTCTCATACTCGGATTAAGGCCCACGGGCCTTAAATCACAAAACAATCCGGAATAGGATGTTACAATTCTCCCCCACTTAAATTAGATTTCGCCCTCGAAATCGTTCTTTATCTTCACATAAATCGAAACAAATAACCCGAGAAGCACAACTGGAAAATCTCTTAACATTCAACGATCCCTCTCCCAAGACATCCGAAACCAAATAGAAATTCCCAAGCCGAAGAAGGACGGACCCATTTTCCATGGAAGTACCTGCTCTAACTCTCCAAAACTTGAAACTATAGTGGTCTGTCTCCCAGACAGTCCGCCCATGCAGAATATCACCCTGATAATCGCTCATCGAATAACATACTCAGATAAAACACTTCCAACTCTGAGTACCAGGTCAGCTCCCGACCCAACGGTTAAACCTCCAAGGGCTACCCCTTGCACACCCAATAAAATGACTTTACAATCCTCATTTTCACAATAGCTATCTCAGCCCATCATATGACACACAAAGTCACGAAGTTCGCTTTACCTCAAGAGAATACTTCAACCCATCTGGTGCCACCTCACCTCCGGCCTCTATCGTCTACCACTTACTAGTTCCATGCGTCTCGTGGTCCTTCCCAACCAACGAACCGACCCACTCGGGTCTAAAAACATCATACGGAACCCATTACCACCCAGAATGAGATCCATCTGAAATCCGGAATCTCATTCTGCCTACCCAATGCTCAAAAAGAGCCAAACTCGAACTCGAGAGTCTGGCTCAACAGCAGAATTGGAACCACTTATATCCAATCTGATAGTCAACTCAAAACCCGAGATCCGCGAATTTTTGTATACATTACTTCTCAAATCCCTTCCGATTAATGACAACCCCTCCGTAAAATCGTGATATAACGGTCCCCGACCATCACGGAGACCCCAGTCTTGCCCCTGGTCCGGCCACCAGGTTCCCGAAGACTCAAGTGGTAAGGCTACCCAAGCCTAGGAACTCCTCTGCGTCATACTCTGACTAGTGAATACCACAGCTCTCCGCTGAGTAGTATTATATCTTATGGACTACTGAGTGTTACGGTTTCCCCCCGTAGTCTTAGAGCGCTCCTTTATTGACTCATGAATGCTACGGCTCCCCACAGACTTACGACACCCTCTCACTGGCTTGTGAATGCTATGGCTCCCCGCAGTATCACAACACTCTCTCACTAACCAGTGAATACTACGGCTCCCCGCAGTATCACGACACTCTCTCGTTGAATAGAGAATACTACGGCTCCCCGCAGTATCACAGCACTCTCCCGCTATTCGGTGAATACTACGGTTCCCCGCAGTATCACGACACTCTCTCCCACTGACTCACCATGGGCTCACTCCATGGTTTCTCCTGATAATCCCAAGCGATTACTCCCACCCGGATTCACTTGCTCTCTTATCACCCCATAATCTCATTATCAAGTCATCACTAAACTGAGTTCACTAACTCATGCTCTGCAGCTCATCATAGATAGGTGCTTACACCCACCCAGCATATACACAACCACTCCTGATGTAAATTATCATAGGCAAGGCACTAGTCTCAGCACAGATACACCCTTAGACAGTCCAACTCCAGCGACAATTAACTATTGGGTTCCCGATGGAACAAAAATCACTCGGGTACCTCGGTACACCATTACAGCATCTCACAATGTCTTGCCTCCACCACTGATCTTCCACTTACGCAACTCGAAACCTTGAAATATTCTCATCTCACAAACTAAAACACGGAGGAATCATCAACGACGGAAAACACGTTGACGAAAATCTGAAGCTCCACCCTCTATTGATCACTTCCCATATGAAACTACTCATACCGACTTTGAAATTGGTTGACAATACAACTGCTGCCCGCTCTTGGAGTATAGATCACAATCTATACCTATACCCGCTAATCTCATCTATCGCATCCTGACTCAGCGACTCAACCGCCTCGAACTCAACGTTTGCAAACCCGAAAAATACCTGGTCATAATAAATTCTATGAACAACGGCCACCTGCCATGGATTCATTCATCCTTTCATAAGCACATACACATACATCATCTTGCCTTGAACCTCGCCTCTTCCACCAATTACCCAAGTCTCATGTCCGCACCGCAGATCTCCATATCTGGTTCTCTACCCGCACTTTGAACAATCGCTGATCCTCCCAATAGAATACCCAGTTCTCCCCCACTCAGGGTTCGAACCATCACCAATTGGTATACCCACAATCTACTCCAGACTGTTTTACTAGGTACATCACTTGACTCTTGGAACGTACCACGTAATCACTCAATGATCTTCCCAATAAAACCGACTAACTCCCAATACTCCACGACTCAGACAAAAATCTCGGAATTCTCCCAACGTGACTGCCTCTAGTCATCTCGAAGCCTCAGACCGACACACTGTCGGATACCCTAACTGTTCTGAATTAATCCTGACCCTCGGTTCGGAAATAATGCACTATCAGGCACCTCGTCTCTAACTCCTCGACCAGCCTCCCACCACGGAAATCATCATAAAGCAAGAGACCTCACTCTCACAGTCGATACATAATGTAGACAACGAGGGCCACCGCCCCGATATACTC
Source organism: Lactuca virosa (assembly GCF_052849685.1). Lineage (NCBI taxonomy): Eukaryota > Viridiplantae > Streptophyta > Magnoliopsida > Asterales > Asteraceae > Lactuca > Lactuca virosa. The sequence continues at coordinate 4,169,029 of NC_136434.1, forward strand.
CTCTTGATCACCTGGAACTGCTGCTAAAAGTATGCCTCCCTCAATAAGGCACCTCCTTGTTCTCTTCCATCTTAGTTCCACTAATGACTCTCTCATGGTATGAAAATACCTCGCAGCAAACATACTAACCAAATACTCTGGCGAAAAGGTTGCAACCCTATGCTACCCCATGGGTTTACCTCCAAACTCTGAAACCGGAAACTCGTTATCTCTTTTGCTTCTCCCCGAACACGGGGACATCGTAACTCTTGTCACAGAAGGTGACAATCTATCGGTCAATTGCTCAACTCATACCGCGATCCTCCAATAAGCATCATCTCTACTCATCTCTGAGTCTTGCGACTCCAACTGGTATCTCACCAAAAATCTCTCGGAAGCTAACTTGATTTTCCCTCTCAAGGTATGCTCCAATGAAACTCGCTCGACAGGGCCCTCTGGCCCGACACTCTATCACATCTGATCTCAATCTAATCAATCACAACGGGATAACTGGTAAAACCAGAAGCACTAACCGACACGAACCATGGTACTCGAACCATGTGATCACCTCTCAATTTTCTACGAATCATGGTACTCGAACCATGTTATCTCCTCTCAATCTGCTACTTAGAACCTCTGGTATTCTCCCTGTTTTGAGTACGGGTCCTCTGCTTTTAGTAGTACGGGCCCATACTACCTGCCACATCTACCCATACTTTCCACACGGACCAATCCCAGAGCTCCTAAGTAGCTACTCAACCTTCTCGATCACCAATCCCGTTAAAACCGGTCGCTCCCCAGCGAATACTCTCCTCTATCAGCGTACTCAACTGACTAAGGTCACCCCCTAGGCTCTTCCTAGGTTCTCTCAATTCTCTGTCATCGGCTGCTGAAGAACTCCTTATGACGCCAACCATCTACCTACTGAATATCTTCATATTTACTTGGTAGCTGACTCCCATCACCAAGAGTTCCACATAGCACGAAGCAAGCATCATTCAGGCATCGAGTAATCTCTACTAAAACGTAAAACCACTCTAGGTTACAACTCCACTTGCTCTACTCACACTCAAGAGATATCACCGAACTCAAGCAACTCTGACCCTCGCGGGTATCTAAATACTCTCTCGGTAGGCTCCTCCAATGCTCATCTAGGTATCTCTCCTAGATTACTCCTTTACTCAGAGTTCTCTCTCTAGGGGACTCCTGCTAGATACTCTTACTCAGCACATACTAAAAAGCACATCACAGATAGCAGCATCTCTTAGGCTAAGGCATCACAAATCAGGCCACTCTAGTCCTAAAATATGAAATTCCTAGCCCATCCTCTAGCACGCATAATATCACATAAAATATCTCATAACATAAAAGTAGGGGTATTTTGGGAAATCACCGTCCGGGCTCTGGCTGATTGTACACACTGCTCCTTCTTGTTTTTCTATTAGAAACTCTTACTCATTTTTAGAAAAATTATTTCCTTTGAAAATATCTCTCAAATCCTTAGTTTGACTCCAGATTTACCCGAAGGTGCATCCGAATCCCTCAAACCAAGGCTCTGATACCAACTTGTAACACCATAAATTTTCAAACAAACATTTCATTTAAAATTCACATAATTCTCATAACACATTTCACAAAAATTCCATTTAATTAATTGACAAAACAGAACTCCATAATTATTTAATTAACAATCCAGGATCCTCAAAACATGACTCTTTCTTTGGTGTGTACAATCAAGTCGGCGCCTTCCCGCGATCCTGATAAGAACCTGAAACACATAACACATAACACGGTAAGCACGAAGCTTAGTGAGTTCCCCAAAATACCACATACAACACATTACCCACTCAAGGCTATAACTCTGTAAGACCCTCCGGTCAATGTGTCTCAGTGGGACCCTCCAGTCCCACAACTCTGATGGACCCTCCGGTCCTAACTTTGTGGACCCTCCACTCCTAACTCTATAAGCTCTGTGTAATACACAACATAAATCACAAAGAAATAATGCAGGATATCACAATACACAAATAAGCACATAAGACATCTCAGTCACACAAAAATACCACTCATGGTAAAGTATTGTGAGAAGACTCACCTCAGATGATGAACAGCCCCTATAAACGCTGTTGCCACTCACCGGCCTCTAACTCTAAGCCAAACCCACAATTAACCTAATTAGGAACTAAATCCAATCTCTTAATCATTAGTTCCAAAGGCAGTCCACTAACCAGCCCATCCATAACCTAATACCCATTGGCCCATCAAGGCCCAATAATAAATGGGCTCTCCCGAGGCCCAACTCTCAAATCTAAGTGGCAAGCCCAACTCAAGGGCCCAAAGAATTTATATATAATCCTCTGGTCCAAAACTTTATTACACAAGCCCAAACTCCAGTCCCAACGCTCAAGGCCCAAAAATGAGACTTAGTCCAAAAGTCCACAGTGAGGTTACGCGGGGCGTACCTCCCTTGGTACGCTCAGCGTACTCACGAATCCAGATTGGCCATCGGGGACACTGGGGCAGTACGCAGGGCGTACAGGAATTACGCTCAGCGTACTCCCCAGATTCACTCTTTCTACTCATTTGGTCTAAATCAGTTAAGACATTAACTCAAATCCCAGATCCGGACTCCTTAATGGCTCTTACTCCATAAAGTCAGTGACTTTAAGCCTTTGCATGGCTGATAAGGTGACAAACACACCAAAAATCTCACTTTCTTAGCTCAAAATGCTCATAACTCATGCATGGCTCAATCTCAACATCCAAGACCTGATTTTATGACACAACACCACTATATACACTCAAAGGGGTTGGTCATAGTCTCTAGAGCTCAATAACTCATAAAGTCTCCAACTTTGGGACAAAAACCCAAAAATACTCCACTATGATGCACAAATCAAAAGAGTGAGAAAGGTTGAAGCTTTATACCTCTATATGATGCTTCCAACATAGATATGCTCAGATCCAAGGGCTTGGACTCTCACCCCTTCTTCTCTAAAGCTTCTTCTTTGCTCCAAGAACACATATAGCACGTCATAACCCCACTAGATCCACATAAGAAAGCTACCAAGATTCAAACTTTATGCTTTCTGGTGCTAGATCAATATGATTAGGGCTTGGATCCACAAGCTCCAAGCCAAGAAATGCTTCCTCAAGGAACTCCTTCTTCCACAATAAGCACCAAAAACTTCACTAAATCACCAAAAAGCTAAGAATCACTCCAATGGAGGCTTAGGGTCTATTTCTAGGGTTTAGAGGAATGGAGGCTGAAGATATTATGGTTAGGTTATGAGATAAGGAGCTTAAATAGGGTCCAAGACCCTAAAATAGGGTTCAGGTCTGATTGGCGTACGCCCAACGTACATATGGTACGCCCAGCGTATTCTGAAACAACATTCGCGACCATCCTGGTCAGTACGCCCAGCATACTCCAAAGTACGCCCAACGTACTGCCTTCTTCACTAGTACGCCCCGCGTACTCTTTGTGTACGCCTAGCGTACTCGGCTAACCCTGAAACCACGAAACTTCTGAAGGCCATAACTTCTTCGTCATAAATCTGTTTCCGGCGATCCTTATATCTACGAAAAGGTAAAGAGAAGCCCCACACTTCTATCAACTTTATTCCTCATGAAGCCCACTCGAACTCATATCCAAATTCATGAAAAGACCGCACCAGCGCCTTTAACAATACATTTGGGCTCTAAAGCACAAACCGAACTCTTTTATCACACAACCTACCTTACCCACATCCCAAAAAGGTCCTAAAACTTTCTCCTTCAAAGCCTCAAAACCTTCTCATACTCGGATTAAGGCCCACGGGCCTTAAATCACAAAACAATCCGGAATAGGATGTTACAGTTGACCTGCAACGGCAAAGGTAATTGTGACGTGATGTGTAGAATAGAAACTGTCACTTTAGTGATGTGATGTCTAATTATATGGATATGTGTGCAAAAAGTGGTGTGGTTTTCTAATATTAAGGATAATCATCATTGAAAAAAGTAACCGTTTGGATTATTAGGATAAGATCGTTTCAAAAAATGACTCAAAACCTTTTGGACTTCTGAACAAGTTGATCTCGGAGTAAAGAGAGACTCCGAGATGATTTTTGAAAATGATCTCAGAGCACGAAGGGTCCGAGATGGGTTTTATGAAGTGATTACGGAGCACAAGGTTCCAAGATGAAGAGTCATAAGATGCTTCCAAGGTTAGAATGAAAAGCTCTAGTACATAATATAGAGTACGAGATTTCACGGTCTCGGACTGAATATTAGAGGTAAGAGATAGGAAGATCTTAGTGGACTTATGTTAAACAGATTTTGAGACTCTGAGACAAGAAGGATCTGATCTCGGACTAAGAATGTCAGTTCAATACCGTTCCGGACTGGAATTCCGAGATGATCTTCTTAATTACTTATGAAGTAAGTTCCGAGGTGAGATAAATACCAATGTGATTATATTGGTCATGCACTCCATATGATGAAGTGAGTTGTACAACTTAGAACTACAAAAGGTGGTTAGACAAAAAAGACACATAAAATGATCATATTTATTCCGAGAGGCAACAGTCCCAAGACGAGAGAAAATTTGACTCCGGAACTATTTTACTTCCTGATGTTGCCATTAGAGAGTACATACCTCTTGAAAGAACTGAGGATTGGGCATCATCATACCCATTTTGTTCAGAAAACCATTGAATTTGGTTTCGTCTAATGCCTTGGTAAAGATATCAGCAATCTCATCGTCAGATGGAACAAAAATAAGTTCGATGTTACCATTTAAAACATGATCTTTAATAAAATGGTATCGTATGTCAATGTGCTTCATCATAGAGTGTTGAATTAGATTGTGTGAAATTGCAATGACACTTTGCGAATCACAATAGATTGGGATTTGTTGAAACCAGTAACCATAGTCCAAGAGCTATGATTTCATCCAAAGAACTTGAGATGTGCAGCTAGCAGCAGCAATGTATTCCGCTTCAGCTGTTGAGAGTGCAATGCAGTTATGATTCTTAGATGACCAGGTGACCAATCGACCACCCAAAAATTGACAGCCACCAGATGTGCTTTTTCTGTCCAATTGAAGACCGCCATAGTTCGAATCGGAATATGCTTGAAGGAGGAAACTCTCATTTGCTGGGTACCAGATTCTGAGATTCTTTGTACCTTTGAGGTATCGGAATATTTGCTTAACAACCAAGAGATGAGACATCTTTGGATTAGCTTGAAATCTGGCACACAAGCATGTTGAGAACATGATGTCCGGACGACTTGCTTTAAGGTAGAGTAATGATCCAATCACTTATCTGTACTTCTTTTCATCAACAGAAACACCTGAAGGGTCTGAAAAGATCTTGTGTCCGAATCCCATAGGTACCTTTGTTGAGGCACATGTGTCCATTGAATATTTCTTGAGAAGTTCTGAGTAGGGGTGAGCAAAAACCGAACCGATAAAAGAAAAACCGCTATAAACCGCAACCGAAAAACCAAAATCGACACAAAAACCGATGGTGCGGATTTTATTTTTTTGAAAAAACCGAATTTATTGGTGCGGTGCGATTTTTGTCTAGAAACCGGACCACCAATACCGAACCGCACCGCAAGCTTATTAACAATAAAATAAAACACTAATTTATATTATACAATTATACATATTATTTAAAAAACTAATAAATTCTAATTTATACATATATTATATATTGAACTTGATGGTAATTAGTAATTAGGTATTAGGTTTAATATGTGAGTTTGTCAGTTTGTGTTTGTGACTTAATGATTAAGTGTAAAGTGTAAATACTATGTGGGCTACAACTTGCAAGCTTGTAACTTTTAAGCACAAATTGAATAAAAAAATGAGCTTGGGAATATGAGTTGCAAATTAAGTGATCAAGTAAACAACATAAAAAACTCAAAATTACAGCTTCTAAATGTGAGGAAACGAAATGACAGCATGTCATACAATCATAAATCTTCACATGAACACCACAGTTAAACAAAATCATATCGGTGAACATAAAAATCGCACCAAATGCTTGACTCCGTTTAAAACCGACACTGAACTGGTACAAACCGAAACCACACTCAAAAACTGCAAAACCAAACCATTGAAAAAACGCACCCAACAGTTTCTAGAATTCAAAAACTGCACCTTGCGGTTTGCGGTTCGGTTTGGGCCTAAAACCACACCGAACCGCACCATGCTCACCCCTAGTTCTAAGATGTACTTTTCTTGATAAATAAAGATTCCTCGATTGCTTTGTTTAATTTGGAGACCAAGGAAGAAACTTAATTCACGATTCATACTCATTTGGAATCGATTGACCATCTGTTTGGCAAAGTCAGCAACCATTGATGAATCCTTGGATCCAAAAATGATGTCGTCAACATAAATTTGGACAAGCATGATATGTTTTCCATTTAACCTTCGGTACAGGGTAGGATCGAGAATACCTATTTGAAAACCTGAACTCTTGAGGAAGTCGGTGAGAGTCTCGTACCAGACGCGATGAGCTTGCTTGAGGCCATAAACAGCTTTTTGGAGTTTGTAGCAGTAGTTCGGATATGAGAGATTGATAAAATCGAGAGGCTGTTGGAGATATACTTCAGTATCAAGTTCACCATTTAGAAAAGCACTTTTGATGTCCATCTGGTAAATCTTAAAGCCTTTGTGAGCAACATAAGCAAGGAAGATTTTGATGGCTTCAAGACGGGAAACAGGAGCAAAGGTCTCATCGTTGTCAAGTCCTTCGATCTGTGTGAATCCTTTGGCCACCAATCTTGCTTTATTCCGAGTGATAACTCATGCGTCATCTAGTTTGTTCCGAAACACCCATCTAGTACCAACAATGGGATGATTCTGAGGAGGAGGGACAAGAGTCCAAACTTCATTTCTATCGAATTCTGCCAATTCTTCATGCATGGCTGTAATCCAATCAGCATGATCTAATGCTTCTTTGATGGATTTGGGTTCAACCATTGAGATAAATGCCGAGAAATGACATTCATTTTGAACACTTGTGGTAGAACGAGTTTGTACACCGGCGTTTGGATTTCCAATAACTTGGTTCGGAGGATGATCCTTAGTCCAAATATGTAGTCTTGGAAGCTCTTGTGCATCAGATGATCATATATCAACAATGGGGTTGTGTTGCTCCCCCTGAACTATTTGAAATTGTGGATGATGCTCCCCCTGAACTTCTGAACCAGATAGGTTGACATCGTCTTCAGGTATGAAATCAAATAAATTTGCATCATCATCGTTGTTGATAGGATTGGAGTCAAATTCAGCAGCTGCATCTTGGAATCCATCCACATTTGATTCAGGGGAAGGTTGACCATTCTCCCCCTCAACCTCAGAAAATTGAAACGGTTCGGAATCAAATGGAGGGAAACTGGGTGTCGGACCTGAAACATTTTGGGAAACCGGAGCTTCGGTTGATGAGGTTTGTCTTGTTCGAGATTTCGAATCAAGAGCTATTTCTGAAGATCTGAACAGGGTTTCAAAGTCAACTTCATAGATCGTTTGCTGGTTCGGACATCCTGGCGTTGGAGCATCGGACTCCAAGATGTGGGTTGTGACATGGGTTGGGCCCGAATTCCAAACGAAGTTGTCATCAAAGGTGACATCAAAGCTTTCTTCTAGAACACGAGTTCGGCGATTAAGAACTCGATAAGCCTTTGATTTTGCAGAGTAGCCAAGAAAGATTGCTTCATCAGCTTTGGGTTGGAACTTTGTAAGTTGATCGTGATTGTTTTTGATGAAGCATCTACATCCAAAAACGTGAAGAAAAGAGATACTTGGCTTCCGACCGTTCATGGCTTCATACGGTGTGTTATTGAGGCGTCGATTGATAATATTCCTATTCTGAGTGAAGCATGCAGTTGAAACAGCTTCGGCCCAAAGATAGAGTGGAATATTTGCAAACTTGAGCATGGATCGAGCAGCTTCAACAAGTGTTCTGTTGCGTTGTTCAACTACAATGTTCTGTTGTGGAGTGTATGGAGCAGAGAAGTTGTGGTCAGTACCCTTCTCGATGAGGAAGTTCTCAATGGTGGCATTAGTGAACTCCGAACCATTGTCACTTCGGATTCGCCTTACTGGAAGTTTGATGAGAACTTTAATTCCTTTGATAAAGTTGATGACTTCTGAGGTTGTTTCTGACTTGAGCCTTAGGAAGAAGACCTAGGTGAACCTAGTAAAATCATCCACAATCACAAGAATGTATTTTTTGTGATGCAAACTCTGTACTGTTGAGGGTCCACACATATCAATGTGCAGAAGTTATAACGGCTCCGAGATAGATTTTTTAATGATAATGGGATGACCCTTCTTCGATTGCTCTGCACACTCACATGCAGCACATAAATGATCATTTTCGAACTTGAGGAGTGGCGAACCTCTTGCCATCTCACCGGAAACAAGATCATTCATATATCTAAAGTTCAGATGAGCAAGCCTTTTATGCCATAACCAACTGACGTCGGGAACAACTTTTGAGAGTAAGCAGAGTTGCGGCTTGCCAATGATCATGTTGATGTCAAGAGGATACATGTTCTTGTTGCGATTTGACTTGATCAAACATTCCTTCCGGTCTTCTGACATGACATAGCTGTGTTTCTTACAGAATTCAACTCGTTGATTCGCATCAGTGAGTTGTGCCACACTTATCAAATTATGCTTTAAATCAGCTACAAGAACATGTATCCTCTTGACATGTTTGGAATACTAGAGTGGGATTCCGGGGTCCGATTCAGGTCCAGGTTTGTCAGAGGCGGAAGATGCGTGGAATTGGGACACTTGACAACTATAGGCTGAAACTCAGGAATTAATGATGCAAATTGGTCAGAAGTCTCAAGAAGGGGTGACAAAGGCGAGAAAGGGTGTCCGAATGTTTGTGGTTCGGAATGTCTCCCATAAAAGTTAGGTTTTGCAACTCCTTCAAGGGACGAGCAATAGGTTTCGGAAACTCGCTTCCGATACCAGGAGCTTTTGACCAAGGATGAAGAAATTGTGAGTCATCCGTTCATTTGCTTCAAGAATGTCAATAGAATTATGCAAAGCATCTATTTTAGCATTGAGATGTTTGTTGTCAGAAATTAAAACATTTCTTTCAGAATAAGTGATTTCACATCTGTCTTTAAGAATGATACATTCATCTTTTGGCATTACAAGCTCTCGTTCTAAAGACTCTATTTTTAACTTCTTATCCTCGAAACGTAATCTAAGACGACTTAATTTACTCTCCATCTTCTCACTGGCTTCTATGGATGATTCATAGGCTTTGTAATGATGTTCATATCTGATTGAATCTGGGTTAGATATGGTTCGCAAAGAGACAAATCAAAGTTATTATCAGTAATCATAAATCTTACCAGTTGAACGATGCTTGTACTGGGTGGATCGTTGGTAGCCATGTAGCAGTAGTTTGGCTCAGCATCTTCATAGTCTCCTTCTGCTCCAAATTAATAGTAGCCTTCATCACATTCAATTGTCTCTCTAGCCATGAAGCACATGTTTATGCCAGTGCTCACGTCGTCATCATCTCCAGAAGACCAATATCCTTCCACATCCCTTGATACAGTTGTAACAAAAGCGTTTTCACTCTCTGCCATTTCTTGAGCTCGACGTGTATAGTAAGTAGTGTCCTCGATCTTGGGTTTCTATGGGACTTCAGCTAAGCAGTCTTTGGAAAAATGGTTTGCATGACCACATTTGTGACATACAATCTTGGTTTTGTCTGACTTCGGAGTCTGTAAAGATTCTGAGGTGTGATTTGGTGTAGGAAGGTTAGGTTTGTAAGCTGGTGGGTTTTCTGAATGTTTTTTTTTAATGGTTGAGGGTTATTTTGGTAAGGATCCTGGAAATGGTTGTGATATGGCTTGTTAAAAGGACAATTGTATTTCATGGAAAGCAAAGCAAACTCTTGTTGGAATTGGAGTTCGGAGTCCATTTCTTGAGGGTTAAGGCCACCATTTAATTGATAGTTGCTGTTGGTAGAAGTTGGTATGGTTGAATGTGAGGGTTAAATAGGTGGGATATATGGAACAACAGCTGTGAAGGGGTCCGAGACAGCGAGGTTTGGAATCTGAGGATCGTAAGAACTAACAAGGGCTAAAGGACCTCCTGTGAGTTCTCGTAGAGTTTGTGCAACATTTGATTCATGACCTTGAAGCTCATCGAACAGTGGATAGAGCTTCAGCTTTTTCAGAGATCTATTACTTTGAAGACACGATTTCACATTTCACCAGCCCTTTCCGAGAGTGTTAATGAACTTGAGGTTGTATTCAAGTGGGGTTCAGACTATCCCATGAGCTTTCATGTTGTTGATGACGATTCGGTATCTGTTTGAAGCTGAGGCAATAGATTCACCAGGAGTTGTAGTGAAGGTGTCGAACTCGTTGACAACTGAGGTTAGACGCTTATCCTTCATGTTCTCTAATCCCTCGAACAGGTCTTGAAGTGAGTCCCAAATCTCATTAGCAGATTTGCACAGTTTAATGTGCTCAAAGAGAGAAGGTAGAACACCAAACACCATTTCCGAAAAAGACAACTTGATCTGCATGCAGCTTTTCAATGTCATCAGCAGTGAGAGGTGCTTGACGCTATTCATCTTGTCCCATGAGAGTTGCAACAACATCTCTAACAATTGTTCAAACTGGGACATGTGGACCTTCTTTAACGGCTCTCCAAATAGCTTCACCCTTTTCTTTACCAAGTAAAAATCTTTCCATTCTGACTTTCAAGTAATCATACTCTTCAACAACTAGCAGTGGGCACGAGTAGGGCAACCCATGCTATTTGCTACTTGCATTGAATACATTTGTTGAGAATTAGAAGCAGCCACTGAAGTTAAGATATCTTGAGCAAAAGTGGTATATAGAAGAACTTTTATCTTGAACAAAGAAATGATCGAAATACCAAGGTAATCTCGAATTAAATATAATCTGTTCTTATGGATTCAAAGGACAACCACTCAAGCTCTGATACCAATTGTGAGAACAAAGATCTGATTGCGCATGGAAAAGGTTCGAAAATTCAAACCGTGAGTTAATGCTTAAGATCAATGTCTGCTTCTGATTAAGTGTTCCAGTCAAGTCTGGCAAGACCAGTTGAGACTGAAGATGAGAATCAACAAAGTACTTCAAGTATTAAATATGGAACAATGCGTATAATCAAGGTAAAGACAATAAATGAACAAGTAGAATGTTTGAAAGAGTTTGATTTGAGAGAAAAGTGAAAGTGAAGTAAATTCAAATATAACTATCTTTGGAGCAAAAATTTGTCTACTATTCTTGTCATTAATCACTCCTTATATAGGAAAAGTAGGTACAACGTACAGACCAAAATTCATAAAAAGGACTGGATAACCAAGTTACTTATGACACTCTGATTATCCCAATTGACAAAAAGACTAAGTCCTATGTAAGGTTACATCAAGTAAAAGACAATAATAATTAATGCACAGACGGATAAACTATCTCGGATCATCTGTTCATCTTGTACCACAAACTCTACTCCGGACTTCAACTTCCATCTCTAACCACAAGCTTATCTCGTACCTCAACACACTTCAGACTCAAGACTGACTTCAGAATTCCAAGGGTTAGAGATTGCTAGAGGTTCACTTTCAGGCTCCAATAATATCCCCCTAACTGAACTTAGCAATCCAGTCAGCTTAGTTCGAGTCTTCCTTGATAAACACATACACCCTATACAACCAATCTCTCACTTCGATGTACCACTGCAACTGACTTACGAACATTGCCTTCACATGCTCTGGTGCGTCGGACTTTGATGCACTATTGATAAACTTCCGAAGGGCCTTGGTGGGAACCAAATGTTTGTCAAGGACTCGGAAGAATTCCTTCTTGTTTGTTCTTCTTTGAAGATAGACAAATCCTAGCACTGATTCATCAATGGGTCCCTTTGCCAATATATCTGCTTCTAGCAGCTTGAAATCAATCTTGGCTAAGTATTTCTTGGTTCCGAATAGATGAGCCAGTTCAAAGTCGCACCGGAAAAATTCAGCTACATAGTCTTTGGGTAAGCTCAAAGCAGTGTGGTAAGCTCCCATGCTAAGATCATCAACTTGGTGACTTCTGAAATGAGAAACAATCATCAGGATGTCATTTGAATTGATTACAGGAAAGTCAGCGTCAGTGATGGTTTTTTGAGTTGGTTTGTTTCGGAAGATATGGTATCAGAACAAGACACAATTCAGTTCGAACTTGGTTAGGATTTTCCTTCCGAACCCAGAAATTTTAGTGATCCTTTTTCGAGACCAGACTTATTTTTGGGAAAGTGCATTCTTGGAGTAAAAGGTCTTTAATATGTCACGTTAAGTTCTGATGATCATCTGTGGATCATCTTCAGGGTGGAGAGGAGCGAACTTTGTGTAGAACTTGCTGTAAGGAGAGAGAGCTAGATCAATCTGGTCCGAGTCTTGGTTGGGAAGATCATAGTACATGAAAGGCACTATGTTCACATCATGTAAGATCCCTTCTCTACAAAGAGGAGAAAGCCCTAACATCGGATGAGGATTGTCATCTTTGAAGGATTGAATCCGGATGCTTTCCTTAAGGGCTTGGTTTATTTCTTCTTGGGACCAACCACTTCTCTCTTTCAATGGAGTTTTGGAGTGAGGAAATTCTGAGATGGGCTTCTTTCCCTTATCTTGCTTTTTATGGAGGATGAAGAGAATGTGTTCCATGTTCTCATTTAGAGCAATTTTCGGAGGGGAGGAAATCAAAGGCTCTTCCGAATATCATCAGGCTTCCGAAGAGGAGAGCCTTCATCGATAGGAGCAATCGTGGGCGAAGGGATCAGAGACATAATTGATGTGGTGGCTCGGAAGGCGTCAACCGCTAGTTTGGTTTTAGCCTTTGCCATTTCTTGGCTTCTATGAAGTACATCGGCCAGAGTTGATGGCCATGATACTGCTGTCCAAATCCTTTGCTCTTCCTCAGAGAGCACCTTGGCTGGAAACATTTTCGGGGCAGGAAGCCCTATGATGGCATTGGTAACATACATATCCTCATCATCATCATCAACATCATCATTACCACCTGGAGAACCTGAAATAATTTGCAAGGAATCATCAGAGTTTTCATCTCGGAATCTGAACTCCGAGACAGGTTTCCAGGTTTGAGTTCTCCAGCTAGGTCCTTCTCCCCCTCTTGCAACGGAGGACCCTGCAACTGGTGCAAGAAACGTAGAGGATTTGAGATCCGAGAATTTGTCAAACACTTTTTGAAAACTCTGATTCATCTCAAGAGTCTGAGCATCATAAGCTTCAGCTATGGGAGCCTAAGCTTTTAGATGATCGAAGAGGGTTGCAAGAATTGAGAGCATCTCATCAAATTTGTTGTTCGGAACATCCACGATGTTCCAGCATGCCCTGAGGAGCTTGATAAGATCTTGTTGGATGATCAGGTTTATCTCATCTTTCTTCTGAACCTCCTTCTCTATTCTTTGAATCTATTTCTCATGGCGGACATGAGTTTGTTTGATGAGCTCGTTTGTGGCAGCGACTAAATCATCATGAACGTTTAGCATCTTGGTTATGGTTTCGAGATAGTGATCGAGAGAGACATCATACTTTTGTTCCACTTCCTCAATAGTGTGCTTTAGTCGAAGAGAGATAAGTTGATCAAGTTGGGCTTCCCTTTCAGCAGTAATGTGTCCGGACTTGTTGGTTTCGGACAGGGAGTTCAGAATTGCATCGAGCTTGGAATCCAGACCATAAACCTTTTCATCAATCTTGGCATTTAGTTCGGCCTCAGAAGTTTCTATCGCATCCACTTTCTTCATGGTATCAGTGACATTGTCTCGGAGTTCTAAAGGGCAAAAGGATCAACGTAATTTCCAGCGGATGATCTTGTGTCCGAGGTGGAAGTCCGGGACTTTTTTTTGTCATCATCTTGGTTTGGTGGCGGTTCGGAAGGGCCAGGCTGAGTTGTATCCGCATTAACTTGCTTGGGAGTAGATTATGTTTCAGCTTCGAGATGCGTTTGGACTTGATCATCGATTTTAATTTCTTCATCAACCGGCTCGGAAGAGGAAGATGAGAGTCTGAAATCAAAATACGGCCTTGATGAGGATGGCTTTGATGGTAAGTGAAATGAGGAGAATAGCTGAGGAGCAGCAATAGAAGCACCTTCATCATCGAACATGACTTCATCTGAAAAGTTCTTCGTTTGGATCAAAGTGCAAACCGTCATGGTGTTGAGTCTTGGGAGGATTGTCACAGATGATGTTGTGATGTGTTTCTCCGGAGGCAAACTCAAGATCATCTATGTCTTCAGCTGGAGCAACAAATGGTAAGTTGCTTTGAATAGCTCTGTTTTTCATCAAAACAAGAGTTTTCGAAAACGGCAAAGGGTTTTGATGCTATTTGGGTCATCGTGGATCGATTGACCAAGAGTGCCCATTTTCTAGCAATTCGGGAGGGCTCGTCGGCCGAGAAGTATACCGATGTGTATATTCGCTAGATCGTTGCTCGCCATGAGGTTCCAGTCTCTATTGTTTCAGATCGTGATGTTCGGTTCACCTCCCGTTTCTGGCAAAAGTTTCATGAGGAACTGGGCACGAGGCTGCATTTCAGCACAACTTATCATCTGCAGACCGACGGCGAGACGAGCGGACCATTCAGACTCTCGAGAATATGTTTCAAGCTTGCGTCATTGATTTTGGTGGGAGCTGGGACTCCTACCTACCTCTTGCAGAGTTCTCCTACAACAACAATTTCCACTCCAGTATTGGTGCTCCGCCTTTTGAGTTGTTGTGTGGGTGGAGGTGTCGTACCCCAGTCTGTTGGGGCGAGGTTCGTCACAGGGTCATGGGTCGAACTGAGGTGGTTCTGCAGACTATAGAGATGATTCAGCAGATCAGGCAGCGATTTCAGACTACTCAGAGTCGGCAGAAGAGTTATGCCGACCGGCGCCGATCTGAGTTGGAGTTTCAGGTCGGTGATATGGTGTTACTGGAGGTCTCACCTTGGAAATGTGTGATCCACTTCAGCGATTTCAGACTACTCAGGTCGGTGATATGGTGTTATTAGACCATTCTGGGTTATTGCCAGGGTTGGCAAGGTTGCTTACAGATTGGATCTTCCGGAGGAGTTCATTCAGATTCATAGCATTTTCCACGTTTCGCAGTTGCGGAAGTGCGTTTTAGACGAGGATGTAGTGGTATCATTGGATGATATTTAGGTCGATGAGCGCCTGAACTATGTTAAGAGGTCAGTGGTTGTTCTGGAAAGAAGGGTAAAGGTTCTGCGTAACAAGGAGGTACCTTTGGTAAAGGTACAGTGGCAGCATCGGAGGGGATCCGAGTGGACCTGGGAGCCAGAGGCTGAGATGCGGGAGCATTATCTGGATTTGTTCATAGCAGCAGGCTTCGAGGACGAAGCCTAGATCAAGTGGGGGAGAGTTGTAACATCCCGACTCCCAGGTATGAGATTTATGGCTTAAAAGGAATATTCCCCTTTGGAACTCATCAAGTTGATGGCCTCAACTAGACGTGTTGGAAGCTCTTAGGCCGCACATATTTTTGGACCAACTCGACGAGTTGTTGAGGAAAACTCGACGAGTTGGTGGCTGATTATGAAACCCTAATTTTTAGGGTGTTTCACCTTATTTAAAGGCCTTATGGCCTTTGGATGGCCTCTTTATCCGCCCCCTCTGTCCAGAGAAACCCTAATTCGTGCATTCTCTCCCTTTTTGTGTGTGTGTGTGTGTGTGAGCTTGAAGAGTGAATTTTTGGTGATCTTTTGAAGGAGCTTGGAGTTTGAAGAGGTTTGATTGAGAGGAACTGTAACATCCATAAAATAAGGTCCCAAAAATTTCATCTTAAATCATTAATAAAACCAGAGTCATCAAAACTTCTTGTCAAAATATAAGTTATAGTATCTCAAAACATCATAATAAGTGTTTCCATATCAAATACAAGTGTCAATATATCAGAGTAAACATCCCAGGCTAAAACATCGTGGTGTGTGCAGTGCAGTCATCCCGAGCTCTACCCTTTGCTACCAGAAGTACCTGAATCCAAAACTGAAAATCGTAAGCACGAAGCTTAGTGAGTTCCCCATACTACCACATACCATACACATAATCACATATACTGGGCCCCCGCCCAACCTTCCTCGGGCTCCGCCCGGCATCAGGCTAAGACTCGCATCGAGCCCCGCTCGGTATACAAATCTGTTTCTTACTAGGCCTCGCGTATCTCTGGGCCTCATCCGCTATACACATACAAACAATATCATATAATTATGCTAGCACATAAAAAATCATATGCACTACTATATGTTCTAGTCCTAAGGCCTCGCCTATCATGGGACCCGCCCCTGCTCTGCTAATGATGAGATATGGAACCCCGTCCACACTCAACTAGTGATGAGATACGGGACCCCACCCATAATCACCTCCCTACCAAGCACATACAAGTATCACGCAGACAACAAGTATAATCTGACATGCTCATAGTCATAAGGTACCACCCGACATCGAACTGTAGTCTGTAAAAGTATATATATAAACATTCCTCAGGCACCGCCCGACATTGGATCGTAATCCGGAAACATACAAACATATACATACGGGCCGGCAGTGGTGCCTTCGACCTGTTCAAACAGGAGGAAACCCACATCAAATGTCGGATGCTAGCTGAAACGTCTCTGCTCCGGAATCACCTCTACTCACTCCCTGAATTAAAACAGTCCCTTAGCTGACATTTATTACTCACAACTCTTAGGGTCAACCATGGTCAAATTCAAGTCTTGGTCAAAATCAAATTCAACGCTCCGAGTTGACTCAACTCGTCGAGTTTGCCCTTCAACTCGTCGAGTTCCCACGAATCACAGAAACGTGAAATCGCGATCCAACTCATCGAGTTCTTCCATGAAATCATCGAGTTCTTTCCTATCAACAGAATCGGGATACTTCCATTCAATTCGTCGAGTTCCTTCATGAACTCGTCGAGTTCTTCCGTCTGATAAGCCCCCTTTTAACTCATTAAGCCATTATTCTTTATACCTAAACCCTATACTTTAGGATTGGACTGGAAATGCTTCTACGAGGGTAAAGTTTCCAACTTTACCCATTAATACCTTTCCTAAATGGATTAAGCTCAAACCCTAACCCATAAAGACCAAAGTCTTAATCAAAAACCCACTAAAACTACAAGATAGACCATAAGGTCATAGATCGGGACTCTAGGGACTAGAAAATCACGTAAAGCTTCAAGCTTTATCCACATGCATGGCCATTTGGAGCTAGAAGGCCAAAATAGAAGCTTAGAGGTTGCATGGGACTTCCATGGCCATAAAGTTGGCACCTTTATGCCATGAGAGCCCCTCTAGACACTAGATTTGAAGTGTTTTCCCCAATAGGGAGTCCAAATCCCATCAACCATCATACTTGGACCAAAACAAGTAAAAGGTGCTAAAAAGGAGATCTAATCAACTATTAGGCAAGTTTGATACTTGATTACCAGAAAGTGACAAAAATGGAGGGAGGTTTATGGATCTAACAACTCTTCCTTGTGCCTTCAAATTTTCCTTCCTTCCAAGAACTTCAAGCACCCACAAGAACACTTAAAATGGCTCACAATCACTCACAATAGCATTAGGGTTTTGAGATATAGGGTTAGGACAGTGGAGGCTGGAAATGAGGCTAAACCCTAGAGCATAAGGTGTTTAAATAGGGTGCAAAATCCCGGATCTAGGGTTTCCCAAACCCCGTCCAACTCGTCGAGTTGGTCCTCCCCAACTCGTCGAGTTGGTCTTTAAATTCCCGCGTGCCTAAACATTCCTACATGTCGAGTTCTCACCTTTGAACTTGACGATTTTCCCTCTTGATTTAAGATTTTCTTACCTTAATTAGTCTTCTAGATTCCGGGTGTTACAACTCTCCCCCACTTAAATTAGATTTCGTCCTCAAAATCGTTCCTTATGAACGCCCCAATCAAAACCACAATCTGGAGATAACCAATTCCGATTATCTCGATGCTATCTTCAAAAACAAAATCCTTGTCCATAACCAGCTGTAGAATACCTATACTTGACAGAAGGTTCAGATAATCCTTCGAGTAGAAGATTTATCCCTGAAACGGTTAGACTCAGACGAGAGCTGCGCAACAGGGTCAAATCAGTTACTCTGAGATTATTTAATCCAACTATAAGTAACTTAGCGCTTCTGATCAGCAAGCAACTCCACACACCCAAATCCTCACATTACTACTTCTACCCGAACATCATGTTGCCTCTTCTCCTCTTTCCGAATGAACCGAGACCTCCTAGGTCCCAACTTATCTGCCGACTATCTGGAATACCGGATTTCCACCCGGTTGCTGAACCAAAGAATAGCCTCTCAGTCGCTCCCAGTGACTTTCGAAGAAACTTCGGATATCAAAAACTACCCTATCCACATTGCCACTTTTGGCTCCAGAAATCCTGAAATCCCCGATCCCATACCTCGACCTTATGGTCGCTGCCAGGTCCCACCTGCATTGTTATAGTCGCACGGGACTCGCCCACGGGTCTCACCCAAACCATACTACGGAGCGGCCTTGCCCATAGGTCTCACCTATCTAGGGCTACACAGGTCCAACTCCACCTCGAATCCCATCAACCTATCCTTCCCTGATTTCGATCACGTTGTGGCCTTTCCACGATCCTACGAACTGACCCACCCAGGCCTAACTTATCTAAATGAACCTGTGAATGCTACGACTCATTCCGTAGTCTAACAACACTTCCTCACACTATCTGGCCATGTGAAAAATGTTACGGCTGCATCGCAGTCGTACCATACTTTCCATGCTGTCTCAACCGTTGGTTACCAATGCGAACACATCCATCGTTGAGCACACACACGACCTAACATCTCAAACTGAACCAATGTCCTGAATGGAATTTCCCAACCCGGTTTCTCCAACACCAGGTATCAAATACCAAGAAGACGTGAACCCGATGTTGGGAAGTTTCCCAAACTCCCAACTCACACACACCTCAATCCTAACAGCCACTTGGGCCGCCTTCCTCCTCTGACGGGAATGTGATCTCATCCTAGTTTCGCACTTACCTCTGTTCCTGAGTACCTGAACGATTCTCCCCCACTTTGATTCAACTAACATCTTACAACATACAAGATTGGAAGGATTCCCATTCCTTCTTACCATCCAATGATCATCCTGCTGGCAACCCACGCTTACCACTGTTAGTGTTCCAAAATTAACCAACACTAAAGCAATACAACTCCTGAAGACTGTAACACTTGGTTTAAGTTGGAAAGGATTTATGCATGGACTCGGCGAGTTGGAAGGTCAACTCGCCGAGTAGGGTCGTGAGATCACGAAACGCGGAACGGGACCGACTCGGCGAGTCGACGTCCGACTCGGCTAGTCCGAGATGTTTAAAGAAAACCCTAAATTTTGGGTTTGCCCCCTATATAAACGTCATTATCCGCCCCAGTAGCCTCCCTTAGCACCTTAGAAGAACGTTTACGGCCGCACACCCTCTTGTGAGTGAAGTAAGATCTATTGGGAGCTTATCCTTGAGAGTTTAGGGAGGATTTCAAGCTTGAAGAAGGAGTATCAAGGGGAACGCACTAGATTTACGTGTTATCCACACTAGTAGAGTATAGATCTGAAGTTTGGGGCCTTGAGTCCCACTGGAAGAGGCCGTAAACATAATGGACTAATAGGGACTCGGTGAGTCGTGCAAGAGACTCGGCGAGTCGAGAGGGTTTTCTCGTGTTCGGCCAAGAGTGTACGGCCAAGAGTGTACGGCCAAGAGTGTATGGCCAAGGGTGTTCGGCCAAGGGTTTACGGTCAGAGGTGTACGGCCGTACACACCAAGGAACTCGACGAGTCCCTCGGGTGACTCGGCGAGTCAGCGAGTCAAGCAGGGAACCCGGCGAGTGACTGATTGTACTCGATGAGTCAAGGTCAATATGGACTGTTGACCTTGACTATAGACTTTGACTTTGACCAAGGTTGACCCTGCAGGGGGGTAGGGGTATTTATGGGATTGTGATGAGTTATTTATTCATTGATTATAGGCAGTTGGGAAGAGAAGCATAGGGTATACTTGAATTCAGTTGCCGATTCAGCCTTGTGAGGTGAGTTTTCTCACCATACCAATGGGTCTAAGGCACCAAGGTCGGCTCATTTTGTGATAGTTGGTTTACTTGTTATGTAGAGGTGTGATATGTATGTGTGCATGATATGTGGTAGAGATGGCCTTATGGCTAATGGTAGAGACAGCCTTTATGGCTGATGGTAGATATAGCCTTTGTGGCTAATGGTAGAGATAGCTCATGGCTAATTGACATGTGATATGTGGTAGAGGTAGCTTTATAGCTAATGGGATATGTGGCTTGTGCGGGGTATGCTCTGGGGGACTCACTAAGCTTTCAGCTTACATTTTATGGATTTGTTTCAGGTACATTGGAGTCCAAGGGTAAAGGCAAGGCGTGATGATGCGGCGTGCACTCTATCTCTCTTTTCCGATCTGGTTTGGGGGACACTCTGATGTTTTGGAAATAATAATGTTATGATGCTTTTGGTTTTGAAAACAATTATCGGAATCTTTAAGTTTTATGAAAAATGGTTGACAAATTAAAAAATGAAAATTTTCTTTGTAAAATTTGGGTCGTTACAAAGACTAACGGAACACCTCCCGAGTTCCAATCACACTTGCTACAGCTACCGCATCTGTAACGACCCAAAAATCATGTCCAAAAATTTCATTTTAAAATTATAATAAAACCATAGTTGTCAAACCATTCATTCAAAACATATTTAATCAGAGTATCATGTCTAAACATATCATATCAGAGTAAAACATCCCAGGCTAAAACATCATGGTGTGTGTGATGCAATCATCCCGAGCTCTTCCCTCCGCTACTGGAAGTACCTAAAACCAAAACTGAAAATCATAAGCACGAAGCTTAGTGATTTCCCCATACTACCACATACCAGACATATAACCACATACTGGGCCCCCGCCCGCTACATCGGGACTTGCCCGGCATCGGACTCACTCCGGCATCGGGCCCCGCTCGGCATCATGCCCCGCCTGGCATCGAGCCCCGCTCGGCATACAGATTTGTCTCTCTTAGGCCCCGCCTGTCTCTGGGCCTCGCCCGCTATACACATATAATCATATAAACATTCTAATACATAAGCAAACATACTTTACTCTATTCCTATCCTAAGGCCTCGCCTAACTTGGGCCTTGCCCATGTCCTGCTACTGATGAGTCATGGAACCCCGTCCACACTCCTGCTGATAGTGAGGTGCGGGCCCCCGCCCACACTACTTCTCTCCTATCCCGGGCCCCGCCCCTGCTCTGCTACTAATGAGATACGGAACCCCGTCCATACTCAGCTAGTGATGAGATACAGGACCTCGCCCACACTCACCTCCCTACCAGGCACATACAAGTATCACACAGACAACAAGTATAACTAACATACCAACATTCCTCAGGCTTGCCCCGGCATCGGACCTTGGTCCGGAATAACATACATATAAACTTTCCTCGGGCCTCGCCCGGCATCGGACCGTGGTCCGGAAACATACTATCATACAATGCCTAGGGCTAACCCCCGGGTCTTCCTACCATACATAAACTAAATGGGCCGACATTGTGGTCGTAGACCCATGCACACAGTGAGGAGACTCACCTTGCACTGCTGAAGTCCGGCTAAAAACTCCTGTGGCTGCTAACTGGAACTTCTCGAACTACTGATCCTTCGGCTCCCCGAGCTATCAATACCAAAATATCACTTAGTCTAATTCAATAATTCTCTTTAGGGTAAAATGACCATTTTACCCCCTAGTCCATCCCGGTCCATATCCAAGGCCCAAACCACAGCATAAAAGGCCCAACACTAGGTGAGCTTCCTAAGCCCACTAGTGGCCCACTAATGGCCCAATTTGCTACATTGGGCCCAATCCCTTAATGGGCCTTACCCTAAGCCCAAAATATATTCATTGGCCCATATTATCTGAGTTCTGATGGCCCATTAAAGCCCAAATACCCAAGCATGGCCCAAGCCGTGGCCTAAAACAAGCAAAACCCAAATCTGATGAGTACGTTGGGCGTACTCCTATATACGCTAAGCGTACTAGCCAATGGTTTGTACGCTGGGCATACCTGCATGTACGCTCAGCGTAATCCCCCTGTTAAGTCACTTTCCCATTAAGTGCTTAATACTCTACTCCAGAAGCTACAAACACAGATCCAAGTCCTTTTCCATGTCTTAATCCATAAAGTCAATGACTTGGTGACTTTACTTTGCCCAAACAAGCCCAAACTCCCAAAAATGATATTCCTCTTCCATAAAGAGGGCTAGATCTCATCCATGAACCCATTAATACATTCAAGATGGAGACTTTACTGCTTATGGGACCCTTTTATCTCTGAGGGTGGCAACCCTAAGCTCACAAACGAGATTTCATCATAAAGGTGCATTCTTGGGACCAAAATAACTCCAAAACCACACTACACTAGATCTCAACATTCTTAAGTAAAGTTATGAACTTTATACCTCCAAAGAGTTCCAAATGATGATGCTATTCCAGATCTATAAGCTCCGACTTCCCAAGTTCTTCCTTGCCAACTTCTTCTTTTCTTCTTCCAAGCTTACACTACGAAAATGAGCTTCTTGAAGTCAAAATCACCCAAGGATGAAGAGATGAGGCGTTCTAGGGTTTCTCTGAGGTTAGGGAGGCTGATAAGGAGGCTAGGGTTTGAGCCATTATGTTCTTTATATAGTGGTTGGCCCTAAAATTAGGGTTTCTGGACACTGGACGTACGTTGGGCGTACGCCAAGAACACCCGCGACCATATCCATTTATACACTGGGCGTACCCTAGCCTACGCTAAGCGTACTCTTGCGCCTTACACTTTGCATGCATGGTCCTTTCTTGCCATCTTTCTCCATTAAGGACCAATATTGCCAAAAACTTCAAAGTGCTATAACTCCTCCGTTCTAAGTCCGTTTCCGACGAACTTTATACCACAAAAAGGTGGCGAGAAGCACTACGCTTCTTGTGACACACCCCGGCCCCAAACCTCTCGAATAAAAACTTCAAAACCCATAAAAGACCGAAACGCCCCTAGCCCAGGCCTCTGAAATCCATAAACAAACATTTTCAGAACAGGGTGTTACAGCATCCTAGGAATCCACTGTATAAGGAGACGACCTTGAACTACTACTCTAAGTTTCATGGTATGCAAATGTCATATAACCCAAACATAAGCAGAAAATATAACTCCAGGATATACTTACTCCTACTGACTCAAGACAATAGCAATATAATCATAAATAAAAACTGATAACAAAGAAAAAGATACACACCTGCAACATCGGAAGCTGCTCGCGCCTCCTCTGTAGTCAGTTGGAAAGCCCTGTTCCTCTCTGCAGGCGCCTCTGCCCGGCCCTGACGGCCGTCGGTGATCCTCAATGTCGCAGGGGCAGGTGCCATCACCTGTCCCACTGTAGCTAAACTCGGACATTGGGCCTTCTTGTGGCCCCGCTGATTGCAATGAAAGCAGTTCACGTCTGCTCCCTGGGTGGCGGTAGCAGTACAATCCCTGCTATAATGTCCAATCCGGCCGCACTTGAAGCAGCCAGAATAACCACCACTGCCACTCCTACACGCGCCCTCGTGTGTCCTACCGCACTTGCCATAGCAGCTACGGTCCTGATGACTCCTCACGCTAGAGGCTGATGTCTTGGGCCTCTTGCCCGGCCCCGCGGATGTCTGAACGTTGTCTGGATTCCTCTTCATATCCGTTTCTAAGTCGATCTCCCTCTCCCTGGCTCGAGCGATCATATCCTCCAGCGTCTTGCAGGTGGACCGACTCACAAACTGCCTGATGTCGCTCCTCAACATCTCATGGTACCAAGCCTTCTTCATCTCCTCGTCTGCCATATACTGCGGAACAAGAAGGGCCCTTTCCCTGAACTTGGTGGTGATCTCAGCAACCGTCTTCGTAGTCTGCCGGAGGTCATGGAACTCCCGTGTCAGCTGTTGCACCTCAATCACTGGTGCAAACTCGACCCTAAACCTGGCCGAGAAGTCACTCCATGTCATTGCATCAATAACAACATCGTCTCCAATAGCATGTCCAACCTCCTCCCACCAATCACGTGCTCTGTCCTTCATAAGACAGGAGGCGAGTCGGACCTTGTCCCCCTTGGGACATCGGCTAGTACGAAAGCGTTGGCTACATCTGCCAACCACCGACTGCTAGCAATGGGGCCCTTAGCCCCATTATAGTGTGGATCTCCACAAGATCTGAACTCCTAGAATGTCAACGTGCGCGCCCCTATCATGGCCTCCATCTCAGTGCGGAATGCTCCAAACCTCTCGTCTATAATCTCCAAAACACCCTCCTTGACCGTACCGAAGATCACAGGAGTCTGGTCCATAATACTGCATGTAATCTCAGATGAAATAAACTCTCTCATCTGGTCATCGAGTTTCCCGGCTCCAGAGCCCGAGCCTGATCCCTCGCTTGCGCCAGAACTGCCAACTAGTTTAGTGCGTAGCGTCACCATGCTGCAACATATCATAACAACCATCAGAATACTCATCATAACTAGAGGGTTCACATACACTACAAGTTCCCTGGTTTCATCTCTGCCCTCCTTGACTCGAGTACGGATCATCTTCTTTCAGTAGTACGGACCCATACTACCTTCCACATCTATCCGTACTTTCCTCAAGAATTGTCTTGACTCCACCCAGTCCCTTTCACTACTACTGCTCCCAACACTAATCTCATCCTAGGCTTGCCCTAGGGTAATCTCCGACCCACTCTCCACCATCAGCTACATAAGAAGTCCCTGCTACCTTTCCCTAACTATCTCGCGAATACCATTACATATCACTAAGACCAGATAATTCTTCGAATGATAGGTCTCTCCCTACAACGGTTGGACTCAGACAAGAGCTGCGCAATAGGGATAATCCTAACCTTTTGAAATTATTCAATCCTTGTAATATGTAACTTAACGTATTCCTTTACTAGTTAGTTAAAGACAACTAGAACTCCTAAAATCACAAAGCAAGCAACATTCGGGCATCGAGTAAACTAAATCAAGCATATCCTATTCAGACCATCATATCACTGACTAATAAGTACTAGCATGCAGTTCAATAAGCTCATACAGTAGGCATACAAGGCATCCTTCCTAGATCATTAGCCCTAATCTAGCATGCAGTTCGCATATTCACAATTCATATCATAACATAAATGTGTATGGGTAATTTGGGAGAACTTCCTTGAGCTCGGCTGATTACATGCACCACACCCTTTTCTTCAACTTTTTAAAATCCTTTTTTATAAAAATGATTTTCTTTTGAAAATTTCCATACTAATTCCTCAGTTTGAGTTCAGACACACCCGAGAATGTGCTCGAATCCCTCAAACCAAGGCTCTGATACCAACTTGTAACATCCATAAACTAAGGTCCCAAAATTTTCGTCTTAAATCATTAATAAAACCATAGTTATCAAAATTCCCCGTCAAAATATAAGTTATAGTATCTCAAAACATCATAATCAATGTTTCCATATCGAAAACAAGTGTTACTATATTAGAGTAAGTATCCCAGGCTAAAACATCGTGGTGTGTGCAGTGCAGTCATCCCGAGCTCTACCCTTTGCTACCAGAAGTAACTGAATCCAAAACTGAAAATCGTAAGCACGAAGCTTAGTGAGTTCCCCATACTACCACATACCATACACATAATCACATATATTGGGCCCCCGCCCGACCTTCCTTGGGCCCCGTCCGACATCAGGCTAAGCCTGGAATTAGGCCCCGCCTGGCATCGAGCCCCGCTTGGTATACAAATTTGTTTCTTCCTAGGCCCCGCGTGTCTCTGGGCCTCACCCGCTATACAAATACAAACAATATCATATAATTATGCTAGCACATAAAGAATCAGACACACTACTATATGTTCTAGTCCTAAGGCCTCGCCTATCATGGGCTCCGCCCCTGCTCTGCTAATGATGAGATATGGAACCCCGTCCACACTCAACTAGTGATGAGATACGGGACCCTGCCCACACTCACATCTCTACCAGGCACATACAAGTATCACGTAGACAACAAGTATAATCTAACATGCTCATAGTCATCGGGTACCACCCGGCTTTGAACCGTAGTCCATAATAGCATACATATAAACATTCCTCGGGCACCACCCGACATGAGATCGTAATCCGGAAACATACAAACATATACATACAGGCCGACATTGGTGCCTTCGACCCGTTCAAACAGGAGGAAACTCACCTCAAATGTCGGATGCTAGCTGAAACTTCTCTGCTCCGGAATCAGCTCTACTCACTCCCTCAATCAAAACAATCCCTTAGCTGACATTTCTTACTCACAACTCTTAGGGCCAACCATGGTAAAAGTAAAGTCTAGGTCAAATTCAAAGTCAACGCTCCGAGTTGACTCAACTCGTTGAGTTCCCTTGAATCACAGAAATGTGAAATCGCGATCCAACTCATCGAGTTCTTCCATGAACTCGTCGAGTTCTTCCCTATAAACAGAATCAGGATACTTCCATTTAACTCGTAGAGTTCCTTCATGAACTCTTCGAGTTCTTTAGTCTGATAAGCCCCCTTTTAACTCATTAAGCCATTATTCTTCAGACATAAACCCTATACTTTAGATCTGGACTAGAAATGCTTCTAGAAGGGTAAAGTTTCCAACTTTACCCATTGATACCTTTCCTAAATGGATTAAGCTCAAACCCTAACCCATAAAGACCAAAGTCTTAATCAAAAACCCACAAAAATTAAAAGATAGACCATAAGGTCATAGATCGGGAATCTAGGGACTAGAAGATCATGTAAAGCTTCAAGCTTTATCCACATGCATGGCCATTTGGAGCTAGAAGGCCAAAATAGAAGCTTAGAGGTTGCGTGGGACTTCCATGGCCATAAAGTTGGCACCTTTATGCCATGAGAGCCCCTCTAGACACTAGATCTGAAGTGTTTGCCCCAATGGGGTGTCCAAATCCCATCAACCATCATACTTGGACCAAAACAAGAAAAAGGTGCGAAAAAGGAGATCTAATCAACTATTAGGCAAGTTTGAGACTTGATTACCAGAAAGTGACGAAAATGGAGGGAGGTTTCTGGATCTAGCAACTCTTCCTTCTGCCTTCAAACTTTCCTTCCTCCCAAGAACTTCAAGCACCCACAAGAACACTCAAAATGGCTCACAGTCACTGACAATAGCATTAGGGTTTTGAGATCTAGGGTTAGGACAGTGGAGGCTAGAAATGAGGCCAAACCCTAGACCATAAGGTATTTAAATAGGGTGCAAAATCTTGGATCTAGTGTTTCCCAAATCCCTTCCAACTCGTCGAGTTGGTCCTCCCTAACTCGTCGAGTTGGTCTTTAAATTCTCGCATGCCCAAACATTCCTACACGTCGAGTTCTCACCCTTGAACTTGACGAGTTGCCCTCTTAATTTAAGATTTTATTACCTTAATTAGTCTTCTGGATTCCGGGTGTTATAGGAAGGCTGTAGATCCGGAATCTTCTCTCTTGTTGCAACCATTTTGAGGTATAAAGTCGATACCTTGGTCATTTATTGCTTAGATCTTCCGCTTGGAAGTTTATTGTCATTTTTGGCTAATATTGGAGTCATTCTTGGGTTTGGGCATTTCTTGAAGTTGCCACTTCAGATCTAGATGTTTTGTGGCCTCTTTGGGCTTAAAGCTTTAAGATTTATCATGTTATAGTCCCCCTTTATGCTTTAGGCCCTTGTTAAGCCTTCTTTGAGTGTTTTAGCCTCTCTGTGTTATGCATGGACGTAAAGTTAGCAACTTTATGTGGCTTTCCAGCTCTTGGGTTCCAGATCTGCATTCTTGAGCGTTGGAAGGGATGAAAAAGAACTGAATGAGTTAAGTTCGGAAAACTCGACGAGTTGTCCTGACAACTCGGCGAGTTGGATCGAGTTTTCCTGCTATTCTGGATACTGTAAGAACTCGACGAGTTGTCTTGATAACTCGGCGAGTTAAATCGGGTTTTCCCCGTTTCTCTAAGTACTAAAGGAACTCGATGAGTTGGTAGGTGCACTCGACGAGTTGGTTCAACATGGATTGTTGACCTTGACTTTGACCATGGTTGACCAAGTTTGACTTTGAGGACATTTTGGGTATTTGAGGTTTTGATGGGTTGGTCATGCTGGTTGTAGGCTATGAGTCGGGAGTTGGGATTCGGAGTTAGATCTTATTAATTCGTCTACTTGTGAGGTGAGAGTTCCTCACTATACTTGTTGGGTCTAAGGCACCAAGGTCGGCCCTTTGGATTGTTATCCCGATTATTGCATTTGTGAGTATTGTAGTGATTTGTTACATCCGTATCCTGATAATAGGATGATGCTATATTTAGTGATCTGTAAGATCTGTGTGTTTGCATAATTGTCTGGTTATATGTTTAATTGTTATGTATATATCGACATGTTATGTGTGGGTGGGTTGAGGCGGACCTGCTTTGTGCTGAAGGACATCATACCCAGGGCGTCCCGGATAGACTGAAGGCTAGTGGGGCGTACCAGTCAGGCCGAAGGACCGGAGAATGCTCCAAATAGGCTGAAGGCCCAAGGTGGCGTACCAGTCATGTTGTAGGTTCTGTGAGCGTACCAGATATACTTTAGGCCGGTGGGGGCGTTCCAGTCAGGTTGAAGGCTCTGAATGCATGTTGTTTGTGATATTATTCTGGTTTTGGTATTATGATTGGTATTTTGGGGTAAACTCACTAAGCTTCGGTCTTACAGTTTTGGATTATGTTTCAGGTACTTCTGAGGATCGTGGGAAGGCGAAAGCGTGATCGTGCACCTCCTCATATTTGTTTTATGATTTCTGGGATTTCTCTGATGTTGAACTATTTTGAAAACAATTTGTAATGAATGATGGTTTTTGGATTTATTTAAAAGTTTTAAATTTTTCAAAAAAGTTATGGATGTTACAAGTCATCCTTGGGATGGAATACCCCAGGCCCCTCAACCATCGGGTTGGAATGCCAACATACTATGGGTCCAATCAACCATTGGGTTAGAATACCCCAGGGCCTTCAACCATCGGGTTGGAATGCCAACATACTATGGGTCCAATCAACCATCGGGTTGGAATACCCCAGGCCCCTCAACCTTCGGGTTAGAATGCCCTGTCGTATTGGCTTATGCACAAAGCAGAGAATCCTCAGCCACCAATCACACATGTGCACATATAACAGATAATCATATAACAGTCTACAGCCAGTCAAACAGATCTAACTGATCACTAAGCTTAGTAACATCCTATCTACCGGGATACCGATCTAACAGATCATAACAACATAGAAACATCTTATCTACTAGGATACCAATCTAATAAATCACAACAGTATAACATCATGCATAATGGGATATCAATCCAATGGGCCGACATTGGTGCCTTCGACCCGCAAGTACAGTGAGGAAAACTCACCTCTCGATCTGATCCATAGCTGATGAGGTCCCGACTCCGAATCTTAGCTCCAACCAATACCTACCCATCCAAATGACCAATAACCATCAAAATCCCAAAATACCAAAATACCCAGAAGAACCCTCGAGGTCAAACTTGGTCAAAGTCAAAATTCAAAGTCAACAGTCCATGTTGACTCCAACACGCCGTGTTACCTTGCAAACACGTCGTGTTCCTCCCGCATCCAAACAGTCGGGAAAACCTCAGCCAACACGCCGTGTTTGCTAGAGTTCCAGCAGCTTAATCCATTAAGCTGCTTCCTTCGATTCCCATAGCTCTAAAGCTTAGATCCGGACCAAAATGATATGAAGGAGGATAAAGTTTCCAACTTTATCCTCTGGGACTACTCCAAAGGGTCCAAAAGCCATCTATAAGGCTAGAAGATGCAAGGACTTAATCAATAAGCACTCGATCCTTAAAGTTGATGCCCAATACTTTCCAGAAGAGGTTCTAGCACTAAAACCATCCCAAAGGTCGGTGCTTTATAGACATGCATGTCCAATGCATGTCTTGAGCCCATATTGGGTCAATAATGAGGATTATGAACTACTCTCAATGCATGCCATCATAACACAACTATAAGCCAGATCCAATACTCTACAAGGTCACCTTGACCTAGGGATTCATAAAGTTGCAAACATTATGAGATCTAACCCTTCCAACTCTCAAGAATAAGAAGCTAAAGGGACAAAACCCAAGATCTAGCAACATGGAATGATAAAAATCAGATCTTGGACACTTAAAAAGGTCCAGAAGAGTGACAAGTTGAAAGATGAGGGACTTGTTTGCTGGATCTTGCTTCCTTCTTCCAATTTATTCCTTCTTTGGCTCCAAAAACACCACACTAGCTCACAATTGAGAGGGAAAGATGATTAGGGTTTCCTTCAGGGCTTGACGGGTGATAGGGGTTGAGGGTGAACAAACCCTAGCCTCCACTTTCCTTTAAATAGGGGGCAAAACCCGAAAAATTAGGGTTTCATTCCCAGCCATCAACACGCCATGTTCCAAGAGGAACATGTCGTGTTGACTAAATGAAATCCTGAGCCTTTTCTTATCTAGACACGTCGTGTTGGTGCCTCCAACACGCCGTGTCAAATTCTTAAAAGGGAATTATACTCAAAGTTTCTTCTTAAATTTTTGGGTGTTAGAACTCTCCCCCACTTAAATTAGATTTCGTCCTTGAAATCATTCCTTACTATCCACTTTACCGAACTAACGATCCTGGCAGGATTCCCCGAATCCTAAAATGATTGGGGGAAATCACCTCACTCGGATGACCACCCACCCTTACTCATGTCGAACCCTTAATAGAATATATCACAAACCCTAACAAGAATAAACCTCAACTTTTCCTTTGGCCAAAAAGCATCCAACCGCTATACCTGAAATTGAGAACCATGAACAATGTTGGACTCCTAGACAGACAAAAATAATCAAAACTACTCCCACAAGGACTCAACTTCACAGCCCAAACTGAACAACCTATCCGGCATGCCATTAATCGAACCCAACCTTAGCAGAATTCTCCAAACCCGAAAATGAACGAATCTTTAATCCCTTACAGAAAACCACTTCTACCTTGCCGAAACCTGAAAACTGGAGTCTCAAATTTGGTCTGACTCCGTGACAGACTGCCCATAATGAACCATTTCTAATACCATTCCACTTATCCCCCAAACTGACTATTCAACTTCTGATAACCCGGGGTTCCCCCTAGAAAACAGAATCACAGATTATACGCAGCTGCCGACAACTCTTCACTTGACACAAGGGATTAGATATTTCTTCGAGAGAAAGCCCATTCTGATGACAAAATTTCCATGGACATAATGAACAATGGGAGACAAACTGGGGGATGACCCTTCTAGTGCCAACCATACACTGCTTCCTTTAACTCCCGAACCAACACCCACAACAACCAACTCACAAGCACAAACAGCCATGCTTGGCCCAATCAGCCTCGGGTTGGGATACCAGACATGCCTACGATGGGCCCAGTCATCCTTGGGATGGAATACATTCGTATCCTAAGCATGTTTGGGCCAATCAACCATCAGTTTGGAATACCAAACATGTCGGGTCCAATCAATCATAGGGTCTGGTAATCCTCGGTATGGAATACCCCAGATTGGAATGACAATATATACATAACCCGAGATCCAAGAACCTACCTTTGCATTCCCGAAGTCTCCTGATTCATGGCAACCCCTCACTAAACTAGGATACAAAGATTTCTTCAACTGTCGCTGAGACTACCAGTCTCACACCTGCTCCAGCAACCAGGTTCCCAAGAACCCGGAAGACTAGGACATCCTAACCCAAACATCCTTCTATTACGCCAATCATATCGACATTACATATTTACCTGGAACTCGCGACCCACACCACAGGCCAAAAGAATCTCAACCCCTTTTCACTGCCTTGCAGGGACCTAAACAATGTCCCTCTCAACACTAACTGCACCACAAGGCGAAGACTAAACCATGCCCAATCCCTTTCACAGATTTAGCTAATACCCATGCAGAGTCGGCGAAATCATGGTCGCCCACGACCTGAGAACAGGATAATGGTTGCACCCTTGATCCAATTCAAGGGCTACCATCCAAATGAACCATGCGTATAGTTCGGATCAAGCCCCAAATCTATCTTATCCAACCCACATACACTCACTGAATTACCACAATGCACATCCTTAGGGAACCCATAACCTCATCTAAAAGAACCGAAATACCAGAGTTTTATCGAACGACGAACCTTAAACATTAACAGAAAACATCCTCATGATCGATCAAAACAAGATTCCATACTTGATTGAGACTGAACAGGTTCCATCAATACGCAACTAACTCGAGAAGACTTCTAATGTGGTCTTGATTGCCACCCAACCCAAGCCGGCTATGAACTAAAATTCCATACCATTACTGAGGGTAACCATACCTAGAGACCCAAGGAATATAAAACATACTAAATTTGATGATACGTTGACACATCCAAAGCACTCCAATTGCCATACTCAAAACCTTCAGAGAACCTTTGTTGAATGCCCAAACGATGCGACCAATAATCGGAATATATGAGATTAAATCGAATGAACCAAAACCCTTGCGGGGCCGAATGCACCAAATTTTGAAACTGATTCGTTGATCGATCCCTGCCCCAAACTAGACTATAACTAGAAATCCTTACACTCAGCTGACAATTTTTCCCTCTGCCACCGATACTCGACATGAGCAATCCCATCGGTTCTTATATATTCATTGGCGCCCCCAATAGGAATCAATATCTGCAACGAGCTCCTAGATCACTCCTTTCCCGATGAGTGATAACCAATGTGTCTCCTCCACACATGCATACGATCATTACCTACTATATACCCTTTCCTTGACCAAACCCTAAACCGAGATTCCACATACTCGCACCACGGATCCTTAAAAACCATTCCTCAATACCATTAATCTGAACAGATCAAAGATCCTTCAAGCAAAATACCCAGTTCTCCACCACTTAGGGTTCAAACTACCACCCACTGGTGGAGAAACCAACCAATAACTCACCGGCTCAACTAGGTATAAGCATCCCCTGACCCCGGAAATGAATAATACACACAGAATGATCCTCTAGAATTTCCCAACCATGACCACTTACCACTAAGGATCCCTTACAAGAGTATAACCCAATACCGACTTATGATCCCAAAACATACACTCCTTGCTTGCACTTCCAACCGCCAGTCCGGTGCTCGTCCTGCTATAACCCAAGAACACGGACTCTTAATCACATCACAAAGCATCCATAACACATCAACCCATGTGCACTTTACCGCACTGACATCCTATTTCCAAACACCGCGACCAACCGACCCCAAGCTGGGATTACCTCCCCGAAATAATTAAAATATTAAAAAGGGGTCGTAAGCACTCACCCTTGAAGCGTTAGTTCCAATCGTTCGAATTCACTTTCTTTGAGAAGCTTGACATGAGAAACCATAAATCCACAATTCTTGAACTTTGAAATACTTCTCAGGACCATTTCGTAACAAATTTGTACCAGTGGGGATTGGTTTGTAACTTCACTAAAGTATAAGGGCTTTTTGGTAATTTAATTAAATGGTTAGGACTATTTTGGTAAAAAAAATTACCAAATGAGGGGTTGTTTTAAACAAATAGGTTTAATGTTTGGGTTTGGGACTAATTTGTAAGGTATTTGTCAATTGAGGGTAGATTTTGATAAATTTAAATGCAAGTTTGAGTTTCTTTAAATTTTGACTTGGTCAAAATCAAACGTGTTTTTGTTGAAGCCTTGGAGACGATCGGCTGGTCAAACTTAAAGGAAATTAGGGCTTATTTGTCCCCGTCATTTGTTGAAGGATGAAAGGAACTAACGAAAGCGGGTGCAGTTGGG
This sequence comes from Lactuca virosa, assembly GCF_052849685.1. Classification (NCBI taxonomy): domain Eukaryota; kingdom Viridiplantae; phylum Streptophyta; class Magnoliopsida; order Asterales; family Asteraceae; genus Lactuca; species Lactuca virosa. Next base: position 4,202,971 of record NC_136434.1, read on the forward strand.
TGATTGCAGTCGGGAAGAGACGCACGAAGGAAGGGGGAAGGAAAATGCGAGGGCTCGCGACTTATGAAGAAGTGTCGTCGGAGGCATCTCCGGTGTTTGGTTGAACCGAAGGAAGATAAGAGACGAAAGCAGAGAGGCTCTCTCTCTTTCCCGTCCGGCTGCTAGATGCGAGGAAAGATGAGGTCCGAAGAGACGGAGGGGGATCGGTCCGGGGAGGCGTCGCGAGCAGAGACGTCAGTGAAGATGAGACCTTCGGAGGTCGTTGGTCGCTAGGAACAGAAGAGAGAGTGTGAGGGTGGGCTGTTGTGGTTGCACGGTGGCCTCACGGTCGGCTGTTCATCGACGAAGATGGAGGCGAACGGAGATAGGGATGGTGGAACAAGGAGAGCAGGTGAGGGGTCCGGTGGTTTTTGCTTGAATATCACAGGTCATTTTCTTCTTCTTCTTCCTTTTTTTTGAGTTTCCGATCAATCAATAGTTAAAATTGGTCTTTTGGGATGTTGTTTGTTTTATCATGAATCTATGGAATGAACAAAATAGATATTTTGGGTTTGCTTTTGACAGAAAATCGATGGGGTTGTTGCTGTTTGACTAGGGAAAGCAGGAAAATAGATGAGGAAAGGGGTGTTTGAGTGGTGCTTGTCATCAAGGGAGAGGGAGAACGGGGCTGCCTCTTCTTGACTTTCACAGGTAAAAATCCTAACTTGTGGTGTGTGTTCTTGACTGAAAGAACAAAAATTGGAGGATACTAGTATAACCGATTCCTCATAAATCATATGGGTGTTGATGTGTTGTTTATTTGGATATTTATTGACAGGGAAGTGAAGGAGAAGAAGGGTGGAGTGTTAGGTAGAGGGTAGAGTAGGGAAGAGGGTAAACGTGATTGAAGCAATACTTGGGATGATTCTTTATTTGATTGTAATTTTAAAGATTGGTCTCTTGCACATGTAGCTAATTTTTAATTAAGATATGGGGAATATGGGGATGTACTTGAATGATCTTGATAGATTTAGGATGATATTTGAGTATTAAGATTTGTACAACATATACTCACACATTTATAAATATTTTTATGATTTTGGGGAAGATTTTGGTTGTATAATAATTTGTATAAATATAGAAAATTGTTCACAATTTCATTTTTACATAATATTTGGTAATATGCCTTTATTTTTTATAATAATAGTAATTTTTTATTAATTTTCATCCAATTTAAGTTTTCTATCATCCATTATAGCAATATACTTTCTTCCCGTGTAAAATTTCCATTATTGATTTACAAATATATTTTTCTGTTTATATTTTATATGACCATCATATATATACATAAATTCACACAACATAAATTCACACAACATCAAATTTATTTGACTTTATATAATAATCTATTAAAGGTTAAAGTTTCCTTAACTTTTATTAATCCATTTCTTATAATTATTTAATCGTGTGCGGCATAACTAATAATACAGTTTACTAGTTTTGTCAACAATTGTTTTTGTCAGTTTGCTAGGTTTACCACATACCAAATTTCCACTTACATAATATCATTAAGTGTTTCACATATAAGTATATTTAGCATGGAGGTATTCCAATTTGTGTAGGAAATTTATTTATCAATCTCAAAACAGTTAACTTACAACATTACTCTCCCCAAAATATAAAATCTGAAAATGACAGGGGCTAAAGAACTCACATAAACCTGCATTGATTTTTTTTTATATATATTTTTTCGGACTACATTACCAATAATAGGAATTATGTCGAAAATCAATAGTTTAATGTTTCGCGATTAATAAATCTGAAAACGTCTAATTTTTCAACTTTTATAAATATTTTTACTAAAAATATTTCAAATATGAAATTTTATAATAGACTATGACATGAGTCCAAAAATGCTTTCGAAATTTCCATTTGAGATGTGCAAGTCCCTCAACGGATAGAAACGGTTTTAACGATTTTTAAGAAATCAATATTATATTGGTTTCAGATTCTTAAAACGGTCGTATCTTTTGCATACGAACTCCATTTTAGACGTTCTTTATATTTTCGGAATCAAGGAAACACGTACTACGAGACTAGAGTGTTTGTATGGCTTACACCTTCTTAATAAAAAATTTCAAATTTCCAGGCGTATTCTTAGGGTTGTAGTTTGAGTTGTTTGATTCGTTTGTCGGTTTACATATTTGGAAGTAAGATATCATCTGATATCTTATAACAGTTGAAATAACTCATTTATTTTACATTAGATGCACTAAAACTCAATGAGTCAATTTACCAAGAGACTTACTATGAAGTTGACCGTTTACAGTCTTTGACCTAAATTACTGGATGTCATACAACTCCTAAAGTCTAAGTGAATCCTTTTGCAATAAGTCTTTGCGTTGAATTCGTGTAAATTGCCAGTCATTTCAGTATTCTTCTTGAAGACCCACTTACTACCAACAGTCTTAAAATTGGGAGGAAGCTCAACTAAATCCCATAATTGGTTTTCCCTCACAGATTGCATCTCTGCGTTCATGGCTTCAAGTCATTTGTCAGATTCAAGATATGTCATTGCATATCGATAGCCGATGGGCTCATCAACATTCATCGTCATCAAGAACTCATCAATCAGAAATTCATATCTCTCATGTTCACAACGAGTTCTACCGGATCTGCAAATGCCTTGTGTTTTTTTAGGTTGAAGAAGAACAATCTTTTCATCTTCAGCAACCTCTTGTCGAGTACTAGTGTCAAAATGAGTTGCATCGTGTTGTGGTTCTTGACCTTCTTCAAGTTCCACTCACCTCCCACTCGTTTTATACATTAGAAACGTGTTTTTTAAGATTTCATCCTTTCTTAGAATAAAGATCTTATTCTCACTTGGGATGTAGAAGTAATAACCAAAACAATCTTTAGGATATCCTACAAATATGCATTTGGTAGACTTAGGTTCGAGTTTGCTTAAAATTTATTGTCTGACATAAGCTTCACAACCCTAAACCTTCAAGTAAGATAAAGATGGAGCTTTTTTATACCAAATCTCAAATGGTGTTTTTTCTACCTTTTTAGTTGGTGCCATATTCAAAATATAAGCGGCGGTGAGTAAGGAATAAATCTAAAATGATAAAGGAAAACTACTTCTGCTCATCATAGATCAAACCATATCAAGTAAGGTCCTATTTCTCCTGTCAGACACACCATTAAGCTGTGGTGTTATGGGCACGGCCGGCCCAAGTCCAGGGCGAGCTGGGCCATGGCCCAGGGCAGCAAATCTTAATGGGGCATCATTTTTTTAAGGTCTGTTATAGGTATTGTTATATTTGGGCCACATTTGATCCAGTAGTAGGTTCATTCCACATCAAAGAAGGGTAGTCGGAAGCCTAGAACTAGAAGTGCTTACTATCGAGACCTAATTAGGCGTCAACTGAAAAAATCGATTTATCTGACTTCTTGATCTAAGCACCAGCCACACCTAATAATTAAAGATAAAGAAGGCGAGGCGTCTGGTTCTGGAGAAATATAATCGATGATTAAATTTAAAAATCTTGATCTACTCTAAAATAAACTCACGGTTCTTTTCTCTTATCATCGCTCATTCGCTCCTCCCAAATTCCTTCTGTCTGAATCGTTTCTTCTAGTATCCTTTTAATCTCCTAAATCGTTTCTTCTAATTTCCTATTAATCCAATCAAATTTTAAGAACATTGTGAATTGCTTAAGTTTCAAACGGTCCTCAAATGTTCTAAATCTGTAATCAGTCCTGAAGGGGTGATTGAATTAATCGATCCTCCTAAAGTCCTAATCAAGTAAGTCTTTTCTAGTGTTTGAAATTTCTTGCATAACCTAGGCGAAGTTGCTAAAATCTGATAGTGTTTATTGATTAAAATTTCTGAAATTTTAGTTTTCTTATATAGCTTACTGGTGAAGTGAAGTAGTTGATCAAAGTTGTAGTCTTGTTGATCCAGAACTGCTATAAGATTCATTAATTTTCGAGTTAACTTTGTTTTTCAATTTCTGATATGTGAATTCTAATTTTAAATAACAAATGTGTTTTTAATTTCTAAATAATCTAATGTATATGAAAACCTGATGTATCTCAAAATCTGATAAGTTATTTTAATTTCTAAAATTTTGTTGTATCAGATTTCTGAAAATCTGATGTATCATATTTTTTAAAAATCTGATATGTAAATTATTATATTGAAATTTTGATATTAAAAACAGATGTGATCTTGATTTATGTATAATATTATGTGGTATTTCGGAATAATCTGATTAGTTCTTTTAATTGCTGAAAAGCTGATGTATCAAATTTCTGAAATTATGATGTCAATATAATTTTTGAAATTATGAAATGTTAATTCCGAATTTCTGACACCATTTTATGTTTTTGTTTAGGTTGTCAAGTTGTGATTATGGATGGCCAACTTCAGGTTGTGTCCTTCTTTGCTTTTACTATATCTTTTTGACTTTCAATCTCTTTTTTGTTAAGTATATATGTGCTTCCTAGTAAACAACTATTGGCTGCTCAAAACATAAATCAAAAAAAGAGAGTACATGTTACTAATAAGTTACAAGGGTCTTTAAATAGGAATTTTGTTAGAAGTGAGGAACTTGATAATGATGGACAATATTTATTTAATGAGTTACAAATTTTGCAGGAAATGATGTCCGATGAAGCATTCAAATTATGGAGTTTGCAAATGAAATGAACATGTAACCCAATATGTTGGTAGCATATAATATTTTTTTGTTGGTACCGGTCATAGGTGCTTGTGCAAAAAGAAATTTTTTCGAAAGATTAAACGGATTAACAATTATGAGTATGGAAAATCAATTTCTACTAAGTCTTGATTATCATAAAATAAGATATGTTTTTGCTTCAAAAAATGCATAAAGGCATTGTTTTAGATGAATGTTTGTATGTTTTTGTTTGTATAACCTTGATTTTGTTTGAGTATAAAATTTATTTCACTTTTTCTATTTAATTTTTTTTATATATAAGGGCATTAATATAGTAATTAGCCCCGGGCATTGAAAATCAATGGACCGGCCCTGGTTACGGGTGGATTAAGTTGTAAGATAATCTCACGACTTCTAAGATAATCTTGGAACTCTTGGCTCAAGTACTCGCCACCTCTGTCCGAACAACGGATTTTGATTGTTTGGTTGAGTTGATTCTGAACTTCACTTCGAAACAATTTGAACTTTTCAAATGCTTCATGTTTATGTTTCATCAAATAAACATAACCAAAACGACTGAAGTTGTCAGTGAAGGTGATGTAATATCTTTCACCATATATAAACATAGTTTTGAAAGGACCATGCACATCAGTATGTATGATGCCTAACAAAAAACTTGTCCTGTCACTCGAACTAGAGAAAGAGGACTTTATCATCTTTCCAGACAAACAATATCCGCATATATCAAATGACCCGGTGTCATTTGCCCCCAAAAGTCCACTCTTTGGAGTTGAGATATGTGCTTCTTGTTTATGTGACCAAGGTGGCAATGCCATAAATATGTTTGGTTCAAATCTTGGTTGAACCTTTTAGTGTTAACAAGATAAATGGATTTATTGTTTCAAGTGTCATCAAGGTTTAATTTATAAATTCCATTTATAGGTTTAGCCTCAAAATAGAATATTCCATTCAAGAAGGAATGAATATTTTCATCAAAAAAATTGATAATTAAAACCATATTTCCTTAAACGCAAAACTGAAATGATATTTCGAGTAATCGAAGTTATCAAAAAAAACATTATCTAATAATAAATATAGGCAAGATGGTAAACATAATTCAAAATGTCCTATCGCTTTGACAGCAACCTGTGCTCCATTACCGAAATGAAGTACCATCTCCCCCGCTTTCAACTCCTTAATCTTTTTTAACATCTGTAACGAATTACATATGTGAGTCACAACCAGTATCAAATACCCATGTGTTAGATTAAAAAGTAAATAATCCCATTAAATCATGAAAATAGATATACATGAAGTTCCTTCCCCAACCTTCTTAGCTTTCAACCCTGTAATATAAGTAGGGCAGTTCTATTTCTAATGGCCAACGACTCCACACTCGAAGCATGTGTCATCATTGGCTATCTTCTCCTTCTTCTTTGGTTCTAGTTCTTGGGGAGTTGTCTTTCCTTTGCATTTTCCAGCTTGTGGTTTGACCTTGGAGTTTTTTCCTTATTTATTTTTCTTGACATGTCCTTCATGAATCATGAGTACTTGTGGGTTTTTCCTTGGGATGTTTTTCTCAGCAGTTTTGAGCATCGAGTGCAAATTAGAGATAGGTTTCTTCCACCCATTCATGTCATAGTTCCGAATGAAAGTATCATAAGACTTTGGTAATGAATTTAGCATTAAATATATGGCCAAGTATTGTGGATATGGAGAGACCAATCTCTCTAGTTGATCTAGATAACTCTTCAAGTTGAGAACATGTGTGCTCACATTCCCAATCTCCTCTATTTTGCAGCCATTTAGAGATCAGATAGTTTCATATCTCTCAGTTCTGGCTTGCTGACTGAATGTCTCCTTGAGTTCTTTCCCTATTTATTTTTCTTGACCTGTCCTTTAAGAATCATGAGGATTTGTGGGTTTTTCCTTGGGATGTCTTTCTCAGTAGTTTTAAGCATCGAGTGCAAATTAGAGATAGGCTTATACCACCCATTCATGTCATAGTTCAGAGTGAAAGTATCATCAGACTTTGGTAATGAGTTTAGAATTAAATATATGACCAAGTCTTGTGGATATGGAGAGCCCAATCTCTCTATTTAATCTAGATAACTCTTCATCTCAAGAACATGTGTGCTCACATTCCCAATCTCCTCCATTTTGCAGCCATGTAGAGATCAGAAAATTTCATATCTCTTAATTCTGGATTGCTGACTGAATGTCTCCTTGAGATGTTCAGTCATGTCATAGGCATTGTGATGTTCCACATCCCGCTAAAGATACGGAATCATTGTAGCAAGCATAAAGAATGAAACATCAAGTGCATCATCAAAATACTTAATCAATGCATCATGTGTAATCTTAGGAGTGAGAGATGGTTCATCGGGAAGTGGACCCTCAAGAACATAGTCTTTCTCTTCTTGTTTCAAAACGATTCTAAAATTTTTGTGTCATTCCAAAAAGTTGGAATGGCCCGATGTTTCTTTGTCTAAGACAGGCCGAATATACATTGGGTGGTGAAGGTGTGTTACAGTTGTAGGCAGGGCATCTACAAAATTTTAACACTTTTTTATTTAGTATTTAATTATTTAAAATCAATACCCTTTTGTTTCCAAATACATTAATTATTAAAGTCTATGATCCAAGTTGCAAATCAAATAAATTATTAGGTGACCTTTATTCTATCCTCTTGATTTCAACAAGGTACATAGCTTTTTATTAATTACACCAAGTTTAATTCCTAGATGTATAGGTACCTTAACAATCTACTTTGTTAATGACATGTTTGATCCCATCTATGTCTCAAAACTCTTTTGTTTAGGTGACCTTTATCACAAGAGATTTCCCTTCAAGTCATCCAATTATAGAAACTTGTATAATCGGCCTATAACTAGGTTATAGAAATCGTAAATACACCTTGGCCACCAAAAGATAATACAAATGGTTAGGTGACCTGTATCCCACAAGTATTATGCAAATGGTGAGAAAATGTTTCTAAAGTTGGATGGAATAGACTTGCCTTTTGAAAAGGGATTTATATGTTTTATTATTCCATTATAAAACATGTGATATCATGGTAATTGTATGCACCAAAAAATAACCATGGTACGATTTTTAGAAAAATCACTTGGTTCCATATAAGATATAGTTTTTATATAATTCGACGCGATTCAATTTTAAAGTTAATATCTAAAATTAAGTTTGAAGTTTGAGCGTTATAAAACCTTATATATACTTTAATAAATTTTCCTTTTATTATTAATACTTTGGAGTTTGGATAAGTTTCAAAATCATAATTTCTAGACTTATAATTTAGTGTTTAAAAGTTTCTTTATTAACGTTTTTATAAAACCGATTTTTATTTTAAAACAATAACTTTTACATCTTATGTTTATATTATAAATTTTGAAAAACCAAACTCCCTATGATGTTTATTTTGTTCAAAAACTATTTTAGCAAGTGAAAACTAATTTATCAACCACACAAAATAATCAACATTTAAAAAAAACACAAGCATGCATACAAGAACAAAACAAGTCATGATCTCGTGAAACTTTTGTGAGCCGGCACAAAAGTGCCAAGTCCTTCCTTCAAGGAAAATGGACCAAAAAATCTTCATGTTGTTCTTCATTCTCTTACCTGCTTTGACAATCTACTTTGTAGCAATTTTTACAAGATTTTATAAAAGTTACAAAACCTTTATAAATGTACACCCCTTTTTCCGATTGTATCAGATAAAGACTTATGGATTTCAAACATAAGGTTTTGGGAACAACCTTATGTCACGGCGTGGTAGGTTGTTGGCCACGACGTACCCATGTCTTTTGGACACCACGATGTGGTAAGGAATGTACCATGACATGGTGAGCACTGATGCCCAAGCCTATGTAGATGGCATTTTCTTCCATATCTACAGGCTTGAACTCCTAAGCTAGGTCATTTCTTCAGCCTCCATCTTCCCATCTCGAAACTCTAGCCTATCTTCTTTCTTTACCATATCCTCCTTGTCATATCTTGTTGAAGCATGCTATTGTGAGTGTTTTGAAGGAAGGAAATTATCCCTTGGAGCTTAGGAGTGTATTTCCAGAAGAGATCTAACATCTTGTGCATAACTTGAACCTTTGTAAGTTTTCAAGTTTCCAACTTTGTAGCTTAAGCTTCTTAGATATATCATTTAATGGCTTTTTATGTCCCTTTCATGGTGATGGTGGGAGGTCATGGAAGAACATCAACTAATGCTTGCAACTTTATTTACATTGGATGTCCCTGGAGTGCTTCACCATGTAGATCTAGAACTTGAGTGTGAATTGGAGTTGTACATGAGATAAAGGTCCTATTTTACCATTTTGACCTAAAATTGTGAGAAACATGTATGGGACATGCATGTACATAAATTTAGGATTTTTATGAACCATTGGGGTGCCATGAAGCTTTCTGGAAAGTATTGGGGTTGATCTTATTGTATTAAGAGCTTAATAAAGAAGTTAATTTCTGACCAGAAACCACGACATGACCAAGGAAGGATCACGAAATGGTTAAGCACTAAATCGCGTTTGTTTGGATTTGGCCACGACATGGCCAAGGAATTGGTATGACATGGTGGTCATTGACTTTGTTGACCATTGACTTTTGACCAATTTGACCTTGGGTCAAACTTGAAGGATTTGGGTTTCTGATTGAGGTTTGACATTTATTTAGTGACAGTCAGTTCACGAGGAGGATCAATGCAAGGAGTAGTGTAACAACCTGATTTTTCACCCAAAAATTTTCTTTTATTTTAACCATTTATTATCATAAAAATGCTAGCGAAAGTCTTGTAAAAACATCATCAACAGTTAATTAGAAAATCTTTCAAAAACAATCCAACATAATCCATAGTTGTAAAAAATCTACCAAAACAAAGTGTAAATGAAACATCACACGGAGTATCAAACTGGTATCAACAATATTATTCAAAGGAATATAACTACCCATAAGAACCCAAGTTTGCCACGCCATCAGTAATCAAGCTACTTGTACCAATGCAAACCCACAACAACATGCAAGAAACAATTGTCATCATCAACACAGTGAGTCAATCTCAAGCACATAGGCATGGAAACAAAGCATACACATATATCATGTTAAGTCATGCAACACATCAATCCATGCAATATTCATTGTTAATTATTAATATATACGTGTATACATTAATTCGGACATTCTTTTATCGCATTAATTATTAATTTATTTGCTTCACTATAATTACTATTAATGTCCCTCTCTAAACTAGGGTCTAAAGCATCGCTAAAACTTTCCCAAATAAAGACCATGTTCACTACTAACGTGACCTTGCGACCCAATGCACCAAATGGGGCTCGACTCCCACCCATAACACTATCCATGGTTCTCCGCCTTCGCTACTACGACTTTGCGTGTATGAGCACGATGTGTTGTCATTCTAGGGTGGTATCGGGTACCTCCACGAGCATACCTACACCATGGCATCCAAGATCACTAAAATCACTCCAGTCCCAGTTTACAACCATGCACCAGGACCATATCTCGAAATGGTCAGCTAGAAAACCATCTGACGTCGCCTTGGCTTAAGCTCTTTTCATCCAACGATATCCATCCACCGCGATATACCGTAAGGGTACGTACCTAAGTTAGGTTACTACCCTTTACCCCATTATGTGTATTTCCCTTTTTATTTAATTAATTAGATAATTAATTAATTTTCTCTCACATGGATAAAATACACCTCACCAATATCATTATGTAATCATGCAAGTGAATTATTATTATTAATCCATGGCATACTACATTTACCAACACACATCCAAGGCATATCAATACAAGTATATATAACAATATGCCATGACATATAATGAGATACACCCTTCAATCACACAACATCTAGCATGCATTACCTAGTTTCATTCAAGGGTGACAAAACAAGAAATGTAGCATGCATAACATTACAATATAACCACTCAAAAGTCCTATCTTCTAGCATGGACCTAACCCTCACATATTGCACCAATTGATTAGTTCAAGGATTATAGCATACAAAAATTTCCTAAGTTCAATTACATCATCAATAATATTACATGTCATGTTTATATTCTATCCTTGACATTCAGTTTCTACTTCACATAACATCAAAAGACAAGAAAAAAAACATAGGTGTATGATATCCTTCCAAACTAGTGCTTAAACCACACAAGAAATGACTCACCTCTAGTCCCAGTTTTGAGAAGCTATGAACAGAGGAAAACCACCTTCTCATAAGCACTCTAACACCCCTAAAAGAAACCCAAAGAACTGATCAAAACAGGTCATAAAAATGAATTGGTTACGTCCAGACGAGTCCCACGTCATGACCAAGGGGGTGTCACGTCGTAAGCTCAGGCTCCTTCGCGATTTAGGCCCAATCAGTTCCTTTTTCATATCGTGACACTAGGGTGTTAACGTCGTGACATCATACGACCATTAGGGTTTGACCAATCTAGTCCACGTCATCACAACATGAAAAAGGTTTCTCTCACGTCGTGACTAAGAAAATAGTCGTGAATTCAATCGTTCAAGACTCAACCTCAAGACGTGACAAGGGAATGCTCACGTCGTGAAAGCTGACAGTTACAGATTCTTGGTCATCGATTGATCCCTTCCTTCTGGTCCATTTAGTTCTGATCAAATCCTCTATTGGAGTGTTCTTAACCCCTAAAGACCCTTTTTCGGTGACCTCAATGATAGGGACATGAGTGGGATAATCAAACACACCAAAACCAAGAATTTTGCATCAATCATGGCTTCTCCTTGTGTGTGACTTGTAGGACAACAAAATGAGTTATAGATAGATGTTCTTACCTTCTAGAAATCCAAAAATGAATCACCAAGAAGATGCTAAGGAAGAAGCCCTATGAGTCCCACCATAAGTCCACCAAGTGCACCAAAGATCTCGCCTTTCTTCTTCACTTCAACACACTACCGGTGGCAAGAACCCTAGTACATTCTCTCAAGAAGATGGAGGCTTAGAGGAGGGTTTGTTGGCTGCAAATGAGAGATTAATCCCGGATTAGGGTTTAGTGTGGCATGAATATGAGTCCATCTTTCATGTAGTCCCCTCAAAGTGTGTAAAAATGAGCATATGACCCAGGTACATTATCAAGGAATCATTTTCTACAATTTAGCCCCCTTAAGTTACCTTTAATCAATAGAAAAGTAACTTAACATGAGAATCTAACAGAACTAACCTCAAAGGTGAAGTAGGAAAATTCAGGTCGTCATAAGTAGAGAGTGTAGTTGTGCTTCTCTAGTTTTGCGATTCAGGTGAGTCTTCTCACTATACCATATATGGCATTATACATCCTTTGTATGGTAGGAAAGAGGTACTGTTAGAGTACGAGCATGTTGGTTGACTAGGATAATTCCTTGATATATATATGTAATGTAGGACACATGGTGTCATGAAATGCTAGATTGTCTTTGTGATTTTTGCATGAAAGACTATGCTAAGATCACATCACCGATATAAAACATTGTGGCTGGATCACATCACATATATGAAAGTCTATGGTTGGATCACAACACATGTATGAAAGACTATAGTTATGAATGGATAGTGTAATGATGGTCTTTGAGTGGATACCATAAGGTTTGTATGTAGTGCAAGTTAGATAGCCTGAGAACTCTTGGTCCAAAGTCTTAATGCATAATTCTTGTTTGATTTATTGCTTTCAAGTGGGATCATCTGTTTGGCAGTCTATCTGGCTCCCGACTATATATAACTTTGTACTCATGAGGCGGTTGTCAGTTTTAGCATTGGCTCTAGTATGGATGTTGTCTTGGTGCAAGGTCGATGATTGCATGACGGCCGAGATCCAGTAGTATTTAACGGATGATATCCCGTAGCGGAGTTCCAGTACATGACACGTATGATTGCTATGTATGTTGTATGCATATGGATAGGAGAGTTGGCAGATCGGCTCCACAGTTGAGGACCTTGCTTGTATATATTTTATGTATGGTGGAATATGCGGTATAACGGGAACTCACTAAGCTTTATGCTAACAGTTCTGGATTAAATATTTTACAGGTTGCTCGTGTGAAGAGCTCGGAGGGACTGTACACTCGCATCGAAGATTTGGTTTTCGTTATTTTGTAATTCAACTTTGTAAATCTTATGGTTTTCAAATAAATGAATGTTACTTATTGATTTTAAGTAAAAGGTTTTAATTGGTTAACTTATTTTAAATGAAAAAACTCTCTTATAATTTGGTGACGTTACAATAAAACCTTATAAAAAAACCGTAAGTACCTTCCATGATCTTCAAAATGGTCATTATCTTAAACTAGTCTAAAACTAATCTATTACTTATAAAAATAAAAAGATGAAAACTAGCTATTTATTATTACATACCATATGAATAAAAGAATATTACAACCATTTTAATAAATCCTCACAAACAATAATACAAAGGGGTCATGGCTTGTTTATGCACTCTAAAATACATTAAAACACAAAACAATCTTTGTTTTTCTACGACAACTTTAAATGACAAAATATGCATGTAAACATTTTCCACATAAAATAACAATTATAAAGTTGTCATAGAAAATATGTATGAACTCATTTTTAACAAAAACAAGTTATCCATATTTTCCAAAAATAACCAAACTTGTAAGACAAATCTTATACCAATCGTTCGGTTTTTATTCAAAATATGGTTTCAAAAACACAAGATTTAGCAACGGAAGCAATTTTAATTTTGAACAACATAAACTAGTTTAAAACCACCAAGGATCTTCTTGCAATAGATGGAAAGAAAAACAACAAAAGATGGAAAAGGAAAATAACAACCTTTGTAGTTCTTTGGTTCCTCAAAGGGAGGCTTGTAAGTTGAAGTAGAATGTGGAGTAGAACTCTTCCTTAGGTGGAGACACCAACAAGAACTCAACTTAAAGTAAGATGCTAGTCTTGTAAAGAAACACTCTTAAGCTTAAAGATAGAACCCAAGTTGTATCTTTAAGAGAGCAAGTACCTTCTAAGAGTTTGTAAGAGGGAAAGCAAGAGAGTGAGGGAGAGTTACATTTTTTATCATAGACGAATGAAAGCCTCATGCAAGCCTTTAAGCCAATTCTATTAACCATAAGGTCTTAGCACTTTAAGGCCTACCATGTCCCTATCTCCCATACTTCAGCATGGTGTCCATGCGTTCCTTTTAGAGGTATGTTCTTTTGATTAAACAAATCAAAAGTCCATTCCCTCTCTTCCCATCTAGCCCGCGACTTTAAGAAGAAAAAAGATAAGCCAAAGTTTATAAAAAATGCAACTCTTTTATAAGTTATAAACTTTAACTTTTAGCTAAATACAAAAGTATTTCTAGTCGAAAATAATGTGCGTGCCTTAATAAATCATATCTTATGATATATTATGTTACTTGTTATTGAAAGTGTTATTATCAAGAAATAAATAATTTCCAATTAGTTATAAGAGCTTATGAATATTTATTAAAATCAATTTCTAATAAATAAACAATTATATCAAGGTGTTGTTAGTGTGACCCTTTAGGATCATATGTTAATTAGTAATATCATTCTAATATGACTTTTGTGTATAAAAGATATTTCAAGAATTTTCTCATATTTGCTTGTTTTAATTACATATAATTGATGTTATTTTGTTTCAAGCATGTGGTGGTTCTTGTACGCATCTAAAATATTAAAATAGGACTTTGGGATTTTCGTTGCTAAATAATAAAAGATTTTCTTATGAGAATTTTCTCATATTTGCTTGTTTTGGTTCCATATACTTGATGTGATTTTGCTTCAAGCATATGGTGGTTATTGTACGCATCTAACATAACTAAATAGGAATTTATATTGCTATGTTGTTGGCAATGGATTTTAAGTAACCTTAGTTGGTATGTGAATATATTTTTATTGTTTTGAGGAGTTTTTGATGCAAAAATTACAATGTCATATTGTGGTTGTTTATTTTCTATTGGGAATGTTTTAATATCATTTAAAATATAATATTTGTTTGAATCCTCAAATCTTCATTCGATTTGAAATAGAAATGAAGGTTATTTTTGCATTTATAATTTTAGATTATGGTTGTTATTCCCATCAACTTGACCCTTCCTACAATATATATATATATATATATATATATATATATATATATATATATATATACAAAAACCTCATTGTTTAAGACTTGTGTGTGCTTTTCACTCCAGCAAATTTTTTTGGCACTTGAATATGTGTTCCTCCACTCTCATATGATTGGAGAGTCATCTTCCATAGTCTTACATGTCTTAAGCTCAAGTGCCTCTTCAAACCTTGAGGGCACCTGTTCTCTACCGAAGACTACTCCACTGCCTTCTTGGCCAGTAACAACATAGATGGTGTCTTCCACTACTTCCTATACGCCTCTATATCCATCATCTCTCTAAGATGCATGTTACCACCGTCGCCTTTTCATTCTTTTGGTTCACGAAAATTGTTCTCGATTTTCAGCGTCTGTTATTATCTGACCACTTCCCTCGTCGTTCTTAGTGATGTGGTATCACGACTGAAGACCCCTTGAACCCCCCCCCCCTAGTGATCATCGTTACACCTCTCCCTCTAATTCTTCTTAATACTCTATCTTCCCTTAGTCATGGATGTTCTTCAATTTTGAGAATCATAGCCATAAAGGCTAAAGGCTTTCTCGCATAAAACAATCAATTTTATTTTTAGGTCGTATTTAGTGTAATATCAAAAAATTAGTTTTACTATCTATAAATCTATCCATAACTATAGCAATGAATTCCATACAGTCCATATCTCTGTGATGGAATGTAAGATCATTGCTTGTTATGCCTGTTTTGAAGTAGCCTCTAGCTTTGGTTATCTAGGAAAAGAGGGTTCAATTCGTAAGTTCTAGCTATAATGTAGTTGTTCAAATTTATATTTAGGTATCTACCAGTATCGATTTTTATTTTAAATTGTGGAATTTCAAAATTTTTGCTGACTTTTAAAGAATAGAGGTTTGAGAGAGAAAGCATGTCTGTAACGTTCCAAAAATACTAAGTAAAAAAATTTTGATTTTAAATCACCGAGTCATATAATCATTTAATCAAAACCAACCAATGTATATAAAATTCTCAAAAACATCAGAGTGCATCAATAGATAGTGTGAAATAAATCTTTGTGGGATGCAGTGTGATCAGGTCGGCCTCTTTCCCTTGGAACTAGAAGTACCTGAAACATTTTAAACATAAACCGTAAGCACAAATCTTAGTGACTTCCCCAAAATACCACATACCATACATAACATAATGGGTTTATTTCAACCCAAGGTGAATGCTATGTGCCAAATCATAGTTTTACCATCACTTCCTTCCTTGGGCTAGATCATGGTATTTACTTGTACAAGTGTCAGGGGCCAGATCCTGGTCTTCCATACCATTACCAGGGGCCAAATCATGTTCTTCCATGCAAATTCTAGGGTTCAAACTGTAGTCTTGATGGGTTTTGAGCACTATAATATCTCTATGGTGCACATACAACCCTAATGTGTGGATCTAAGTTTTCTCAAGTTATACATGCAATAAAATTATCCAAAGCATGAAACCTATACAACTTTGATATTTCAAACATAAAAACTAGTTAGATGAATACCTCTTTGTTGTAGCTTGTAAAACTTGACCTTTCAAGAGCTTAGCACCTCAAATTTAATGCCTCAAACGAGTCACAAACACCACCAACAATGGAAGATAATGAGAGAGAGGCTAGGAGGCACACAAAATGGCTAGGGTTCTTCTTTGAACTCTTAGGGGGGCTTTTTGGTGATGCTAGGGGTTACATTTATAGTGTGGAATTCCTAAGGTTTCACTTGTAAACCCTAATTCACTTCCTTGGGCCTTTAGTGCAATAATCCATATGATAAACCCTTTGGACTAACTCTTCATCGACTCCTACATAAAATTAGTCCATCCTAATCAACATGGATCATTAGCCCAAACTATATGTATTACTGATTTACTTAATCATTCCCCATTAATTTAATCAGTCTCTTTGATCACTAAATTAATTCTTGACTAATACCAATTAAATAATATGATTTCTCAATTAATATAATATTCTTATAATATATTAATAAATCACAAATAACCTCTTTCTCAAATATTCATCCTATCAAATTGCTCCGGTGAAGGCAACACAAAAGGACCATGCTACTATCGGGTCAAGTACATACCAACTATAGTTATGGGCTTAGACACCTAATCCAACAATCTCCCACTTGGATAAGTCTAATAACTATTATTGCAAGTACGACTTCAGAATCAGATTAGCATACGTAGCTCTCAAAAGCCGCTGTTGAACTCTGATCTTATCAGTAATGCGTCCTTTAGATTAGGGATCATATATTCCTCCATTCTTCAAGATATCGTATGGACTGAGACATGGATTATAATCATTCTCTCTGTCTATGTGTTGTTTCCTGAATTTCGATTTATGACGACTGACAACAGACTACAATTGAACACATCAACTTAGTCTAGGCTTGGCCAAGCGCTTAGGGTGTCATCACTAAATCATCGAGGGGCCCGCATATATCGCTTCTATCCCTCTTAGGGTAAAGGGAACGGATAAACTTTGACTCATATGGTTGCTCAATTTACTCATCAAATCACACACAACAATATGTTTTATAACACCACGTTACTGGTGCGTTTACATATCATCAATGTGCAACCGACTTGTAAACTACAACTCATATGTCTCCATTTCAAGAATATAAGATATTATCGTCTCACAATCACTCGTGATAAAATCCATGAAGTGATTTAGATGAGTGTGGGTTTAATCCAATACTCAAATCTTATTACAGGAGTACTCATGAACATTGTAGCAAACTTGTGTTATGTCTAAACGCTTAGACAATCTACAGTCGGATTCATGACAGTCTTACCTCATTACTTACTTCCAAAGTATGATTGACTGTGGATGTTTGAATAATCCTATTATTCGGGAAGTAAAACATGCAAAGTGAAACACAAGAATAATCGAATCCAATATGGTCTCAATACTTTTGAATATAAATATAACACTTATTATTTAATCACCATATTGATTACAAATTATTCATTGTATAATGTTTTGACTAATCAACTTAACACTTGAATTAAAAAAATAGCCATCCCATGCTCTTAGCATGCACACTATGTTAACATATGGTCCTTTCTTTGTGAAATAGATCAATTGAATACATTTCAAATGATTCTCATTTCACAATTCCAAATCCTTATCACAAGTGTAAGAATACAAAATTCTTGCAACTTTTAGAATGTGTTAGATTCTAAACTATCATGCAATGATCCTTTTGTAATGACAAGGCACTAAAGTCACAAAGACTTTGCCAATGATATTAAAAACATTCCATTGGAGATTTGTTACAGAACAATTCCATGGAAATGAAGTCTCACATTCAAAGTACATTCCTTTGAACATCCTTCTTGCACAAAAGTTTCTAACCTACACATAGATTCTTAATATCCAACTCCCATTATGGAAACATTTCCATATTTTCCATATGACTATCCATGCTAAATAGAATCCTATCTATTCAGAATTATATCAATATGGTCTATCCATTACTATACCTCCAACTGTCCACAAGCAATCAATCTTCGGTAAACCTAAGATTGTCCTTGAAAATTGTTTAATAACTTTAGTCATATAAAGTTCTGGTCCTTTTCCCCTATTAATGCGCTAGGCATTTGGAAAAATCAGAACATGAGAATATTATAGCATATGCAATCGATCCGATATCCGAAGCATATAGGATACGATTCATAATGTCTTACATAAAGACATGATACCTGACCAGTCTCTTGCTATAATGTTCCAATATAGAATTTCCAATGTTGAAACATTTCAACCTGAGATTCATATATGCTCATGACTAATTCTTGATTAATACTTCAATCTACAATTTTAGATTCGAAATAAAGTATAAGTATCCTCTCCCTTACTATAGCAAAACAACTTTTCAAACTCTGCAACTTTGCAAATCAAAACTTTGTTTCCTATAAACAGCATTGCTAACTCGCAACACCTATCATAATGATTATGCTCCCACTAGCACAATAATTATGTCCTTACTAGCATAACTGTAAGGTCAAAATATGGATCTTTACCAGTAGTTAAGCAACAATCAATCACAGAATAAGAATAAGATGAAAGAAATCAAGCTTGCACACGATTATATTGAGAAAATCGTCTGGTACAACTCGATAGGACTCTATGGCATCAACAACCACTAAAAGACTAACACCTCCTCTATATATACAAGACACGACCATAAACTGGGTTTGCGACCGTAAACAGAGTTTACGGTCGTAAACGTGTTTACGGCCGTAAACACAGTTTACGGTCGTAAACACACAAAAAGTTCAACAATCAACAAACAACCCATAAACACTATAACAGACTCATTCTGAACACAAAACAATGAAAGCCTAGACCAAACCATTTCCAGAGTCCTTCAATCTCCCCCTTGGTTTGGTTCTAGCTTAGACTCAATCCTTGTCGACCACCAGAACATCCGACGTTCCCATCGCTCCATTCCACATCTTCTTTTCAATGATCTCAGCCACCATCGTCGTGTATTCTTTCGCCGCGGGCTCGAATATTGTTTCAGCCACCTTAATCTGCTGAGTAGCAAGATGATGAATGTCCCATTTGTGAAATTGAAGCAAGTCCCTTTTCTCATAGAGACGGATGCAATCATCTTTAAGCTTGATGACAGCGGCATCTGTTAATTCATCATATACCCAATACAGCATGGATGCAAGAGAACCATCAGGGTAGTTTTGAAGAACAGGGACTTGTTTCACTTGTGCGGTAGCTGGCCACATCACTTGTTTAAGTGGCTGATCAGTCTTGGGATCAAGCACATTGGGGTGAACCTTGACGATTGACTGAGCAGTCTTCATCGAAGGAAATCCTTTGGCAACTTGATCTTCCAAAAACGATTTAAACTGGCTCGCCCTGGGATTATTTGAAGGATTGGAGAAAAGAGCCTTAGACAGCTCAATAAGATCAATCTTGGTAAAAGAGTCAAAGTCGTGAGCGTCTTTGTATAGTTCATTTTTGCCGCTCTTTCTCCTTACCATGAACATGTTCATCGTGTCATGGAATCCCCATGAGATGATTCCAGACCTGTCACCATAAATGTCTCTGAAGCGATTTTCGCCCAGATCCGTAACAGTAACTTGTTGTTTATCACAGGGCGCCTTATGATCTGCGCTTCGTTTGAATAGAAGTTGACCCTTTTCAGATTCCTGGGTCGACTACTTACGTTTTAAGGCCTTTCCACGTGGAGCTTGCTCTGGTTCCTTTTCAAAGCGGTCTACGACGGTGGTGGTTCTGATAGTTGTAGGAGCAATGGGAGCATCTTGATTAGGAAGATAAATTTGTGGCTCTTCAACAGATGACTTCAATTCTCCCCCAAACTTATCTTCTAGCTTTTTCTTCAAGTCATAGTAACTGGCGGTCAGAAGGCCAAAATGAGTCTGGAGATCTGTAATTTGTTTGGTCTTCGCAACATTTTCTTCATTAAGTTCTGCCATTTGAATACTGAGCTGTGTGTTTTCAGCTTGAAGGCCTGCGACCTTAATGTCAAGCTCAATATTCCTCTGATCCAACTCGACATTTTTCTGACTCAGAGCATCGACCTGCTTCTGAAGACCAAAAAGTGTAAGACCTTCTTCTCCTGTGTTATCACCCCCTATATAAATTCCTTTGCCACGCAAGGGTGATGTTGAAAATGGTTCTCTGGCCAAGAGCGTTGCTAACTTGACAGAGGTAGCGTCGTGCTCTGGCCTCGGAGGAGAGAAGTCTGTTGGGAAGGACGAGCCACCGGTTTCGTAGAAGGTACTGGGACCTTCACTGATTGGCTCAGTTGAGACTATGACTGGGGTTGTTGTTGGTGGAGCTGAAGCACTTTGAGTCACCAGTCTTGGGTCAAGTCTTCGTCTTTTGCTAGGAGAAGGTGTAGTTTGAGTGACTGGAGGATCACTTTCCATCGGCGTAGATGTAGGTAAGACAACATCAAGGGGAGGAATCCCTGACGTCACCACCATAGGAATTGCTATTTCCGCCAATGTTTTGGTTGGTGGAGGTGTAGCTTCAAGAACATCTTCTTCTTCCCTTGTCTCAGTTTCCGGATTAGCAACTTCATTGACATTGTCGAGCAACTCATTGAGGTTTACCCCTGTCAGGAAATCCTCGTTACTCCCAAAATTTACAGGAATTTCATCATTGTCAAAACCTGTGAGATCCAGGTCTTCATACAAGTCAGTTTCTGACCCCGACCCCCTGTGAGAATCTTCTTGAACCCAAGCGGATGTCAATTCATGTTCCGAAGCTACATCAGCATTAACAGCTGGATCTTCTTCTTCTTCATGATATGAGACAGTGATGACATTTTCAGAAATGACCCTCTCGGAGGAAGTTGGCTCAGATGACATTTTCTCTGACGTTCCATGCGACTCAGAAGACTCGTCAATTTCAGCAAATTTTCCAAATTTGACCAGAGGATGCAATCCTTGAAAAACGACTTTGCCCTTTCTATTTTGCTTGATAAGACCAACTGTGTGAGGGCCCAAGGATTTGATATCCAACTTGTCACCATCCTTGACCATTTCTGGAAACTGATCGTCGACAAACACTTGGATAAGCCTTGGATAAAGTAGAAATGCATCTCTGGTCCCCCGGGTAATGGCATTAATGTTCACCGAGAACTCATCAAGAATGAACTTTGAGAAATTAAACTTTATGCCAGCAGCCAAGGAGACAATTGCCCCGGTGTTTCTGAGAGAGATCTCATCGGCTCCTGATCTCCTGCCAGAAATGCAGCTCACGAACACGTGTGCCAGGAATCGCCAGTAAGGAGGCAGGAGCTTCTTCACTGTGGGAGGGTAGATACCCTCGTATCCCATCCTCTCAAGAACCCTTTGTACATCTTCAATTCCAATTTCAGTAGGGAAATTAGATTCATCAACGACAAGCAAAGTATTTCTGATGTACTCCTCCGTAATAGTGATCTTGCAACCTTTGACTATGGCTTCAATTGTTATCTCTCCGTTGACCTTTTCCATTTTTACAGTTTGCCAAAATTCCCGGATGATGTTTTGATAAATGACGGGATTTACTGTGATGGCATAGGATAAGCAGCACTCCCTTAGCCTGTAGATCATGGATTTGAACTCCGCATGAGCGACTGGAGGATCATCCAACACGATCGCCAAATTGTGCATATCCGCGAACTTAAGATTGGTCTTTTTTTTGCACTAAACAAGCCAAGTAAGAAAACACAGGATTTTAACAAGTTAAATCATTTAGTTTTCTCAATTAGACAATTTATTTTGGCTTTTAAAAATTAGTTTGACTACAAAATATTGGAGTTTATGGTCAAAATAGTCAAACATTGGAGTTTACGGTCAAAGGAAGTCAAGCATGGGTTTACGGTCAAAGATGGTCAACAGACCGTAAACTGAGTTTACGGTCGTAAGACCAAAACTCGGGTTTACGATCGTAAGACCAAAACTCGGGTTTACGGTCGTAAGACCACTTTGGGTTTACGGTTCTTGAATGATCCGAAACCGTAAACTCCTCGTGAACAGTAAACGCCGACAGAACTTTAAACTTCGATTACTCCTTCGTTTTTGGTCGGAATGGCGAATAGAGAGCATATCCTTGGTCGGATTCATCATACCTTCGAGATGTACTAGGCCGATTTCTCAAAAACTTCAACAAAAATTTCGATGAGAGAGAGTAGAGAGAGAGAATGTGATTGCGGCTGTAAAGGGAGAGGAGGAGGTGGAAAAGGGTTTACGAAAGTAAACTCTTTGTTTTATACTTCCTCGAAATAACCAGTCTCCCACACAGTGTAAAACCCAGTCTTTTATCCCGATAAAATTTTTAAGAATTAATCTCTTGAGGATTTATTTAAAATAAAAATAAAATAAAAATAAAAATAAAAATTAAAAATAAAATAAAACAAAGGAAAATTTAAATTTTGAACAAACAAAATTTATTTCAACACTACTAACAAGATCTTGTGACACTGGGATCAAAGTTGTTAGACAGCCTTAATCCGCTTGTCGGTACCTTTCATCTTCACATCTTTATCTGGTCGATCGCCAGTATTGTGGTCTACTTAAACACGAAAAATCGTGACAGATTTTGGACATTACTATTTATTACAAGACAGGTGAGCTTAAGTTCCTAGATACTATATCTTAAGGACCATTCAGCTGACGACGACCAGGGATATTGTTGTCCACCTAAATTGAGCAGTGAGATCTATAGACAATCTTTGAGAGTTCAATTGTTAATTGTACTGGAACATGTTTCCCGCTTCCTGATATGCCCCCGTAATCAAGAACTTCCAGAGTACTCCTTACATCGGGTGAGAAGACAATCATTAAGAGAGAGGATGAATTCAGACTATTATTAATTATAGTTTTTAGAGGGATTAAGATGTAGAAGGGTGCATATACTGTGTACCAGGTCGGATTATGAGTCACGCAAAGGAGACAGTATATGGCTAACAGATGGGAAGAATTTCATAGATTTAATATGCAGAGAGATAGATTTGCATATGTTGCTGTCCAGGTCGGATCTCTTCCAATCACGCAGAGGAGGCAACATATGACTGACAGATAGGAAGAGAAAGAAAACAATTTTCTACAGACCTAACTTATCGGAATTTACCAGTCGCCCCATCAATATCGGATTTAAGGACGGAATCCGCACATCGAGGAGAAGTTAATCCACGGTTCCAAGTACGGGTTCATTTAATGTGACGAGTCGATTCCCATATATATCTCCCTGCTCAAACTATCCAAGCATCGTATTGTCAGGCTAAACGGATCTAACTAGGTCAAGATTTGTTAAGTCTAAGAATTTCTTAAGTTCAACTCTGCCTAATCAAGTCCATTTATAATCTTTCGTGCCTACCGACGCATCAGCCCAGAGTAAAGACCCTTCAATTTTGGGTACGTTACGCAGACTCAGATTGCCTGTTATCACTTGATAATATCACTTCCCAGTCTTTTATCAACAAGCAAAACTGTTAGAGACAATATTTTTGATTTTTCTGAAATTTTTAATGTTTTTGGATTTTTGTTTATTTCTCCCCTAAATTTGTGCATGGAAGAGAATGAAATGACTGAAATGCTCAAATTTAAACTAAGAAAAACCTAAAAAAGATCCTCAAAACGAATCATTTTTAAAAATCCCACAAGCACATCGAATCGAGCTTTGTGAAAAGGCTTTGTGAACAAGTCCGCCACATTATTATCAGTGTGAACATGTTCTAGCCTAATGAGCGAACACTCATAGCAATCTCTAATAAAATGAATTTTGATGTCAATGTGCTTGGTTTTGGAATGTTGGACAGGATTTTTAGCGATTTGAATAGCAGCCTCATTATCACAAAAAATTGGGGTTTCTAGATAATTCAAACCGTAGTCCAACAGCTGATGTTGGATCCATATGACTTGAGAACAACAGGCAGACGCAGCTACATATTCCGCTTCTGCTGTTGAGGTTGAGACCGTATGCTGCTTCTTGCACTGCCATGAGACCAGTCTATCTCCAAGAAACTGGCATCCTCCTGAAGTCGATTTTCTATTAAGCTCACACCCGCCATAGTTGCTGTCTGCAAAAGCATAAAGGTCAAATTCGGGATTTTTCGGATACCAAAGGCCCAGTTTTGGGCAACCTTTGAGATACCGAAAAATCTGTTTAACAGCAATTAGATGAGAGAGTTTAGGATTGGCCTGGTAGCGTGCGCATTGATAGACCGCAAACATTACATCTGGGCGGCTGGCAGTCAGATACATAAGCGATCCGATCATTGATCGATAATACGTCTGATCTACGGATTCAACTTCAAGATCAGGAGTCAGTAAAGGTCTCTCCGCCATGGGTGTAAGAGCAGGTTTTGCGTCTTGGAACCCGAACTTCTCCAACATATCATCCACATACTTCGCTTGGTGAATTAGGATTCCGGTAGAAGATTGTTTGACCTGAAGCCCCAGAAACATGGTCATCTCCCCAAGAGAACTCATCTCAAACCTTTTCTTTATCACACCTTCAAATTCCTTGCAAAGCTGTGGACAGGTTGACCCGAAGATAATGTCGTCAACATAGATTTGAACTAGTATCTGATCATTACCCACATGCTTGATAAACAAAGTTTGATCAATGGTGCCGCGAGAGTATCCATGCTCGAGCAAATGCTTTGTTAGAGTCGCATACCATGCTCGAGGAGCTTGATGTAACCCATACAATGCTTTGTCCAACTTGTAGACACGATTAGGGAACTTTGAGTCAACAAACCCAGGGGGTTGATCAACATAAATTTCTTCCTTCACCTTGCCATACAAGAAGGCAGTCTTGACATCCATTTGGTAGACCGTGAAATTCATGTAGGAAGCATATGCGAGAAAGATGCGAATAGCCTCCAACCGAGCCACGGGAGCAAATACCTCAGTATAGTCAAGACCCTCAATTTGTCGAAACCCGCGAACCACCAGCCTTGCTTTATTTCGCACGATCACACCCGAATCATCTTGCTTATTACGATAGACCCAACGCGTGTCAAGAGCCCTTTTGCCCTTCGGTAAGTCAACCAACTTCCAAACCCTAAGCTTTTCAAACTGATTCAGCTCTTCATGCATTGCATCCACCCAGCTGGGATCATTCAAAGCCATGTCAACATTCTTCGGCTCTATTTGAGATATAAAGCAAGAGTAGAGACATGCATTAACGTCTCCACTCTGACTTCTGGTTTTAACTCCATCTCCCAGCTGGCCAATGACGTTATCGATCGGATGATTGCGTTGAATACATGAGGGAATGTCTTGGCTGATATCATTGATAGAAACAGGAAGAGTGTGAATATTGAAACTTCCATCATTTACTGATTGATTCACATTAGATGAATCTGCTACAAACTCATTTGCGATTTCTTCGGGAAAGAGGAGTTCCATAAACGTTGGATTGACAGCGGAAGCGTCTCTGGACATGAACTCTCTTTCAACGGGTGTAAGAGGTGTAGCATCAGTATTAGGAGTTCCATCTTGAACTTTAGACTCTGGACTATTAGGTTGATCAGATGGCTCCCCCTCAGGTGGAGCAGAGGACTCCTCCCCAGATGGATCAGAGGACTCCCCCTCAACCGTTGGAGGTCTATAGACAACTTCTTCGTCTTCGTCTTCATACACGATCTTCGAACCAGAAGAGGATCCACTTGAACTATTTGAAGACACATTTAAAGATTTGAAAAGCGATGTGTAATCAAATAACCAGTCAGGACCCACTCGAGCGTCTGTTTCATTCTCCTCCAGCCAGCGTACGTCATAGGATTCGACTATCTGCTTAGTCTTCTTGTTGTAAACCCTATACGCGGTGCGCGCAGCATACCCTACAAAGTAACAATCATCGGCTTTGGCATGGAATTTAGGGTTGGATTCCAAATGAAGAAGGGTGCAGGGGCAGCCAAATACACGGAAATGGCTGACAGAGGGCTTGTGTCCATAGAGAATTTCATACGGTGTCTTCATCTGTGCTTTGTTGATTAGAACACGATTATGCACGTAGCAAGCAGTATTAATCGCCTCGGCCCAGAAGAAAACAGGTAGTTTGGAATCACAAAGCATCGTCCTTGCGGCGTCTTTCAATGTTCTATTTCTCCTTTCAGCAACACCGTTCTGTTGAGGTGTGTGAGCAGAGCTATATAGACGCACTATCCCCTTTTCTGTGCAAAAATGGTCAAGAACCGAATTCTTGAACTCGGTTCCATTGTCAGTACGAAGCGCTTTCACTTAATTGTTGGTCTGTTTCTCAATCATCACCACGAACTTCTTTATCAGGTCAGCAACCTCCGCTTTGTTGGATAAGAAGAAAACCCACGTAAACCGAGAGAAATCGTCGATCACAACGAGGTAGTATGAGCTTCTGTTGATGCTCAGGACGTTGACCGGACCAAATAGGTCCATGTGTAACAATTGGAGCACTTGACTTACTGAGTTGACATGCTTGGGCAGGTGTGGTTTCCGATGGTGTTTGCCTTGAGCACAGGAAACGCACTTTTCAAATGTAATAAAGTCTCTGACGGGTAGGCCTCGGACCATCTCATTCTTGGCAAGACGATTCAAGTTTTTCGCGTTAGCATGACCGAGCCTTCGGTGCCACAGCATTGCGTTTTGTTCGGCGACTTTTGAGAAGAGGCAAGTGACTTGTTCAGGGAGATTGGTGTTCATGTCAATAATGTAAGCATTCACATCCCGCTTAGATTTGACGAGGATCCATTCTTCCAGGATGACAATGCCTGGCTTTAAGATCATACATTCCTTATCGGTAAAGTGGGTGGAGTAGCCTTTGTCGCAAATTTGGGAAACGCTCAACAAGCTGTGCTTTAACTCGGGAGCGAAGTTGACATTCTCAAAGCTTAACACTCCATTTGTAACAGTTCCTCTTTGCGTGATCTTTCCTCCATCTCCGCCCGCAAAGGAAACATACCCCCCATTAAAGGATTGAATTTCGCTCAATTGGGATATGTCTCCAGTCATATGCCGGGAGCAGCCACTGTCGACGTACCAGGGACGAACGACATTCCTCCGTAACTGTCCCTGCAAAATGAGCGGAATCATTTAGATTTAGGAACCCAGGTCATTACAGTCCTGAGTTTCCTTTTTACTTTCTCTGAATTAACATTTAAAGATTTCAAACTAGGATCCTCATTCCTAATTACTTCAGAGGGTGGCAAAGATGGATTAGAAAGTGATTTAGGCTTCCATTGAAGTTTAGGTTTTACAACATTCGCTTGTGGTTTTGAAATAGATTTCTTAGGAGTTTGCGCAAAGCTTCTGGATGTTCTACCAGAAGTGGTTGAAGATCTAGAATTGCTTTTTGACGAAACCAATCTTGGCGGAGCCTTGTTCGGTTTTGGCAAGCTCTTTTGAGTTTTGTTGATAAAAACCCTTTTATTCTTTTGAAAAACAGCTCTTTTTCTACTTCGGTCATCTTTCCAATCATCAATTCGAGAACAATTTCTTGAGGATTTTCTAATTCAAGACCTTCCTCGAGATTCGTTCTCTCCTCTTGGTGACAGATAGTTCACAAAGATCCTGTTATGGCAATTCCTAGCTATGTGACCACCAACACCACAATTAAAACAAGTATGTTTATTATTTGAACTTGTGCTACATTTATCAGATTTATTTTCTTGATGGACACTCTTACTTTTCTCAGAGGAGCATACATGAGAGACAGATTGTGATATAAGTGAGGGTGCCTCAGAAGGTATGACATGTGGAATTGATGGTTTTTCATGAGAATTGCCAGCATCAGAATTACCAAAAAGTTCATCAAACATATCAAAGAAATTAAATTCAACAGAATCAGAAATAGGAACATCACACAAAATACTATCAGTCTTAACATCAGAATCACAAATAGGAATAGAAACATCAGAAATAGGAACAGAAACAGAAACACCAACTCCATGCTTTGCCTGATCTAAAGGATGATCTGCAGAGGAAGAAGAAGCGTCAGTACTTTCAACATTTATAAATCCTCCTGAAACGAAGCCAGATGGATTGCCATAAACCATAAAAGATTCATTGGCAATCTCATCTTTGGACAAGGGTTGATACTGATAGGTATGATTATATGGAGGAGGCACGCTATCATATCCTAAACCCTTAGACTGATTTCGTTTAAAATCCATGCAGTGATCAATCATGGTGGCAACTACCTCGCTTGATCCATCAAATTTTTGAAAAGCAAAGTTTGCAGAATTAAACCTTTCCTTTAATGTATCAAGCTCGGCAGTTAGCGCATCATTTTGTCTTTTAACATAATTGTACAGTTCACATTTCTCACTGTACTCTGCCTGGATTCTTCTAAAATCGTTTATCTTAGCTTCTAATTGGACTTTAAGAGGCTTTTGTCCTTTCCTAAGTTGGTAGCCCTCATATCTAAGGTCCTCTACTTCTCTACGCAATAATTGGACTTCATCACGAAGAACTTTAACATATTCTTTACATGCATAAGAACAGGATGGTAGGGTTACCTCGCTTCTCTTGGGCTCAGAAGAAGTAGACGCCATGAAAGCAAACTGCAGCTCCATCATTTCTGCCTCGGGATCAGCTTCATCAGTCTTTAATGAGGCATCATCGATCTGAGCAAGGTGAGCATTTTCTGGCCCTGAAATGTTCAAAGCCTGAATCTGGTCCTCCCAGTCAAAAGACTGAGCGACCATAGCGGTCTCACCATAAGTTGCAGCACCTGCACGGTTGTTTCCCACTGCTACCATCATTCTGTTGTTGTTGACCCTGCGATCTGGTTTAGGACATTCACGAGCAAAGTGACCCGGCTCGTGGCAGTTGAAACATCTCAGCGTGCTCTTGTTGAATCTCACCTTCTTGTCAGCATTCATGCCCCAATTGCTCTTCCCAGTCTTCTTAGCAAACTGCTTGGCCCTGAAAACAGCCATAGCAATCTGCCACGTGATGTCCATCTCTTCTACGTCTTCAGGATGAATCTGGTCCAGGTCAGCAAATGGCAGCTGAGGTGGAAGCTCTCCAGCTACAAAAGCATTATAGCAGTTAACAAGCCCAGTAGCTAGAGCCAGATTTTCATCAGTATCCTTAGGGTTTGAGGAAGAGGCTACAGTAGGTACATTTAGGGAAGGAACAACATGTGGGGAGATAAATGGTTGATTCTGAGGATGAGGAATAGGTGATGCAGCAGCGAAGGTCTGAATTTGAGGTGGTTTAGCAGTAAACCCTTGACCTGAAGAGGACATGATTGAGGAAAGAGCATTGTTGGATGAGATCCCAAGATTTGTAGTAGAGTATGAGCTCACGTGATTGATCTCTCTCTGTTTGTCATCAATATCACAAGATTTGATGATTGCCATGGTTTCAGCAAGAGTGAGGCGGTTTAGATCCTTAGTCTTCTTGATCACAACAACATTCATATCCCATGATTTGGGAAGAGCATTGAGAAGCTTTTTGTTGATTTCTGACTTGGTCAAGTAAATCCCAGATATGTTCATATCCGTTGTGAGAGTTGTGAACCTCTGCAATTGAGCCTCAAGAGTCTCTCCTGGAATGTAGTTGAACATGTTGAACTTTTGCCTCAACATGTCCTGGCGACTCTCCTTCATATCCTCATTGCCCTCATAAACTTCAATTAGGGCTTCCCATAGATCTTTAGCTGAAGTGTACTCACGAAAACCTTGAGCAATATCAGGAGATAATGCCATGGTTAAAGTGGCTAAAGCTCTTTCTTGCTCTTCTATTTTCTCAAACTCCTCATCAGTGTAGTTTTCAACCTCCTTGTCAATCACTTGGCCTGCAACTGTCGTAGTGATTCTAATAGGGCCTCTAAGAATGCTTCTCCATACCTTAAAGTCCTTCATTTTGATGTACTTTTCAATTCTATACTTCCATTCGGGGAAACCATCCACAGACATCAATCTTGGAATTCGTGTGGTGGTGCCCATAACAACGTCAAGTTCATGGAAATGATTTTGACCTTGAGAATCCATTTGAGATTAAGCAAATTAAGCAAATTAAGTTCAAAATTTGAGTTTACAGTTGAAAGGGTTTACGACCGTAAACCGAGTTTTCGGTCCAAATGATTTCGACCGTAAACGGAGTTTACGGTTCTGAGCTTACGACCGTAAACTGTGTTTACGGTTGAACAGTTTACGGTTTGTGAGTTTCCGGTTTATGTGTTTACGGTTCTCGAAACTTGGTTTACGGTTTATGAAGATTCAGTGTTTACGATTCTTGATGTTTTTGATTCAACAACCGTAAATGGAGTTTACGGTTGACAGCAAACACCCAGAAAACCCTTATGAACACGATTTTTTTAGTAGAAACGATTCCCTTCACTACGTAAACACTAACAGCAGGTTTGAACTTCAAAGATATCGGTTGAAATAGCCCAAAAATCGATTGAAAGAAGCTTTAACACCGGTTTTTTGCTCTGATACCAATTGTAAGGTCCAAATATGGATCTTTACCAGTAGTTAAGCAACAATCAATCACAAAATAAGAATAAGATGAAAAGAAATCAAGCTTGCACACGATTATATTGAGAAAATCGTCTGGTACAACTCGATAGGACTCTATGGCATCAACAACCACTAAAAGACTAACATCTCCTCTATATATACAAGACACGACCATAAACTGGGTTTGCGACCGTAAACAGAGTTTACGGTCGTAAACGTGTTTACGGCCGTAAACACAGTTTACGGTCGTAAACGTGTTTACGGCCGTAAACACAGTTTACGGTCGTAAACGTGTTTACGGCCGTAAACACAGTTTACGGTCGTAAACACACAAAAAGTTCAACAATCAACAAACAACCCATAAACACTATAACATACTCATTATGAACACAAAACAATGAAAGCCTAGACCAAACCATTTCCAGGGTCCTTCAATAACACTTATGCTCCCACTAGCTTTGACATGTACCCAGAAATCAGTTGGACTTTTAGAAGTCAATACTTATTGACTTTATCTAAGCTCGTATTTATGATACGAGATGCTTCGATAAGTCTTTATCTAAGCTCATACACCTTTTATTAGAAAGCTCATATGTGTGTCTAAACTATTTCAAAACTTTCAACAACAAGTCCTGAATGTTCAAACTTTTTTCCATTTCTCATAATTCGAACTATGAAGAGGGATGTCGTAATCATAATCGAATTTGAGAATACAATTAACACAACTGCTATCTCCTTAAAATCTTCTTAGTGAAAGTGTTTCCTCACAATCATTTTCATGAAGTGGAGAGAAACCTTATGTCACTTAGATTTTATGGTGTATGTGTTCCTATCCATGTGAATCTGTCATTTCCAATCATTATCATAAGACAAGGTCTATGACAAATTCAAACTCATATGGACTGAACTTGTTCAATCTTAATTTCTTGCCATATGGTAGCACAAAGGCCTACCATGTCTTCCAAGTTGTTCAGCAACTCACCCTTACTGATCAATGTACTTTCATTGATCCACGTGCTTTGCCTTATGCAAATAATTGAGAACTCACATAACTCACATGCATAGTCAACTTTAACTGGAGTGGGCACAGAAATAAGAATGTGTCAACACGATAGGTTACAAACCTCAAGTTGTGTGCTAGTGATTAACAGTAGGTTTACTCTTGATTAGTTCCTGAAGCTATTCAAGACCATTAAGACTCCCACTGACTTCTTGCATATAAGATTCTTTTGTCAAGAAACATTCCTTAACAAACAAATATTCAAGAGTTAGTGTGGGTTCTTATCAAGAAAATAACTTCATACAATTGGTCTTAGTTGGTCTTTGTTTTATCCAAAACATCACAACAACTAATCTCAAATGTGTATGAGCAAGAAAACTTTTCTACTCCATATTTCATGATGTGTTATAATCCTACCTAGGATATGTCACTCAAGACACAATCTTGGAGTTTGACTATAAGACTCGATTTTGGAACGAAGTATGACTCATCTTCTTGATTTAACCATTTCAACAATTCTCCATTTCTCTTCTTGGTCACACAAATGCACCAAGGTGTTCTTAGAGGATCAAGTGTGATATGGTTCCATAATCACTAAGATGATCATAAAACATGATACATAAGTACTCTCCTTTCCTTTCAGATTAGAGAAACTTTTATCTTTCTGCCTAATTAATTCTTCTTATTCGTTCTGCTATACATTACAAGTTTTCCAATGATTCAGAATTACACTTAATCTTGTAAGCATAACCATATTTACTGGACTTCCAGTAAATCATGACGAATAGACTTTATCGTCCTTTGTGGTGGATCTGACCAGTGCACATCAATGTGTACTAGATCCTTTATTCCTTCACTTGACTTACATACATATGTAAATAAGGAATTAGTCTTAATTTCCCAAAGATGAAGATTCTCATTCATCACACAATACAAGTCGCATGATTCCAAGTTTCTGTCCAATTGAAACTTGAGTGATGAGAATCCTTCCTTATTTGGTAAATTATGACATTTCCACAAGAATCAAATTCATTTCCAATATTGCTAATAATATATGGACACCAATTTTCACCATTGTCATTGCAAGGATAATATAAAATAAGACAAAATCAAGATTTTTCTTTATTTATAAAAATGCGGAAAACTTGTCCTTACAATGCAAATACATATGAAAACTATGTTTCTAAATATTCCTACGCAATCTATCATAACTCCTAAGCAGCAGCTCAAAAATTTGATCATCGAACCATGCGATCGAAATCCATTTCTTTGCAACCAGACTCAGCTCACTCTTCCTTTAAGCTTCCTTTCCTTTCTTCGATCCTACAAAACATCAAAATGCAATCTTATCACATCATGTATTAAGAATCTACAAATAGGAACTTAATAGAGTTAGATAGTGGACTTACCTGAAGCAGAGTCATACATTTTGACTTTACCATCCTTGTGATCCTTCAGGTAAATACGGCAGCTTCGCATCCAATGCCCCTTCTCTTGGCAATAGAAACAAACATACTCTTTCGGAATGGCGCATGAGATTATCTCAAACTCGGCCTTTCTCTTATGATCAAACTTTTTTACCATGGTTGATTTCTCTCCCTTAGGAGCAGAAAACATTTTTGGACTATCGCCTTTGCCATCGCTAGGTTCCATGGAAATTTGGGATGCAGATCTTCCAATCAAATTTGCTTTACCAGTGCGCCAAATCATTGCTGATTCAGCAGCAATTAGCAAATATGTTAGATCAATAAGGGTCACGTCGTGATCTGTCATATAGTAGTCTTTAACAAACTGACCATAAGACTCGGGAAGTGATTGAAGAACCAAGTCAACAACCAACTTCCTCGGGAAAACGACACCCAACATTCCCAGCTTGTCAATGTGTGACTTCATCTCTAAGACGTGTGCACACACAGACTTTCCATCTTCGTGTTTGCTTGCCAATAGAGATTGAGTGACCTTGAACTTTTCAAGTCGACAAACACGTGGGTCAGGGAGCATAATTGGAGGAGGTGGAGGAAGAGAAGTTCCACTAGTGCACGAAAAAAGGATTGATCTTTCACCTCGATCGTCACATGGAATATCATCTTCGAATGGAAAGCTTTTTCCAAAAAGATAAGGAAGACCCTAGTTGTCAGAACTAGACATCTAAAAGGGAGAAATTCAAGTTAGTTGATTTAGTCCTTAATATAACACCCAAATGAAATATCAAAGCTAGGGCCCGACACAATAATTTACAATTCGGAAGAGGGATGTCTTAATCCAATTGCAAACTATTTTTCGGTAGGTAAATGACGATTTACCAATTCCACCACGAAAACGAAATTTTTAAACGAATTAGGTTTTAAATGAAACTCCTAGATCTTTTGAGATTCATTGAACTTTTCAATTCCATGTTTAATCTCGATTATGCCCTTCAAGTTTGTGACTGGGATACCGAGGATCACAAACAAGGTGTGAATAACCATGAAAATTAGTTTGGTACTCTCGAAGTCATTTATCACCTAATCAATGTGTCGGTTAACCACACACGCTCCATTGATCTATGACAAACTACGAGCTACCCACTGTCATCCTTCATTAGTCCCATATTAGTGTGTCGGTTAACCACACACGCTCCACTAACGACCAACAAGGTACAATGTGCAATTTCATGGATTAGCACCAAATTCACATTTTTCCTAAGTAAATAAGATTGGGAATTTATAAAATATTTAGTTAATTGGTATTTCATTATACTTATAATGGAAGTTTGTGTCCTATCTTACCCGTTCGGCTAACGACCCTCCACTAGTCAAGGGTGCGGTGGGTAAGAGTGGATACCCAATGGCGGTCATTTTATAGGCCGCTTCCTTAAACAACACTTATAGACCAGCTTCGTGAATGAGACCTCCTAACGGTAAGACTGACATTTTACTTATATATATATAATATATTAGACTTTTAATATTATATAGTATAAGGGTGTATTTTACACATTTAAAATACTTGGTGGTTTAATCTATTAATGAATTAGACTTTTAATTTAATTAAATTTAAACCATATGATTATGGATTTATTAATTTTCTCTTTTAATTAAACATTTAATTAATTTAATAAAATCCATAAATGTGTAATTTCAACTATTCAAAAACATCAAGGTTCTAAATATAAAAATTCAAAATTAAAACTATTTAATTAATTTTTAAGTTACGAAACCAAGAGTTGCACCTTTTGAATCCTTTTCAATTACTAGGGTTCTGTAATTTAATGTTTCATAAATGAGACTTTTCAAATTCTAAAACTTGAGGGCAAGTTTTGAAACTCTTCAAAACCTTTTGAATTCCAAAACTTGAGGACAAATTTTGAAACTCTCTAAACCCATTTAGATCAAATTATAAACTAATAAAATAATCATATAATTTTATCTTTTACCAATTTGACCTAATTCAATTCATATAGCAAGATAATCTCAAATCAAATAACACAAATAATTAGTTTATCTTATAAACTAGTAATTATCTTAGAATTTTGACAATTTATATTTTGATTGGATGAGGATGGTCACTACCATATCAGAAAAAACAGATTTTATGATACAAAACAGTTTATGGCAATGATCTTAATCCAATTCTGAACAAAAAAAACCCGAAAATCTGCCAACAGACTGTCCAACTTGTCGAGTCTGGCAATTGACTCGTCGAGTTCATCATGGACTCGTCGAGTTCTATTATGGACTCGTCGAGTTCAGCCTGCAGATGGAAAATTTCAATTTGCTTCAGCTTTGAACAATTAACGAATGCATCTATATAACAGAAAACACCCTAGGCTATGATACCACTGATGGGTTTTGAGCACTATAACATCCCTATGGTGCACATACAACCCTAATGCTTAAGATCTAAGTTTTCTCAAGTTATACATGTAATAAAATTATCCAAAGCATGAAACCTACAACTAGCATACAACTTTGATATTTGAAACATAAAAACTAGTTAGATGAATACCTCTTTGTTGTAGCTTGTAAAACTTGACCTTTCAAGAGCTTAGCACCTCAAATGTGATGCATCAAATGAGTCACAAACACCACCAACAATGTAGGATAATGAGAGAGAGGCTAGGAGGCACACAAAACGGCTAGGGTCCTTCTTTGAACTCTTAGGGGGCCTTTTTGGTGATGTTAGGGGTTACATTTATAGTGTGAAATTCCTAAGGTTTCACTTGTAAACCCTAATTCACTTCCTTGGGCCTTTAGTGCAATAATCCATATGATAAGCCCTTTGTACTAACTCTTCATGGACTCCCACATAAAATTAGTCCATCCTAATCAAAATGGATCATTAGCCCAAACTATATGTATTACTGATTTACTTAATCAGTCTCCGTTAATTTAATCAGTCTCTTTTGATCACTAAATTAATTCCAAAATAATTCTTGACCAATACCAATTAAATAATATGATTTATCAATTAATATATTATTCTTATAGTATATTAATAAATCATAAATAACCTCTTTCTCAAATATCCATCCTATCAAATTGCTCCGGTGAAGGCAACCGAAAAGGACGATGCTACTATTGGGTCAAGTACATACCAATTATAGTTATGGGCTTAGACACCTAATCCAACAAGTCTTCCATACAAATTCCAGGGGCCAAACCCTGGTCTTCCATGTAAGAGTCACAAAGACAACTAGTATCCTACATAGTATAATGAGAAGACTCGCCTCACAAACGCATTCAACATCTAACAGACTCACACGGTCAAAATATGGATGATACACACCTCCTAATGAATCATACAAGGTAAACTCTTAGTCTACCTTCAAAAACTATCCATTTTACTAAAAGTCAACCCAGGTCAAAATTCAACAGTCAAAGTCAACTCCAGCTGCCTTCCACGTCGTGGCTAACCAATGGCCACGTCGTGGTCATTCAACTTGATCCCGGTCAAAAATCGCTTACCACGTCGTGGTAGAATCCAAACAACATAGTCGCGACCAGACTAGTCTCCACGTCGTGGCAAGCAAGTCGTCACACCGTGGAAACTGTACAGGGATAACTTAATGGATTAAGCTCTTAACTCCTAATCCCAAAAGCTCTAAAGCTCATATCTGAATCTCCACAAGGTCTTGATGGATAAAGTTTCCAACTTTATCCATTAAGACACTCTAATAAGTCAAAATCTCTAATCCAAAGTTCTTAATGACTGCACCAAAGGCATAAACACCAAATGATTCATGTAAGACCACTTTTCGACCAACACCACAGTCTAGAAGCTAAAATATGCACCTAAAGGCTCTGGAGTACACTTAAACTCTAAGGACAAGAAGATTGTGACTAAAAAGCTCATAAAAGACCTAGAACAAGATCTAGATAAGCAATGAGCAAAGTTGAGACTTTATACCTCCACAAGGTCTGAAATGTGATGAAGATGTTGGATCTAAACTGGAACCAAGCTAACAAACCACAAGATCAGCTTCTCCCTCCTTCAAACTTCATAAATATGGCTTCACACTCTCAAAACTCACACAAATAGGCTAGGGTTTGGGGTGGGGTTATCAATTTCAGAGGATGGATGATGTCAAATGAGGTAGCCCTAGTAGTTAGTACCCTTAAATAGGGTACAAACCCGAAGATCTAGGGTTTGCACCAAAATGGTTGTCGCGTCATGGAAAACAGACTACCATGATGTGGCACTTCACAACTCCACATTCCTAATTGGACAATTTCCATGTCATGGGACGTTCGCCACCACATCGTGTCCCACCCAAAACCTTCACAATTAATACTTAAAATAATTAACTTGGAAAAAATCACTACCTGGAGAATCGATGTTACAATGTCATGTATGGTTCTTCATGCCTTCTCCTTCTTTTTAACATTTTACCATGGATTTCAGGGTATTGGTAATAAGTGAGCATTTTATTTGTTCTACCGGCATGCAATGTGTTAAAGGTGTTCGAACAATAACATGTGTGATTGATTATATATTGTGATTTCTTGGAATGACACTGTGATTTTATTTAGGTTTTGAATGCCAGTTTTAGGAGTGGAAATCAAAAGTTGAGGGAATGCTCACAGCTTAGCTCAACCTCGGTTGTTGTTTCTGCACTACGTTATTTATTATTCCAGTAGGATATGAGTTGTTTCCCTTATTTATTCTTAATCATAATTATATTCTAGGAGCTTTCAAGTCATCTTGTAATATTTAATTCACACATAATTATGACAAACTCTCAAGCGTCAGGTTTGCAATTCTTATTGTTCTCATTTTAGATAGATGATTAGCATACTAATGTCTTATCTTAGCTATGCTTTATCTATCAATTCATAACCATGGAGAAAAATCATGGCTATTATCATTAATTTAGATGAAGATATAATTTTCCATGTTTTGGTAAAGATTTCATAAATATATCACACTTTTACATGTCATCAATGAAATAGCATATATTTGGACTTCCATACGTTTGGGGATATTTTTGCTTCTGGATCACCGGACACGAATATAAAATTATGGGATACCAGGTGAAAAGGGTATATAGCTACCTACAAGGGTAAACATAAGAAGGGGTAATGCAATAAGATTTACACCAAATGGTCAACAAGTGTTATCTGGGCAGGACAACAATTTAAAAGTCAGACCACTTTTTCTTTTGACAATGCATTTGATATAACTTAAATTAAAAAAAAATGTTGCGTGATGCATGTATATTTGACTATTCTGGAAGCTATGACAGTTTAATCATGGGAAAGATATTATATGATTTTAAGTCTCATAAAGGGTTAGGTGCAACAAATAGATTTTTATTCACATGAGTTCTTAATAGCTACAGGTTAGAACATTTGCCACAAACATGATTGCAATAATAGTTCTTTGTAAATGTTCAAAGGTCAAACTGCTATTAATCCCACTAAAAATGATTATCTTATGGTAATACTATGCCAAGTTTTATAATTCTTTGTTAACATTCTTATATTTTAGGTTTGGAAACGGGTAGTGTGGATAAAAAGATTTGATGGTAACCATGTTTTATAGTTGTTCCACTTAGGTCACATACACTAGAGTTCAATTTTGTCCCGTTATGATTTGTCTTGGCCAACGTCACTAAATAATACCTATATTACTCATGTTCAGGAAAATATAGTTTGAAGAGTCTACCATGGCTTCAACGGTGCATCAACATTGCTCAAACAGGTGGTTTTGCATGCCTTTCTCTTAAAATTCAATCAACAATCTAGGTTTAGTAGATCCAAACTTCTAATGCTTTTAATAATTGCTTTTAGGATTGGTGCTTATGGTCAGGCTACTGAGTCGTTGGCTTGCTTGATTGCTTATCATCATCACCTTTGTGAGGGGAGTGAATGGTGAGAGATATGTTGCAACAACCATAATTTACAGGTAATGTACAAAGAAACATAGATTCAACCATACATAAACATCAACACTATGGTCCTATAATTGGAAAGACCGAAGAAATAAGCTACGATATCTTATTCACAACAAGTATCATTGATTTGTTACATTATCTGGTCAATCAACATGCAGCGGGATTATACTATATTGGAAGTGGAAATGGATATTGATAAAAGTTCTAAAAACCATAAAGCTTGGGCCTTATTTTAAAAAAAAAAACAAAAAACAAATTGGTTTGTATATACTCTTTTTGCACCAAATATTAATACGTTTTCTACAATAACAAGAAGAACTGATAAAAGAAATTTCAAATTTTATCAATAAGAGTAAATTACATAAATTGTTATTATAGTTGGCAAAATATTACACTTTAACTAAAGTCGTGTAACTAATCATGGGTCGTGCTTAGCACGGCCTTTAACTTTTTCTAGTATATATATATATATATATATATATATATATATATATATATATATATATATATATATATATAGAGAGAGAGAGAGAGAGAGAGAGCTAGGTTCAAGTATTCTAACTAATTATTGTGCGGATATCGTATGCTATGAGAATTACTAAGAGAATAAGTTGTTTAGCAATGCGAATACGTTCAACCTTACAAAAATATCGTCATTTTCATGCATAATCGCTAATTATTATTTTTTTTGTTCTCACACAACGTTTTTCACTCATTTTCATTCTGACAGAATACGAATCAACAAACATTCTGACAGAAATAAGAATAATAATAATAAGTGTATAATAATCTTATAGACGATTTAATTAGTGAGAATGTGTGTTAATGACAATAGTTATGTAAGATTGCACGTATTTATATTATCAAACAACATATTTTCTTTATCATTCTCATAGCATACGATATCCGCACAATAATTAGTTAGAATAGAATAACTTAAGCATATATATATATATATATATATATATATATATATATATATATATATACAGGGGCGGAGCCAGTAGG
Organism: Lactuca virosa; assembly: GCF_052849685.1. Lineage (NCBI taxonomy): Eukaryota > Viridiplantae > Streptophyta > Magnoliopsida > Asterales > Asteraceae > Lactuca > Lactuca virosa. Next base: position 4,243,098 of record NC_136434.1, read on the forward strand.
GGGGTTGGCAGGTGCTCTGTTCCCCCTAACTTTTAAATGAACAAACTCAATGTTAGTCGAGATCTCCTTTCTATACATAAAACTTTCAGTTTTTCATAGAAAATATAAAATAACACCCCTCAATTTTGAGGATTTTAAGGGTCACAGTATGAAAAATAAGTTCAAATATTTTCTTACGATATTTTAGTTAAGTAACCCCAAAAATGGTAATTTGAATATCACTATCCTAAATCGAATCACAATACCAAAATTTTAGATGTTGTAATCTAAATAAGCCTAAACTTCTTGGACTCTTTAAAACTTTTATAACACACAACAATTTCACAAATTAAATATCAAACCACCTAAATCTAAGAAACCTAACCGCCGTCGTCATCATCTTCCTCCTCCTGCACTCGCCTCCCAAGATAAGTCCGTCGGAAACACCACTCAGTCGCTCACCGTCGTGCTCTTTTGATGGACTCTTCACCTGGCCGTCCCAAGGTCTCGTCGATGCCAACTCGCTGTCTACAGCCCTCAGCCTCTCACTGTGATACTGTGAGTATTTTTTCATTCCAAACTCACGTTCTCTGGTATCTCTCTTTCTTTGATATGTGCATCAGTATTTATTTATGTCTCACAAACAATATCCTTTGGTTATTTGCAAATATGAATATCTGTGATTATAGACTTTGACAGCTTTTATGTTTATAGCTTTTACCTATGTGTTGTCCTTATCTAAAATTTATTGTTTTCCATATTCTTTTTATGATGACTGAAGGGAACACCAATATAAAGACTATGTAAAAATATAATATAAATGTTATAAAATTTAATTAACATTCATATTTTTTAAAGATTATTTGTGTTATTTATTTATTTACATTATTATAAAAGTACCTTAGATAAGTTCAAAATGGTATAAATAAAGTATAATGTTAATTTTTTTATGAACATGTACTGAATATGTTAATATTTATTTATTGTTAGACAAATTAAGTTTTGTCCTAAAATAACTACAACAACCATTTAAGTTATAACTCGACTATTGAAAAAAAATTATATTACTTGGACTCTTATTTCATAATATTTTTATTTAAAGTATTTTAGTGTATTTGTCAAATGGCATGATATGTTACAGTAAACGAAAAACATAAGTGATAATGTGACATCTTATTTATTGAGTAAGCCCCTCTTAATCTAAAATTCTGGCACCGCCCCTATATATATATATATATATATATATATATATATATATATATATATATATATATATATATTAAAAACCAGAGCAATTTGGGTATGAAAATAAATATTTTAAATAGAGAATATTGATATAGATATATTTTAAACTTTTAATCCTAATTTGTGGCGTGACTTATGTACGACATATGTGTCACCATTTACTTGAAGACTTATCCATTCAGTGGTTCAACTTTCGTCTCTAAATTTCAATTTGCTATCAAACAAGTACAAATGATATTTTTTTTTCTCACTTCACATAATACATCTTTTTATGACAAGCAATGACATGAGAAAAAGACATCCCCGTGCCATTACTATGTCATAATAAATAACGAACCACATCTTGTGTATTATATCATGACTATTCGAACATACCATCACACATCTATATGTAAGAGTTACCTCCTCTTAACCAATTATAATCCTTCTAAAACTCTACCATCTTGTTCTCAAAATACCTATAGTCTTTTGATGTTAACTTAATCATCCGAGATCATCGGAATAATATCCAACATACCACTTATCATGATCCATTTTAACATGCACCCAAACTAATAAGTCTTTTCACTATGCCATATATTATGGATTATCGATAATCACAACAATCATGATAACCTTTCAAGCTCAAGTTCAATCCAAATACAAATAGGTCCGACAATTTAACTAACTCACATATCGCATCATATTAAAAAGATGAGTAAGAACAAAAAATATGATGATATTTGAAAGGGATAATGACTTAAAAGGGTAATGTATTTTTTGATTTGTACACATTTGGTCACTGAGTTTTTTTTTCGTCCACGTTTACCCCCTTCAACTTGTTAAACTGTACATATTAAGTCCTTATGAACGGTTACTCCAGGTTAGTCGGGAATAATGACTTAATAGGGTAATATATTTTTCATTTTGTACACATTTAGTCCTTAATATTTTTGTACATATTTAGTCCTTAACTTTTTTTTTTGTTTCAAAATAAGTCATTTTTTGTACTCATTCAATACTTATGAATGATTTATTTAGTTTTTTCTCACGACATCTTACGTGGGACAATAATTGATGAGGTGTTTGGGGTTGTTGATGTTTATGTACAACTTGATCTCGACTGTTTGGTTGCGTAGGTCTTGTGGTTTGGCTTAGGTCTTGTATTTTGAACATCGTAACTTCTTCTTACGATATCAGATTTTAACGATCTTTATATCCACGTGTTCACTTTTTTAAGTCTACTACAACTTTCATTAAGATTACTCCGGTTAAAATCTAATATATTTTTACTTACGATTTTATAAAAAAAAAACATTCATACATGCATTCATAAAAAATGTATGGACAGGGGCAGACACAGAAATACATAGTAGGTATTGCCGAGATGAAATAGGTGTTGCCGATATATGAAAAATAGGTATAAACGAAAAAAAATCAAAATTTTTTCCACCGCGAACAAAAAAAAAAAAACAGGTGTTGTCGGTGCAACACTGTGACCATGTTAAATCCGCCCCGACGTATGGATATAAAAATCGTAAGTAAAAATATATTATTTTTTAATGTGAGTAATCTAAATGAAAAGTAGACTAAAATACGAACGCATGGATATAAAGATCGTTAAAATTCAAGATCGTATGAAGAAGTTATGACGTTCAGACTACATGACCTAAGCAACCAAGTAGTCGAGATCGCGATAGATATAAGCATCAAAAGCCTCATATACCTCATTAATGAATGCCTCACGTAAGATTTCCTGAGAAAAACCTAAAGAAATCATTCATAAGTATCGAATTAGTACAAAAAAATGACTTATTTTGCAAAAAAAAAATGAATAATAAAATAAAAAGATAAGGACTAAATGTGTACAAAAATATTAATGACTAAATGTGTACAAAGTGAGAAATATATTACCCTATTAAGTCATTTTTACCGGGTAACCTGGAGTAGCCGGTCATAAGGACTGAATGTATACAGTTTAACAAGTTGAAGGGGTAAATGTGGACGAAAAAAAAACTCAGTGACCAAATGTGTACAAATCGAAAAATATATTACCCTTTTAAGTCATTATCCCTGTTTGAAATTATTGTTGCAATATGTTCAGACAAGTGGGAATTGCTGTCCTATAATTTTTTGAGCATATTCCGGTCGACTAACTTATGAAATTCCTAAAGATTTTAAATAAAACAATAATTTTATATAGTACCAAATATGAGATTTTACAAATTACAATGAAATATTAAATCTAGTGAAACCATTAAAGTGTAAACTTATTTCTTTAATCCTAACAAAATAACAGTTCAACCGTTCCAATTATTTACACTAAATTATTTTTAGAACTTTCACTAGAATGACAGAGTGCGAACAACCTAGTCACGTGTTCAAATCAAATTATTATTATTACTAGGTGTGACACCCATGTATTACATGAGTTTATTTTAAAAAAATTAATTATGAAATTTTAACAATTTGAAAAGTTTGAATTTATAAGAAAAATAAGAAAAATTTTGAATTATTAAAATTAATGAGGCTTTAATGTATTGAATACATTACATATATAAACATTTTTTAATAAATACCTGACATATATATTACCTTACATATTAAATGGGGAATTTTTAATTTAATAAAATGAAAAATACAATAAAATGACAAGTGGAAAATAAAAAATTCAAAAATTCTAGAAAATGACATGTGTTCAAATGAAGGAGAAGATGACATGTGGCAAAAAGTTTTTTATTTATTAGGGAGGATTATTATTATTATTATTATTCTCAAAATAAAAGTAAGAACCGACAGATTGACATCCAGTTCAAATGGGTCGACACCTATTGGGCTTGTCTAGTTTTGCAGTGATAAAATCTTCGAGCAATTCGTCTCACTTTATTTGAGCCCGTTCATAATTTATGTACGGGCCCGTACGACCACGATCAAAATGTTGGTAAAACATTCGTTGAAGTTACATAAATAGTTTTGTTCAGAAATTCTAGTATATTCGAATATTTAGCAAAAAAATCAGGATTTTCCAAAAATAGAAATTAATTGCGCATGTCCACATGTGAACTTACCGTTGGATCTGCCAATACATAAACGGCAACGTTTTGAGGAAGAAGTTTAAGGTTCGATTTGCGAAAATGCAAGGTTGAAATACGAAAAGGTTGAAAAAAAACAAAAGAAATAATTTTTTTTTGCAGATTAACCTTCGAATATGCAAAAATAAATAATTATAGTTAACCTGTGAAAATCATGGTTTTTTTGTCATTTTTTTTTTGGTAGTAAACTTTAAAAATTACTTTCACAGCAAAAAAAAGAGTTTTATATGTTGTAAAAGTTATGTTTTTAAGATAAAAATCCTAGTTTTCACTTTTCACATAGAAAATGAAAATAAAACAAGTCATAGTTGTAAAGTAATTTAAGTCAAACCCGTGAGATTACTATTCACCTACGAAAAGCATGGTCTTTTTGGTAATATAAATATTCAAAGACTATTTTTCACAACAAAAAGAAAACTTTATATATTAAAATGAAATCTTAAATTGAGAGTGGTTTACTAAAAAAAATATGATGTGAGTAAAACTAAAGAAAAATGTTTTATATTTGGGACCGCTTGAGGCCCATTTAGACAATTTCAGTGCCCATTATTCAATTCCCCAACTCATTTGCAAATTTTGCATGTAAACCTTGAGAAATTAGTTTTAAAACCCTTTAATTTTTCTCCAAATCTTAGAAAAAAAACTTATGAAAATTAATTAAATTTGTTTTTTCTCTAAAAATGTTTTCTATATAGTTAAGTGTCAACCTTATATCCGCTGGTGTTGTATTCTAGACACGACACGAACATAACAGATATAATCCTTCATTTTCTACGATTTCGAACTTCATTTCTTAAACATAATGATAATTAATGTGAATGAGATTTGGTCATTCAATCATAATATTCCCAGAGTTTGTTCTCCATTTTAAACCAAGATCAAACAAAGCAAAGTTCGTAAATGAGAATCGTTTTCTTGTAGAATTAATAATATGAATTCAATCATAATATGCATAGGTATATATAAATAAGAATAAAACTAACAATTTACAACCTAAGGCATTTTAGCAGTCCCATCTTAATCTCGATATTAGGTAAACATTGTAAAGACAAAACTAAGTCACTTTCAATATAAGGCCTTCCGGTATGTATACCACGAAGGGTTCTGTGGTCTAGGTGGCCACGACCGTGGCTCGTGCACACTAGCTCGTACCTTTATGGTTCGTCGTGTTGGTGGTCGGTCGTCGTATGTATCACAAATTGAAACGGACGAACGTTATTGGTTGTGGGATAATGACGAATGGGGGAAGAGGAAACAATTTAGCCGTTGAACGGCTAATTTTTTAAACAAATTTTTTTAGAACAACTTTTATTTTTACCTATAAATACCATATTTTTACACTCAATTTTTACACCATTCTTTTTTTTTCTCTATACACAATACACACACAACAATTGCATATCAATTAAAAATGGATCCCAACCAAAACACCCCCCCCCCCCCCAAACTTTAAAAATCACAAACCCGATAACGCCTTTGCCTTAGACACAACCTCTCGTTAATTCCCGACCATGGAATCACCTCAAGGTGGTTTTGTCAATTTGCTTCAAAACGGTTCCCCTATCCAACAAACAACACTTTTCTAACAACAATATCAACATTTTTCGGCCTTCCAACAACAACAACTTCAATAATATCAAGTTTTCCAACAATTCCAACCACAATCATCACAATCACAACCATCACAACCCCCTCATTCGCCGGATTTTGTTTCGGAAACTCAACATTCATTGCCACCTCAACCTAAAAAAAAAGGAAAAAAATCGGCCCGACCCAACACCACCCAAGAAAGGGTCCCATCGACAAAAGACGAAGAAGAAAAGCTCGCCGATGCATGGATTTCGGCTTCCCAAGACCCGATTGAAGGCGATAGTCAAACGTTCGGTTGTTTTTGGGAGAAAGTCTGCGCGGTGTTTTATAAGTTAACAGGAAGTGAAAGTTGAAATCCCGATCAAATTAGCTCCAAGTGGCGCGATATTCGACTCAAATGCACCGAGTTTGGAGGAATTTACAACAACCTCCTAAACATACGAAAAAGCGGGTCAAATGATTTTGATGTTTTCAAGGCGGCTTTGGACCAATTTGAAAAAACAACGGTAACCCGCAAAACTTTTCTGTATGTGAAACATTGGCTAAAGTTGAAAGATGCTCCGAAATGGAAAGAGCAAACGGAAGGAAGTTCATAATCTTCTGGTTCAAAGCGTTCAAGAAACCCCGGCGGAACGTCTCAACAATCGGACGGTCGAACACATTTCGACATCAACGACGAACCGCTCGATCTTGAAGACGAGCAACCTCTTCGTCGGCCCGTTAGAAGAAATAAAGCAAAAAAAGCGGCTTCAATGTCTTTTGGATCTAGTGTTATGGATCAATTTGGAAAGAAATTTAATCGTTATGTGCACGTTCAAGAAACAAAGATGGAGATGTTGAGTCGGGTAGAACAAAAAATGATAGAAACACAGTCGGTGATTCAAACAAAACCGATATGGAAATCTTGAAAATGAAAGCGGACGACCTCGAAGGCGAAGATTTGGAACTATTTCTCGCGATGAAGGAGTCCATTCGAGTCCGACGTAGGAATAGGGGAAGTTTTTTTAGTTAAGCTTGGTAATTTTAGTTTTTTTTATTTCTAATGTTATGTTTATTTTTTTAATTAATGTAATTTGTATTTCTAATGTTATTTTTATTTTTTTATTTTAATTAATGTAATTTTTATTTCTAATGTTATTTTTATTTTTTTTTATTTTAATTAATGAAATTTGGTATTTTAAATTAATGAAAACTAGTATTTAAAAAAAATATGATTTTTATGTATATTTTATTTAAATTTAATTAAAAAAATGAGGTGGAATGGTGTGTTTAGTGGTAGACATCTCATGGTTAGTGGTAGGGAGTGTGGTGATGATGTGACACCCACCATTATAGTGGTTAGTGGTGGGTATAACGGATAACCTAAGACATAGTAACATACAAATATGTGTTTATGAACCTAAATACATTCCACTAAGCTCTTTCGCAAATCATTATTTAAGCATTGCGGTTTAATCCTAAGCATTTTTTTATAAGTATCTAATTCACTTAAACCTAAACTCTAAGTACAAACTGAAACGTCGCTTGTGTAGTCTTGTTTAGTGAAATAAACAATTTTGAAGGTTTTGCAACCATATTTAGTGATGTGGAATTCCCAAAAGAAATTAGCAAAACAAAGTATATTGTTAAATAAATATATAAGTCCAATCAAAGCTAATAAATAAACTAAAGTAACAATAATATAATTTCAACTATTTCAAATATAATGAGTCTTCTAAACACCTTCATGACTACATCACATGTCTTCTATTTGTACTGTCAATATTGCTTTAACTTGAGCATGTGTCAAAATATTCATTCAACCAAACATCCATCAAATCGAAGACGGAAAAATTACATTTTGGATAGTTGACCAGACCGTTATTATACAAACATGCAAACCTTTTCTTTGAAATTTACACGATCGTGTAACACACATGTCATACAAATGTCGGGTAAAAACTCCAAAATCCTAACATGATCTAATCTTACTAGATTCTAATACTTTGGGAGGTACTTGTAATGATATAATACGATACAAAACATGTCTTAACGTATAATGCAATTCTTAACGTCACTTAAATTCGATTTAGCCATGAAATCAATCGATAAACTCCACTTTCGTTCATTCAAACTTAAATCTAATAGTTTTGACTAATTTGCAAATGGTCTTGTTCGTTTTAATAGACATAAGTGATAGGTGCATTTTATTTACTTCTTTTTATAGTTTATTTTAGCATATTTTATATTTTTAGTTAATCATCATGTATGTTTTTCTTTTTATTATTTTTTATCTATATTGAGAAACTTTCTAGTCTTTGTGTTTAGTTTTAGATTTATTGAAGACTAGCAATGGAATGGAGATGTAGGGATTTTGGAAATTAAGTGGACTTGAAGATTAAAGAACAATGAACCTAATGAGTGATGACATTTGAAGCTGGTACCAAAATGAGCTAATTAATTGTTGAAGAACTGAAATATCTTGGGCTATGGAAGATTTGAACAGGATTCGAGCTCATCTTGGAAGTGGGTTAATGATTTATTTGGATTTTTGAGGCTTTTGGACACATACAACTAGAATAATAGAGGCACTCTGGGGGAAGAGCAATAATGACACACTTGTTGTCAAAATCAAAGAGACCAACGCGGTTTGCGTTGGTTTTGGCTCCTGTCCATGTTGACCTAGCAAGGGCAATTTTCGTAATTTCCTTTGTAGCAGTTATTTGAGGAAGTTTGGTGGAGGTCTTTTGTAACATCTTTATATTAGATTTTGGGAGTTTTCTCTAGAGCTTTTAGGAGAGTTTGAAGGCTTGAAGAACACTTGAAATTAAATATTTTCATCTTAATTCATTGCTTAATGTTTGGTATTTCTAAATTGTAACATCCCAAAAATCAAGTGTAAAAATTTCATTTTTAATATATAGATTCAAACATACATTTACATTTATCCAAACATCATGATATTCCAAATTAAAACAATTATCAGAGTAGTTCCCAAAATCATAAGTTGCGGAAAAATATAGGTGTGTGCGCAGCGATCAAGCCAGGCTATAAGACATCTTAAGTATCATGCAATTCTAACCGACAATTCCTGAAAATATCCATAACCTACATACTAGCATGCATTTCTGACATTTCATATATCAACAAACATAAAAATATGGATATTTAGGGAACCACTTTCCTTTATGAGCTTTGGTTGACTGCACGCATCACATTCTTTCCTTTTTGTATTATTATTTTTATGAAAGGATTTGTTAATTACGCAGATCCTTAGTTTAAGTCTGGAATCACACGAGTGTTCATCCATTTCATTCAAACTAGGACTCTGATACCAACTTGTAACGTCCCGATTTTCAATGAAAAATTTTCATTTTTATTTATTAAAATATATCAAAGTATGATTACATTGTGCGGAAACATGTTGCAAATGCACATGTGTACATTCGAACCTTGCCCTTCTCACGAATCACTAAAGTACCTGAAAAACATTTTTATTCAAGTGGGTAAGCATGAGGCTTAGTGAGTTCCTCAAAGTACTATATACCACAATACATATACATGCATACAAATGGGACCCGTCCAACATACATAACAGGTCCTGCCCAAACTATGTGACGGGCCCCGCCCAACATATAAAACAATACATAGAGACTACATCTTAAGTTATACTAATACAGGCACATAAAAGCTTTACTATCGGCTCTACTCTACTAACTTCTATGTCCTAACATACATGAATATATATTATTTCAACGATTGATAGATATCCCTCCGGCGTAACGTGTAACGTGTCTAATAAATATTAACCTAGAATACTATAGCTTATCGGTTCATATGATTATCTGATAATGAAAGCTAGATCCATCATTAATCCCAATGAATATCGAGAGTTCTATCAAATAAGGATCAGTCAGGCCGGACAGTTGAGAGGCAAGACCATTTTGGCATATATCCTTTCTGAAATCCAACAACCAAGCCAACATGACCATTTTGGACACCTCTCTTGTAAGTAGATCAGTCAACATTATAACTGGAATTACTGATAAATCTTATTTATATATCCATAACAACGACGATGAATATAAATATAAGTTACACTTAAAACGTAGCTTAACTTACAGGGATCCTAGCAAAAACCGAAATTTGTGCTGGCAGAACTCCGACCCAAATAGTTCTTTCTGCCCAACTTTTTAATGTCGCAAGGCCTCGCTAAAGTACTCCAAAACCCCAGAAAGATCGGACTCGAGGGGTGAGGGGTTTCTAGAGAGAGTTGGAGCGAAGAAAGGAGTGAGAAATAATGAAGCCGGTGCACTCTATTTATAGGCCAATTCGGGATGCGCACCACGCACATGGTCAGGTGCGCGTCGTACACTTGGTCAGGGGTGTTGCCGTGGCATCTTTTGGGTAGTGACACGTGTCGGCAAGCTGGTGGTGTGTCAGTGCACACCGCGCGCTTGGTCTGTGCGCGCCAGCTCGCGTGCGAAATTAATAGTTCTTCAAAAATTCATATCTTCTCTATACGAGCTTCATTTTCGACGTTCGTTATATCCACGCGTAACTATCGATGAGATCTACAACTTTCGTTTAGACTCCGCCGAGTAATTTTCACTTTATTTTTAAAGCTATATTTTAATAGGCTTAGACTGCTAAAGCCCGTATAAAAATCATAACTCTCTTATATGAATTATGTTCTCGACTGTCTTTATATCGACGAAATCTTATGGACGAGATCTTCAACTATTGTTTAGATTGTTTTTCCTAACAATCGACCGATTTCTTTTTCGGTTTCTGTATCGTACACTGCTGTGCTGAAACTTCTAAAAATCATAATTTTTCATGCGAAGTCAGATTTGGACGTCATCTATATGCACGAGTTCGCTTTTTCGATTACTATGACTTTTTTCAAGACTACTTTTTTTCTAAATAGTCTTCTATCTAAGAGGTTTATTTACGTGACTGGTCGTTTATACTATAAGGCGAAAATGGGGTGTTACACTCGTAATGTGAAGGTGTTTTTTAGTAACAATGATTTATTTGCAACTAAAATCCAAGTTTGGTAATTCTCGAAGTAAATCGGTCTATTTGCAATCCAAAATAACTTGAAAATCAAAGTATCCCAAACTGAAAACAAACGAATTTGAGCACCACCGACAATTAATCACATAACAGCAGGTAAAAATCAATATATATAACATCTAACAGACATCTTATAGTAATTGCTATTGCACCACAAAGCATTAACACTAAAGTCGAACCAGAATTGGGAGGATGGACCAAAACATAATAGTAGATCAATGACATAAGTGTATTCTAACCTTAGCAAATCTAGCAAAATATAGAGAACATAAAGTATTGCTAATATGATGCTTTTGGATACTTCTCTAATGATCAAAATCATGGCATAAAATCATCATTACATCTATTTTGGTCATAAATCACCATGGTCTGAGATTACAATGGCTAAAAGATTGCCCATCATCACAACCACTATAACAACTTAAAATTCACGTGACATCATCATAACTTGCAAAGTTTCAGTTTATGTGATAAAACATGTTCAAATTCCCCGGTTTGATTTAACAATATGCAGAAAATAAACTGTGAAATTGAACTGACAATGTCATTGATAATACTTGTTCTACAATCCCAATCGAGATATACAAATGTAAATACTAATAAGCGAACACACGCAGAGATTCAACATAGCTACCGAAGATTGAAGTTTTTATGGATACCTCTTCAAAATTCACCAATAGCAGGTTTACTAGTATCTCGTCTGTCACACCCCGAAACCGAAGGCGAAAACGTTCCGGGGCGGAGGACGTCATGCGTAGTATCACAACAGTTGTATCATAGTAAGCATAGTAAACACAACCATTACATTATAATAAGAATATTTACATTGTTCGAAAACATAGTTTATACATATCAGTATATATAGCAAAAGTAAAAGATGTGACTTCAGGATGTTCCATCTTCTCCAAAAGTTGGCAAAAGTACCTGCCTATTGATGCCCTGAGAATACAAGCAGTTTTAAAATATCAGCATAAAGCTAGTGAGTTCATAAACAGTTAATTCTGGTGAAAGAAATGTTTCCTTGATTCTTTGAAAAGTTATTTCCCAAGAAAATCCCATATTTTCTTATGAAAGAGGTTTGATTTCCCATTAGTTATATGATAAACCATCTCTTTATGAAAGGTTGAGTTATCTCAAGAAAATCCTATATTTTCCTAAAGGTTGATAGTTGATTATCCATACGCGAGTATCTACCATACTCGGACAGCAGTTTTCTTTTCGAAGCTCTGGTTACACCCAGAGGAGTACATTAGCCGTATTTTCGAAGCTCTGGTTACACCCAGAGGAGTACATTGGTCGTATTTTCGAAGCTCTGGTTACACCCAGAGGAGTACATTAGCCGTATTTTCGAAGCTCTGGTTACACCCAGAGGAGTACATTGGCCGTATTTTCGAAGCTCTGGTTACACCCAGAGGAGTACATTAGCCGTATTTTCGAAGCTCTGGTTACACCCATAGGAGTACATTAGCCGTATTTTCGAAGCTCTGGTTACACCCAGAGGAGTACATTAGCCGTATTTTCGAAGCTCTGGTTACACCCAGAGGAGTACATTGGTCGTATTTTCGAAGCTCTGGTTACACCCAGAGGAGTACATTGGCCGTATTTTCGAAGCTCTGGTTACACCCAGAGGAGTACATTAGCCGTATTTTCGAAGCTCTGGTTACACCCATAGGAGTACATTAGAAAAGTAAATTCTCGTTACCTAAGTTGTGAGTGTCATAACCGTACTGGGACTGGATAAGGCGCGTAAATGGGCCAGTATCTTTTATGACTTTGTCACCCCTGAACCAAATAGTTCCGCTGTAGCTAGCAGCAAGGGTGTGGGATAGTCAGTCCCATATAGATCTATACACAAAAGTCACGCTCTCCCTCCAAGAGATTCTGGTTATAAGTCGTAGTCCTCCACTCACGAATCCGGGGGAGTGTTACCGAGGACATGTCTCAAACTTAGCCTAACGAACTTACAAGTAAAAATGTTGAAAATCCTGTTTATAATTTGCGTGAATCCTTTATGAAATAATACATATTATGATAAGGTTCACAAGTTCCTTGCTTTAGATTTGAAAACTGTTTCTACGAGTTGATTTCTAAATCGAGTGGTAAAACGGTTTTCTGTGTTTGAAAGCATACTGAACATGAAATTATTTTAAACAAAATAATATATTTCAGCACAAGTTTCCTTGTACTTTTGCTTGTATTCCCCCCCTGAAAACATGAAAACTCGGAAAAGTATAGGGGTATGAACTCACAGTTTATCGTAGGATCCGAAAGCACAACTGGTTACGAGTGTTGAGTGTCAACCGATGTTTCGTACGCAAGTGGATCCTATTACCATGTGATAACACATATGTGTGTTAGAATTTGGGTGTTTCATGACTAAACGTGACGGGAAACCACCCTAAAGACTTGGAAATGCTTGTCGGGACCCTATATGATCAAATAAGGGAGGTGTACGGCCAAAAGAGCGCGTGTGCGGCCAGGGTGTGCGGCCAGGCTGCGTGTGCGGTTGCACACAGGAGTGTGCGGCCGTACAGAGTGTGTGTGCGGCTGTACACTCCTCATTCGTGTCTGAAATGTCGATTTTGAGGTGTTTTTGAGGTGTTCTTGTGCTAATACCATGTCCAACTAGTGAATGAAGGCCAAACTCTTCACTTTGGAGAGCTTTAAGGTGTGTGCGGCCACCTTATGAAGGTGTGCGGCCGTACACCTTCAAAGGATGAAGAACACGAAGAACACAATGAGTTTTAGGCTTAGATTCAGGTGTCTTACCAAGATAACAAGCTGAAAGATGAAGTGGTTCGCGTTTTTGAGGCCTTTAGATTGTTCTTGGATGATGTTTATAGGGAGAGAAAGTAGAGAGAGAGAGTAGGTGCAGTCAAAAGAAGAAAATAGTGAATGAAGGGGGGTCTCCTTCAATATATAGGGTCGGGTGTGAGGCTGGAGGGTGTGTGTGGCTGGGTGTGCGGCTGGCTGGCCGCACACGCGGGTGTGCGGCCGCACACACCTTCTTTGGTGTGTTTGGCCCGATATTGTGATGCTACACACTTTCTAATCCTTCTTAAGACTCATATCTAGGTTATACTAAGCCTAGAGCACTCATATGGACCCACAATTTCGTTAAAAGATGATAAATTCGAGTTTAATATTGATATACAGATCAATTGCATAGGATAAAAGTTTCGGGTTGTCACATCATCCCCCCGTTAGAGGGAATTTCGTCCCGGAATTTGAACATAGAATACAAATCATGAATTAGGAAAGAGATGGGGATATTTCTGGTTCATCTGATCTTCGCGCTCCCAAGTGAATTCAGGTCCCCGCTTGGCATTCCAGCGAACCTTCACTATCGGGATGCGACTTTGTTTCGTTCGTTTGATCTCTTTATCCATGATTTCGACTGGTTCCTCCACAAAGTTTAGATTCTCGTTGATTTCAATCTCATCGAGAGGGATTGTAAGGGTTTCGTCGGATAAGCACTTCTTAAGGTTCGAGATGTGGAAGACGGGATGAATGTTACTAAGCCCTTGAGGTAATCGGAGTTTGTAGGCTACAGGACCGATCCTGGCGAGGATCTCGAACGGTCCTATGTACCTCGGGTTTAGTTTTCCACGCTTTCCGAAGCGTATCATGCCTTTCCAGGGTGAGACTTTTAGTAGGACACGGTCTCCAAGCTGTAATTCCAAGGGTTTTCGTCGTTTATCGGCGTAGCTCTTTTGTCTATCTCCTGAGGCCTTAAGTCGTTCCCGGATTTGTACGATCTTTTCGGCTAAGGGCATCTGCCACCACATTGGCCTTGCCGGGATGGTAGCAGATTTCACACTCGTAATCGCTGAGTAGCTCGACTCAACGCCGTTGTCGCATGTTCAGCTCCTTCTGGTCGAAGATATGCTGCAAACTTTTATGGTCAGTGAAGATAGTGCACTTGGTTCCGTAGAGATAATGTCTCCATATCTTCAGTGCGAAGACCACTGCCCCCAATTCTAGGTCATGCGTTGTATAGTTAACTTCGTGTACTTTCAGCTGTCTCGAGGCGTAAGCAATAACTTTTCCCCGTTGCATGAGCACACAGCCTAGGCCCTGTTTGGATGCATCACAGTAGACAACGAAGTCCTCCGTCCCTTCGGGCAGAGACAGGACAGGTGCGCTGTATAGGGCCTGTTTCAAAGTCTGGAACGCAGTGTCTTGGTTTTCACTCCAACAAAAGGGTACGCCTTTCTGAGTTAGAGTGGTTAAGGGTTTGGCAATTTTGGAGAAGTTCTGGATAAACCTGCGATAGTAGCCAGCGAGACCCAAGAATTTGACGGATTTCTGTGGGTGTCTTCGGTGCTGACCAGTTCTCTATCGCTTTGATTTTGGAGGGGTCCACGTGTATGCCTTCTTCGCTTACCACGTGACCTAGGAAGGTTACTTTTCGAATCCAGAATTCGCACTTGGAGAATTTTGCGTATAGCTTCTCCGTCCTTAAGGTTTCCAACACCAATCTCAAGTGTTGTCGATGATCTTCCTCACTTCTGGAATAGACAAGTATATCGTCGATGAATACGATGACGAACTTGTCCAAGAAAGGACGGCACACCCGGTTCATCAGGTCCATGAACACAGCCGGTGCGTTGGTTAGACCGAAGGGCATAACTACGAACTCGTAGTGACCATATCGAATCTGAAATATTGTTTTAGGAATATCACCCTCATGGACTCGTAGCTGATGGTACACTGATCTTAAATCTATTTTCGAGAAGTAACTGGCTCCTTGAAGTTGGTCGAAGAGATCATCGATTCGAGGAAGAGGGTAACGGTTTTTGAATGTGAGCTTGTTCAGCTCTCGATAATCGATACACATTCGAAAGGATCCATCCTTCTTTTTCACGAACTAGATCGGGGCTCCCCAGGGTGAGGAACTCGGTCTGATGAATCCTTTGCTGAGCAGCTCATTGAGCTGACTAGATAGCTCCTGCATTTCTGCTGGTGCTAGGCGATATGGAGATTTAGCTACGGGAGTAGCTCCGGGGACTAAGTCGATGCGAAACTCGACTTGGCGTTCGGGAGGGATTCCCGGGAGATCTTCGGGAAAAACATCGGGAAAGTTGCAGACTTCGGGGATGCTCTCGAGGTCTTTAACCTCCTGCTTCTCGTTAATGACGTGGGCTAGGAATGCATAACACTCCTTCAGCAGGAGTTTCTGGGCTTTGATGCACGAAATGATGCGAAGGTTTGAACTGAGTTTATCGCCGTAGATTACAAGAGTTTCATCCGGGGAAAGGTTGAAACGGATAGCTTTTTCGTAACAAAGAATATCAGCACGATTGGGGCTCAACCAATCCATGCCGATGATGACATCAAAGCTTTTTATAGAGACTGACATAAGATCGATGGGGAATGAATGGTCGTTCAGAGTGAGGGTACAACCCACGAATATATCTTTAGTGCTCTCTTTCTCACCGTTAGCCATTTCGACGGTAAACGTTTCGGTTAAAGGTTGGGATTTATGTTTAAGAAAATGCTTGAATGCATGACTAACAAAACTTCTTTCAGCACCAGAATCGAAAAGAATGCATGCATAAGAGTTATCGAGGAGGAACGTACCTGAAACAACCGTGGGATCAGCGACGGTCTCCTCTCGTCCCATAGATAGAACTCTCCTGGTGTTGCTAGTTGTTGCTGCCTTGGGGCAGTTTCTCTTGTAATGCCCGACCTCTCCACAGTTATAACAGGCTTGACCAACACCTGCTCCAGGGGCCTGATGGGTTGGTTGAACTGGTGTTCTACAGTCTCGATTCAGGTGGCCCTTCTTGCCACAGTTGTTGCAGAGCATTTCACGACATGGGCCAGGGATGCGATGATGATAACTGCACTTACCGCACCAAGGAAGATTACCAGTATACCTACTGGTAGGTGCTTGAGTTGCAGGAGCAGCAACAGGAGTAGTAGCAGCGTGAACTGCTATCGTATGTTGCTTCTTTGAGGGTTCCTGCGAAGACTGACCCTTTTTCTGTTTCCAGGGCTTTCTTTTCTCACAACTCCCTTTCGTGGGCTCAGGAGTGGTTGTCACAACGTCAAGATCAACTCCGTGATCTATGAGAGTTTGCGCCAAACACTTAGCGCTGTCAAATGTGTTTGGCTTAGCTGCCAAAACATTTCCTTTGGTGGGTTGTGTCAGTCCCCATATGTATCTTTCGATCTTTTTGCTTTCCGGAGTGACCATCCCCGGACAGAGAAGTGCTAGGTCTTCAAACCTAGAAGTGTAGGTAGCAATGTCGGATTCCTTCATCTTTAGATTCCAGAGTTCGTGCTCTAGCTTCTGCATTTCGCCCCGTGGGCAGTATTCAGCTATCATGAGTTCCTTTAAGCTTTCCCAACCCATAGCGTTCGCCACTGGTAGGGTTAGGGATTTGACCCGACCATTCCACCAGGTCAGTGCCCTGTTGGCGAAAGTGCAAGCGGCGAACTTTACTTTGTTGGTCTCAGAACAGGAACAGATTTCAAAAATGGATTCGATTTTCTCGATCCATTGAGTTAGGGCAATAACTCCTCCTTTGCCGTCGAAGGGTGTGGGTTTTGCGTTCATGAAGTCCTTATAAGAGCACTCCTTTTGGTGTCCCTGACCACCTTCATGATTTTGTGGATGAGTACCACCTCCCTGCCCACCAGATCCGCCAGAATTAACTTGTGCCGTCGCGGAAGCCACAGCAGCGGTAACCGCTGCTTGAAACATAACAGGATCGAACTGAGGGGGCGGTGGTGGTGGAGCGTCGTCATTCCTTCTGATGGGTCGTCTTCGAGGAGGCATCTTGTTTTAGAAACAACCAGGAAGAAGAGGATGGTAAGTCCTCTGGAATCGAATCAAGAGATATAAAGCAAGATGTATCTCAATATGATGGTTAGAGTGTTATACTAAGCGATAAGCAAAGAAAGGTTACTATGCAAGTAAGTTATCGCTAAGAAACGAATAAGTAGCAACACTAGGAATGAATTTCTACAAGGTATTCGGCTCTGACTAAAATACTCCTATAGTATTTTAAGTTGTATGGATACCGGGTAAGTTTTAGGCTTGTTGCAACACCAAAGTCACTCCCAAGCACATGTTGGTCATGTCTCGAATGAATATAGTTGATCAGGCTATATTGACCCTAGACATGATTACATAACTGCCCAGGTTTAACCGCAGTGTTCAACATCCAAAATACTTTTGTTTTGTTCTACTTAAGACACGGATTCTGGTACTCGGGTATACTTGTATACTTTTTGTAAAAATACTTATATTTTCGAAGTATACTTTTAGTTCAGAGCACTATAGCCCCTTAGTGTTTAAATTTGTATACCATGTAAGGTTCGGTATACTTAATTCACTATAAACAATAGCTCTGATACCAATCTGTCACACCCCGAAACCGAAGGCGGAAACGTTCCGGGGCGGAGGACGTCATGCGTAGTATCACAACAGTTGTATCATAGTAAGCATAGTAAACACAACCATTACATTATAATAAGAATATTTACATTGTTCGAAAACATAGTTTATACATATCAGTATATATAGCAAAAGTAAAAGATGTGACTTCAGGATGTTCCATCTTCTCCAAAAGTTGGCAAAAGTACCTGCCTATTGATGCCCTGAGAATACAAGCAGTTTTAAAATATCAGCATAAAGCTGGTGAGTTCATAAGCAGTTAATTCTGGTGAAAGAAATGTTTCCTTGATTCTTTGAAAAGTTATTTCCCAAGAAAATCCCATATTTTCTTATGAAAGAGGTTTGATTTCCCATTAGTTATATGATAAACCATCTCTTTATGAAAGGTTGAGTTATCTCAAGAAAATCCTATATTTTCCTAAAGGTTGATAGTTGATTATCCATACGCGAGTATCTACCATACTCGGACAACAGTTTTATTTTCGAAGCTCTGGTTACACCCAGAGGAGTACATTAGCCGTATTTTCGAAGCTCTGGTTACACCCAGAGGAGTACATTGGTCGTATTTTTGAAGCTCTGGTTACACCCAGAGGAGTACATTAGCCGTATTTTCGAAGCTCTGGTTACACCCAGAGGAGTACATTGGCCGTATTTTCGAAGCTCTGGTTACACCCAGAGGAGTACATTAGCCGTATTTTCGAAGCTCTGGTTACACCCAGAGGAGTACATTAGCCGTATTTTCGAAGCTCTGGTTACACCCAGAGGAGTACATTGGCCGTATTTTCGAAGCTCTGGTTACACCCAGAGGAGTACATTGGCCGTATTTTCGAAGCTCTGGTTACACCCAGAGGAGTACATTAGCCGTATTTTCGAAGCTCTGGTTACACCCAGAGGAGTACATTAGAAAAGTAAATTCTCGTTACCTAAGTTGTGAGTGCCATAACCGTACTGGGACTGGATAAGGCGCGTAAATGGGCCAGTATCTTTTATGACTTTGTCACCCCTGAACCAAATAGTTCCGCTGTAGCTAGCAGCGAGGGTGTGGGATAGTCAGTCCCATATAGATCTATACACAAAAGTCACGCTCTCCCTCCAAGAGATTCTGGTTATAAGTCGTAGTCCTCCACTTACAAATCCGGGGGAGTGTTACCGAGGACATGTCTCAAACTTAGCCTAACGAACTTACAAGTAAAAATGTTGAAAATCCTGTTTATAATTTGCGTGAATCCTTTATGAAATAATACATATTATGATAAGGTTCACAAGTTCCTTGCTTTAGATTTGAAAACTGTTTCTACGAGTTGATTTCTAAATCGAGTGGTAAAACGGTTTTCTGTGTTTGAAAGCATACTGAACATGAAATTATTTTAAACAAAATAATATATTTCAGCACAAGTTTCCTTGTACTTTTGCTTGTATTCCCCCCCTGAAAACATGAAAACTCGGAAAAGTATAGGGGTATGAACTCACAGTTTATCGTAGGATCCGAAAGCACAACTGGTTACGAGTGTTGAGTGTCAACCGATGTTTCGTACGCAAGTGGATCCTATTACCATGTGATAACACATATGTGTGTTAGAATTTGGGTGTTTCATGACTAAACGTGACGGGAAACCACCCTAAAGACTTGGAAATGCTTGTCGGGACCCTATATGATCAAATAAGGGAGGTGTACGGCCAAAAGAGCGCGTGTGCGGCCAGGGTGTGCGGCCAGGCTGCGTGTGCGGTTTCACACAGGAGTGTGCGGCCGTACAGAGTGTGTGTGCGGCCGTACACAGGAGTGTGCGGCCGTACACTCCTCATTCGTGTCCGAAATGTCGATTTTAAGGTGTTTTTGAGGTGTTCTTGTGCTAATACCATGTCCAACTAGTGAATGAAGGCCAAACTCTTCACTTTGGAGAGCTTTAAGGTGTGTGCGGCCACCTTATGAAGGTGTGCGGCCGTACACCTTCAAAGGATGAAGAACACGAAGAACACAATGAGTTTTAGGCTTAGATTCAGGTGTCTTACCAAGATAACAAGCTGAAAGATGAAGTGGTTCGCGTTTTTGAGGCCTTTAGAGTGTTCTTGGATGATGTTTCTAGAGAGAGAAAGTAGAGAGAGAGTAGGTGCAGCCAAAAGAAGAAAAGAGTGAATGAAGGGGGGTCTCCTTCAATATATAGGGTCGGGTGTGAGGCTGGAGGGTGTGTGCGGCTGGGTGTGCGGCCGCACACACCTTCTTTGGTGTGTTTGGCCCGATATTGTGATGCTACACACTTTCTAATCCTTCTTAAGACTCATATTTAGGTTATACTAAGCCTAGAGCACTCATATGGACCCACAATTTCGTTAAAAGATGATAAATTCGAGTTTAATATTGATATACAGATCAATTGCACAGGATAAAAGTTTCGGGTTGTCACATCGTCAATGTAGATAATCAACAAAAAGTCGTTCAAACCTTAAGCTCCGTTTCGACCATTTGTAGCATGAATTCACATAAGACCTCGGTATATATGGAAAAGCTGAGAGATGATCGCAGGAGGAGGCGTGAAGAACTTGGGAGGTGTGAAGGGAGATTGGACTGGGATCATAAAAAAAACATAAGTGCGATGATCATTGTTCTCTCTCGCTCTCTCTTTGTAACTTGTCAGTATAAATAATGGTGGTGTGTTACGGGTCTTTTTGAGTCCTTTGCTTTATTTTGTTTCCGTTTTTATTTTTGCATCATAAGCTAAACTCTTGGGCTTCAGTTTCTTTTCTGTTATGAGTCCTTTGGTTGGTCTCTCTCTCACCTGGTATATATAGGTGTTATCCTGATGTAAGACTTATGAATAATTTTATGAATTTCTACTATTTCATCAGGGTTGCCCTGTGAAAGTCTTATAGAAGCCCTAATTCCATTGTTGAGCTTAACATTGGTATCAGAGCTGCCATCCTATGCTTGTGGTGTATGGTGAGGGTCACGAACGCACAAATAATGGAGAAGTATGAAGAGGTCAGTCGTAAGATTGAGAGTCAAGAAGCAACATTGCAGGCGATTCAGGCAAGTCTGGCTGAATTGACAACCATGGTTAACGCTCTGGTCATAGCGTAAGGGAAAAAGGGGGTGAAAGGAGCAATTGCAAACCCATCTGACTTCTTGGATGGAGAAGGGTCTGGGGCATACTCTGGTGACGAAGGGACAGAGGGAACATCTGCAAGTCATGGCACGAAGGGGTACCAATTGGTGAATAGGATGACTAAATTAGAATTCCCATCGTTTGATGGGGATGGCTTCAAAGATTGGCACTATAAGTGCAACCAGTTTTTTGAATTAGACAATACTCCAGAGGACATGAAAATTCGTTTGGTAGCAATTCATTTGAAGGGTCGGGCACTCCAATGGCACCAGGGATTTATGAAGGAGTCGGAAGGCAATCAAGTGCCCTGGAAGACATATTTACAGGAGCTTAGGGAACAATTTGTTGAGGGAGTGGTATCTAAACCTTTGATTGAACTCCGGAATCTCAAACAATCTTCGACCGTAAGCGATTACAATTTCCAATTTAATTCCCTTCGTAATCAAGTTAGTGTTCCAACACATATGCTACTAGATTTGTACATCGCAGGACTCTCAAATGAGATCATGCATACAGTCCAGTTATTGGATCCCAAATCCTTAAGTCAGGCAATGAAATTAGCCAGACTACAGGAAGGCGCCTTGTATTCATTATGGGGATTAGACCCTCCAAAACCTCCCGAGTATACCAATCTCCCTCAACAAACTTCTAACCTCGGAGCCAGAAACGAAAATGTTTCTTCATCTCCAGCACCCACTTTACTTCCTGCACCTAAGTTCCTTCCATCTGTCCCCCCTGTCCCGCTGCACAACAATTCACGACCCTCACCCTATAATCCGCGAAGAAATAATAACCAGAACTCAACCATACTGAGGTATGTTCCTAAAAATACGCACAACTTCCATTCTAACACCCATTATAAGGGATCACCGATGAGACAACTATCTAAAAAGGAACTTGAAGAACAGAGGAAGAATAATCAATGTTTTTACTGCAACGAAAGATACACACCAGGGCATAAGTGCAACAGTAGGCTCTTTATGCTTATTTGTCCGGAAGAGCAAGATAATTTTATTGACGAAGAAGGGCTCCATGATTTGGCTGATACCGAAATAAACGAAGGTGTGACAGGGGAAACTACAATTTCCATTCACGCTTTACTGGGTTCTTTGGGTCCCCAGACTCTCAAGTGTGGGGTATAGTGAAGAAACAATCTCTATTGATGCTTATTGATAGTGGTAGTACCAACAATTTCATAGACTTGGTGTGGGCTAAAAGGCTCGGCCTCAAGCTTACACCCACTAAACCCCGTAATGTGTCGGTAGCCGATGGGTTTAAATTGTCTATTCATTATGTATGTAAAGAAGTATCATGGTGTACCCATGGAGTGTCATTCAAGGGGGATTTCCTAGCCATGACGATTGGAGGATTCGGGGTTGTATTAGGAGTTCAATGGCTAGCAACGCTTGGGGATATAACATGTAACTTCAAGGAGTTATTTATGGAATTTCAAAGTGAGGACCGAACTATTCGGTTGGAAGGGGCACATAAAGGCTGTTTGGGGAATTCTACCGGTAAGACGCTTCAGGGGGAGTGAGATCAAGATCAAGCATACCTTTTCGAGTCCATTGAGGGACCATCTCAGTTATGGTCCATCAAGTTAGAAGCTGCTGACGAAACTGAACCTATGAGACGTGAGATGGAATTGTTGTTGACTGCTTTTGAAGATGTGTTTGCAAACCCGAAGTCCTTGCCACCCACCAGGCAACTAGATCATGGTATCACATTAAAGGAGGGAAGCAATCCAGTTAATTTAAAAGCATATAGATATGGGGCCCTACAAAAAACTATAATTGAAGAGTTGGTACAAGAGATGTTAAATTCTGGTGTGATCAGACCAAGTCATAGCGAGTTTGCTTCACCGGTGGTTCTGGTAAGAAAGAAGGATGGCAATTGGAGGTTCTGTGTTGATTATAGAAAGCTCAACCATCTCACAGTAAAGAATCAATTCCCTATACCTATTGTTGAAGAGCTTATTGATGAATTGCATGGAGCTTGCTATTTTTCGAAGCTAGACTTGCGGAGCGGCTACCATCAAATAAGGATGAGGGAAACAGATATTAAAAAAACTGCTTTTAGGACTCATGAGGGGTTATATGAGTTTGTCGTTATGCCTTTTGGCCTCTCAAATGCCCCGACAACATTTCAACATTTAATGAATTCAATCTTCAAACCATATTTAAGGAAGTTTGTCTTAGTTTTTTTTGACGACATCCTCGTTTACAGTCAAAGTTGGGAGGAACACTTACAACATTTGGGTATGGTGCTTGACATTCTGAGACAACAATCCTTATTCGCCAAATTTTCGAAATGCTCTTTTGGCAGCCGACAAGTGGACTATTTAGGCCACGTGATTAGTGCTGATGGAGTTAAAGCGGACCCAAAAAAGATTGAAGATATGGTGACTTGGCCAAAACCAAAAAATATTAAAGAGTTGAGAGGATTTTTGGGTCTTACTGGATACTATAGGCGGTTCGTAAGGAATTACGGAAAGATAGCAAAACCTCTAACGAATTTGCTCAAAAAGGGGTGTTTTATTTGGGGTCAAGATGCTGATGAAGCTTTTCATGAATTAAAGCAAGCTCCTCCGGTGTTGGCCTTACCTAACTTTGACAAACCATTTATCATCGAGACAGATGCTTCGGGTGTGGGTATAGGAGCGGTGTTAATTCAAACTAATCACCCTATTGCCTTTTTCAGCAAGGCCTTGGGCCCTAAACATTTAATGTTGGCCACATATGAAAGGGAATTACTAGCTATAATAGCTGCCATCCAAAGGTGGAAGGGATATTTGTTAGACATGCCCTTTGTTATTAAGACGGATCACCAAGCGTTGAAGCATATACTTGAGCAAAAGAAGTGCAATCCTACCTTGCAGAAATGGTTAAGCAAACTCATGGGCCTACAGTACTCTGTGCAATACCAAAAGGGAAAAGAAAACCTGGTAGCAGATGCTCTTTCAAGAAGATCGACTCCTTTGCCGCCAACCACTTGTATAGCCATATCAAGCATTTTCTCGGGATGGCAAGATAAAATTCGAGAAAGTGTCTATACAGATGGAAAACTACAAGGAATAATTGATGCACTCAAAGATGGTTCGACTATAGGGAGCAAGTACTCCATGGTTAATGGGTCACTCATGAAGCAAGGAAGGTTGGTTGTGGGGGATGATAAGATACTTAAACAGGACCTCATTACATTCTTTCATTCAAGCGCGTCTGGGGGTCATTTTGGAGTCCACGCAACAACACAAAGGCTTTCAAATGCAGTCTAATTGAAGGGAATGCAAGCTGATGTAAGATCTTTTGTAAGGGAATGTCACGTTTGCCAGCAATGCAAATATGACACGTCGGCATATCCAGGGCTGCTTCAACCGATTGAGATGCCCAATAGATTTTGGGAGGCCATTTCTCTATACTTCATTGAAGGTTTGCCCAAGTCTTTGGGCAACACTACAATACTTGTGGTTGTGGATAAACTAAGCAAATTCAGTCATTTTATGGCCTTGAAGCACCCATATACCGCCGCGATGGTAGCTCAAGTATTTATGGAACAAGTGTCAAAATTATATGGTATGCCGGCGAAGGTTATATCTGATAGAGATCCAATCTTCTTAAGTAACTTTTGGAAGGAATTATTTAAAGCACATCAGACGACCTTAGCCTACTCTACTGCATACCATCCAGAGTCTGACAGTCAAACGGAGGTTGTGAATAGATGCTTAGAGACATATTTGAGGTGTTTTACCTTAGATACTCCCACATTGTGGGCCAAGTGGCTCCTTTTAGCTCAGTTTTGCTATAACATGTCTCATCACTCCAGCCTGGGTATGTCGCTGTATGAAGCTCTTTTTGGTCAGTCACCCCCCCAACTACATTCATTACCACCCTAAGGACTCAGCTAATCAGTCTGTAGACGCTACACTGAAAGCTAGAGAGACCACCATCCGGCTACTCAACGAAAATTTGACGAAAGCTCAACAACGAATGAAATTCCATGCAGATAAACATCGAAGTGAGAGGGTCCTTGCATTGGGGGATTGGGTTTATTTGAAATTACAGCCCTATCGACAACAATCTGTAAACAAAAGGGTGTTCCATAAATTGGCAGCAAAATATTATGGACCATTTAGGGTGATAGAAAGGGTGGGAAAAGTCGCCTATA
The DNA here is from genome assembly GCF_052849685.1 of Lactuca virosa. Classification (NCBI taxonomy): domain Eukaryota; kingdom Viridiplantae; phylum Streptophyta; class Magnoliopsida; order Asterales; family Asteraceae; genus Lactuca; species Lactuca virosa. Next base: position 4,268,714 of record NC_136434.1, read on the forward strand.
GATTGGAATTACCTTCTTCCTCAAAGATCCATAATGTATTTCATGTGTCCCTATTGAAGAAGAAACTGGGAGATCACAACCTTGTAAGTGGCTTACCCCCTGTGTCTGACAACAGAGAATTTATGCTTCTGCCCTTGAAGATTTTGGATAAAAGAATGGTGAAGAAAAAGAATAAGATTAGCTCGGAAGTTCTAGTTCAATGGACTAACACAGAGATTGAAGATAGCACTTGGGAAGATTACAATGATCTACAAAGACGATTCCCAGAATTTGATGTATGGGCCAACTATAATCCTTGAGGCCAAGGATTGTTTGGAAGCGGAGGGTATTGTTACGGGTCTTTTTGAGTCATTTGCTTTATTTTGTTTCCGTTTTTATTTTTGCATCATAAGCTAAACTCTTGGGCTTCAGTTTCTTTTCTGTTATGAGTCCTTTGGTTGGTCTCTCTCTCACCTGGTATATATAGGTGTTATCCTGATGTAAAGACTTATGAATAATTTTATGAATTTCTACTATTTCATCAGGGTTGCCCTGTGAAAGTCTTATAGAAGCCCTAATTCCATTGTTGAGCTTAACATGGTGGAGAGCAATTGAAGCAGCAGGGGTCAGGGGAACATTAGACATAGAAAGAGGAGGGAGGAGGAGGGATGTAGGAGGCCGGACTGTTGCCTGAAAACCTCTGATGATTACGTGTAAATAAATATGGATGCAGAGGAAGAACGTGTGAGGTGGGGGAGCCATTGGCTGGGAGGGAGAACCACCTCTACTATAAGTGTAAATAGAGAGTTTTAAAGGTTCAGTTAAAAAAAGTAATCGGACGAGTGTGAGTGATAAACGGGGAATAAAATGATTTTACTTTTACATTGGCTATAAAGGCAATAACCTTAAAAAAAAAATTGCCATTTTTTTTATTAAATAATGTTTTGGTTGTTACGGTGTATTGTATATAAAGTTCAAGCCGACGTCTATCGTTTCTCTTTCCACTTGGAACTCGTATTAGGGTTTCTGACTTCCTTATATCAGAGACTCTCTACACATATTTAGGGGATTTGCTGCAAACCAACCGGTGGTTATTGAGAAAGATTTGGGATTTCTTCGATAACTAGGATTAGGGTTAGATGGGTACAGAAAGGAAAAGGAAGGTGAGCTTGTTCGACGTCGTAGATGAAGCCACAGCGACCGCTAAGGTTAACAAAGCAAACGGCGGAGGCGCCGTTCATGGTATCAACAATAGCACGGGTGGTATGTCTCTCGTGAACAGCTGGAATGGACGCCCTTACTCACAGCGTTATTTTGATATCTTGGAGAAGAGGAAGACTCTACCAGTTTGGCATCAGAAAGAAGAGTTTTTGAAAGTACTCAAAGAGAATCAGACGCTTATTTTAGTCGGAGAAACCGGTAGTGGTAAAACAACTCAGGTTAGTTCATTGCCTTATGTTGACGGTACACTTCCATTTTGCTATTTTTTGATGATTTTGCCATGGATATTTATTCTATCTTCATTTATTTCTTGTTTTATCTTCGAGATCAGCCGTGTAACCATTTATTTGTGATGAGAAATTGTATTTTCATGACACTGTTATGGTTTCATAGATATATTGTTTTAATTCTCTGGTCCTTCGGCTTAAGGGGATTTTTAGATGTAGGTTTTGAAAGTGATTATCTGACATTGTTACGATAGAACCATATAACATGTTGATCATGTGAGATTGAACTATAATATTGAATGTTATATCGTCAACAACAGATTCCTCAGTTTGTCTTGGAAGCTGTGGAGGTAGAGAGTGCTGATAGACGCAAGAAATACATGGTTGGTTGTACCCAACCTCGTAGGGTGGCTGCAATGTCAGTTTCCCGTAGAGTTGCAGAGGAAATGGATGTAACAATTGGAGAGGAAGTGGGTTACAGCATTCGTTTTGAAGATTGCAGCAGTGCCAAAACTGTCTTGAAGTAAGCTTTTGTAAACACTGATAGTTGCAAATGATATCTGCTTACTTTGATTATTCGACTGAATGATGCTCATCCTCTGGTTGTATAGGTACTTGACAGATGGTATGCTTTTGAGAGAAGCCATGACAGATCCACTTCTGGAGAGGTATAAAGTGATAATTCTTGATGAGGCTCATGAGAGAACATTAGCTACTGATGTTTTGTTTGGGCTTCTAAAGGAAGTCCTTAAGAACAGACCCGATCTTAAGCTGGTTGTAATGAGTGCTACTCTTGAAGCTGAAAAGTTTCAGGGTTATTTCTTCGGTGCACCATTAATGAAAGTTCCAGGTAGACTTCACCCTGTTGAAATATTCTACACTCAAGAACCCGAAAGGGACTACCTTGAAGCAGCAATCCGAACAGTGGTGCAAATACACATGTGTGAGCCACCTGGCGACATTCTTGTTTTTCTAACCGGAGAGGAGGAGATAGAAGATGCATGTCGGAAAATTACAAAAGAAGTTGGAAACATGGGAGACCAGGTGGGTCCCGTGAAAGTTGTTCCTTTGTATTCAACTCTCCCTCCAGCCATGCAGCAGAAGATATTTGAACCTGCTCCACCTCCATTGACAGAAGGTGGTCCTGCTGGAAGGAAGATTGTGATTTCAACAAACATTGCAGAAACCTCTTTAACCATAGATGGCATAGTTTATGTGATAGACCCTGGTTTTGCAAAGCAGAAGGTTTATAATCCGCGTGTACGTGTCGAGTCTTTATTGGTTTCTCCAATATCAAAAGCAAGTGCTCACCAGAGATCAGGGCGTGCTGGAAGAACACAGCCTGGTAAATGTTTTAGGCTCTACACAGAGAAAAGTTTCAATAATGATCTTCAACCTCAGACCTACCCTGAGATCCTTCGATCCAATCTGGCAAATACGGTTCTTACTTTGAAGAAACTTGGTATAGATGATCTGGTTCATTTTGATTTTATGGACCCTCCTGCCCCTGAGACTTTGATGCGTGCTTTAGAGGTTTTGAATTACTTGGGCGCTTTGGATGATGAAGGAAACCTGACAAAGTTGGGTGAAATCATGAGCGAGTTCCCATTAGATCCTCAGATGGGGAAGATGCTTGTGGTGAGCCCTGAATTCAACTGTTCTAATGAAATTCTTTCCATCTCGGCTATGCTATCAGGTATGTAAGTTGTAATATATATATATATTTTTTCTAAAACTATAAAAAGAAAAAAAAAGAGGAGTGTTTAGGTAGGGTGACATCAGCAAGTGTAGTTGTTTGGGTTCCATGCTGTTGGTTGGCAATGGCATGCATACCATACAATTTGTAAGCAAGTGCAAGTGCTGATGCAGATACAGATAGTTGCAATTTCTCAGTATTCTCTGTGATGAAGCTCTTAGCAAATGGACTCTGCTGACCAAACGTGGGCCTCCTCTGTGATAACCCAATTTTTTCTTTAGTACCCAATTGCTTTGTACGGCCTAGAGAAGCTCAGAAGGCTGCTGACGAGGCAAAAGCAAGATTTGGACACATCGATGGGGATCATCTCACGCTCTTGAATGTGTATCATGCCTACAAGCAAAACAGTAAGCCCCTCTCTCATCATCCCTTTTTAGGAAGGAAACAATAATAATAAAGTTTTCATGTACAGATGATGATCAATCATGGTGTTATGAGAACTTTGTGAATCAAAGGGCGCTCAAGTCTGCTGATAATGTGAGGCAACAGCTGGCTCGGATCATGGCAAGGTTCAACCTCAAGTTATGCAGCACAGATTTCAACAGCCGGGATTATTACATCAACATCAGGAAAGCCATGCTGGCAGGCTATTTCATGCAGGTTGCACATTTGGAACGTACTGGACATTATTTGACTGTCAAAGATAATCAAGTCAGTAGTAGTAGTAGTATACCTCCTTAACTTGTTTCAACACACAAACCTACTTACTTTCCATAATCTTATCTCTTTTGCTTTGCATTGCAGGTGGTTCATTTGCACCCATCAAACTGTCTGGACCACAAGCCAGAATGGGTTATTTACAATGAATATGTGTTGACAAGCAGGAATTTTATACGCACTGTTACAGATGTTCGGGGTGAATGGTTAGTATATTATTTTTGGTGTTATTGTATTCTTATTTTAATGGCAGTTTTTCTGACATTCTTTTTTTTTTTATTTTTTTTTATTTTTAGGATTGTTGATATTGCTCCACATTACTATGATCTTGACAACTTCCCACAATGTGAAGCCAAGCGGGTTCTAGAGAAGCTGTACAAGAAAAGGGAAAAAGACAAGGAGGAGAGCAGAAACAGAAGATAGAGAACAACACTCCACTCCACTCATGATTTGGGTTTGGTTTTCAATATTATTTTAAGGTCCTGAGCTGAGGAATGGGGGTGTTTGTCTTTCCCAAGGTTATTGGAGGCTGAGCCAGCAATATTTTATCATGTATCTTTAGTTTAGCAACAGTTGGTTGGTTGGCTGGTTTTGTCTGAATTGAATAATCTTAAATCAGTTCAATGTTGTCTGTTTCGTTCTATTTAACCTTTTTTAACATCTGGAAAAAAAGAGCTGCAAGTAATGCTTTCTTTCTGTTTCTGAAATATGCCATGATTTTTCATCAACATTTAGGCTTTGGGTATGTTTACCATGCAAGGTGTGTTATGCCCATGTGAATGCTTATCACTAGGGATGAGATTAACTGAACCGAAAAATAGAAATTCAAAGAACTGATTTGGTTCTGATTCTAGTTGCGTTCTTTAGTATTGGAATGAGACAGGTTACCTACCCAACCCAGAAAATGGAAATTCAAGGAACCGAATACCCTTATGTGGTTCCCGTTTGTTTTTTCGGTCAATTTACCCGTACCTTTTTTTTTTGAACCGGCAAATACAAATATATAAATCTACTCCTGATCTAACACCGGAACTTGAACCCTCAACCTCAAAGAGGGAGGGCACCACCGCTGGGCTAGAAAATTCAAGTTGCAACATCAAAGCTCTCTTTCTCTCTTAAAACAAATGTTTCTAGTTTTGAATTTTCAGTTTCTGCCTCAAATTCAGGCCAAAAAGACTCTAAAAAATTATTAATTTCAATAAATATGCAAATAAAATCTCTTTTATAGATTACAAACCAGTGAAATGAAAGACACAAACAAGTTAAAAAAAAATCATCATCCGACCAGACCAATGACCATGCAACAACCAACCCACCCACAGCCACACTGCTGCATGCAGTTGCTATAAACATAATATATATATATATATATATATATATATATATATATATATATATATATATATATATATATATATCTCAGCGTTTGTTGACTGTGAAGCTCTTGTAGAGATCATCAATTCCCACCTGAATGCATCATCATATCATATCATACAATTATTCATCATCATGTCATATGTAGTTAAAGAAAGAGTCAATCAAAAGTCAAAACTACCTTGTAACGGTTCATAAGTTTATCCCTTCGCTTCTTCAGAGTTGCAGTCAGCAAATCTTTTTCCTCTTCAAATGTTCTCTCCTCCGTAATTATACCCTTAATATGTTCAAAACCTCTTAGCTACAACCACCAATCACCAATCACCATTAGATATCATCTTCAAACAAAAATTTTAAAAATATAGCAAAGCAAAAGCAAAATACCTTGTTTCTCTGTGCAGTAGATTTAAGCTCAGAGATGATATAATCTTGTAACTGCCTGAGTTTACACAGCTCAGACCACGAAACTTTAAACCCGTTTTGAAGCGCCCACTTTTCAGCCTGCTCTTTATTTGGTACCACTACTGCTATCAAAGATGACTTGAAGCTATCCCCGTACACCCAAATCTAATCATTAATTAATACACATATCAGTTTCAGTCTGAGAATAAATAAATTTATAAAACTCGTTTGTGAAGATGAATAATTAATGTTTACATCTTCAACAATGGGCGTGATGCCATAAACTTTCTCTAGATATTCAAGTGCAATATACTCCCCTTGAGACAGCTTTATCAGATGTTTCTTCCTGTCAATAATCACCAACACCCCGTTTGGTTGCATCTCTCCTATGTCACCTGTATGAAACCATCCATCTTGCATGACCTCATTGGTGAGCTCTGGATTCTTGTAATATCCAGCAAATGAAGTTTTCCCCCTGAGACATATTTCACCACGTGGTGGATCAGCCAATGGATCATAATCCATTTCTGGAACCTCTTCAAGACGCATATCTGTATATACAAAAGGCGAACCAACAGCCCCAAGCATCGACATTTCATCTGGAAACCCTAAAGTAGCCAAACCACACGTCTCTGTCATCCCTGCAACAAAAAATTAATATCAACAATGCATAACTTATATAATCAACCACTGATTTTTTTATATATAAATTTATCATCTATTGCATTACCATATCCTTGCAACACAAAAGCACATGAGGTAACCCTCAAGAACTCTTCTACCTCTCTGCTTAATGGAGCCCCTCCAGATACAATAAGACGGATCCTACCACCCAGTCTGTTCTTAACCTTCCTGAAAGCAAGAAGATCTGCAAGTGGTGATGCGTATTTCTGCTTGTAACCTGCTTTCATCCATCTAAGTTTGCTGCAAAACAACATTATAAATCAATCATATCCTTCTCCAAACAAAAAACAAAAAACAAAAACATCAGAGCTAGTGAACAAGTAGTAGTAGATTCAGTACTAGTTGTATAGAATGTTGAATATTTTCCTCCTCCTTGGATTAACTTCTTCTAATCCTTTAAGCACACCTGAAAGAAAAAAAAAAAAAAAAAAACAAGGTGAAAAAGATTGTCGTTTTATAACAATGAGATCCAAATTTTTGCACCTTCATGAATTCTTTCCAAAACTCGAGGTACTCCAGCCAAAAATGTTGGCTTCAGCTCCATCATATCTTCCCTCAGTTCGTTGATATTCTTTGAAAAGTAACAATTAAATGGATTTAGGTCAACAACTATGCTAATCAATCCGTTTATTCAAGCATCCAAATAAAGATTCCAAGTTGAAGAGATTCATTTACCCCATGATAGAACCCAACCGAAGCACCATTACGGAAAAAATATTCTTCAATTATACGGTCTAGGATGTGAGCAAGAGGCAGGAAAGATAAATAAACATCATCCACTGTCATCTAAAGTGGTCCCACCATAAAATATCAAAAAATCAGGATAGTAATTAAGAAAACAAAGGTACCATGATATTAGTGTTCAAGAACAAGAACACAAACCTTGTCCTCAAATTGTTCCATAAAAAGATCGACTCCTCTTATGTTTGTTGTAGTATTTTCATGAGTCAATATAACACCTTTTGGATCTCCACTTGTGCCACTGGTGTACATGATTGTACATATATCAGATGCTTTAGGTGTCTGCAGATCTGATGGATTTTTACTCCCCTACTCACAACAAAACAAAGCATTAAAAATAATTTGAATATCAGACACAATAATACGTTATTCAACAAACAATTCTAACCATATGAAGGAATTCGCTCCATGAATATGATTTTATCCCCATGGAATCTGCCTTTTCCTTTTCCTCCTCCTTCATTGAAGTGAAGCAAACAATCACTGCAACCACACAAGAACAACAGTAACAGTTTAATCACACATTTATTAATTACCTGTAACTGTAATTGCAACTCTTTAAAACTGATACTTACATTTCAACCGCTGAGTATGCGTACATTCTGGATTCAACAGCTGCAAAATCAAAAACACTTCATAAAAAGTCTGAAACTTTTACCAACTTTGGTACAACATCTGGAAAGTTTTTGATTCCTTACTTCTTTTACTTTTTTATCCTGGACAAAAACAATATCAACTTCAGCATGGTCTAATATGAAGTTCACTGCTCCTGGTCCTGCTTAAACAAAAGGACAGTAAACAACTAAACATTAGCATTCTGATCAGCAAAATACAAAAAAAAAAAAAAAAAAAAAAAGTGACTTACCAAGGGTATCATAGAGAGGTACAGAAATATAACTCTGGGCATTGCAAGCCTGAGTATATGCAAAAAAGAAGAAATCAACAAACAACAAAAGTTTCAGAAACTAAATTTTATCAAAAGAATAGAAGGCTGAAAACTGACCTCCATTGCCACAATCCATTGAGGGCAATTTGATCCATAGATTCCCACTTTACAGCCCTATCATACATAAATCACATAAAAAGTTAAAAAGGTAAAACCAAAAAAGGTTCAATGGACCACATGATAACTCTGGAACTGGAAACTATTCATAATCCTTACAGCTCCGATTCCGGAAGCCCTAATCGCAGAAGCAGCATGCAGAACCTCCTCGTATACAGTCTTGTAAGTTTTCCATATATATGGCCCCCACTGAAAATAATAATAATAATAAAATAATAATTAAATATGGATAGTGTTTATAGGGTGGCTGTGGCTCCCACAGTCGCACATAAGCTGCCGAAAATACATACGCTGCCGTCAACAAGCTCACGCCATCCTAACATCTTGTTGTTGGGATATTTTTCAACAGAATTCCTGCAGAATCATGAATAAAAATCACTTTAGGTATGTATTCCACTGATGTAAAGAAATTAACAATAAGACAATACAAGAAACATGAATCACCTAAAGACATCCCAAGTAGTTTTTAAGTCAGCATCAAGAGGGGGGAACCCATCTTTCGCTAGAAGATTACGGTAAATCGGACCAACAGATGGCTCACCATCAACGCCTTTTCTTCCATCTTCCACCTTCACTGCAAACTGCTTATCCATCTCTAACCTCTCTGCACTTCTTCAACTTCAAACACGCTACGAACAGTTCAACTTCAGATTGCTGATAATTTCGTAAAGATTTCAACTTTTTAACGTTTTTTTAATGGGGGACTTTATGTTTCTTTTGGTTGGGGGGCGGGAAGATAGAAGGGAAAACAGAGTAGATGGAAAAAAGTTAAGAAAGCACAGAAAGTTTAAAAAGGCAAGAAGAGACCTTTCTTTACAAGACAATTATAAAGTATTAGAAGATAACTTGGTGACCACTAGACATGACAGACATACCCCCATAAAAGCGCATGCACAAGTTGCATATACATACATGTACTTATGGAAATAAAAGATGCATACATACACGTTAAAGTTGAAGTCTTGATGCAAAACTTACATGAAGAAAATCAAGTGTCAGGAAAGATGATTGTGACGATCGATCAAGTTAACTGATTGGAGAAAGCAAAGAGAGAGAGATCCTATTTGTAGTTAGAACTTGGAAATATGTAGGGGCCAATGAAAGCAACCGCTAGCGGTTTCTTATAAAGCGTTGGTCTCAGATTGTAACGTATATACATATATGGATACGCATTCTACCACACGATGTGCAACCAGATGATGCTTGCTCTGGTTATTTACTTATTTGCCTTGGTTTGACCGCCATTAGCATAATTGTTTTGGAGTTTGGATTTGTCAATATAAAAGGGAAAATAAGTTTTGGACAATCGGATGTATGAAAAAGTCGTTGACAGTATTTATTGTACACCAAGATAAATTGCTTGGTAGCTAGTGGAATGAAAAGTCTATGAATATGAGCGAATGTTTAATGTTAACACTTTTTCAAGATTTTTATCAACTACAAAAATGCAATGCTGACTTTCTTCGATTTGTCACTTCCAGGAAGTTGAATAAAGAAAGAGAGGAATTAATTAGTTAAGCAAAGAGAGGGATTTTTACTTGAACTGGTTCATGACCTCAGCTAGCTGCTGGTTGGTTGGTGTCTTTTATGATTGAAATGACAGCATGCAGCAACGTTGGTACAGGTCTAGCAGTTGGATTATTCATCTATGGACACTGGACTCAGGCTTAATGAAAACTTAACCAATATCAGCCGTCTAAATTCATATCATATTTAATATTTATGGCTTGCAAATTAGTTAATATTGAAATTGAAGGCGTATCTATATACATAAATTAATTATGAGCGTTGCATAACAACTCGGTACCACTCATGAGTCCTGTCAACTAACCATTATTGTCTGTGAGGAGACTCAGTCATGTGATGTAAACTACCAAACCTAGGAGAGCTTCAAAAATGATCGTCATCAAATATATGTTTATATCATTAGGAACAACGATAGATCAACGATGATACAATTTTATATTCCTTTTCGGTTATAAAGGTATAATTCTCAAGATTCACCCAAATATATTTACTTTTTGTTGATTGTCTCTTTACAAAGAAAAAAGGACCACACCTCTGGATATTTTAAAAAATTATTTTCTTCTACTAAAATCATGGTCATCGTGTTTTGTGGGGAATATATATATATATATATATATATATATATATATATATATATATATATATATATATAGAGAGAGAGAGAGAGAGAGAGAGAGGTAAGTTCAATTGAGAAAATAAAAAAGGTTGAGAATGGGGGAATCGTTCTCAGCCACTCATTTATTTTTGCCGCAAAAGCCTTTGTTGTACCAGCGGAAATGGATAAGGAATACACATGTGTTTCCAACAAAACATGTTTCCTTAAACTATGCTAATCATTACCTTAATATATACAAAAACATAATTTTTTTTTTAATTTTTAAGAAGCTATTTATATCGAAAAATGATTTTAAATATACCAAAATTCATGATTTTTTATTCTCTACAAATAGACATCCATATTGATATACTTTTAAGATAAAATAAAAAATTTATTTTTTTTATATTTTCAGCTATCGTTATTCATAAGTGAATAAAAATGCATCAGATTTTTGCTACAGTACATTTGTTATTCACTTATGAATAAAAATATATAATTAATTTTTTTTACAGTTTAAGTATCATCTATACTACTTATTCATATATGAATAACAAATTAACTGTAACAAAAATCTGATAAATGTTTTATTCATATATGAATATAAAATATGACGACAACTAATACACGTTTTCTTCATATATAAATATAATATATGATGAAAGATGATGTAAAAAATATATTTTAAGTAAGAAAACTTTATTGCGTGTCATATTCATATATGAACGATACTTAAACTATAAAAAAAGTTACGCATACGTTTTATTCATAAGTGAATAACGAATATACTGTAATAAAAATCTGATAGATTTTTTTATTCACTTATGAATAACGAGAGCTGAAACTCTAAAAAAAAAATATTTTATCTTAAAAGTATATCAATATGGATGTCTATTTATAGAGAATAAAAAATTATGAATTTTGATATATTTAAAATAATTTTTCGATAATAATGGCTTTCTAAAAATAAAATAACGAAAAAAATATGTTTGTGTGTATATTAAGGTAATGATTAGCATAGTTTAAGGAAACATGTTTGGTTGGAAAACACATGTTTATCCGTTATCCATTTCCGACGGTACGCCTAAGTGTTTTGCGGCAAAATAAATGTGTGGCTGAGAATGATTCCCCCATTCTCAACCTTTTTTTTTCTCAATTCAACCCTCCTCTCTCTCTCTCTCTATATATATATATATATATATATATATATATATATATATATATATATATATATATATATATATATATATATATATATATATATATATATATATATATATATATATATATATTGAGTGGTTCAAATAAGCCAAACAACAAAAGATTAAGAACCCTAAAAATCCCTATTTCATAAATAAAAATGTATTATGAATACTTATAACATAGATAAAATCCTAAGTTTTTTCATTTTGGTAAAAAATGGCAAAATCTTAATTTTTATAGTCTAATATTTTCATTCATACATTCATATATATTTTAACACAAAATTAATGCAATTTAATGCAGTCCATTTACAGTTTAATACATAAAATTCACAACTTAATACAATCAAATTAACACTGAATTTCTAATATCAAATACATACGTACATTCATTTGCTAATAAATCTTAGTTATCACTTATCATCGTACAACGAACCTCCACCATATATCGTCATCAACCACTTTTGCCACAGCCGCAACTATCATTTCTTCCAAATCAGATCTGTATATAAAATTGTGCATTAAAGCTTAATTAGTACATTGACATTATAATAAACATATTAATTCACTCATTTTGAGTTTAATGTAAAACAATTATAAAACTTGTACTACACACAAAAAAATATTCACAAGAAAATTAATACAAGAATTCATACATAAATCATTCATATTTTAACACAAAATTCACAAAGAAATTAACAACTCAATATAGTCAATTCACAATTTAATACATAAAATTCGTAACTTAATATTGCAAATTTACAGTTTAATACAGAAAAATTATACATTCATAACCATATTCTAAACTTAATACTTACAATAATACATTTGAGGCTAGTTCTTCTTTCAAAGTTTAACTTACACAATATTCACAGTTTAAATTTTACATACTTTATTCAAAATTAAAGAAAATTATATTTGTGTATAATGCTTATGTCACACCCTCGGCCGCCAGCGGAAACGCCAAGGTGCACGACGTAAATCAACGATCACAGTTATTGAACATACATTGAACGGTACATATATAATCTTCTATTATAACCGAAATAGAAATTACATTGATAATGAATATTGCTAAATCGTGACACACGCCTAACAATCCGACGTTTACAACTGTATAATATAATTAATGGAGAGTCTTCTGAGCGAACACATCCGACCTGCTAAATAACCTGAGAATACATGCATTTAAAATACGTCAACAAAATTGTTGGTGAGTTCTACAGGTTTTGACACAAAGTATTCTTATAACCAAAGTGTTTTATAAAATTTATCTGGTGACCCAGCTTTTATAAGTACTTACTTTTCCATCAAAAGTATAAAATAATTGAGTTATAAAAATGTATTTGAACTCATTTATAAATACTATTGTTCAAATCCAAAAGTACAAAATTTGGAAAAATAAATATAAGTAATTCAGACTTATATCAAAATTATACGGTTCTCATGATCAAAATGCTTTTTATATAAGGATTTTTGAATACCAATTTATATAAAAGAAAGTCATATCATTCTTTGTGAAAACATAAAATAATCCAATTTACTCTTGAAACCTTGTACAAGCATTTGTATAGTTTATATGTAAAACTCATAAATTTCAAATTTATAAACTTTGTAAATTCGTGTCGTGGTATTATTTAAGTATTATCGTACTTAATTTGGGAACCGATACTCAACCAGTGGGGCAAACTCCTCCCACATACATATTGTGCTTTCGTATAAAACAAAGGATTTTATAAATAACTTATTAATTGTAAGTTATTAAACCTCGTTCAGTCGTGTCATGATATTAATTAAGTATTATATGACTTAATTTCTGGTATTGACACTTATCGTTTTGAGTCACAAACTATTCCGCTACTTGCAGTCTCTTTCGACTAGTATAAGTGAACAAAAACCCTGTATAAACCCAATATCGATTATATACGGTAACAAGACAAATCTGGGATCTATGATGAGGTCATAACCGAACTGTGACGAACGCCTCTGCACCAGCACTTGGAAGTTTTAGTGCTGAAAGTCCACGTTCACGTTTATTTACTATCGTGGACTTTATCGTTTAGGAATGCCAACGCTTGTTTCGACTCGTCAACCGATGGTTGTAGCTAGCAACCGATGGCGGGATGTCAACCCATATAAGTCTCCAATACTGAACTTATACCTGGCGTTCCTCACTCCATACTAATTAACGGTTATGACATAGAGGACTTTCCACTAAGATGTACGGTCTTAGTATTGTTACAAGGGAGCCCATATAGCTTAGAAAACGATCCTAACTCATATGGATTTAGAAATGAATGTAGCTTCTGCAGAGACCCGAGAGTGTTGGATCCTAACAATGAGTCTAGGCATCCTAATCCTAAACTCTCCATTATAAGTATATCGAACAACTATAATTCTTTGATATTTAGGATTAATTATTGACTGAAGTCTTATGATATTTGAGATTCGTAATACTTAACACATTTCTAAATTTTATTATCTGTCGTGACGAAATTTGGGCAACATAATTGTTGTTATTATAACATTTACCAGGTTTCAACCAACGTGAAACCAACAATTTCCATGATATTTATAATTCGCGAGATTAATACAATATAATATTTCGCAAATGACGACTCTTAATTATTAAAGTCGACTATATTATTTATTGCAAAAATAATCCATAACTTAGTAAATTGAGTTATATTTTTATAATAAACATAAAAATATATTAATATATTTTCCATTCATTTTTACACAACCTTATATATTAAAAGTTAAATTTGATAATTTTAACTAACAATTATACAATTTCATACATTTAGTATTTCCATAATTTATAACAATGTACTTTCATTTTATACACGGATAATATTTTGGGTCATTTTTATATCTTTTCATATTTCCATAATTATAGTATATGTGTTCCTATCCATGTGAATTTGTCATTTCCAACCACTATCATAAGATAAGGTTTATGACAAATTCAAACTCATATGGACTGAACTTGCTTAATCTCTATTTCTTGCCATCTAGTACCACACGGGCCTACCGTTGCTTCCAAGTTATTGAGCAGCTCACCTACACTAATCAATGTACTTTCACTGATCAAGGTGCTTTGCCTTATGCAGTCAAATGAGAACTCATAGAACTCACATGCATAGTCAACTTAACTGGAATGGACACAGAAACAAGAATATGTTAACACGATAGTCTATCATTGCGTGACCTTGAACTTTTCAAGTCGACGAAAACGTGGGTCAGGGAGAATCACGGGAGGATGTGGAGGAAGAGAAGTATGATTTCCAGTTCCTCCTTTGCACGAAGAAGGGAATGATCTTTTACCTTGATCGACATGTGGAATATCATCTTCGAATGGAAAGCTTTTTCCAAAGGATTCAGGAAGACCATAATTGTTAGAACCAGACATTTACAAAGGGAGAAATTCAAGTTAGTTGATTTAATCCTTAATATATCACCCAAATGAAATATTAAGGCTAGGACCCAACACAATAATTTACAATTCGGAAGAGGGATGTCGTAATCCAATTGCAAATTATTTGAAGGTAGGTAAATGACGATTTACCAATTCCACCAAGAAAAACGAAAATTTAAACGAATTAGGTTTTAGATGAAACTCCTAGATCTTTTGAGATTCATTGAACTTTTCAATGGCATGTTTAATCTCGATTATGCCCTTCAAGTTTGTGACTGGGATACCGAGGATCATAAACAAGGTGTGAATAACCATGCAAATTAGCTTGGTACTCTCGATGTCATTTATCACCTAATCAATGTGCCAGTTAACCACACACTCCATTGATCAACGATAATTTACGAGAAACCCATTGCCATCCTTCATTAGTCCACATTAGTGTTCCAGTTAACCACACACGCTCCACTAACTGACCAATAAGGTGCAATGTGCAATTTCATAGGTTTGCATCAAATTCACATTTTCCTAAAGTAACTAAGATTGAGAATTTATTAAAGTGTTTAGTTACTTTGTATGTTCATTATACTTTTAATGATAGCTTAGTGTCCTATCCTACCCGTTCGGCTAACGACCCTCCACTAGTCAAGGGTGCAGTGGGTAAGAGTGGATACCCAATGACGGTCATTTTACAGGTCGCTTCCTTAAACACCCCTTATAGACTAGCTTCGTGAATGAGGCCTACTAATGGTAAGACTGACTTTTCTTATACATATATAATATTAAACCTTTAATTATATATATAGTATAACGTTGTATTTTAAATTTTTTAAAATACTAGGGTTTTTTTAATTTTTTTAAAATTTTCAAAAATTAAAACCATTTAATTAAAATTTAAGAATTAAAAAAACTTTTGATTTAATAATTATCCAAAAAATAAACAATTAATTAAATTATTAAATCAAATAAGGATTACCAATTTAAATTAAACATATTAACTTAATTTAATCCTTTATCCATGGATTTCGAAATTTAGGTAGGGATATCTTTAATTATCCAATTAAACAATTAACAAGATAATTATCAAAAATAACAACCTACTAACTTATTCCTTAGATTTCGAAATCTTCTGCTTGGAGTGGAAGGCAAGGCTTTCAACCTTGCCTAAAAATCAAAAACCCTAGGGTTAGGAAACCCTAGATTTCGACTCCAAGGTGGCCACAGGAAAGGGTTTGAAAACCCTTATGGATTTTCGAAAAACAGGGTTCTTAAACCCTAATTTGCGAAAATTTACATGCCTTAGGGTTTAATAGCCATAAACCCTAATTTTGTCTAGTTCAATCAATTGTACCAAATCTAACTGAAAACAAAAACTATACGCTCTGTGTAACACCCCATTTAATTAATTAATTAATTAATTAATTAATAGCCCTAAAATCAATAATTATGTAGCAAGGTGTTGGTTTTCGGGAGCCAAAGGTTACAATTTTAGAAGTCGGGGGTTAAAAGTGTCAGTTCTGGATTAGTTTTGTAAATATTTATGAAGGCAGGGGCTATATAGTAACTTCTGGGACTTCATTTGAAGAGATTTTGGAGGCTAAGGGACTGTTTGGTAATTATTGTACCTAAATTGCAATGGGTTTTAATATTGAGGGTTGTTTAGTAATTTGTGGGCTGAATTTGAAAAGGTTTTCAGGAATCAGGGTATATTTGGTAAATTATGGACTTAAGTTGAAGAGAATTTAGATGACAGGGGTTAAAAAGGTAAAATATGGATCTATTTTGAAATAAATGGGAGCTGGAGGTAGGGATGAGAATTTGGCCCGAAAACCCGAACCGAACCGAAAACCGAACCGAACCGAACCAAATTAGACCCGAATAAGCAATTCGATTCGGTTTTCGGGTATCTATATAAGGCTTATTCGGTTTTCGGGTTATTCGGTCCGGGTTACCCAGATAAGGGCTTATTCGGTCCAAAAGGACCGAACCGAATATGAAAAGTCACATTTTTTTTCCTAACACGATTGCTTATTCGGTCTTCTTTTCTATCGATCGTTACCCAACAAAACCCACGTAATAGACCAAAAATCAATGAAATCGAATTCGATCATCCGTATTACACCAAATCGACAGTAGCGTATTACACCAAAGCTTTAGAAGAGGCGATAAAGAACGGAGAAGGAAAGGGAAAACAACCAATTAATATTCCCGAATAGTTAATTCGTGTTTCAAAAATGTTATTTTGGATATGGACAAAAATTTAAGATTCATATTTTAATTTGGGTGTGAAATGTTTAATGTTTAACTTATATACTTATAGATAGATTTTTGGGTGTTTTGGATGTTTAATTTTTAGTGTTTAATTTGTTTCTTTAAAATATTTGTTATGAAATCATAAGCTACAAAATTCATACAAAATACAATATTTATAATCACATTGTAAACGTTATTTGTAAATGTTATTTGGGTTATTCGGCTCCTTAATCATCTTGTACATGTTATTTGGGTTATTCGGGCCGGAACCGAACCGAACCGAATAATACCCGAACCGAACCGAACCCGTATTGCTTATTTGGTTCGGTTTTCGGTTCATACAATTACCCTTATTCGGTTTTCGGTTTATTCGGGTTCTGGTCGGTTCGGTTCGGTTCCGACCCGAATAACATCCCTAGCTGGAGGGACCATTTTGGTCATTATGGCAAACGTTTTAGTGGAGTCGGGTATATAAGGTTCTGTAACCCTAACCCTAAAGGGGTGTGCAGCCGTCACCCTCCAACCTTATGCCTCCCTTCACACCAGCCGCTAATCTCACTTCAACCATCTCCGGCGCCGCCCTCCCCGTCGCTGAAACACCACCCATCGTGCCTTGCTGTCGGCGGCAACGAGGACTACCAGCGATGCTATGAGCCCGCAACCACCTCTCCGTCGTCATTCTACTTCTTCTTTTCTTTTCTGTTGCTGCTCACAGCCGCCCTCAGCTGTTGCCGGTGCTTTTTCCGATCACCCCATGCTCCTGACGTTATTCCGCAGCAGCCCCAGCCGCCTTTCGCCATCTATTAAGGCGTCAATGCCACTCCGAGTCCGACAGCCGCCATTTCCGCCTGCTGCCTTGTCGACGTATGCCACTGTTACATCCCCGCTGCCGCTAGTGACGTTGAGGACGGCCGGTTGGTCGCCGAGACTGACGGGAGGAGCCGAGAATGATGAAGCTCAGGCCGTGAACGAATAGAAGGCCCCGGTAAGGCTAAACTGTGACCTATTCCTCCAGTCTTTCATTTCTATTGATTATCCCGAGTCGTCGCCACCGCTTGCTGCCACCATGTGCCGCCATGTGTGTGTGTCTATGTTAGTTAGTGTGTTACTTTTTTTGGATTTTGCGTTGTAAATTGTAAGCATGTCGGAATAATGAAAGGAAAAATCCAACCACCACCGTAGGGTGGTGGCTGCCGCCTCCTACCACCACTAACCGCCGTGTTGGGTAGCAGTGTGCTTCATCTGTTTGATTCGTTTGGTATGGTTGTGTTGGGTTTTAGTATACTAAAACATCCTATGGTGCACATACAACCCTAAATACCTTGGATCTATGTTTTCTCTATTATACATGCAAATATGAAGTTTCCAAGATATTACCCTATACTAGCATACAAATATCATATACTTGGGTAATAAAATAGATAGAATACATACCTTTTTTTTATGTAACTTGTCTTCATGAAGCTTGAGTGCCTAGTGCCCCAAGTGTGACACCTCAAATGGTTCACACAACACCATGAACACTTGGAATAACCTTGAGAATAAGGATACTTTGGTTCTCTCTAGTGAAATCGGCCTTGCCCATTTTGTGTACACACACTAGTTCCAATTTCACCAACCAAGGACATCTTTATATAGTGTGGAGATTATGGTTAAACCCTAATACCCATGACCTTTCATTTCATATGATCCATGGGTTAAACACTCCATGGACTATCCATGAAAGCTTAGCCCAACCTAAATGAACTTGGCCCATCACACACATATATCTTAGAGTTCATATTTAATTAGTTCATTTTGATCACTTAATTAATTATAAATTAATTCTTGATCAATACTAATTAAATAATATGATTATATATTAATATATTAGAACTTATAATATATTAATATAAATCACTAGTATCCTTTTTCCTCATCTTGTCTATCCAATTGTCCCGATGCCATGCAACCCAAATGGACCATGCCGGGTCGGGTCAAGTCTTACCAATTATAGTTATGGACTTAGACATTAATCCAACAGTCTCCCACTTGGATAAGTCTAAAACTATTATTGAGTATGACTTCAAACCCCGACTAGCAATCGTAGCTCTCAAAAGCTTTTGTCGAACTCTGACCTTGCCGATGAACTCTGACCTTTGACAATGACTTGTCCATTAGATAAGGGATCATATATTCCTCCATTCTAGATATCATATGGACTGAGACATGGATTATAAATCATTCTCTCTATCCATTTGTTGTTTCCCGATTTCCGATTCATGACGACTGACTGATTGAACAGATCAAATCAGTCCTGGCTTGGCCAAACACTCACATGTGTCATCATTAAATCATCGAGGGGCCCACATATATCACTTTTATCCCGAAGGTAAAAGGAATGGATAAACTTCGACTCATATGGCTTGTTCTACTACTTGTTGAATCATACACAAAGGCACGTTTTATAACATCGAGTTACCAATGCGGTTTCGTGCAATCAATGTACAACCAACTCATAGTAACAACTCATATCTCTAGGTTTGAAGAATATAAGATATTATCGTCTCATGATCACTCGTGATAAAATCCATGAAGTGATTCCAATGAGCGTGGGTTGAATCCAATACTCAGAACTTATGAGCACTCATGAGTGTTGTAGCACAACTTTGTCCACCAACTTGGACCTCTACAAGCCAACCCATGACAGTCTTGATTCATATCTACTTCCAACATATGATCGACTGTGGATGGTTTGAATAACTTAGTCATTCCGGAAGAATAACCTAGTTATTATGGAAGTCAAAACATGCAAAGTGAAACACAAGAATAAATGAATCAAATATGGTATCAAACCCTATGAATATAAATAGACCACTTTTATTTATCACCATACTGATTACTCATTATTCATTGTTTCGCTTTTATCAACTTTATACTTGAATTAAAAACACTAGTTGTCCCATGCTCCAAGCATGTACACTATGTTTTTCTAAACAATAGCTTTACCATACACCAAGTATGCACTCTATGTTTGTCTATGATCCTTACTTTGTGAAATAAACCAATTGACCAAACTTTCAATGATTCTAATTTCACACTCCCAAATCGAAATCTTGTTAGACTTTAAACTTAAATGCACCACCCTCTTGCAATGAATGTGTACAAAGTCACAAAGACTTGTCAACAACCATTACAGGGTATTCCAATGAAGACCTACTCCATGGACACAAAGCCTTATGTTCAAAGTATGCATTGCTTTGAACATGCTTCTTGCACTAAGTTTTTTCTAATCTTACACAGATTGCTTCTATCTATGGACACAAC
The DNA here is from genome assembly GCF_052849685.1 of Lactuca virosa. Classification (NCBI taxonomy): domain Eukaryota; kingdom Viridiplantae; phylum Streptophyta; class Magnoliopsida; order Asterales; family Asteraceae; genus Lactuca; species Lactuca virosa. The sequence continues at coordinate 4,289,116 of NC_136434.1, forward strand.
TATATATTCCCATTTTGACTACCACTTCTGAACAAGAGTTGCCTCTTTTCAGACTATGTCAATGTAGCCCTTCCAAAATTCACACTATACTTCCAACTGTCCTTGAGCAACCAATCTTTGGTAAACCTTAGATTGTCCTCGACAATTGCTTAATCACTTTAGTCATATCCAATTCTAGACATTTTTCCCCTTAATGCCCCAAGGCATTTGGAAAAATTCAGAAAAGGATAAATATTATAGCACATGTAATCGATCTTGTATCCAAAGTAAATGGGACACGATTCATGATGTAAAAATTTTATTTGCCATGTTCTCACAATTCGAACTATGAAGAGGGATGCCGTAATCATAATCAAATTTTGAGAACGCCACATATATAGAATTTCCTTATGTTGAACCATTCCAACATAACATTCATATATATCCTTGACTAAAGTTGATTAAAATCTCAATCTAAGCTTGTAGAATTGGAATGAAGTATAAATTCCTCTCCCTTAATTATAGCAAAACAACTTTTCAAACCCGAATTGAAACTTTTGTTTTTCTATAATTAACATTGCTAACTTGCAACACTTAATATAATAATCATGCTCCCACTAACACGATGATTATTAGCATAACACCTATGCTCCCACTAGCTTTGACATGTACTCAGAAATCAGATGGACTTCTAGAAATCAATACTTTATTGAATTTCTTACCAAGGTTCAGATTTCTGATACGAGATGCTTTGATAAGACTTTATCAAAACCATACACCTTTCCTTAGATAGCTCACATGTGTGTCTAAACAATTTTAGAACTATGAAAAGGTATGCCGTAATCATAGTCTCAATTGTTTAGACCTTTGCCATTTCTCACAAGTCTATGTTAGTGTGCCGATTAACCACACGCGCTCCACTAACGACTTTGAGAATGAAAATATTACACTTGCTATCTTCCTAAAATCTACTTAGTGAAAGCGTTTCCTCACCATCATTTTCATGAATCGGAGAGAAACCTTATGACACTTAGATTTTATGGTGTATGTGTTCCTATCCATGTGAATTTTTCATAACCTTAATCACAAGAATATGTCAACACAACAGGTTACAAACCTCAAGTTGTGTGCTAGTGTTAAACTACAGGTTTTTTATTCTTGATTAGATCTTGAAATACTTTTTCAGGATCTTTAAGACTCCCACTGTCCTCTTGACATATAAGACTATCTTGTCAAATATTCAAGAGATAGTGCGGATTCTTTATCAAGACAAACGCTTCACACAATTGGCCTAAGTTGGTATTTGTTTTATCCAAAACATCACAACTTGCCAATTTCAAATGTACAAGAGTAGGACACTTTTACTCTTACATTTGACAAGTGTTTAAACCTTTCTTTAGGATATGTCACTCAACTTACAGTCTTGGAGTATGACTCTAAGACTTGTTTCGGAACGAAGTATGACTCATCTTCTTGATTTGACCACTTCAACAATTCATAGCTCCTCTTCTTAGCTATCAGAATGCACTTAGAGGATGAACTGTGATAAGGTCTCTTAATCGTTAAGATGATCATATAACATGATACTAAAGTATTCTCCCATCTTTTCAGATTTGAGAAACTTTTATCCTTCTGCCTAATTTGATTCTTCTCATTCGTTCTGCTATACATCGAAAATTTTCCAATGTATCAGAATTACACTTAAGCCTGTAAGTATAACCATATTTACTAAACTTTAGTAAATCATGACGAATAGTCTTAACGATTATTTGTGGTGGGCTTGATCAGTGCACAAGAATGTGTACTCGATCCCTTAGTCCTTTACTTGACTCACACATCTATGTGAACAAGTAATTAGTCTTAATTTTCCAATGCTTGAAAGTTCTCATTCATCATACTATACAACTTGCATGATTCCAAGTTTCGGTCCAATTGAAACTTGGGTGATGAGAAACTTTCCTTATTTGGTAAATTTAGACACTACCACAAATGAAAGAATCAAAACCATTTTCCTATATTACTAGCAATGGAATCATATAAACAACAATTTTTTCACAAATGCCATTGTAAGGATACTTAAAATAAATAAAATAAAAAATTTCCTTTTATTTTAAAAACTTTGCGGAAAAACTTATCCTTACAATCCATATGAAAACCTTGTTGTTATATATTCCTAAGCAATGTGTCATAACTCCTAAGTAACAGCTTCAAAATTCTGTTGCGATCGAAATCCATCTTCGCGATCAGAAGCAGCATATACTTCCTTTAAGCTTTCTCTCTTTTCTTTGATTATTATAACATCACCATGTGACTCAGTCACATTATGTAATAAGAATCTCCAAATAGGAGCTTAAGAGAGTTAGACAATGGACTTTACCTGAAGTAGAGTCAAACTTATTGACTTTAACATCCTTAGGTAAATTTGGCAGCTTCGCAACCAGTGCCCTTTCCTTTGGCAATTTTAACAAATGGACCCTTTGGTAATGGTACATGGGACTATCACAGACTTAGCTTTTCTCTTTACCATTTGGTCAACCGAGTTGACTATGGCCGATCCCTTTCCATTGGGAAGAGAATGCTTTTTCTGGATTTCTAGTGTCATCATTGTCAATGTACATAAAGTTTTGGGAAGTCGATCTTCTAATCAAATTTGCTTTACTAGCCTTCCAAATCATTGCTGATTCAGCAGTACCAAGCAAATAGATAAGATCATTAAGGGTCTTGTCATAGTCTGTTTCATAGGAGTCCCAAAGGAACTCACTATGTGACTTAGAAAGTGATTGAACCACCAACTTTTTCAAGACTTTGACACCCAACTCTCCCGGCTTGTCAATATGTGACTTCATCTCCAAGATGTGATCACACCTAGACCTTGCCTTGCCAATAGGGCTTGAGTGACCTTGAACTTGTGGGTTAGGGAGAATAATTGGAGGAGGTGGAGAAAGTGAAGTTCCAAGAGATTTGGGAAGATCATAGATGTCTGAACTAGACATCTTTTGGGAGATATTCAAGTTTAGTTGATTTAAAGTCCTTAATATAACATCCAATATGAAATATTAAGGCTAGGACCCAACAACCTATTTATAACTGGAAGAGGGATGCCGTAATCCAAGTTATAAAATAGTTGAAGGTAGGTAAATGACGATTTACCAATTTCCACCATGAAAAACGTAATATAATTAAGTTTTAATTGGATTTGAAACTCCTAGATCTTTTGAGATACATTGAACTTTCAATGGCATGTTTGAATCTCGATTGTGCCCTCTCAAGTTTGTGACTGGGATGCCGAGGATCACAAACAAGGTGTGAATAACCATGCAAATTGACTTGGTACCCTTAATTTTATCACCCAATCGATGTGCCGGTTAACCACACGAGCTCCACCGATCTATGATAAAACTTAAGTCACCCTTTGCCACACATTTTCAGTCCCATGTTAGTGTGCCGGTTAACCACACACGCTCCACTAACGACTTAACAAGGGTGCAAAGTGTAATTTCATGGGTTAGCACCAAATTCACATTTTCCTAAGTAACTAAGATTGAGAATTTATAAGCGTTTAGTTACTTAGTATTTATCATTATACTTTTAATGAAGGGAGAATTATAGTCCTTTCCTACCCGTTCGGCTAACGACCCTCCACCAGTCAAGGAAGCGGTGGGTGAGAGTGGACACCCATTAAACTGCCATTTTATAGGCAGTAACCTTATACCTCCCTTATAGACCGGCTTCGTGAATGAGGCCTACTAATGGTAAGACGACTTGCTCTTATACATATATATAAATATTATTAACTTATAATATTATAAAGTATAAGGGTTGAATTTTATCTTTTAAAATTCTAAGGGCTTAACTTGGAATTAAAGTATTCATTAGAGAAAACTTTTCAAATTCCAAAACTTGAGGGCAAGTTTTGAAACTATTCAAAACTCTTGGATTTTCATAACTTATGAGTTTTAAGTAAAGCTTTAAAACTTTTAATGAAGAGACTCTTAGACATCCATAACTTGAGGACAAGTTATGGAGCCATAAAAACTATTTATAAGAAAAGACTCTTCATTTTTTTTGTAACCTAAGGCATATTTATGAGTTTTTAAGATTCATAAATGTGAGTTTTCATATAACTTGAGGGCAAGTTACAAAAAAACACATTTTATGAAGAACTTTTAGATTAATTAGGATTGAAAACAACTAAAACACAAATTTTTTTTCCATTAATCTAAACTAACTCATAAATCAAGGAAACATAGAACTTTTGGTAATCCATAACTTATGGAGTTAAATGCTTGTTTTATGATGAAACTTTTCATGTTCCATAACTTAAGAATAAGTTATGGAATTCTTTAAAACATTAACACCAAATTTTGTAACTCCATAAAAACTTTGAATCAATTTTTTTTTAAAACCTTTTCATATCCATAACTTATGGAGGTTTCAAAACACATAAGATCACAACTTTAAAAAAAAAACTTTTTTTTGAGCTCCAAAATTTTATGACAAAATTTGTAACTCCTTAAAACATTTAGATCAAACTTTTAAAACTAATAAAATAATCATATCATTTTATTTTTTACTAAATTTGACCTAATTCAACTCATATAGCAAATGATTCAAATTTTACAAATAATTAGTTTTCCTAAAACAAGTAATTATGTTAAAATTTGACAAACTTCATGTTTTTTTTCCTTTTTTTTCCAACTTTGAAAATCAAACATTTGCATGAATATAACAGAAAACAACCCATGGCTCTGATACCACTGTTGGGTTTTAGTATACTACAACATCCTATGGTGCACATACAACCCTAAATACCTTGGATCTATGTTTTCTCTATTATACATGCAAATATGAAGTTTCCAAGATATTACTCTATACTAGCATACAAATATCATATACTTGGGTAATAAAATAGATAGAATACATACCTTTTTTTTATGTAACTTGTCTTCATGAAGCTTGAGTGCCTAGTGCCCCAAGTGTGACACCTCAAATGGTTCACACAACACCATGAACATTTGGAATAACCTTGAGAATAAGGATACTTTGGTTCTCTCTAGTGAAATCGGCCTTGCCCTTTTTGTGTACACACACTAGTTCCAATTTCACCAACCAAGGACATCTTTATATAGTGTGGAGATTAGGGTTAAACCCTAATACCCATGACCTTTCATTTCATATGATCCATGGGTTAAACACTCCATGGACTATCCATGAAAGCTTAGCCCAACCTAAATGAACTTGGCCCATCACACACATATATCTTAGAGTCCATATTTAATTAGTTCATTTTGATCACTTAATTAATTATAAATTAATTCTTGATCAATACTAATTAAATAATATGATTATATATTAATATATTAGAACTTATAATATATTAATATAAATCACTAGTATCCTTTTTCCTCATCTTGTCTATCCAATTGTCCCGATGCCATGCAACCCAAATGGACCATGACGGGTCGGGTCAAGTCTTACCAATTATGGTTATGGACTTAGACATTAATCCAACAGTTTGGACAAAGGGACTAAAACCCTAATGGGCCCAATGAAGCCCTAATTGACTTAAAAGCCCAAACACGTGACTAATGGGCCTAGTGAAACCCTAATGGGTCTGATAAACCCTAACTGACCTCAGGAAACCCTAATGGGCTTAAGGACTTGCTTTTAGGCCTATTGGGCTATGAATGGGTTGGAAACCCTAATTAGGGTTTAGAAAACCCTAATTTTGGATATATGGGCTTTGGATCAATTGGGACCCGCACTAGAATCGTTTGTTAAATTAAAATATTAATTAATAACTATTTGTAATTAACCTAAGGCCATGTAGGACTTAATGGATTAAGTCCTTAATGGGTTAAGTAGGGACACTTAACCCTAATCATCATTTTATGTGAAACCCTAATTTCACTTGGGCTTTAAGTTGGGCCTTTCTATTGGGCTTTGATGATTAAGTTAATAATGGGCCATCCAAGATCAATCAATGGACTAGAATATTTAGATGGGCTTTAGGGTAAGGCCCATATGAGGGTGTGGGCCCAATTTGGATAATTGGGCCATAGATGGGCCATAGTTTGGGCCTTAATGGTTATATGATTTTGGGCCATTAGAAATGCCAAATGTTTGGACTGGACTAAGTGGTTGGGCCTTTAATTATGACCATGTAAAGGTTTGGGCCCAATTTGGGAAAATTGGTCCATATGTTGGGCTTTGACTCATAGTTGACTGTTGGGCCTTTGGATTGGGCCTTGGGATTGGATCAAGCTAAGATTAGGGTAAAGTAGCCTTTTACCCCAAGCATGGACTTATGGTTATGTATTAGAACCCAATTATTAATTGGGTGTTATTTTGATGTTGACAGTTCGGGAACCTGTCATCCAGCAGCTGGGATTATGTCTTCGGGACTTCAGCAGTGTGAGGTGAGTTACCTTCCAGTAGAAGTGGGTCTAAGGCCACAATGCCGACCCACTAGTAGGATCTTGTAGTTAGATGATTGTATGTGTGATAATTATCTGGTATGCCACTATCTGTATGCTTTATGTGCTAGTATGCTATGTTATTATGTGGTAGTGGTAGGGGGTGAAATAGTCCTCGGATACTGGTTGAAAGATACCGAAGGGGTAGGTCGGGCACCCAGATATGCCTGACAATATATTCATGTATGTTATGCTATGTTATTATGTGGTAGTGGTAGGGGTGAAATAGTCCCCGGTTACCGGTTGAAAGATACCGAAGGGGAGGTTAGCTCCTGGTTACCGGTTGAAAGAGACCGAAGGGGAGACCAGCACCCAGATATGCTAGGCGGTTACCGGTTGAAAGAGACCGAAGGGGTAGGTCGGGCACCCAGATATGTCTGACAGTATGTTATTTGTATGGTATGTGGTATGATGGGGGGAACTCACTAAGCTTCGTGCTTACGGTTTTCAGTTTTTGTTTCAGGTACTTCGTTTTTAGAGGAAAGGAGCCGGCTCGATCGCAACGCATCACACTATGTTTTTCCGCACATGAGATCTTTTGGATTACACTCTGATATTATTTTATGATTACATGTTTGACTATCGACACTTTGGTTTTGACATGGGATGTTATTATGGATGTTTTTATACTTATGGTTTTATAATAACTTATTTAAACATGAAATTTTTGGTCTTGAATTTTGGGATGTTACAAGTTGGTATCAGAGCCTTGGTTTGAGGGATTCCGGCACACTCTCGGGTGTTTCTGAACTCAAACTAAGGACTTGGTATGAAGATTTTCAAAAGTAAATCATTTTATAAAAAGAAATTTGAAAAGCATTTGAAAAGAGAAAAGAACGTTGAAAAGAACAATGTGTGTGATGCGTGCAATCAGCCGAGATCAAGTAAGTTTTCCCCAAGATACCCATACATGTTATGATATGTTATGTTATGATATGATTATGAGAACTGCATGCTAGATTAGGGCTGAGGATCTAGGAGGATGCCTTATATGTCTATTGTATGTGCTTGTAGAGTTGCATGCTAGTACTGATCAGTCAGTAATATGATAGCCTGTTTTGGTTATGCCTGATTGTATGAGCCATTGAATTGCATGTACAGATTCCTGATTAGAGGATAGAGCAATTTGATTGGATTATGATGGTTAGATTTTCCATTGTCTGAATGCTGTTTGCTTTGTGCTTTGTGGGACTCTTAGTGATGTGAGTTAGCTACTAAGTGAATATGCTAAGTCACATGGGACACATGCCAGATAATCTCAGAGTGATGGACTTGACCCTATTGCGCAGCTCTTGTTTGAGTCCAACCGTTCTAGGGATGGGTCTTTTACTCGAAGGATTATCTGATCTCTGTTGCATGTGGCTATATTCATGAGGTAGCTAGTTGACATTACTGGGAATCTTTCAGGAGCTGAGGACTGGGTGAGTTCGGGAACCTAGGAAAGCCTAGGATATGTTGCAGTGGGTTAGTAGTGAGGTTTAGTGAGACTTGGATGTATTAGTTTGAGGAAGTGACTTGGAGGATTCAGGAGGATTGCTGAGGAAAGTATGGATAGGTGTGGAAGGTAGTATTGGGCTCGTACTACAGAAAGCACAGGATCCATACTCGAATCGGTGAGAGTCTTGGAGAATCTGAGAAGCTTCGAGGAAGAGTTTGTGACCCGGTTTGGGGACATAGGATGTTCCAGTTGTTGCAGCTTAGCCATTGGCAAGTGAGCTAGTGAGTGTGACAGGGTGTCAGGCCCTGAAGGATATGACTTCCAAGAATTTGTAGATGCGAGATTGGTTTGGAGTGCCCTGGGAAGAGAGGGTCGTGTTGGGTGAGTATAGTAGAGGGTCTCGAGAAGAGACCCATGACTCCTGATCATCGGGTGAAAGGCCAGCGAGGCCGGAGTCAGTGCAACACGTAAGAGAAAGCGCATAAGGGAGTTTGTCGCTCCAAGGGTTTAGGCTACTACAAGGTAGCGGGGTTGGTCATGTCAGCAACAGGTGATAAGGATTATTGGGTATATTCGAATCCTTGGAATGTCAGTTCAGTATGGTGTTAAGCACCCAAGAATAAGATTCAGGTTCTGGTCCCGGCTCAGGAGCAGGGCCTGGACCAGTCAATGCGCGATCGCAAAAGTTCATCTCATCGGAGATTACTTGCAAAGTTATAGGAATGGACCTTGGTGGTCTTTCGTTTAGCCAAGGAAGGGATTTAGTGAGCTCTTGATAGTCGTCTTGGGGCCGTGCAAGCCAAAATTGTCACGGGAAAGTTAGGGGTTCATTTGAAACCCAAGGTATGTGGACCCTTAGAATCCTTCGGGAAGTAAGATCCTATAGTTAGTTCCTGTCATCAAGATCAGGGTTTCGTTAGATGTTCACGAGTATGTCATCTTCTGCCACTTCAAAGTGGATATTGGGAACCTGAATCGCTTCAGAATTATGAGTGAGCGGGGATAAGTTAGATCTCGGGTCGGTTCTCTGCTATTACTTGGGTTATCAAGGATTTTAATATGCTATTCTGCATGCCGAAAAGTCCTTGATGAACCTACAGAGGGATGTATTTTGCGAAGTGGGTTCCGCGTGTACCGTTATCATTCCGGATTTTGTCAGGATCTATGCAGGAGTAGTGTTCAGAAGATATCAAGTCAGAGTTAAAGCGATAGTTCTCCAGGGAACTTAGAGTTCAGTAGTTCTGTCATTGTTCGGGTATGGTCGTCAGCTGTCTATGGAAGAACTTTGGAGTTCAAGGCACTACCATTGCTAGGGAAGGACTTGTAGCATGAAGATAGTGGAGTCAGTTGCCACTACTAGAAAACAGACCTTTAATGACGCGCTTTTTACGACACGCACTGATTAATGATACGTAAAAGGGCGTGCCCTAAAAATAATGTCAGATCTTTAGAAATTTGAAGAATTTAGGACGCGCATTTTTGCGTGCCCTAAAATTAGTGTCTCACAAAAAAAACACGGAGGGCGCTTATTATAAAATGCGTGTCATCTAAAAATGTCATTTTATAATTTTTTTAATGAAACACACATTTTAATAGTTAGGGGGAAATGGCATCCCAAAAATTAAACCCCCCGCCTATTTGCTCCTCTCTCAGTCTCCCTTGTTTCCTCTACTGATGCCTCCACCTTCTTCCATCGACGCTAATCTTTGAATTAGCTAGAAAGAAACCCTAGGGCCTTCATCTTCACCTAAATCCAGCACCTCCAACCCTTCTTCGTTCGTCCAACACAAATCGGGCTTTAATCTGCAATAAAACCTCCAACTACATCCTCTACATGAAAAAAACCCTAATTGGCAGCCACATGTTGACGTCAGGTACCCTTGAAATGAAAGCCTCATTTTGATGTAGAGATCCGCTTGGGCTCTTATGTTAGGGCCGGTTTATCATATATTAAGTTCTTACATCCCCTCTAACCAAACCCTTAACATCCCAAAATAACCCTAATCTTCCGTCCGTTCGTCTTAGTGGCTAGAGAGGGAGTTGTTCGAGTTTTTGTGTAGGGCTGTCGGATTTTTGACTCACCGTCGAGGGAGAAGACGGAAGAGGACCTCAAGACAAACTTTGCTCCAGCCTAAGGTATCGATTCCTGTTCTTTTCTTCTTCTCCTTCTTTTTTGTTGTTTACGTCAAGCACCATCTATCGTCGTGGCCGACAGCCTAGGCTACCGGCGTGTTTCTCTACCACCACCCACAACCATTAGGTGGTTGTGGTTATATGTATGGGTGTTGTTATGTGTATGGTATTCGGATTCATATCCTAACTCTAATTACCTTAAAAGTAATAAATAAATTAATAATTTTGTTGATTTTCAATGTCTACAATTAGGTGTTCATGTCTCTTGCAGCAAAATTCCCATTTAAGACAAGCACATATGAGACACGCTGCCAAAATGGGACTCGCAAACTGGTTGAAGAGCCGATTGAATCCATAGTGGAAAAACACAACAGAACATCAGAATCAGTGATTCTATCTCAAGATTCCCTTGATTTTTGTACAATTCAAGCTGTTGATGAAATTATAATCAAATACTAACACATCCACTTTTGTTTCTTTAGAAAATGCTTTGAATCCTCAAGATAATAACATGTACTAAAAAACTTGTAATTTCTGCCTTTTTTTAGTTTCTCTTTTGGTTCTCATCACAATGCTTATAATTTTTATGCACTCAGACTTAACAACCAACCATTGGGCAATAAGATTCTTGGCAAGGAGACACTTAAAAAGAATAAGGTTAGATTCTCTACTTACTTTCTTTTTTTTTCAAACAAATTCAATTTTCAAATAGTATAGTAGCTTTTAGTTTCTAATAGCTTATAACTTTGGATATGTAGGCTTAGAACTGATGTAAGCAATTGTTTTTGCAATTTAAGTTTTACTTTACTTCATAATTGATCTTTTTCTTTAATCCTTTATTGGTTTCTTACAGGAAAGAGGGATTCTTAAAGAAAGTTAACATGCTCAATAAACTATTCAGTCATGACAACATGAACAACGCAAGGTCACAATACATACATGATGTTGAAATACCAAAAACACCCCTGAGTTTTCAATGCATGTAAAGCCCCTTTAAAATCTGTGCAGCTTCATTGAACTAAGCAGACTAATGGATAGTTATGTTGGATTGACAAGATAGATTTGATTCAGATGTGATTTTGTATAAGGACACTCTGAATAATTGTAAAAATTATAAACCGATTATAAATTCAAAAGAACCTCCATAGTAGCTTTGTTATGAATCAAAAGCAAAATATTGAAATTACAAATTTCTATCTTGTAGGTTTGGTGATAAACGTGGCTGAGTTGATCGAAGGTTTTTTGTTTTTGACAGAATTCGAAGAAGTTTTTGACATTGTATCACACATGGTCTTTTTCCTGCTGATAATATCCAGGGATATGTGGAGTATTTGGCCATTACTGTTAGGATCGAGACACTTAACACACGACTCTAAACACACACACAGCTCACGAAAAACAAGAACACAAGGATGAACATGAGGGATTTAACGTGGTTCGGTCCTTCTCTGACCTACGTCCACCGGTAACTAGGAATTTACATTTCTTGGTGCTAATCTGCACTCTTTCTGTGTTACACTAGATACAAGTTTTACAAATACAGATGAATCTCTTATATAGAGATGGAAATCAGAAGTAGTCAAAAAACACAACCGGGTCTTCAGCCAACCTTTGAAAAAACTTCACATTCAACAATTGTGGCTTCACAACTTCACATTGTTCCTGCCATTTTTGACCAACTGTGGCTTCACATTCAACAATCTCCCACTTGAAGCCACAGAACAATCTTCACCTGTGCTTCAACTGTGCATCTGTATTTGATCTTAACTCCTTCCTAGTTACCCTGGCCTTCTCTTCAATTAACCTGAAGGCCAGTTGAAGCTTTCGTTAGCTCCAACGCATCAGTCATGGCTAAGTCTGCCACTGACCTGTTCTCTGTCTCCACCGGCTCCCACTGAAATGAACTGCCCGATCCTGGAACATCCTGAGAACAAACGACACTCTCCATGTGAAGCAGATAATCTGGAGAGACTTTTACAGATGGAATACTGGTTCTCTTAACCCACTGTGTTCTGGGTATTCTAGCTGAAACAAAGCCCATGCTCCCACTGCTATGAATGCCCCTGACTGGTTTTTCTGAACCGTTCCAAACACGTTCAACCTGAATTTGACCTGTGACTCTGGGTTTGCCATCTGCAAAGCAAACCTTCTTCTGTCCACGAGACTCTATGAACCGAATTTTGTTTTTCTTCTGAACTGGGACGGTTACTCCCTCAGACGGTAAACTAACCATATATAATGAACCCCTCTTATGTCCACGAGCGATCACAAGATTTCCTTTGACAACCTTCCACTGCCCATTCCTGAACTTAACCTCGTGCCCCTGTTCATCCAACTGCCCAACAAAAATCAGCTGTTTCTTCAGACTTGGAATTACCCGGACATCCTTCAAAGTCCATGGACCGACTGGAGTCTTCAGATCTAAGTCACCTATGCTCGTCACATCAAGAACCTCATCGTTCGCCAGTCTTACCTTACCAAAATCCCCTTCTTTTAGATTCCGCAGTGCTTCACGGATGTGGGTAGCGTGAAATGAAGCACCCGAATCCATAACCCAGGAATCCACATTGCTCTCCACACTACATATCAAAACATCATCATCTGAATGGCCTACTGCAACGTTAACTTCTTTCCTGTCTTTTGGACATTGATTCCTGAAATGTCCAACCTCTTTACAGTTCCAACAAGTCACATCATTTCGAGTCCTCGACTGACTCCTTCTCCTGTTCCCGCTCCCACTACCTCTGTTATTTCTTCTACCTCTGACCGCATTCAATTGTTCACTTGATGATTCCCCGGAATTTCTTCGTCTGACGTCTTCGCCTAGAATTAAATCCTGAATTCCCTCAAAAGTGAGCTCTTTCGATCCTGCGGAACTAGTAACGGCTGTAACTGTTCCGGACCAACTGTCAGGTAATGATGATAACAGTAGTAAAGCTTGAACTTCGTCCTCAAATTTTATTCCCACTGACCCAAGTCTGGATAAAATCGAGTTCAAATTGTTGATGTGTACTGTAACTGAACTTCCTTCCCTCATCCTCGTGTTGACTAGTTCCCGAATCAGGAAGACTTTATTTGCTGCCGACGGCTTCTCGTACATATTAGACAATGCCTCCATGATTCCCTTTGCCGAGGTCTCCTTCAAAATGTTGAAGGCAACATCCTTTGACAACGTCAGTCTAATAAATGCCTTGGCCTTCTTATCCAAAGTCTCCCAGTTTGCCTGTGTCATCGCCTCCGGTTTTTCACCTAAAACTGCGTCCAAGTCTTTCTGCACGAGCAAATCTTCAATTTGCATCTTCCACCAACCAAAATCTTTCCCATCAAACTTCTCAATCTGAAGCTTACTCCTTTCTGCCATTTTCTGAAAGAACAATGACCTATCTTGCAAGTTTCTGGAAATTCAGGGGCCAAATTGCAAATTTTCAAATCTGCTACAGTTTTGCTACAGTGCCTGCTACAATGTCTGCTGACGTCACCGCTGACGTCGTGCTACAGTTCCTGCTACAGTGTCGTCTTCTCTGGCGAGTTCAGGCGCTACAGTGCCGTCTTCTCCGGCAACTGGTTTTCCGATCACTATTCCGGCAAACCTTTGACCGGCGATTTTGGACGTTTTCCGGTGGTCAAAAAATTCAGAAAAAAATATTTTCGGAATCTTCGGAACGAGACCTTTCCAACGGTATACACCAAAATCGTTTTTGACGAAATTTTTTTTTGACCAAAAAACTGAAAATCACCCTTTGGAGCTAAAACCAAAGCTCTGATACCACTTGTTAGGATCGAGATACTTGACACACGACTCTAAACACACACACAGCTCACGAAAAACAAGAACACAAGGATGAACATGAGGGATTTAACGTGGTTCGGTCCTTCTCTGACCTACGTCCACCGGTAACTAGGAATTTACATTTCTTGGTGCTAATCTGCACTCTTTCTGTGTTACACTAGATACAAGTTTTACAAATACAGATGAATCTCTTATATAGAGATGGAAATCAGAAGTAGTCAAAAAACACAACCGGGTCTTCAGCCAACCTTTGAAAAAACTTCACATTCAACAATTGTGGCTTCACAACTTCACATTGTTCCTGCCATTTTTGACCAGCTGTGGCTTCACATTCAACAATTACTAATTGGATCTATAAAGCCAACTTATATCGATGTCTCACTTCCTAATCCTAATGACAACACATCATCACATCCTACTGCAGATTCTGGTGATGTCATACTTAAGCTCGGACTTTTTGAGAGGTAAACTTTCAATCTTGCTGATGTCATTAATGAACTGATCAATAGAAAATTGTATTGGGTTAATTATTGTGTAGATCTGATATTGCATGGAAGGATGCGAAATATGCACAAATATGGGAGTATTTAAGAGATGAATTTGAGTTGACTCAACGATTTGTGAGTTTGGATTTTAAGTTGAAGTTTGTGGAGGTAAAGTGGTTTTTTATATGGAAATTTGTTTTGGTTATTTGGTGAAACTAAGGGGTGATGTATTTTGATTGCAGCATAATATTCGGTTTCTTCAAGAGATTTTGTAGAACAGGAAATCCAATTTTTTGGAGTGGCTGATTATAATATTAATAGGTGCTGAAATTCTTATATCTGTTTATGACATTGCTCATAAATCTGTCACATCCCTATAAAACAATGTATATATGGGTGAAAGTGGCTAAATTATTTAAGTGTGTGACTTGGAATGTTAGTTGATGTTTGTTATATAATTACAAATAAAATAAAGTTCAAGAAAATAGTTGTTTGATTCCTGTAGGTGTGAATGTGATAGAGGATCTGATTATATTGGAAACTTTGGATACGATTTGTTTCTTTCTACTGACTTAATGGGAACACTACTCAATTTGAGAAACTTTATTGGTAGTGGAATTTAACAATCAACATTATCTGCTAAATATTTTTTAGGTTTATTATCAATTGGAGAACTTGAGTAGAGCAGATCCTCCATACAAATCTGTTGTTGCATTAAACTTTTGAGTTGACTCCCGACATCCATTCATACAATGCTCTCTTAACTGCATTTGGAAAGCTCCATAAGGTTTTAATAATCTTTTCAACTCATATAACCTAATTTCTTCTGTAAATCATATTTTTTGTTTGTAGAGAGATGAAGCAGTTAGAGTGTTTGAGCACTTAGTAAGCTTAGGAGTGAAGCCTAATGAGAAAGAATATTATAAATTCTGCAGCAAAGCCAAATTACATGTCTGCGGGGCAGATTAACGTGCCCATTGTTTTTAGGGGACCAAATGGCCCTGCTGCTGGTGTTGGTGCTCAACTTTCCCAGGTCAACATTTTATCATTAAACTCATAAATACCAAAAAAAGAATTCATGTCCTTCCAAATTTATACTCTAAATAAATGTATATCAAACGTTCAAAAAAACGTAAATACCATATAACTTAGGTAGTTTAGAAATTTGTTAAAAGTAATAAATTGGTTTGTTTATCTGATGTGATGGATGCAGTGTTATGGTGCATGGTATGGATCAGTCCCTGGTTTGAAAGTTGTTGTACCATACTCCTCTGAAGATGGCCGTGGTCTTCTAAAATAAAAAAATGTTCAGGTATGGTGAATTTCTTCAGATATCACCATCACTGCTTTCTCTAAGATGGTTGGCTATGCTCTTAAGGTTTCTTTCTTTCATCTATTTATTAGTTAGGAAAAAGGAACACTATAAAAGTCAAAATATTTCCCTTATTCATAGGATAATGCGTTTAGGGTGTTGGTGCTGTTTGGCACTTTCTTTCTGTTGGAACTATTTTTTTTTCATTTTTATTTATAGAATTTTAGATGGCAAATCGTTTTTAAGCATTTTATGATCATAGTTAACTCATGATTTTATTTCCAAAAATATTTTTATTATTATAAAGTTATTTGGATTGTAATGAGCATTTATGATGTTTAATTTCTGAATTCTCCAAGTATAATCAAATCAAATATCAAATAATAATAATAGAATAGACTTGTATTTACATTTTATCTGGATAGTGGTATGAAAAATAATATCATTGTATTCCTACCAAACATGATCATGATCTCATGGAATGTCCCATTACCTTGGTTATTTGTTTCCTTCAACCAAACAGAACAACAAACCCTTTTGGATCCCTCTGTTGTAGTTGTACTCCCAACAAACATGATCATGATCTCATGTGTGCTTTTAATACTCAACTTTTACTGTATAATGTTTTATGTGCTGTGAATTGCCACCACAAAAAAAAATTGTTTTTTGCTTTTCTTTTAGTTTGTTGTCTTTCGGTATTCCATTAAGTGTCGTATTTAGGTCTTGGACCATGTCATAATTTATTAATTTATTGTCACATAATATATTAAAAACACAAAAATATGATATTTTAATTTTCTTTACACACTGTTGCTTGAGACTCTACATTCCAACCCATTATTAGATGTCATTTACCAATTTAATGTAACCCATTTATGACCCACTTTAGTCATTTACCAACAAATGATGGTTTGCATGTCAGTTGAAGTTATTAACATTACCTGTCATGTCTTAACAACTATTAGGCATGAACATTCAATGTATTAATCCTGAAGGCCTTGCAAGTTTTCAGGCTAGGTTCTTCTACTAATTTTCAATTCACTGCTTTTTTTTAACTTATTTATCATATTGGGTAAGTAGAAGAAAATCTGTAAATATATTTTTGAATTTATGCATATTAGAGTATTAGTACAACAATCTTTTTGTTGATTTGGGAAGTCCGCCATACTATATTTATTATTCATATAAGTTAATAATCTTTTATGCAGATTTTGAGAGACTTGAAACATGCTTTTTGGCCTTTTCAAGTTGACCAAAGTAAAAGCCCATTTCTAAGAGTAGAAGAGGCTGCTAACTGCTCTGATAGATCTGCATTTATTGAAAAAAGGTCCCTTTTAACTCCTGTTACTCTTTCTCTTAGATAATAGATGAACAAAAATTTCATCATGAATCCTGAACTGTGTTTTTATATTTATTTATTTATTTTGGGTGTGTTTACATTTTACAGTGGATTGGAGGTGTCTAAAAAGCTGAAAACTCTTACATGCTTATTGTGTTAATATTTTATGCAAGTATGGGTTGTATTGAAGCCTGGATTCTTGGAAAAAGGTATTTTACTACATGTGTATTAAATTTTAATATTTTATAACATACATTGATGATGCTTGAAGCCTTTCTGAATACTAATGTGTTGATGAAAACATGTATCATGTGAAAACAGAATCATAACAATAAGAAGTAGAAACAAGAAGGTGTTCCTTAATAGCAATGTAGTATTAGGTTATATGGTTAGGGAAAAACTCTTAATAACAATGTACAATCGGCTCCCCTTAATACAATGTATTACAATTTTTTGACATGATGTTATGGATGAAATTGATTGTTTTGGTATATATTTGTTTCCATATTTTTGTATTATGCGTAAATGAGTATCGTAAAGACGCGTCGTAAATGTATATCGTAAATGGTTGCTGAAGTTTATGACACACAAATGCGTGTCATCTTCACTTATGAAAGGGGCTTTAATGATACACAATGCGTGTCCTAAACGTGCGTCGTAAGGTTACGACACGCAAATGTGTGTCGTCTTCCTTTATGACAGAGGCTTCCTTGATACACTTTGCGCGTCGTAAATGCGCGTCGTCTATAGACGACGCGCAAAAGCGTGTCGTCTCTCGTTATGACAGAGCCTTCCTTGACACACATTTGCGCGTCATCTGAGCGTGTTACGACAAGCATTTCACGTCGTAAAAGGCTATTTTTCTAGTAGTGTGCGGGTGTTAGATGTATAAGTGTTCGGACATTGGATGTTCAAGAGAAATGTACTTTCGCATGGGTTGTGTTCGGTCAGAGTTCAGTGGTGCTGCAAGATTTGAAGTAGGAACGAGGATTCGTTAGCTAGGGTGAAGATAAATGCCTCCAATTATTAGCATGGTAGATGGATTGAAGTGTTAGACTGGACCAGATTTCAAGAGTACTCTTCAAGATTTTAGAGGATGGGCGATCTCAGGTTTTAACTGGTGATTGATCACCAACATTGGTAAGCACAGATTGTCATCGGCGGATTACTGGAAAGCAAGAAGGACTGGGGATCCTTCAATTCTCACGAGCCGTGAAGACTTAGCCGAAGCTAAGTGGGGGAGAATCGACAAGGTACTCAAGAGCAGAAATAGGTGTGAGACTAGGATGAGTTTCGCATCCCCGTCAGGGAGGAAGGCGGTTGAGTAGGCGTCTAGATTGAGGATTAGGTGAGTTGGGAGTTCAGAAAAATGTTCCAATGTTTGGGTCACACTTTTCCTTGGCATCAGATAGCATGTTTCGGAAACCAGGTTAGAGTTCAAGATAGGACTCAAGTTTAGTTGAGTGTTAGGTTGAGTGCGTGTTCGACCGGTATGGAAAGTGTTGTAAGACTGCGGGGGTATCCGTAGCATTCACTAGCGATCAGGTAGTATGGAAAGTGTTGTAAGACTGCGGGGGTAGCCGTATCATTCACTAGCGATCAGGTAGTATGGAAAGTGTTGTACGACTGCGGGGGTAGCCGTAGCATTCACTAGCGACCAGGTAGTATGGAAAGTGTTGTAAGACTGTGGGGGTAGCCGTAGCATTCACTAGCAGCAGATAGTGTTGGAAGTGTTGTAAGTCTACGGGTGCAGCCTTAGCATTCACAAGGTTAGTAGATAGTGCTATAGTGATGTAAGTCTGTGGGTGTAGCTGCAGCCTTCACTTGGTTGGTAGATAGCATGAGCGCATTTTTAGGACGGGGAAGGAACATTAGTACCTACCAGTTCGGGTGTAGCAGTGAGGATATAGAAATCCATGGGTTGGATTTCAGGATTTCCCAGATGGATTAGACCTGATTGATCTAGTGATGAGGCTGTAGGAACGCCACTACGGTTATGAGGTCAGGGAAGCAATGGACTGCGTAAGGTCAATGGGATATTAGGCTACCATTGGTCGGGTAACAATCACTTTTAGCCTTGGATTTGGTGACGTCAGGGTTCGACGCATGGACCCGATCGGTTGGATCGGGAGGTTGTTAGAGCCACAATGGCATGATAATTGGTGGCAACTAGTTCCAGAGGAGGATTCCGCTCAGAAGTCGCATGGAGCAACTGTATGTGAGCCTTTTGGCTCCATAATCGGGTTGGAACCCAGTATTTCAGATGATTGTCGAACGAATTGAGACCAGGAAGGCCTCAGCCGATTTTGGAAAGCAATCATGTAGCAACATGTTGTTTTAGACAATTTCAGAGACTGGACAGTATTAGTAGTGATGTTTTAGGTTACATATACAAACGGAATAGCTGGTTGAATGGGAAGTGACAAGTTACTCACAGCGGGATTAACTGAGCCTTGGCCAAGTATGAGGGATATGCAAGGATGATTGGGTCTGTGACCCTGTCTTGTAGTGGGGACCTTAAATTATCAGAAGTTTAGTAGTCAGTTGAAGGATAAGCGGGCCGGGTTCAACGATACTGATGCAGTATGAACGGTCTGTCAGGGAGTCTGACCACCTCGAGACTGCAGATTTCAGATAAAGTAGACGTGATTCCGTTGCAAGAAATTTGTTAATATGTGGATTTTAGGGCTTTGCGAAGATTGGTCACGGCTACCCTGGGAGGACTAGGGTGTGCCCAGGATGGTGACCATGTTACTAGAATGGTTAAGCGTGTAAGTAATGGTAAGGAATGATTTCGAAGACGAAATCTAATTTAAGTGTGGGAGAGTTGTAACACCCCGTTTATTTAATAAATAAATAAATAAATTAATGATTGTATAATAGCCCTAAAATCAATAATTAAGTAGCAAGGTGTTGGTTTTCGGGAGCCAAAGGTTACAATTTTAGAAGTCGGGGGTTAAAAGTGTCAGTTCCAGATTAGTTTTGTAAATATTTATGAAGGCAGGGGCTATATGGTAACTTTTGGGACTTCATTTGAAGAGATTTTGGAGGCTAAGGGACTGTTTGGTAATTATTGTACCTAAATTGCAATGGGTTTTAATAGTGAGGGATGTTTAGTAATTTGTAGGCTGAATTTGAAAAGGTTTTCAGGAATGAGGGTATATTTGGTAAATTATGGACTTAAGTTGAAGGGAATTTAGATGGCAGGGGTTAAAAAGGTAAAATATGGATCTATTTTGAAATAAATGGGAGCTGGAGGGACCATTTTGGTCATTATGGCAAACTTTTTAGTGGAGTCGGGTATATAAGGTTCCGTAACCCTAACCCTAAAGGGGTGTGCAACCGTCACCCTCCAACCGTATGCCTCCCTTCACACCAGCCACCACCCTCACTTCAACCATCTCCGGCGCCACCCTCCCCGTCGCTGAAACACCACCCATCGTGCCTTGCTGTCGGCGGCAACGAGGACTACCGGCGATGCTATGAGCCCGCAACCACCTCTCCGTCATTCTTCTACTTCTTCTTTTCTTTTCTGTTGCTGCTCACAGCCGCCCTCAGCTGTTGCCGGTGCTTTTTCCGGTCACCCTATGCTCCTGACGTTATTCCACAGCAGCCCCAGCCGCCTTTCGCCATCTGTTAAGGCGTCAATGCTACTCCGAGTCCGACAACCGCCATTTCCGCCTGCTGCCTTGTTGACGTATGCCACTGTTACATCCCCGCTGCCGCTAGTGACGTTGAGGACGACCGATTGGTTGCCGAGATTGACGGGAGGAGCCGAGAACGATGAAGCTCAGGCCGTGAACGAGTAGAAGGCCCCGGTAAGGCTAAACTATGACCTATTCCTCCAGTCTTTCGTTCCTTTTGATTATATCAAGTCGTCGCCGCCGCTTGCTGCCACTATGTGCCGCCATGTGTGTGTGTCTATGTTAGTTAGTGTGTTATTTTTTTTGGATTTTGCGTTGTAAACTGTAAGCATGTCGGAAAAATGAAAGGAAAAATCAAACCACCACCGTAGGGTGGTGGCTGCCGCCTCCTGCCGCCGCCAACCGCCGTTTTGGGTGGCGGTGTGCTTGATGTGTTTGATTCATTTGGGATGTTTGTACAAAGGGACTAAAATCTTAATGGGCCCAATGAAGCCCTAATTGACTTAAAAGCCCAAACATGTGACTAATGGGCCTAGTGAAACCCTAATGGGTCGGATAAACCCTAACTGACCTCAGGAAACCCTAATGGGCTTAAGGAGTTGGTTTTAGGCCTATTGGGCTATGAATGGGTTGGAAACCCTAATTAGGGTTTAGAAAACCCTAATTTTGGATATATGGGCTTTGGATCAATCGGGACCCGCACTAGAATCGTTTGTTAAATTAAAATATTAATTAATAACCATTTGCAATTAACTTAAGGCCATTAAGTCCTTAATGGGTTAAGTAGGGACACTTAACCCTAATCATCATTTTATGTGAAACCCTAATTTCACTTGGGCCTTAGGTTGGGCCTTTTGATTGGGCTTTGATGATTGAGCTAATAATGGGCCATCCAAGATCAATCAATGGACTAGAATATTTAGATGGGATTTAGGGTAAGGCCCATATGAGGGTGTGTTCCCAATTTGGAAAATTAGGCCATAGATGAGCCATAGTTGGGGCCTTAATGGTTATATGATTTTGGGCCATTAGAAATGCCAAATGTTTGGACTGGACTAAGTAGTTAGGCCTTTAATTATGGCCATGTAAAGGTTTGGGCCCAATTTGGGAAAATTGGGCCATATGTTGGGCTTTGACTCATAGTTGACTGTTGGGCCTTGGGATTGGATCAAGCTAAGATTGGGGTAAAGCAGCCTTTTACCCCAAGCATGGACTTATGGTTATGTATTAGAACCCAATTATTAATTGGGTGTTATTTTGATGTTGATAGTTCGGGAACCTGTCATCCAGCAGCTGGGATTATGTCTTCGGGACTTCAGCAGTGTGAGGTAAGTTACCTTCCAGTAGAAATGGGTCTAAGGCCACAATGTCGGCCCACTAGTAGGATCTTGTAGTTAGATGATTGTCTGTGTGATAATTATCTGGTATGCCACTATCTGTATGCTTTATGTGCTAGTATGCTATGTTATTATGTGGTAGTGGTAGGGGGTGAAATAGTCCCCGGATACCGGTTGAAATATACCGAAGGGGTAGGTCGGGCACCCAGATATGCCTGACAATATATTCATGTATGTTATGCTATGTTATTATGTGGTAGTGGTAGGGGGTGAAATAGTCCCCGGTTAGCAGTTGAAAGATACCGAAGGGGAGGTTAGCTCCCGGTTACCGGTTGAAAGAGACCGAAGGGGAGGCCAGCACCCAGATATGCTAGGCGGTTACCGGTTGAAAGAGACCGAAGGGGTAGGTCGGGCACCCAGATATGCCTGAAAGTATGTTATTTGTATGGTATGTGGTATGATGGGGGGAACTCACTAAGCTTTGTGCTTACGGTTTTCAGTTTTGGTTTCAGGTACTTCGTTTTCAGAGGAAAGGAATCGGCTCGATCGCAGCGCATCACACTATATTTTTCCGCACATGAGATCTTTGGGATTACACTCTGATATTATTTTATGATAACATGTTTTGCTATTGACACTTTGGTTTTGACATGAGATGTTATTATGGATGTTTTTATACTTATGGTTTTATAATAACTTATTTAAAAATGAAATTTTTGGTCTTGAATTTTGGGATGTTACACTCTGATACCACTGATGGGTTTTATACATAGCAAACAATCCTATGTGTGCATGCAACCCTAATTTTAGGATCTATGTTTTCACTATTAGAGATACAAGCAATGAACACAAAAACTAGAAACCCTAGGAGGCACATGTAATTTTCGAAATTAACATATAATTAGGTTAGGATGATTGTTATATTGTAATAACAATCAAATCCTTGAAGATCTTGAACTTTGGTAGCAAGCGCCACAAGTGTCGCGCCTCTAATGGCTCAGAAACAAACCTAGCAACCAAGGATTACTTTAGAGAGAGAGAGAGAGAAGTAGAGTAGAATTTCGGCCCTTAGGTTCTTTTTGGAGTGCGTAGCCGAAATTTAACCCTAAGAGGGTTTATATAGGTGATAAGGAAGGTTTAGGATAAGGCACGTGTATCTTAGATAACCCTAATCCCTTAACTTCCTTCCTAAGGCTTCCAAGGCACCCTTAGAGCCCAAGGAAACCCTAGGACACTCTAGATTTCGTTCCCCCCTATAAGGGAGGTTCTATAATGCTCAATGCTCAACTTTTGAACATTGTCACCTTTAGTCCCTGCAGTTTCAATTAATTCCTTTAAACCTAAAATTAATTCCAAATTAATTTCTGAATAAATATTAATTAAATAATATAATTTATAATTAATATATTATATCCATAATACATTAATAAATCATTTATCTTGATTTCAAATTAATTTATTAACCAAGTAATAAATTAATAAGTCATTCTTCTCTCTCTAACAGTTATCATATTCAATTGCCAGGTTTGAAGGCAACCCAAAAGGACATTGCTACTATCAATTCAAATACATACCAATTATAGTTATGGGCTTAGACACCTAATCCAACACATAATGTGTTTGAAAAGTTTTGCTAAGATTTTGTTGTTTTTTGTGCATACAAATTGTTTGTATATACAAATTGTTTGTATTTATGATTGTATGAGATGTAAGTGAGTGATTTCATACTCTTCATTTACGCTACTTTTTGATCTTAAGAAAATTTTCTAAATCTAGATGTTTGGGAGAAAGGGTAGGGGATTTGTGGATTTATAGGTGTATGTAGAAGAAAGAGGGTCATAAAAAAGAAAGCAAATGGTAAAAAGGATGTCTAAATGGATAAAGACCAACCTTCTACAGAAACAAATTATATACAACTACTAAATAAAGAGAAACTCTCACCTGAGAATATTTAGTTATTATGGACTAATCATCTTTACCAACACATCATAAACATGTAATATTGTTGCAACTCGTTTTTGTATGTTTATGAATATTTGTATTGGAGCATTGTGTTTTGGATCATAACATGTTTTCATCATAAAAACTGTGGAAATTATATCATATCATTGAGTTGAGTTCTTATACTCTTTTGGATCAGATCAAATCATTGATGTGTTTATCAGCTTATTTGTGTCATTGGATCATAATACATTCGATACATAGAAATTTTGGATCATAAACCATTCAAATTAGATCATTGTATTGATTGGTTTATTACACTTCAATCATAAACTATTTACATCATATCATTTTGATTAGTATATTTTTGTAATATTATGATCCTTAATCTATCATTTGATGGTGTTATTCATCATGATATAAAATTTAGGGGACCCTCATTTATGTGGGGATGAGATACCCGCCTTCAAAACAAGGTATGCATTCTTAATTTGTATTAATAATAAAGTGTATTGTGCATTTGGGTAATTTTATTAAGTGTTTTAATTGAAAATTTAATGTAAACTCTAATAGGAGAGTTATTTTTTCTTTTGCTAGATGCAAAAATTTCCTCTATCCACAATCTTCGTATTTTCGACAACAGTCTATTTATTTTGACATGGCTGGTATCAAATGTTGTAAATGCATAGAAGAAAATGAAAGCTTCCTTTTTTATGTTCTTGAATACGCCTTACATTCTATAGATATGAGTTTGTGTCTGGTCTAAACGAGAGACATGGTAACCATTTATTGTTGATATTTTATTTGAGCCTAAAGTCAAAGTAATAATGTCATTTAGCAATGTGTACGTCTATGTTTGTAATTGAAATTATTTACATTGGAAAATAAATGTACCACCCATGGTTTTAAATAAATCGTCAATTCATGTTTTACTCCTAAGTTGCATATTCTTGCCTAATAATTCATAAGAAAGAAACAAAATTCTTCCTAAACATTTAGACATATCTATTAATCTTTCATAAATATACAAGCTTATGTCATGCTCTACGTGTTTTATAATGTTCAAGCATTAAAAGTTCTATATATTCTAACAAAGAGGTTAAAGATAATTGTTTATAATCTAGTTATGGTGCAACTGATTTTATGCTTTGAATCATATCATATGTTACACAATTGCTTGTTCATATCAACTTTATCAATATGTTATGTTGCAAATTTAGGTGCATGAAAAATAGTTATATACCACATATTATTTTATTTATATCATTTTTTTATTCTGGTATAGTTTTTCATATATTTTTTGAACTCATAATAGGTTTTGGATTATAATAGGTTTTGGTTCACTAATATTATGACGCATAAGGTGTATGATCCAAAACATGCGATTGCGTTATTAGTAATTGAAATTTATGATCCTAATTTGATATTTCAAAAATTATGGTGTAGAATATTATCTATGATCTATACATACAAGATATAAAAGTTTGGATCTTTATCAGTAAAATATAATTGCAAGTCAATATTATATGCTCCAGGTTTAGAAGATGCAAAATTCACGATACAAAAGATGTATGGTCCAAAATATAATACAAATCATAAAATTTTGGATCATGCCTATTAGTAATTGAAATTTATGATCCCAAATTTGTAATCCAAAAAGTTACTATATAAAAGGTTGTTTGTAATCCAAAATACAAGATATAAAAGTTTGTATATTAACCATTATTGAAGTAATGTTATTATTAAAAAAGATTAATGATCATAGTGTTTATAATTATGATTCAAAATAATATGATCCAAGATAAATTTTTGGATCATTATTTTTATATTTAATACACATGAATTACAAACAAATATTTTTAACCGTTACACATTATATTTTATAACTTAGTGAACAAAAGATTCATCACATAAAGTAGCTTATCTTGAGCTTTTATTTACCATCTTGGGCTTTTGCCAATAAGTCCATTTTTTCAACATACTTAAAACTCAAAATGAATAATGTTTATTACATAAAATATGTGATCAAAACATTTTTTTAATCACAATAGAATATTTTTATAACATTTAATCATAAACTATGATCCAAAAACAATAATAAATTGATCCATGATCCAAAAAAATATTATTATGATCCATAACACTAGAATCTGAAAATGTGTTTCTCACAACTAAACATAACGATTCCAGACAAACAAAAGATGGTAGTAAACTTATGTTGTTTACCAGATCAGAAAAATGACCAACATAATCTACAATCCAAACACACACACACACACACACACATATATATATATATATATATATATATATATATATATATATATATCTTTATATCTTAATAAACATTTACCTTCAAATGCTGAATTTGAAGAGGTACAAGTTGGATTGCAATATATACAAATAGTTTATGCAGCTAAAAAACTTAATCATATTTAGTCAACAAAAGTAGAAAATTCAGATAAGAAGGGTGAGATTCAATGCGAAGGTTTCCTTATTTCTCTCAAGCTTTTGACCTAGCCCCTGATCGATCGACTCTTCTTGATTGAGTTTAATCCTGCTATCTCGGCAAAAATCAGTCGATTATGGACCATCTTCCCAGGCGTTGATTAAGGTGGTATAGTTACATTCAACCTTAAACCCCAAAATTCCCAAATATCTCGGGCCCATCTCCTTATATGATTCCACTACACTCTCTCATTTTATTCTCTTGAAAAATGAAAGATTTCGCCCCTGTGATCCCCATCATCAGTTAACACAACCACCACCACCACTCTTTCATTCTCTTTTCTTTTTCTTCGTTTGTTTTTAGGTGTGTGAACTGGGATATATATAATTTGGTTTCGTTTTATCTTTTGTGTGTCTTGACTACAGGTTCTCTCAAACATACTTGATCTAGGAAATTAATGGCTAAATGACCTCATTTAATCAGGTATTTTCTATATTTACCCCTTCATGTTCAGCTACAATCTCGATACATGGTTTTTATGGTGTATTTCTTTGATTTATTGGATTTGAAAATTCTGATGAAGGTGGAACGATTAAATCTAAAGAGTTAAGTTATATCTTTCTTCAATATCAAAACAGGTGTGTTTTTTATTGGATTTGGATTTTCGTTGCCTTGCGTATTTTATTGTGATAGTTGTTGTTTGGAATTCATTTTGCGATTTTGCCCATTTTGCCCCTACTGGGGA
The DNA here is from genome assembly GCF_052849685.1 of Lactuca virosa. Lineage (NCBI taxonomy): Eukaryota > Viridiplantae > Streptophyta > Magnoliopsida > Asterales > Asteraceae > Lactuca > Lactuca virosa. The sequence goes on from NC_136434.1 coordinate 4,316,184, forward strand.
TTGTTTCTTGGTTGCTACCCTTATATTTAAGGTAAGTATCAACTCTAGATATGTTTTTGTTAAAACCAAAGTGGCTCTCCCCTCGATATGCAACTGTTTCTCAGGATTTTACTTCGACGGAGTCAATTGTTGTCGTTCACCACCGCCATCTCTCCTTATATGTCCCTGTTCTCTTATCATTTGACCTTGATTGCAATTGTCGAAGCTCTAACCTCAGGTACCATTTTAGACCTAGATTTCTATGGTGTTTTAGGTATAACTGGTCGAAAACATAAGCGTTTTACCTTGCTTTCATTCTTAATCTTGTGTGACTTCGAACATCTAATATTAGTATTTAGGTGTTTAGGGTTCTTAAGTAGACTAAATTGCTATTGTTGGGTTGGAAATTGGTTTTATTAAATAACAATTAGAGGTTATATATCTGTTGTGTTTGATATATATGTATTTTACATACATTTGCTTCAAAAGGTATAAAGATGTTCCATTCGGTTCTTCATTACCTTAAAAACCCGATGGTAAATCACACTCTACCCAGACAAAACGAGCATACTATATTTTTTGACTTTTTTGGTGGTATAGTTTTTAACGGCTCTGCTGGTACGTTTTTATTTCATCATAACTTAATCTGTTATTGGTTTTGTCTTTCTTTGATTCCCTTTGAGTCCCTTGCTTTCTATATATTAACTGATCATCATGAAGAACGAAAAAATCTATAAAACATTTTTGGGTTGGTTTTTAGCCTAACTAAATAATTTGTCTTGAAGCCACGACAATGGCTAGAAAATGTTTGGTATTTGCCATGGATGTTGAACAATTGTCAGGGATGGTCGGTATCCCTTTTTTCTTAAAATGTTTCCATATTTACCCCTACTGTTTTTTACCATTTGTATCATTTCTGACAAAAGCGCAACGATTAGCGAACAACTCACTGGGAAATTTATCCGTTTGTTTAATTGTTGGGTTAAAAATAAGTTATTCTCATTTGTTTTGTGACTGCCGAATCCTTTTAGTGCATTAAATGCAATCTAAGTTTTGACCAATAATTTAAATTCCCAATTCTTTGTTCTCATATGAAAATTTTTATTTGAATTCCTTGGATGAAGCATTTAGTGCTCGGAAACAATCCTTAGAGGTTTTGTTAGAATACATACATAATAGAATTTTTTTATTTGTACTTTTAGTCATCTGATACTTCATATATATACTCACTGTTAACATTTTTGTGCAGGTTAATATTTTCATTAATTTGAATCAAATAATGGGGTTTTCACTTCTTTTAAAACTATTTTTTTTAATTGCAGACCACTTTCATTATCAAATCTTTTAATAGTAACCATGAAAAGGTACTTCACACGAAAGTAACAAACAAGTGGGATTGTGAGTGTCATTATTTAAGTTTATGTTTCTTTATCCTCAAGGTATTTGCATTGATATGAACAGTTAATCTGGGTATGGGTGTAATTTGAGGCTTTTCTTTACTTAAATTCTGTTTTTCTTAACTTGACTTTATTGCATCAGAAATGTGTAGGTGTTGATGTACTTAGTTTATGACATCGGAATTATGCAGGTGTTGTGGTGTTTACAAAACGTCCATTACTCCTATTTCAGTCAGGCAATAGCTTCAAGTGGGTATTTCATATTTGTTTAAAAGATAAAATGAAATGGGTAGCTTTTTTTTTCTGTGACTATTTTAATCTCTTATATCGGCTTTAAAATGATTTTAATGATTTTGAATAGGCATCGCCGGGTTGGTAATGATTGGAAGATCTTGAACTGCTAAAAGTGTTTTGTATAGGTACTCAAGGTAGTCTATTTCTTTCCTTTGGCATTAATCGATTGTTTTGTTGTTGTTTGATTCATGTAATGGAGCTATATAATTGAGTTGTTTTATTGTGGTTAATATTTAAATTTTATTTTCATAATGGCCACGCTTACCCATCTTCAGGGACCCCTCAATTAATTTGAGTTCATGACTTGCTCGACTTTTGTTGTAAATTAGGTTAATGTACTTCTAATGGAATTCAAGGGCTGACCGATAAACTTCACTTTTTGCAAGTCTAATTAGTATTAGTAATGAAATGATTTTTGTGGAAAATTATGTATCATTGTCAGGTTTACTTTTTGCAAGTCTGATAAACTTCATTTCCAATTAACTACTTAGTTTTTCTGACATTGAAATATGTTTCTTTAAATCTAATAAAAGTAGGATTGAATTTTGAGTTAAGTAACCCAAACCGGATGCGATCGGATAGGATGCAGTAATAGATCAATCCTTGATTATTATATTAGTATATTCTAAATTTATAAACATGTATGGTCGCTAATGATTGTAAATTTTATTAACGATGTCAATTTCGAGTTCTTTACATTTTAGAAATTCTATCCGTTATAATATGTTTATTTACTTATTTCTTGTGCTTAAATTTGAATGGTATGACATATATACCCCCTCCAAAAAAAACCGTTTATGATGGTACCTAAAACCCGAAAAAACTGCAATGGAAAGAACCTATAACCATCGGTTTATTAATCATTACCACCACTATTTTATTTTCAAGGAAAAGGTTAATTTAAAAAAAAACGAATCACATTACATTTTTTACTTTATCAAGAACAAAACAATCTAATAGGAACATGTGTCTTAGTGTATATATATATTGGAATGAGGAACGTAGATTAGCATGTTTTGGTTCCGGTCATATAGGTGTAGGTCAAGAAGTAACACATTTTATAATATACGATTTCTATTAAAGAAAATAGTTTGTTAAAACATAACTTATTACGATTTACATTGTTTTTAACAAGCATTATTATTCAAAATATAAATATATTTTTAATAAAAAAATTAGAAGTTACTGCATAGTAAAAAACATAGTCAATATCACTTTTGCACTTTTGTTTTGTGATAGTTTGTGAAAAAAATTTGTGATATAATCTCTTACCATGTATTATTTCTATGTTGTGGTCTGTAATCTTATTAGAAAACTTGTAGGTTATGCAAACCAGCTTTCAAAAAAAATCACCTCGATCAACTAATATTTTTGTAAGTTCTTTTAAGTGAAAGAAATTATTTCTACCCGTCGCTTAGCGCGGGTAAACGGCTAGTGTGTGTGTGTGTATATATATATATATATATATATATATATATATAAGAGTTATAATGCTATATAAAACATAAATGTTATTCGAATCAAAATTAGGCCTCATTCACGAAGCCACACTATAAGAGAGATATAAGGAAACAACCTATAAAATGACCGTTAAATGGGTGTCATTTTCACCTGTAGCTTCTTTGTGTGGTGGAGGGTCATTAGCCGAAAGGGTTTGATTGGACAATAATAACATTAAAAGTATAATGTATAAGTAGTAGAACATTCTACAAAATCCATGAAAACATACATTGTTTCTTTGTGAATCATTAATGGAGCGTGTGTGGTTAACTGAAACACTAATTTGGGACTACAAAGATGAAATGATGGAACAAACTCAAAATTTATGGTTTTTGATGGAGTGTGTGTGGTTAACCGACTTTTCAATGTGAGATCATAAATGACATCGAGGTTGTCACGTGAGTTTGCATGGTTATTCACATATTGTTTATGATTCTCGGCATCCTGGTCACAAATCGAAGAGCATAATCTGAGATTAGACATGCCACTGAATAGTTCATTGAATCTCGAAAGATCTCATAATTTCATAGAGATTGGATTTAGTGAAGTGTTTCACCTTCTTAAAATAAATTCATAATTTGATTACGACATCCTTATTCTTATTTCAAATTGTATTTTTGGATTCTAGCCGTAGATATTAAATTGGATTAAAATATCAAGGATTTAATCAACTAACTAAAATCTTTATCTCTTATTTTAGATGTCTGGAAATGGTGATCTTCCTCTTATACCCACTCATAATTTCACTGTATTGTTAATTTTGTCAAAAGACAAGCTTAGTGGTCCAAATTACATGGACTGGATGCGAAATTTGAAGAAGATACTTCCTTATAAAAACAAATAGTATGTTCTCAATAATCATGTTTCTAAAACCGATGAAGCAACTGCTACTCCTAAGGAAATTGTTGAACATAAACTCCACGTTGACGATGCACTAAGGTTGTTTGCATTATGGTTGTAACCATGGCACCTGATCTGCAAAAGTCCTATGAGGACTATTAGCCCTATGAAATGAACTTGTATCTTTCTCAAATGTTCCATAAGAAAGCAAGTCAAGAGCGTTATGAAGTCGTCAAGGCCCTAATGGCGTGCAAATTGAAAGAATGGGAATTTGTGTGTGCTCATGTGCAAAAGATGCAGAGATACGTGGAAAGACTATAGAAGCTCAATCAAAATTTTGACAAGGAGATTTCCATTGATATGGTCCTCACTCCTTGCGAAGTAGTTATGATCTATTTATCTTAACTTATCATTTGAACAACACCGAAACGACATTGATTGAACTAAATAGTCTATTGCAAATTGTTGAAGCTGGAATAATGAAGTCTCATTCAAACAATTTTGCAAGTAACCCTATCATGGCTATTCAAAAAGTAAAGGAGAAGAAAAGGAACGCTTATTCCCAACCCAAATGGAAATGGAAAGTCCACATTGGAGAGTCTAGTAGTGGGTCAAAGGGAAAAAGTCAACTTTAATGCTCCTCCTGTCGGTGTTTCGAAAGAAGTCGTGTGCTTTCATTATGGCCAAAAGGGACATTGAAGTAGAAGTTTCCCCAAGTACTTACAAGAAGTGAGAGAAGCAAAGGGCAAGGTGGATGCATCTACATATGGTATGTACTCTATAAAAATCAATAACACTCATATTTCAAACTCTTGGATCCTTGGTACAAGAAGTGGTTTCCACATTTGTTCTAATATGCAGGGACTAAGAGAAAGTGAAGAGGTCAAGCAAGGGAATCTGAACCTGATCGTGGGGAATAGGCGTACATCGGCTGTTACCAATAGTGAGACTTATGAGCTTGTGTTTGATGATAGTGTTAGGGTTGATTTGAAAAATTGTTGTTATTCATCAGAAATGAAAAGAAACATAATTTATTTCACACTTTATTTAGACAAGGTTATCTTTATGTGTTTGACAATAGTGATGGTGCAATTTGGTTTATAAAGTGTTGTATTTTCAAAGCTTATCCTTGTAATATCATGTATAAATGAACTTGGAAATAGTGTTTTTAGTATTGATTCTTCTAGTGGTTTAGACAAGTCATGCTTATGGCATTGTCGTCTTGGGCATATTAACAAGAAATGCATCCCCTAACTCCAAAAGGATGGAGTGTTGGAATCATTTGACTTCAAATCAGATGATAAATGCGAATCTTATCTATTAGGCAATATGACTATCATCTTTCACTGGAACTTGTGAAAGAGGTGAAGGATTATTAGACCTCATCCATACTGATGTATGTGGTCCTTTTAGATTCACCGCAATGGATGTTAATCGCTACTACGTGATGTTTATTGATGATTATAGTAGATATGGTTATATCTATTTAATCAAGCATAATTCATAAACTTTTGAAAAGTTCAAAGAGCGCAAACACGAGGCAAAGAGTCAATTGGTCAAGAAGATAAAGATGCTCTGATCTGATAGATGTGGATAATATCTTAGTATCGAGTTCAAGGACTATCTTAAGGAATGTGGAATCATTTAATAATTGACACCTCCTAGGACACCACAAATTAATGGTATGTTTGAGAGGCAAAATTAAACCTTGATTGACATGGTTCGTTCCATGATGAGTCAAGCTTCACTCCTTATATAGTTCTAGGGGTATGCCTTAGAGACAGTCGTCCATATCCTCAATCTTGTTCCTTCCAAGGTTGCCAAAACGCCTAATGACTTGTGGAAAGGGAAACCTCCCTCGCTCGCACATATCAAGGTATGAGGTTGTGAGGCTCTCGTTAGGCACGATACCCAAGACACAATGTAAACCAGAGCTGAGAGGTGTGTTTTCATTGGTTATCCGCATAATTCTTTTGGATACTTATTCTACAGACCTTCTGATAAGTTGGTATTTGTAGCTCAATGATGAGTCTTTCGTGAGAGAGAGCTCATATCTAAAGAGGATAGTGGGAGTGAAATTGATCTTGAAGAGATTAAAGAGTCATCCAATAAAGAAAACTTAGATGACACTAGATCTTAACCAGAGGATTGACCTGTAGATCCCATTAACAATTTGTTACCTATTCGTCGATCCAGTAGAGTTAACATGCCACCCAAGTTTTATGGTTTCCATATAACGGCGGACAGGGACACGTTCATCATTGATAACACACTAGTAAATCTTTATGAGCCAGCTAATTACAAGGAAGTGATGGCAGGACCTGAGGCTGCAAAATGGAAAGAGGCAATGGATAGCAAGATCCAAGCCATGTACGATAACCAAGTGTGGACCTTAATTGATCATACGTATGGTCGAAAGATAGTAGGGTGTAAATGGATCTTCAAGAAGAAGACCGATATGGATTGTAATGTACAGACCTTCAAGGAAAGGTTGGTTGCAAAGGGATTTACTCAAACCCAGAGGATTGACTATGATGAGACCTTTTCATCAGTTGCCAAGATCAAGTCAATTAGAGTGATGCTTTCCATAGCAGCTTTTCATGATTATGAAGTATGGAAAATGGATGTTAAAACGGCTTTCCTTAATGGAAAATTGACTGAGGATGTTTATATGGCTCAGTCATAAGGTTTTGAACATGCTAAATTTCCTAATAAGGTGTGTAAGCTTGAGAAGTCTATATATGGACTTAAAAAAGCATCTCGTAGCTGGAATCTTTGTTTCCATGAAAAAGTCCAAAAGTTTGGATTTTCTAGAAGTGAGTATGAGTCTTGTGTGTATGTCAAAGCTAGTGGGAGTGTAGTGAAATTTCTAGTTTTTTTTACGTTGATGACATACTTCTTATAGGAAACAATGTTCCAACTTTGAAAGAGGTGAAGTCTTGTGTAACATCCTAAAAATCATGATAAAATTTTCATTTTTCATAAACCATTTTCATAAACCATACATCATACAAAACATTGTTTCAAATCATAGTCATAAAACCAGAGTATCAAAACATCTCTCAAATCATAAAAAATTCATAGGATGATGTGTACGATCAAGCCTTTGCCTTCCCCCGATCATCTAAAGTACCTCAAACATTGAAATCCACTATTGTAAGCTAAAGCTTAGTGAGTTCCTCCAAAATACTCCACACAATAATAACAAGTACAATACATACGTATAGGTTTTGTTGGCCCATGGCCTCAACCTAATCGTCCAATGTTTGTTGACATATTGCCTCAACCCAACCATCAAGAGTTTATTGGATTATAGCCTCAACTTAACCATCCCATGTTTGTTGGTTTACCACACGAAGAAGTACCACCTATCCACGGTTTGTTGGCCTCTCGCCTCAACCCAACCACCAATATGTCAACAAATACAACAGATAAATAATAATCCACAAGTACATGTAATCATACAGTTCTACCAATCTAATAGGTTACTACAACATAGAAACATCTTATATATACAAGAGTACATAACACAACCTAGTGGGTCAACATTGGTGCCTTCGACCCATGAGTATAGTGAGGAAAACTCACCCCAAGGTCTAGGAGATAGCTGAACTGATCACTAATCCAATTACCAGTTCTACATATCACCTAAACATCAAATGAGAACCAAGCCTCAATCTCCTGCTCAAACTACCCAATTTGACCTCAAGTCAAACTGGGGAAAAGTTAATGATTAAAATTCAAAGGTTAACCTCGCAGCAACAAAACGACGAACAAATAGGCACTTCCCAAGTCGCCATGTCGTGGCGACCTAAGGCCACGCCGTGGGCACTGGGTTTCTAACAACTTAATGGGTCAAGCTGTTTTCTTCGATTCTAAGAGTTCCAAAGCTTAGATCTGGTCCATTCTATGGTCCAAATGGATAAATTTTCCAACTTTATTCCTTAAGACTCTCCAAGAGATCAAGATCTCAACTCCTTGGTCCAAAAAGGTCAAGAACATAACATAGCTTAATGGTTAAGCACTTAATCTTAAAGGTCTCTTGTCCAACAATTCCAAAAGTGTTCCTAACACCATTACTAACATAAAAATTTGTGCTTTTCAGACATGCATGTCCAATGCCTGTATTGAACTCCTGTTAGGTCAAAACAAGGGTTAATGACCAAGATTCCATGCATGACACTAAAACTCATTCCTACTTCAGATCTAAAACACCAAATACTCCAAATGGCTTGGAGATTCATAAAGTTGCAAACTTTATGAGATCTAACCACCCAAACCCCTCAAGACATGAAGAAAAGGGACAAAATTTAAACAGCCAACAACTTATCAAGGAAAAGGTTGAGTCTTGGACACTCACCAAGGTCCAGAAGATATGATAGAAGATGTGGATGATGCTTGCAAGGTGCATCACCACACCAAAGGCTTCCTTCTCCTTCAAAGATCAGCAAAAGTACCAAAAATGAGTTCACAGATGCAATGAAGACTAGGGTTAGGGTTTCTGACCTTAAGAGGCTGATGAAGGCTGAATGATCACGAAACCTAGCCATAATGTCCTTTTAAAAGGGCCCAAAGCCCAAGAATTAGGGTTTTCTCCAAAAACAGTTGCCATGTCGTGGCACCTATGGCCACGTCAGGGCACACCAATAAATTCTCGTAATCATAAAAATATTGCCACGCCGTGGTGAAGCTCCACTACGCCGTGACCGCCCAAAATAAAAGTTTAACATTTAGAAATTAAATCACACCTTGAACGGATGTTACATCTTGGCTTGGGAAATGTTTCGCTATGAAGGATATAGTTGAGGCAACGTACACTCTTGGAATAAGGACTTACAGAGATAGACATAGACGTTTTCTTGGGCTTAGCCAGAGAAATAGTTCAATATAGAGAATTCCAAGAAAGAGGATTTACCTATGCATCATACTGTAAAATTGAGCAAGGCTCAATGTCCCAGTAATGATAAATAAAAGGATTCAATGAGTCGAGTTGTCACAACTGGCATTTTTGCTAGGAAATTCTATTCTCATGAAAACATCATCTATTGTAAGGCTTGTACTCTAACTAAATATCATACTTTATGATTAAATCAAAACCATTCGTTTGAATTCAAAACTCTTGATTTAAAGTCAAAACCTAATACAATACATCTCATATGGATTGTAAACCCTAAAAATCCCGGTTCAAGTTTGTTATGGACTAGGATCCCCTTATTGGGCCTAATGAACCAATAAATTTTCGATTTGACTATTTTGGTACTAGGAACCCTAATTGGATTCCAAATGGACCACATTCATAAAAATTTAGCATTTTGGGCCATGTAGGCCTAAAATAATCCATTTTTATCTCTAATAGGTCTTGTTGGGCCATAAATGGTTCCATTTGCCCTAGTGGGCTGTGAACCTTCTTAAGGGCCCAATGGGCCGAAAAATGCTTGGAGCTTCACAAAGGTTCGAACAAGCCCAAGGTTAGGCCCAAATCATCTCATTCTTATTACTCTAGCCCAAATCTAGGCCCAACTCACATTTATACAAAAAAAAAAGAGATGAATTATCCTACCTTGACACATCATTGTTGCATGGTGGATTTCCATGCAACATCACCTGACAAAACTCTCTCTCTTCTCTTATTAATCTCGGCTACAACCCCCCAACATACCACCTCCATTTTCTCATTTCAAACTACTTCCAAACACTCTCAAAGAACTTCCTCATCTTACTCCAAAATTTCGAGTTTTTGAGTGTAGCTTCAAGAGGATTCTTCACCAAAATCATCATCCTTGGTAAGTTTTTGCTTAGATCTATGGTTTAGTTTCCTTATTACTTCAAAAATCTCCTCTTAACTCATGAAATTTCGTGATCTTGCATCTTAGAACCCATCCAAGCCCAAAAACCTCCCAAGAAGCTTGCTAGGACCAAAAATCACATCATCTTCTTCCATTCTTCTTCTTAACCGAAACATCCAAGCAAAGGTGAGTTCATACCCCCTATTTTCGATTTTTACTTTGTTTTGGGGGAGAATACAAGTTGCTTTGTGTAGATCTATGTGTATATGCATGATTATGTGTGTTTTCCATGAATTATTTGGTGATTATGTGTTGATTTCTTCATTAATCTAAAAATATGTTAAGAACTTGAACTTTATCACTTGGATCTTCATAAGAACCTTGAGAAAAGTATGTTTTATCACATATATTATATATAAACTTGTAGATCTGGGAATTATACACTTAAAATAGCAAAAATGAATGTTGTGCTCAAAGATCTATAACTTATACTCAAAAATCAGCTTTTGACAGGAAAGTTTTAGCCCAATCTCGAACTGTTTTGACCCTCTTAATGGAAATATTTTTCAAAACTGTTTTACATGGATAAAGTTCAGATTTATACCTTTAAAATGACTACTCTAACGTTTTTATACGATTTTTCTATAATTTTTGGCGAATTTTACAAAACTGCCTATCATATTTGAAATAATTTCGGACCAACCTGTGAAGGTGAGTAATTTCACACTAGTTTGAGGCCATCAAAAATTATGAGAAAAATTGTGAACAAAGTAGACAAAATTTCCAAACTTCCAGAATTTACGGATCCAAATTTCGACTTACGATGATTTTTCTACAAACTTTCCAAAAACTAGGTCGGAAAAGCCCAAAACCAGAAAAATGTGTATTTACACAAAAATCAAGCCAAAAATGATATTTTTAACAAAAATGGGTTTAAAATGTTATCTTTACCACAAACTAGTCATCAATACAAGTTTTGAACAAAATGGAGACTAAAGTGTTATTCTTACAAAAATTGGGCCTTAATTGTAAATTTTTGGCTTATTGGGCCAAGAACGTCATTTTTACAAAAGTAGGCTTTTATGCTATTTTAGTGAATACTTGAACCAAAACCAACGATAAACTAACAAACAGATTAATTTGATCATTTTCTAGGTTATTGGGCCTTAGTGACCCATTTTTATGTGTGAGAGGTCCTGTATACTATTTACATGTTTATTGGGCCTCATTGACCCAATAACATGTGCGACGGACCTTGGATACTATTTGTGTGCTATTTGGGCCTGTAAATACCTTACATGTGAAATGGGTCTTAGTCGTCCTTTCATATATATTTCGGGCCCATGTTATATAATCTCATTCCAATTGGGTCTTGAAATGATTTACATGTTTAGCGATGCCTTAGTGGTTCACTTACATGGATCATTGGGCATGGAATGAGTTTATACCTTTTTTTTTCTTCGCGTAAATTCGATTAAGGATCTAGTGAGTTTTTGTCGGTTGACACCTATTAAGTGTACGATCGTAGCCTGTAGTTATAACCAGAGTCTCTTGGAGGGAGAGCGGAGATTTGTGTATAGATCTATACGGGGATGACACCCCACACCTGAGCTGTTCGCTACAGTTAGACTAACTCAGTCTAGGGTGACGAAAGCCTTATAATCAAAATCAAAACCGGCGTCCAACGACGCCAAGACAGGTGAAATTGTCATTATTTAGTATGGTTATGACGGCTCGCTTAGAGGAATTAACGTTATGAAGTTTACGGAAGACCCTTCTCTTTTGCAGACAACGTCGGGTTGTCTGGGAATATTCTCTATACATGCTCTTTACATTCTCTCTACATTCTCTTTACCTTTTTAGTCAAATAAACAAAAACATACATGCATTAATACAAGGTCTGACACAAACATACTAAACAGTTTGCAGAAAATATCGGATTTTCTGGTGGTTTCAAAGTTATACAAATCATTTTCACAAACATGCTTATGAACTCACCAACATTATATATGTTGACGTTTTTCAAAATAACTTGTATTCTCAGGAAACCGTTGAAGCAGGATGAACGAAACAAACTAATGGATATTGTGTTATATTTTGTTTCATCATTACTCTTACTATTTTGGCATGTAATATTCAAATACAATACTCGATGTAAACAATGAATGTTGTTATATTACATGTGTGATGATGATGATGTTATGTTTCAATTATATTCACTGTAATGATATTTCAAGATGAAGTCACGCACAAGCCCCCAGACGTTTCCACCGTCTGGTTCGGGGGTGTGACACGAGTCCCATATGCTTTGGCTATAGGATCGATCATGTATGATATGACATATACTTGAATTGATGTGGCTTATGCTTTAAGAATGGTTAACAAATATCAGGGAAATCCTAACGCACCTCATTAGACAACAGTGAAAAATATATTTAAGTATTTGCGAAAAACAATAGACGTGATCTTAGTTTTTGGTGACAAAGATGAACTTAGGGTAAGTCTAATCGTGATTCGACGATAATGTTTTTATTAACATGTGAGGGCAGATATGGTATAATTGTTTTATATATAGTAGATTATACCATATACTAAATTAAAACCTTTTAAATTTATAATCTTGTATTTCTAATTTAATTCTGTTATTAAATAAAGTTCAAGATAATTAATCAAATATTAATTCAAGTTTAAATAATATTCAAATTTAATTAATTAGATATTCAAATTTATAATCAAATTAAATAATATTTCAAATTAATTTACCAAATGAATATTCAGATTTAAACTACTAATTTATTTTAAGAAAATATGGCTCATTTCATTGAAATTCCAACTACTTTTGAGGACCAAATACATGGGACTTCACAAAAGGATGTAGACAACTCTTAGCAAAATATATTTTTTTGTTTTTTAATTTTAGCATTGGGAAAATTGCATGCGGAAAGATCAAAATCAATCAAGGTGGAGCTACTCTCGATATGGAGGGCTAAAGTTACAAATATACTACATGAATCCTCGTGCGTTGTGCATGAATATAGTTACACAGTCAAAATTATAACAAAAATATTTCGTTAAAAATATACAAGTCATTGTCATTAACTATAAAATAAAATAAAATCTAAACTAAATTGAAATGTTGATGAAAAACATTATTATTACCCGAAACAATGTAATAATATAAATAACTATTAAAGCTAATGTTTAAACATTGTAATTATTGAAGATGATGATGGATAACAATATATATATATATATATATATATATATATATATATATATATATATATATATATATATATATATATATATATAACCTTATAATATAATGATATTATTATAGTAAAATTAAATAATAAAAAATATAAAATTTGTTAAAAAGTTTTACATTAATTATTGAGAGTTAGTGAATAATTTTTTTTTAATTAGTATTGCAAAAATACTATTGAACTTAAACCATATTACTTTGATGGTCTCTTAAAGAATAGTATGGAATTAACAATTATATAAAAAAATAATATAAATTAATATGAATAGTATATATGGAGACTAATTTAATATACTAAACAATAATAAGATATGAGGTTAGTGGTGAAGTCTGTATTATACAATTTAATTTTACCGGTAAAAATGTTTTTTTAGACTTATTGTGTATGAAGATCTTAAATCAGGCCATCCATTTTTTTTAAAAAAAATGGGATATAATTAAAAATAATTGTTAATTTTGTAGAATAATGAATAGATAGTGAGAGAAGTTCGTCAGATATTGCTAAAAGTGAAAAATAAGCCATTTGTTTAGCTAAAGTCTGTATTATACAAATTTATAGACCACTTAACCACATTTATTTAGATAACCTCTATTATAACAAAATTTAACTAATTTGATAAGATCATTAAGCAATTAATAAAGTCGTTTAATTGTATTAAAAAACTATTTTAATCTTAAACCTCCTTAAATTCCATCTAAAATTATTTAGCATTAAATTATTGCAACTAAAAAGACTTTGTTAACTTAAAACACAAAATGATTATTGTTAATATTATTTGTTAACATAGACACTATTTCTTAATAGATGACAAATGATAATTTAGCATGCAAATTAATGAGAGTGATTATGAAAGAATATACACCACCATTAAGTATGTAAACTCATGTATCCTGTTTAAATTGTGATCTTATAGAACATTATAATATGTGTTAAGTTGTACACTCATGAATATAGGTTAATTTTTATATCTTGTGAATAACAAATAATAAAAATAAATACTTTAACTTTTAATAACATAATAAAACACTAAAACATCTATTGTAATATTTGTATTCAAAAAATATATTAAACATTTATTTAAGTATTCATACATATATCTAAAATCATAACAAATAATGTTATTGGTCCTTATTTACCTTATTTACCTCTAATCTCAAACACTAATATATATCAAAAAAATTGTGTTGCAACAAGTATTAATGTGGAAAAACTCATTTCTTTGAGTGTATATATATATATATATATATATATATATATATATATATATATATATATATATATATATATATATATCAGTGTTGCAAATATCGGCCTAGGCGGCTGATTAATCGGCGCCTAGGCGCTTGGCGGTCCTCCACCGTCGACGTTTATAGCAAATCGGACTATATAATTGGACGTGGTCAAAGTCGGTCAAAGACGGGTCTAGGCGGGTCTAGGCGTCCTTATCGGTCAACACAAGTCAATGTAATTTAAAATCTTTTTTAAGGGTAAAATCGTCAAAATGTAACAATGACTTCTAGGGTTGCTTCCGATTTCTCATTCTATGCAGTCAAAAAATCGACATTCGCTCTCTGGACTTCAACCACGAAAGAACGAACGAAGGGAATCGGCCCCATCTTCTTTTGCCGTTCACCGATTCACAACGTCAACTCTAGCTCCGTTCACGAAGTTGCAGTCCCCTTCCAAGCACACAGTTCTCGTATTTAAAGCACAAATCACTGCCCTAATTCGGTTCGTCATCACGTCTCTGATCCTCGGGATCCCGTCGACACCTAAAAGGTGATCTGCAAAGGTTAGTCGATTATTCTGTTCGGTGTTGTTGTCAATTGATGCTAGGGTTCCTTTCGATTTTGCCATCCCATCGCATTCAGTCTAATTTCGTTTTTGAAATTCGCTCAATCATCTCAAGGAACGAATGGAAGAATGAAGTGAACGTCGACGCCATCTGCTCCTCCTCCGTCGCCATCTTCTTCTTCCAAGCACATCGTCGCCTTCTGAAGCTTCCAAGCACATGGGGGACAGTAGAAAGGCATTGTCTTTAAGGTTGGGAATCCTTCGCCGAGCCCTAATTCCTTCAAGTTCGTTCACTGGTTCAGGTAAGATCCGACTCTGGCACACGATTTGACCTACAAATGAGATATGAGTTGATTCTAAGTTATGAATTTGACCAAGCAAGTTAAGAAAGATCTGATTGCTGATTATAGATTCGTTTTCTGTTTAATTGGAAATCCCAGACGTGATTTAGAATATTGATGATAGCGATTACATAAAAGATCGTAATCGCTTATAAAAATGTGGTGCAGATTCGCAATCTGAAAAAGGTATCAAGCGTATTTCCGGTTAGTTGATAACACTAAGCTTAAGCATTAAGAAGATAATGTCAATGGAATTACCTTGAAATTGTTTGCTTTCACAGCTTCATTGATTTTAGGTTGTTTGCATGTACTTGGGCTTGGGTATAACCCGAGTGTGAGTCACAAGGAAATTGAAAAAGCAACTGTGATTCATTACAATGGGAATCTGAAGCCGTGGCTGGAAATAGGGATTCCAAAGTTTCAAGGGTATTGGAATAGGTTTCTGGACTATGATCAGGCTTACATGAGGGATTGCAATAGCATGAGTAGCTAATGAAGAAGCAAATTTATTCTTTTATTATGTTAATTAGTGTTGATTAGGTTCCTGGAGTCATGCATATTATGTTGTTTGGTATGGGGTGGAGAGCAAATGTATGTGTAAATGAGAATGTTGGTGTTTGATGTGTTAATTATTGTTAGTTATATGTGATTTTACTTAGATGAGTGGTGATTATGGGATTTCTGCTTTTTTTTTTTGAAGAAAACATATTTATTAACTTATTTTAGATGAGTGGTGATATTGTGATTTTAGACGAGTGGTGATAATGTTTTTGAAGTATTAATTTAATATTTATTAACTTGTTTATATTCTTAGGATTAATGTTATATTTATTAAATTTTTAATAATTTTTTTAATAATTAATGGTCCCCGATTAATCCCCGTCTAACCAATTAATCCATTGACCCTAGTCCACCGATTAGCCTACGTTGAGCGATTTCTACAACCTTGATATATATAATGAATCATGAAAAAATAAACATAATATAAGTTTTAATAACATAGAAACACTAAAATATCTACTATAATATTTGTACTAAAAAACATATTAAACACTTATAAAGCATACAAAAAGAAATCATAAAATTCTAAAAATAAATTTTATACTTTTCATCTCAAACATTATTATATGAAAAAAAATCATGTTGAAGTAATATTGGATGCGGAAAAACTCATCTCTTCAAGTCTTCATATTTGAATCACTTATTTCTTTAAACACATGAATGTGTTTGCAACAAAATCTTACTTATATACTACTAATATGTATACAACATGTATAAATGAGAGGAAAATAAAATGTCATTATTAAATGTCATTAACTTAATAATTATAAAAGTTAAGTTAAAAAAACTCTTATGTGGATGTGATTAATTGATGGAAATTTGAAGGGTTGTGAATGTTTCATATAAATATGGTGCAAGAATGGTGATTAATCTTGAATCACAATGTTTCCGATAGCCTATTCTATAAGAGTTTTATAGATATAGATATAGATATACAAATATAATAAAAGTTATTTCAAAAGTTTAATGAATTATGCGAGCAAATTTACATACTGTGGAAGCCACATGGTCAATTGGTAATACTTGATGAGAAACAGTCATATTCATACATAAGACAATCATTTATAGTATTTTTGTTTCTTTAAGTTGTTCGTGTGGTAAGCATACATATTTGCTTGGTTTTGTAAAATGCAAAGAACCAATGATCCAAGTTCTTCAAAGTTTGTCATGTAAGGTCATGAACATGTTTAAACTCGAATTAAGCAACATATTTAACAAAATATGGTTGGACAATAATGTGTGTGTGTATATATATATATATATATATATATATATATATATATAGAGAGAGAGAGAGAGAGAGAGAGAGAGCATAGATTGTTGAATGAGGAAAGTTATATAGTGGACAAGAGAAAGTTAAGGGTGCTTGAGAATGATTTGGGAAATTCATATAAAAGACAAGAATTATTACTTGTATCAAAGTTAGGGTGTGACCTCACACATTATTACGTCTGCCACGATTAAGCCCTCATCGGTTGGAATAATTTATGTTATTATGTTGCTCAGTGATCAAAATTGTAGGAGAAGAAAGAATGGCAGGGGGCAGTAAGAGGAGCAAGTTGATTGATCTAGTTTTCTTGAGCCATTAGCATGGACCGAGTATCAAGGAAATATGGAAGAGGTTTATTATGGCCAATGATGGTAACAACATTCTCAAACTTTGGGTTTAACCTATTAATGGCATACAAAACTAAACTCTTTTCTGGAACCGGGGAATCGATGTTGTCAAGGAAGAGAGTTTGGCGGCTTAGGGTGAGAATTTTTAGGCACTCTCTGATACCATGTAGACGGAGATATTTTTCCTAAATCAACCCTTCTCATCAATTCACATATATATATATATATATATATATATATATATATATATATATATATATATATATATATATATATATATATATATATATATATGTCACAAGGACGAGACTAAATACAATACAATAAATATACATTAAGAGGGTGCACCCACTATTAATCACTACACTTTACATCAACACTACCCTAGTCACACAAAAGATAGCATGATCGACAGTTCATACAGAAAGGTGTAAAAACTGCTTTCGTAATAAACCTGTGACAAAGAAAATAAATAAAATAATGATACAAATCCTCTAATAAATGAATGTTTTTTTTTTGTTATTTGTCACATTCTCATTAAATTTGTCAAATGTCATATTGTGGTTATTTTGAATTAATTTTTTTTCCATATGTCAATTTATGAGTTTTTCTATTTTATCAAATTTCAGATAATATTTTAATATAATAATTGTAATAAATGTAGTAATAAATGAATATCAATTTCGTTAATGAACTTACCTTTTAATTTCAAATTTCTCAAAATTAAAGTTCATTAGTTTCTTTTATTTATTTAAATTTAAAAGATAAAAAATATTTCTATTATAATAATTCATTGTTTTTCTTATTTTCTTATAAATTCAAAGTTTTTAAATATTTTGACCTCTATATTTAAATTTTAAAAAAAAAATTAACCCATATAATAAATGAGTGTCAGTAATAATATAGAAATAAAAGTTATGTAAACGTTCTGAAAATGGATAATTCTTACATAAGATCCATGTATGAAAACCAGCGACAAACAATCCAATGATGTGCGTAAGCACTCCTCACTTCACCCCCATTCAATTTATCTGCCCATTTTCATAACGATTTTTTTTTTAAATATACCCGAAACTATCATCGAAATTTGTGTTATCTATTTATTTAATTCCTTGGTTAACGTATTGCTAACAGTTCTACACTTTTTTTGCGGCTTATTAACTTATTTTGTCCTTGTCATGTTAAATGTGAATATAGTCGGCAAATTTCACTCGTTTTTAATAGATCTCTCTCTTTTTTTTTGGTTAAGTCTATTTCTAACTGTTCAAATGTATAAAGGTTAAAAGCTTGGATAATGAATCATGTCGAAAGTATTTCGTTGTGTATAATATTCTAAATCGTTCTTTACATACATAAATTATTATTTCAATTGAATGAGTTTTCTAATCATATTTAAAACAAAAAACAAAAAAACATTTATAATCTTTGAACTAAATGGACGTTGCAATCTAATCCGACCCAATTAAGCCATTTAAATAACAAACGTGTGATGATGAGAAGTTATTTTGGCATGTTAGTGTAAATTAGGTGTAAGACCGTGTACTACACGAGTTTATTAAAATTAAAAGTTTAATATAAAGTTGTAAGCATTACATATTTTTTAAACTAATTCTTTTATATAAATACAAATGATATAATGAATAAAGTAACTAATTCAATATATTCTAGGAGATTTAAAATAGGAAGAAAAAAAATGGTTATAGAGTATTTATTCTGAAATTTAATAGAATGATTCATCTTAAATATATAAGCCCTTAGTAAAATGTGGATTTTAAATTTAAGAAAACAAATAATACAAGAAAATGACAAGTGAAAAAAGAATAATTAAGAAAAAAATCTTAGAAAATAACAAGTGTAAAATTCAATAAGAACATGACATTTGACAAAAATAATTTTAATTAAATCATTGACCATGTTCATTTCTTTTAGTTTGTCAAAGTGTATTTTAATAATATATAGAACTTGATATGAAACGTTAAAATTGTGAAACCAAGTTGAAACCTTACCGAATCAAACTACAACCAAATTAAACCCATTCTTTGTAAAATAAATAAATAAATAAATAAAATGAGCTTGTTTGAATAAGAAATTAGAATTCATGAATTCTTAAACTTATGATTCAAATTACATAATACAAATTGGTAATATATGTTTGGTAATATTAAAGTAGGGCGTGTGAAGTAGGAAGGGCGGGTAGAAACAATAAATTTGATTTTGTTGGTACTTGTACTTGATTCCTGGATTTCAGGACAACACTCGGACACATGGTCTTCTTAAATGCTTATTATCTTCAACCGTAAATAAAATAAAATAAATAAACCTTATTCAATAATTTTACCGTTGTTACTTACAAGTAGGGATGAGCATTGAAACTAGGTATTCGTTACTAAAACCGTCTCGGAACTATACTAGAACCCCTTTAAGCGAATCCGGTTTCGGTTCTAAAAGTTATAGAACCGCCTCAAGCGGTTCCGATTTCGATTCTTATTTTTTCGGAACCGCTACCAATTGGGTATCCGTCATAACCAGTTATATATATATATATATATATATATATATATATATATATATATATATATATATATATATACACATTATCTTTCGTCATATGTTATATTTATATATAAATAAAACATGTATTAACTATTGTTATATGTTATATTCATATATGAATAGAACATTTATCAAATTTTTATTACAATTTATTTGTTATTCATATATGAATAAGTAGTATCTTAATAAAAGACAAAATGTTTTGAAAATTCGAATTCCTTATTCATATATGAATAACAAATGAACTGTAACAAAATTTTGATAAATATGTTATTCATATATGAATATAAATTGTGAAAAGAGCTAATAAACGTTTTATTTATATGTGAATTTAACATGTGACGAGAGCGGATGTAAATTGTAAAAAACTTATTACATGTTATATTCATATATGAATGATACTTAAACTGTAAAAAAATAAAAATAAAAATAAAAAATAACATAAAAAAAATTAAGCATACGTTTTATTCATAAGTGAATAACGAATGTATTGTAATAAAAATATGATGCATTTTTATTCACTTATGAATAATTATAGCCGAAACTATAAAAAAATAAAAATTTTATTTTATTTTAAAACTATATTAATATGGATGTCTATTAATAGATAATAAAAAATTATGAATTTTGATATATTTAAAATAGTTTTTCGATAAAAATAGCTTCTTAAAAATTAAAAAAAAACACTATGTTTTTGTATATATTATTATTAAGGTAAATATTAACATAGTTTAAGATAACATGTTTGATTGGAAAACACATGTGTATTCATTTTTCATTTCCGTCGGTACGATTGAGTATTTTGCGGCAAAAATAAATGATTGACCGAAAATGATTCTTCAATTCTCAACATTTTTTTTATTATTTCTCTCTCTCTCTCTCTCTCCATATATATATATATATATATATATATATATATATATATATATATATATATATATATATATATATATTAGTATTTTGTATCGGTATGTGTCTTATTTAGACCTGTTTAAAATATATTGGTTTGATTTTTGTCCGTCTTTGGTCCAAATTCATTCGATCTGGACCGCACTAAGTCACAGTTTTATTGACAAAAAAGTTAATAAAATTGATGTAACCATGTTACCTGCTCTTGTTAATCGCCGGTTCTGGGATTAGTTTCAAAAATTTAAAAACTGCCTAGACCGGTTACGGTTCCGGTTCTAACTTTCTAAGAACCGTCCGTTTCAATTTCGGTTCTCGCCAAATGAGACGGATACCACGTATGCTCATCCCTACTTACAAGGGAAAAAGTAGTAAATTATAACCAGGATGGTTTCCATTTAATAGTTCCAACAAACAATATAATATGCATCTGAAACAATGTTATATGGTACGATGTCTATTTGATAATATTAATAGATGCACTAAAAGACGATTTTTTTGGTTTGGTGGTTGTGCGTTTTTATTGAACTCAACGTGGTCACAGCATAACAAAAACATGCTTTCCAAATTATACATATTTCATTCTTAGATCCACACCTTCATTTTCTGTCTTTCGTATATTTTACGTTTTTATAATAGTAAGTTTCAAAAAAAAAAAAAAAAAAAACACACTTATATTTTTAGTCTTTTACCTAAAAGATGTTCGGAAATTTTAGAGGTAAATCTGACTGACAAGTTGGCTAAATTTCTTTCTATCCCATATTGGTGGGAACTCCGGATGAAACTAAATGTGGGTTTACAAGGCTATTATCTTGATAACCTTCTAAGGTTTTAGTGGATCAAGAGATGTGTCAAGTCCACACGCATGTCGTGCCTAGCCGATGCCACAACTGCGCGTGATTTAGGCGCATGGCATATCGATCGTTGATGAGCTTTTATTTTTAGTAGGTTGGGGATCGATTGAGTTGGACCGAATCGGATTTACAGATTTCACGTCGGGACGATGGGATCGAGCCAGAATTCCTGTTAGAATATTCTACATAAAATGAGTTGTTTGGAGAACAAGGAGTAGCCCTAGGGCCTTTAAGGGGCGGCCACCACACACACACACACACACACACACTCTCTCTCTCTCTCTCTCTCTCTCTCTCTCTCTCTTCCATCTTTCCGAGTAATCACTTTGCGTTTATTCCTCTTCCATAGTTGTTGGAACGACTAATAAACTGCATAAAATCCTGGGCGTTTACGCTGAAGCTTATAGAGCGACATAAAAACCTTTAAAGACAAGAAATTCTTCCGTGTAGTCGTTCATCAGTCAAAGATCTGCCACTTCGAGGTTGGTTTTACTTTGTTGTTTCGTCTTTTAATTTTGTCTGATAACAAGACATTCTGCTTCTACCCCTTTCTGATAATTAGATCTGATCGTGAATTAATGATTGATTTGGTTTCTGGACAAAACTTTGTAATTGAATTAAGAATTGAATTTGTTATCTCGCGACATCTCAACGTTTAATCCTCAATATTAATCGTTAGTTGTTTGCTTTTGCGAAAATGTTTTGGATATTTAATTATAAATATTATCTATACACTCGTTTGTTTATCAATACTAAATAATCCGGTATTAGTTCATAATATTAATTATCGGATTGTTTAAATATCAAGTGTGAAAAAAAGAACCATTTTAATATTTTCTTTTAGAAAAACCATTGTTAAATTTTCTTTATTTAAACTATTATTTACTAACTAAAATTTATTAGCATGATACAAATTCTTAAAACGACACAACTCACACCTTTTTAAAATAGTAGGTCCAAAACACTTCATTTCCTAAATAATTTGATAATTCATATAGTAAAGAGGCTGGTGTGTTGCACGGGTCAATTTTTTTTTTTAATATTTTTTTATGTTGGTGGAAATAAACCAAACACACATTTGCAACAAATTGCAAACAAAGTTGATGGAAAAAGTAATTAGTTTAGTTTATCATAATCCAAAGTAAAAGTCATCCATAAATATATGAAAGTAAGTATGTTGCTACTTTTAACATCCACAAAATTAAGAACATAGTCTGCGATGATTATACTGAATCAATAAAAGTATGTTGGTATTCCTGTAGCAATTGTTAAATGGTTCTTAAGTTTGATTCTTACATTGTTATTTATTGCATTTATGTACCTTCAATTTGATAATGTTTGGCAAGCAAAGCTTAAACAATTGCATAGGCCCATAATGCCATCTATGTGGGTGTTTCCTGTAAGCTTCATACGATTGGGGCAACTCACATTGGCACTACAATTTTTTTTTTTAAATAATTAATTAATTAAACAATCGTCAACTAACAAACTATTTGAAGTTTAGGGCCCCTACAACAGAACATGACAATCTTGTACTGCATTTGGCATACACGGAGACAGATGTGACTGCCTGTGATTGATGTCAATAGGACAAAAATTGTAATTTGTTGTCCTACTCTCACCCCAAAAGGTGGAATAAGATGGGAATATGTGTAAAAAGACGTAAATGCTCTTTTGTCATTGAAAATACCCCGACATCATTGAGAAATATCATTTTCCATCCATAGAGATGAGCCCTAACAACCATGTCCATATCCTCCACAGTCGTTCATTCCAACCATGCACCGTAATCTTCCAAAGACTTAATTCGGCACACTCCGAAAGTCCGATTAAACCCAAAAAAGTTCAAGAAAGTCCGGTTCACTTGTTGTTCCACTTCAAAATGAAATGCTAAATTTATATGTTGCAATCTTGTTAACAAATTTTCGCCCTTGTTCACAAATGACCATCTTGCTTGTAGCAATCCTAATTCTTCATTATCCTAAAACCAAAATCAAGAAATTAGAATAATGGAATTAAAATCACACACACTGAAGCACCAAAAAACACACATAGATGATGTACCTTGAATTGGGGAATTGTTATTGTCAGAAAATTGGATGTGCGTTGAAAACCGGATTTGAGATTACCAGCTTTATAACCTTCTCTATGTTGCTCCAAAATCCAAGATTTTGGCCACTACAAACTCGATTCGGGTCATCTATTTCATGTGATAATTGTATTATTGATCTTTCATTGGTTAGTGGCGACAGATTTTGGGTTGTTGGTTATGATCAAAAGAATATTACATGACATGTCATGTTCCGAGCACTTATAATTACACTTGAATTTACATCATGCGTCTAAATTTTGAATAACTTCAACAAATTAGGTAAATGGTCTATTTCTCTAAAAGACACGTTGGTTGGGAATACAATAATTTTGTACTCGTTTACACAACATTGAAATCGAACTAAATTTTGATTCCGGCTCATCACCCTATGGTTTAGAAAGGATATTTGAGTCATTTAAACAAATAATGGAGGACTGGAATTATATTCCATGATTTTATGTATGAAAGCTGAATCGCGTAGATTTTGTGAATTCCAATGGAATTCTATTCTATACTCATTTACAACCAAATTCCATAATGGAATAAAATTGGATTTCAATTCCAACCAAATTCCACGATATCTAGAGAACCAAGTGCCCACTTAGGTTTAGTAAGGGTATTTCAGTCATTTAATCAAATGAGGAAAAATTAGAATTGAATTCCACGAGTTTATGGATGGAAAGCTCGGTTCCATGGATATTATGAATTGCAATAGAGTTCAATTCCATACTCATTTGCAAGACAGCGCCTGAATAGAATGGAATTGAATTCCAATGTCGACCAAATCCCATAAAATCAAACTAATCAAATGTTGTGACAACCCGGAAACTTCAATCTTGTACACTTAGTCAATTTAATCAATATTCAACTTGTTTTGTTGATTTCTGGTGCTATTTAAGGGTTCATTTGAGTGTTCTAAGCTTGATTTTAATCAAGGTTGCGTTTAGGAATGAGTCAGAGTGTTGAATAGTGAGAAAATCGGGCCATACACACCTCTTGGAGGAGTGTACGGCCGCACACCCACTCCCTTGGCAGCACACACTCTTTTGGGCAGCACCCTTACCCCTATATAAAGGGTAGCCCCCTTCCCTTCATTCCTTTAGCAACTTGGCAGCACACAACTGTTGGATTAATGTCTAAGTCCATAACTATATTTGGTATGTACTTGACCCGACCCGGCATGGTCCATTTGGGTTGCACTTCACCGGCACAATTTATATGGATAGTCTTTTGAGAATAGTATATTTATGATTTATATTAATATATTATAAGTTCTAATATATTAATATGGAATCATATTATTTAATTAGTATTGATCAAGAATTAATTTAGAATTAATTAAGTGATCAAAAAGAACTAATTAAATATGGACTCTTATATATATGGAATGGGCCAAGTTCATTTAGGTTGGGCTAAACTTTCATGGATGGTCCATGGAGCTTTTAACTCATGGATCCTATGTAAATGAAAGGTCATGGGTATTAGGGTTTACATGGATGTAACCCTAATCCTCCATAATATAAAAAGGGGTCCTTGGCTCACAAAATTGACACAAGTGTGTGAAAATAAGAGTGGGCCGATTTTAGTGTGCATACATATTCTCTCAAGTTCTTCCAAGGTGTTTTGGTGATTTGTGATTCCATTTGAGGCTTCCACACTATTGGGGCTAAGCTCTTAAAGCTTGAAGACATCAAGCTACATCAAAAGGTATGTCATCTAACTAGAACTTTGTAGTATAGGTGCTTCATAATATGCTAGTTAGGATGAAACCTTGGAATAGTTAATATTTGCATGTATAATAGAGAAAACATAGATCCAAGGTTTATAAGGTTGCATGTACACCATAGGAGTGTTAGAATGCTCAAAACCCAACAACAACGTCATTTCTTCTCAAGTTTCTCCAACTTTGAACCTTCCAAAGCTTCAAGAACGTGGGTACTTCATTTCCTATCTTGCAATCCATGAAAGACCACTTTACCCAAGCTCTAAGTGTGCAAAAACGACATGTTCTTCGTGTTTGGAAGTGAGTGCGGCCGCACACCTTTAAAACACCCTCCAAAGTGAGAGTTTAGCTTCCATAATCGATGTAGACATGCTCCTAGCCTTGTTGCACCTTGGAATGGACGTTTTGGGCATCATTTTGAGGGGTGTACGACCGCACACACCTGTGTACGGCCGCACATACCCTTGTGCGGCAGCACACCCAAGTGTGCGACCACACACTCTTGTGTGCGACCATACACTCATTCTAGGACCGCAAACACACCTCTAGGACCCCTATCTTGCACCACAATTGAGTATAGACCTTGAACACTTCGTGGATGTGGGTATGGACCTTGAAACACCCCAAGAACACCACATTTCATGAGTGTACGGCCGCACACCCATTGGGCCGCACACCCATGGCCGCACACACACTACTAGTGGCCATACACCCCCTATACTCAATCCTACAAGGTCCTATCACTTGGTGCAAGTAATTTCAAGTCCCTAGAGTGAATTCCAATGGTATTTAGTAGCGAAATACCTTCATTTGACTCGTTTATGTGTCATTGCGTGTTAATTAGGATCGAATTGTATTCAAGGTTTCACTTGAACAACCGGCTCTTCGTATCGATCCTTCAATCAAACCACTTACCCGAGGTGAGTTCATACCCCTACATTTTCTGGTTTTCAAACGTTTTCAGGGGGGGAATACAAGCTACACCATAAATGCTTTTGTTTAT
Source organism: Lactuca virosa (assembly GCF_052849685.1). Lineage (NCBI taxonomy): Eukaryota > Viridiplantae > Streptophyta > Magnoliopsida > Asterales > Asteraceae > Lactuca > Lactuca virosa. Next base: position 4,342,690 of record NC_136434.1, read on the forward strand.
ACATAGAGTTTTTAACAAGTATAAAACTCATACAATTCTCATACATTAACCCTTTTGTATTGTGCTGAGCATAAGGGAAGTTTTCACTAAAATTGCATAGTTTTTCCATAACACTATATTCACTACACTATACATGCAAACTATAATCGGTATAGTTTGGAATTTTCTAAAAACATATCAAGTACAGAAACGTCACTACTGAACGTATGCACTAATACAGAAATAGTTTACAGTTACATCACTATTTTATCATGGTATCTATAACTGTAATTTTCACTACATACGATATACATATGGGTTTTCGCTACGATAAAACGCTATAACACTACATGTAAACTAGATTGTACGATACTGTGAGGCGCTACTTCACTACTGTACCCTTAGGTGTATAGGGATAAATCCTATCATAGTATAACCAGAGTCTCCTGGAGGGAGAGCGTGAGATTTGTGAATAGATCTATTCGGGACTGACAATCCCACACCCGAACTGCTAGCTACAGTTGGGCAGGCATGCCCAGGGTGAAAAATGTCATTTAACTCGACGCCTGAAGAACGTTGGAAAGGTCTCTAGTCATATCAATCATGGTTATACGACTCACAATATGTATAAATCACCTTTAGTTTACAATCTGGCACTCTTCAACGGTTTTATTTATACTAAATAGAACTAAAACACACTACGTATACTGGCTAAAGCCAGGGTTTTCAAACAGAACCGATTATGCAATGGTTTCACATACAAAATACTTATACTTCATGATTAGCTTTAGTTAGTCACATGAGGTAGTATTTTCGCATATCACTACAGTTATTAGTAACGAACATTCATGGCTTTATACGGAATCGATAACGCTACATTTCGCTAAAGAAAATATCGGATTTTCTTGAAACTATACAAACATTTCTGCTAACTCATCAACAAGACTTCACTACAAATTACTGCTTATGAACTCACTAGCTTTATGCTGATATTTTCAAACTACTTGTATTCTCAGGAAATCAGTAGACAGGTACCTGCTGGATTTTTGAGAAGTTGGAGCAATAAGAGTTTAATGTTTATATTCATACAAACTATATGATGTAATTCAAACAAGTTTAAGACGATTTCCAAATTGATGTAAGCATTTTTATTTAAGTATTCATTGTAATGGTTGCGCTGCTATGATTGCTATTTTACATTGGTTGTGATGCTATACATGACGTCCTCCACCCCGGAACGTTTCCGCCATCACGGTTTCGGGGTGTGACAGATTGGTATCAGAGCCCTTGTTTATAGCGAACTAGTATACCGAACCTTACATGGTATACAACTATAAACACTAAAGGGGCCTAGGTGCTCTACACTAAAAGTATACTTTCAAAAATATAAGTATTTTTATAAAAAGTATACGAGCATGCATACCTAACAGAATTCGTGTCAATAGTGGAACAACACAAAAAGTATTTGGATGTTGGGACACTGCGGTCAAACCTGGGCAGTTATGTAATCATGTTTCGGGTGAATATAGCCTGATCAACTATATTCAGTCAAAACATGACCAACATGTGCTTGGGAGTGACGGTGGTGTTACAGCAGGCCTAAAACTTATCAAAAACATTCACTAGAAAATACTATAGGAGTATTTCGCTAGAGCCAAATTCAGTGAGGAGATTCATTCTTAGTGTTTCTACCTATCTATTTCGTAGCGATAACTTAGTTACATTAGTAACCTTTCTTGCTTATCGCTTGGTAGAACACTTGTTTATCAGGATGAGATATATTTTGTTTCATATATCTTGAGGACTTACCATCCTCTTCTTCCTGATTGTTTCTAGAAGAAGATGCCTCATCGACCAAGACCCAACCGAAGGAACGACACTCCGCCGCCACCACCACCACCCCAGTTCGACCCCGTCATGTTCCAGGCAGCAGTTACCGCCGCTGTAACTGCAGCAATGGCACAAGTGAACTCTGGTGGGGCTGGAGGTGGAACTGACCCACAAAGACAAGACGGAAGTCAGGGACAACAAAAGGAATGTTCCTACAAGGACTTTATGACCGCGAAACCCATGTCCTTCGATGGAAACGGAGGAGTCATCGCTCTGACTCGATGGTTCGAGAAGATCGAATCCATCTTTGAAATTTGCGTCTGTTCCGAAGCCAACAAGGTGAAGTTCGCCGCCTGCACCTTCACTGACAGAGCTTTGACCTAGTGGAATGGTCGGGTCAAAACCTTAACCCTGCCAGTGGCTAATGCCATGGGTTGGGAAAGACTGAAGGAACTCATGCTGGCTGAATACTGCCCGAGGGGCGAGGTGCAAAAGTTGGAGCACGAACTTTGGAACTTGAAGATGAAAGGTTCCGACATCGCTGCCTACACTGCTAGATTCCGTGATCTGGCACTTCTCTGTCTGGGAATGGTCACCCCGGAAAGCAAGAAAATCGAGAGGTACATCTGGGGACTGACACAACCCACCAAGGGAAATGTCTTGGCTGCTAGACCGACTACATTTGAAAGCGCCAAGGATCTAGCACAAATTCTGATCGATAATGGGGTTGATCTAGACGAAGTGGCAGCTGTTTCTGAGCCACAGAAGGAAAGTGGTGGGAAGAAGAAGAAATCATGGAACAAACGCAAGGTTCAGTCTTCGCAGGAGCCCTCCAAGAAACAACAAATAGTGGCAGTTCATGCTGTTACTGCTCCTGCTGCTGCTCCAGCTACTGTTCCAACCACCCAAACTCCTACCGGTGTTTATGCGGGGAAACTACCTTTGTGCAACAAGTGTAACTTCCATCATCACGGACCCTGCCGTGAGTTGAGTTGCAACAGCTGTGGGAAGAAGGGTCACACAGCTCGGTACTGTAAGGTGCCAGCCCAACCAACCAACCAGACTGCGGGGGCAGGTGCGGGTCAAGCTTGTTATGGATGTGGAGAAGTTGGGCATGTCAGGAGAAACTGCCCCAAGGCAACAACTGGTGGCAATACGGGGAGAGTTTTGGCTATGGGCCAGAATGAAGCGGTCGCTGATCCTACCATTGTTACGGCTACGTTCCTCCTTGACAACTCTTATGCATGCATTCTTTTCGATTCTGGTGCGGAGAGGAGTTTCGTTAGTCATGCATTCAAACATCTAATCAAATGTCAATCCCAACCTTTAACCGAAACGTTCGCCGTCGAGATAGCTAATAGAGAGAGAGAGAGAGAGAGCACGAACGACATATTCATATGTTGTACTCTTACCCTAGACAATCACTCCTTTCCCATCGATCTTATGTCGGTATCCATCAAGAGCTTTGATGTCATCATCAGCATGGATTGGTTGAGCTCCAATCGTGCTGATATTCTTTGTTTCGAGAAAACTATCCGTCTCAATCTTCCCTCTGGTGAAACCCTCATGATTTACGGAGATAAGCTTAGCTCGAACCTTCGTATCATCTCGTGCATCAAAGCTCAGAAGTACCTACGGAAGGAATGCCATGCGTTTCTAGCTCACGTCGTTGATGAGACACAAAAAGTTAAAGACCTCGAGAGTCTTCCCGAAGTCTGCAACTTCCCTGATGTCTTCCCTGAAGACCTCCCAGGAATTCCTCCAGAGCGTCAAGTCGAGTTTCGTATCGACTTAATCCCCAGAGCTACTCCTGTAGCTAAGTCTCCTTACCGTTTAGCGCCAGCGGAAATGCAAGAATTATCTAGTCAGCTCAATGAGCTGATCAGCAAAGGATTTATAAGGCCGAGTTCCTCACCCTGGGGAGCTCCGATCTTATTTGTGAAAAAGAAGGATGGATCCTTTCGGATGTGCATTGACTACCGAGAGCTGAATAAGCTGACCATCAAGAACCGATATCCCTTACCCAGAATCGACGATCTCTTCGACCAACTTCAGGGAGCCAGTTATTTCTCAAAGATCGATCTAAGATCAGGGTACCATCAGTTGCGAGTTCACGAGAATGATGTGCCCAAGACAGCATTCCGAACTCATTATGGACACTACGAATTTGTAGTAATGCCCTTTGGTCTGACCAACGCACCGGCAGTATTCATGGACCTGATGAATCGAGTGTGCCTGAAGAAACAATGAATCGAGTAATGAATTAATCAGAGTATGAATTCAAGTAATGATGTGAGATTTAGACGCAAGATGTAAATATGATCTTGTTTCAGCTCTATTACGCTTTCAAGTTTTACAGAGTACACGATGTAATTCTGTAAAAGACTTCATCCCATGATCCTAGTAAGCACTCCTATTTATAGGAGAGGAAAGCGTACAAAAAATATACTAAGGACTAAGCGTTAAGCTTCGAATACAATGCCCTAGTAAAATAGATTACAAAAATGTTCGAAAACACTAAAACATACTTCGACTAATTACAACACTTCGACTCTAACAATCTCCCCCTTTGTAATCATAGTCGAAGTCTTCAGTTAGTGAGAAGTGTGATGGAATACAGCAACACCCTTCGAACCTCTGTATACCATGAGATAATCTTCTTCAACTCCTTCTTGTCTCCTTCATTATTCTTTTTGCAATGATTCATACAAAAAATTAAGTTCGTATATTGAGACGTTGAGTACCTTTCTACTTCACTTGCCTGGAACAAGAAACGTTTAGCTTTTCCTGCTTTGTCTTTTCCAGCAAATACTATTCCAAATGGCTTAAGACAAATTTCTCCATCAGCAAATTTCTTTAATTCTGCTTGAGTCTTCGAAGGAGCCATTGGAGCTTTTATTTCCATTCCCTTGGCAGTTGCTAACTCCACATCAGTCATTGCCAAACACTCATAGTAATTTTCGATGAAGATTTTGATGTGAGCAACTCCAATCTTGAATTCTTCTGGATCTGTGTTTTGTAGGAATGAAAATGATTTGTCTTTTATGAGCAATGCAACTTGTATGAGATCATACAAGTTCATCAATGGAAAATCAGCAACAGTAAATTCGCAAATCTTTCCATCTGCCCTGGCAACCACGTATTTAAAGTTTTGGACTGTGTTTTCGAAAACCACATCCTTTTTCATGCTGATCACTTTCTTTAATTTGATTAAAGACCAAACATCTTTAGGGGCTTTACCAAGTATAGCATGAAAACGTATTTTCATGTGTGTACCATCATGCTTGTTTTTAAAGTTCCCTTCTGCCTTGAACTGTGGCATGATAAACATCATTTCGTTTATCGGGAAATCCAGCTGGCTTGTGTCAGTATTTGTGACCAAATAGCTTTGCTTTGGTTTCTTTTCGAATGTGTACATGTGATTGAAAGCAACCTTGGCCTCAATTGTCTCGTAATTATAATGTTTAGCTGGATCCCCTTTGTCCATTCCCTTCGGATCATTAGCTCGCTGAGCCATTATACTTTGAACAATTCTGAGCTTTTCAATCTCCGCCTCTGCTTCAACCTTCTTTTCATCTTTCGATTTTTCAACAAGAATCGATTTCCCTTTGTCTTTTATTGCTGGATTATCTATTACCTCCTTTGGTTTTGAACCACTCCCACCAGTTTCCAAAGATTTACCAATTACAATCCCTTTGGAAAAAGTTTTTGTAATGGGTAATGTTGTTACAACTGTTGAAGTCACTGGTTCAGCAGAAACAATCATCGGTTTTGTTGTAGGGATCACCGGTTTTGTTGTAGAAATTTTCGAAGAAAATACTTTGCCTACCACTTTCGCATCTTCTTCACTTGACTTCCTTTCTCCCCCTTGCACCCCTATGAAAACAGGAGGGGCAGTTGTTGTGGGAAGAAGACTCGATATGCGAAAGAGCGGTGCAAGTTGCTTGTTAAGTATGGCTTCGAATTGAACAAACTTCTGAGATAAAAAATCCGGAGTAATTAATGAAGAAGAAATCGGCTTGACAGACATCTCCTTCAACTCCTTAAGCAGCTTAAGCATCTCCTCGAAGCTTGTTTGTTCGAATGTTGAAATTTGAGAAAGTTGTGGACTCAAATTTTCATACAACTTCACAAATCGTGTAACTGCATCACAAATTATATCGACCTTCTGATTCAATGAATCATAATCTTGTTGAACATTGACTATTTCTTTGTGCATATCTTCACGAAGTTCGCGAATCTGTAAATTGACATCTTCGCGCACCTTCTTCACATCTTGAACAAAAATCACATGTCGTTCCTTTGCTACATTCTTCAATTCTTTCAAATCACTAGCAAATTTCGAACTTTGAGAATTGAGTCGAATTTCAGTGTTTTGATCATTGAGATCAACTTTCTCCAAGACTCGAGATTCAGAATCTTTAATCATTCCTGATACTTTGCTCACCATCCTGGCTTCGAACATCTTGAGCATAGAGTCAATCTCCAAACTAGAAACAGATGAACCACCCCCCAGATCTGCTTGAGACTGAAGTATGGAATTCAACTTCTGATTTAAGATCTTAAACTGTTTCATGGTCATCAACATGTGGTCAGGAAATTCCTCTTCCTCTTCATGAAACTCCAATTCTTCGAACGTACCACCAAATCCCTCATTATCTGTCTCTGTTTCCATTTCAATGGTTTCTTGAATAGGAGAAGTTGATGTTGGTGGCTCAGTAGATTGTGATGAAAAGATTGAAGTAAAAGGTTGAACAAGAATATGTTCAAATGTTGGAGAATGAGTGGATGATGTAATGGGAATAGTTGATGGTGAGACAGAAACAATAGGAGTAGAAATAGCAGAACCTTGATCTTCATGCTTTGAACCTCCTTCACCCATATCAACATTTGCATCCGTATCAGATACGTGTGCAGGGATGCCTGAAGTTCGAACCTCCTCAAAAATTGATTTGGCAATCGAAACTTTGGGTGGTATGATAACTATCTTCTCAGGAGTGGAACTTTGAGTAAGATGAGTGAACTCTGGAGTTTCTGGAATTCTTTCTGCATCATCTTCAGTCGACTCAGTGGAAATCACCAACTTTCGAGCCTTCTTCTTCTTTTTCTTTGACAACTTCTTTGCCATATCCTCAGCCCTCCTTTTCTTCGACACCGGAGAAACAGGTGCTGGTACTTCTCTAATTAACACACCTTGATGTGTAATTTGGGGTTTTCGTACCATTTTCTGTGTAGGAGACTTGCTTTTATGAGAGGACTTCATTTTAATTCTCCGAAACATTCCTGTTTTCGAAGGAATGACAACCTTCTCTTGTGTTTCTTCAATGATGGGCTCAATCACTTGTGTTTCGGCAACAGATACTCCAACAGTTTCATGCTTTTTCTTTGGAGACTTCGAGGATGTCGACTCCTTGGTTTTCTTATCAGATGAAGCAGGATCAGCCTTCTTTGACTTTTTGGACTTCTTCTCTTCCCTAGGCAACAAGATCCCAGTCTGAACAGAAGAATCGATTGTCTGCAAATAGGCCACTAAAACCGGATTCATAGGATTAACCCGTTTGAGCATCGCATCTGGAATGCGAGCCACAGATGGGAAATCATCAACATTATCTACAACTTCCTTCGGATAATGGTATGATTGAAAATTAACTTTCTCTTCATCATTTGGTATGAGAATCCCTTCCTTATTATAAAAATACTGCAAAATAAGACTCCGGTATCGTGCACACGAAATGCCATGAACAACATTCGTATGTTCTACACCCTTTTGGAATTCCTTCCATAATTGTGTGGAATAATCCGCTTGCAGATCATAGTATAGGCCTGCAACCATTGCATACACCTCCATCCTTCCTTTGTCTAACCCAACTGTTCTTCCGGTTAAACATCGGAGAAAAATCCCAAATAAGAAATTCCATAGCCGAGGAAGACCAGATTTCTTAAAGTCACTTATCTTGGACAATGGGGGCTGATATCCCATCTCATTAAACATATGAACTATTTGTGGGAATGTGAAATCAATATAAGGAGGTGAATTTGGAATATCAAGAATCTGGCAGAAGAGTTTCTTGGATAGCCTAACCTTTTTATCGTTCACCAGATGGAAAGTGATCGTATCAGATGCTTTATTGTAAGTAGCAGTGGATCCTGCTTGAGAAAACCAGGACAATGGAACAAAAAAGGAATTGAACATCGCCGTGGATAAAACAGAGTGTTTCAGAGCAACGATGAGCATCTTCAATTCCTCTGGGTATTGAGAAACTTCACCATCCACATAATAGTTAGTGGATTGAATCTTCATGACAGGTGCGGATGAAATATCTTCAGTGGATGGATCGACATGAGCAGAAGTCACCATTGTTAGGGTTTTGAAGATGATGATGAATAGAGAAATTGTGAATTTGTGCTTTTTGATCGCGTAAACTGAGAATGAACCCTTGAATCCCCTTTTATATGTAACCCTGATTTTTGAATTTGAAGCGGGATGCATTTAATGAGATCCGACGTGGCATCTTGAAAATCGGACCATTACTGCGGAAAAGTAGCCATGCGTCAAAAAGTATCTGTCACATCGCCTTGAAAACCGGACAGAATACCATACGTCATTTATACACAGCCTGTCTTTATTTCCCCAAGAGAATTGTAACCGTTAGAACCCTTCGAATGGAGGCAGGGCTCTTTCACTTTTGGGATAAAAAGCGAAGTCATATGCCAGAAGTTCGAAATCATCAGCCTGAGTTGGTAGTACTCAGAGCCTCAAGGATTTCGTGAGTGCAGTGTTCCAAAGAATATAGATAAGAAGCAATGATAAAAAAATTTCGATTAGTGTGATGTCAAATAATTGACACAAAAGCAGGTTAAATCCCGGGAAAAGATTACTTCATTAATCATTAAGAGAAATGATCAATAGCTTGTGTAGGTTCCCATGAATTACAATCGAATACTTTTTGATAAGTATCAAAGGGCTTCTTTTGAGAATACTTCATGGGTAGGTTCAAAATTTCGTTACATGTCATCCTAAACATAAGGTGATAAATTGTAACAGAAATTACTTGTTTGACCAGTGTAGTCAGTGACAAGTTGGCTTTGATAAATTTTAAAATGAATAGGACATTCGAATAAAACTCATACTGAAATCATATTCAAGAAAAAAAATTTGTATGCTGAATCTTGTTGGGTAACAAACATCGTGGGCTTCGAATGTTTGATCAAGACCACTCATGCGAAATGAATATGATTTGGAGTTTCGAATCTTGGTACAAAAACAAAAGTTTCGTGAATATCTGGAACATTGTTCCCCGTAAATTCCTTAACAAGAGTATGAAAATTGGGTTTCACTTTCATCACGGTCTCATGATGTCAGATCACAAACACTGATTTTTGATATGTCTAAGTCTCGATTGGTTTGATCAGAGACCTCTCGGACATATGTCTTCGTGTGTGATCGTGTAAGAATTTTGATGAAAAAGATGGATTTAAGACACGAAAAGTACCTCTGTTATATTTTTGGACCAAACAGTAAACTCTTAACTCATTTTGAGAAGAGTAAGGTAGCTCAGAGACTAATGTGAATATAAGCCTGATTGGGAAGAAATTTCCATATGAATAATTTCATTAAGGCTTTCGTACACACACATTGAGTCATGGAGGCTTTGGTCAACATGCAGCAGCATGCTTCTAGGGACAACCGAACTAGTTCGAATGATGAAAAATTTATCACTTCATACGAAAAAAATAATACGTGACCCAAATACTACATGCTAAGTCCCCTCTGTAGCGTCATGATAATCTGCAACAAAATACTAAAAAGAAGTAAGAATCAAAATATTTTTGTTGTTTTGATTTTTCGAAAATAATGACAAAACAATCTAAAATCTTTTTGGAGTTTTGAATTTTCGAAAATGAATTAACAAAACAAAAGAAAATCTTTTTGAATTTTTGATTTTTCAAAAATAAAATGACAAAACAAAAGAAAATCTTTTTGAATTTTTGAATTTTCGAAAATTTGAAATACAAAAGTTTTTGCAAACAGACGAAATTTTATAGTGATAAATGTACGAATTCGAAGCGGTCGAAGCGTTGACTATGAACAGTAACCACTGAATCAACACTTAAAATAAGTGACAAACGTGCGAATTCGAAGCGGTCGAAGCGTTGACCATGAACAGTAACCGCTGAATGCTGAATGACTTTGCGTTATCTTTTATTCAGCGCCTCTGATTTATTCTGTGTCACCCATCATTCTTCTTTTTCGCATGGAACAGAATTTCCATCGATCATTCCAAGCCCTTCTATTATTCTCACAAGTGACTTTTCATCTAAAGATTTTGTGAAAATATCAGCTAACTGATCAGTTGTTTTCACAAAATGTATTTCAATATTTCCATCCTCCACGTGATCTTTTATGAAATGATAACGAAGAGCTATATGTTTAGTCTTCGAATGCTGCATAGGATTATGACAAATTCTTATCGCACTTTGAGAATCACAATATAATGGAATCTTTTTCATATTTATTGCATAATCACGCAATTGACTTTGGATCCATATTATTTGTGAAGTGCAAGCAGCAGCAGCCACATATTCTGCTTCAGCTGTGGAAATTGATACGCATGTTTGCTTTTTCGACTGCCAGCTCACCAATTTGCCATCAAGAAATTGACATCCACCACTTGTGCTTTTTCGATCAAGATTACAACCACCCAAGTCTGCATCTGAGTATGCTTGTACAAAAAATCCAGTTTTCGAAGGATACCACAATCCCAACGAAATTGTTCCTTTAAGATAACAAAATATATTCTTCACAGCAATGAGATGTGGCTCTCGTGGATTTGACTGATACCTGGCACAATTACACACAGAAAACATTATATCAGGTCGACTTGCTGTGAGATAAAGTAATGAACCAATCATGCTTCGATAAAGAGTTATGTCAACTGCAGGTTTATCTAATGATGGTGTTAACTTGATGCCTATTGCCATAGGTACTCGTAACTTCGTGCTATTCGTCAATCCAAACTTTTCTAACAGATTCTTCGTATATTTATCTTGATTGATGAATATCCCTTCTCTGTTTTGACGAATATTTAAACCAAGAAAATTATTGATTTTTCCCATCATGCTCATTTCGAACTTACTTTTCATCAAATCTTCGAATTCTCTAGACAAGACAGGGTCAGTTGAGCCAAATATAATATCATCAACATAAATTTGAACAAGCATAAGATGATTCCCCACTTTCTTTCGAAATAATGTGGGTTCAACAGATCTTTGTTTAAATTTAGATTGTTTCAAAAAGGATGTAAGAGTTGCATACCATGCTCTTGGTGCTTGTTTTAAACCATAAACTGCCTTATCTAAAATATAAACATGATTTGTATATTCTTCGTTAATAAAACCTGGAGGTTGTTCCACGTAAACTATTTCTTCAAGCTCTCCATTTAAAAATGCACACTTCACGTCCATTTGATAAACATCAAAGTCCTTATGAGCTGCATAAGCCAGAAATATACGAACCGCCTCGAGTCTTGCGACAGGGGAAAAAGTTTCTTCATAGTCGATTCCTTCTTGTTGTGAATATCCTTTAACAACAAGTCTGGCTTTGTTTCGAACAATGTTTCCATCTTTGTCGGTTTTATTTTTGAAAATCCATTTTAACCCGACAATCGAAACATTTTTTAGGTTTAGGAATTAATCTCCAAACCTTGTTTCGTTCAAATTCAGACAATTCAAATTGCATTGCAACAACCCAATCTGAGTGTTCCATTGCAACCTTAATTGTTTTTGGTTCAATTTTAGATATGAAAACATTGAACATGCAAAACTATTGATGAGTATTCAATACCTCATTATTTGCACGAATTTGAGCTCTTGTTAAAACTCCCTCTTGTGGATTCCCAATAACTTGATCCTTCGGATGATCTCTTGTCCATTTTTCCATTGGTGGATATGCTGGATCAAATTCCAAAGGAGCATCTTCGTATATGTTATCATTCGTAGAACCTGCAATCGAACAAACATCATCAAAATCATTATTATTTGCAATATTTTCTATATGCTCCCCTCAACTCTATGCTCCCCCTCAACATCAGCATTCAATCTTTCTTTCTCCCCCTCGAAAGAATGTTCTTCCATATTTGAAGTATTCGAATCCAAGTGCTCCCCTTCCACTGAATTATTTTGCATACTGTCGCCTTCTTGAGGAGTTGATGTTGATTCATCAGTAAACTTCGTACATTCTGGCATGTGATTATCAGGAGCATTAATTTCAGCATCGACTGCATGATCTGAAATTCCAAAAATCAAATCATAATCAATATCATCCATTTGTAAAGATTCAGTTTCAACTTGTGTTTCTTGTAAAATTGGATGATTTGTAAATTGATGCTCATTTTGTTTAATATAGTAATCATCGAATGTGAGATTGAAAGTTTCTTCCACTTTTCGTGTTCTCTTATTTAACACACGATATGCTACAGAATTGTGCGAATATCCAAGAAAAATCCCTTCATCAGCTTTTGCTTGAAATTTCGAAAGATGATCCTTGAGATTCATAATAAAACACCTACATCCGAAAACATGAAAGAATTTCACATTAGGTTTACGATTATTCAGAATTTCGTATGGTGTAATATTAAAACGCCTGTGTATGAAAGATCTATTCTGAGTAAAACAAGCAGTGGATATTGCCTCAGCCCAAAGATATTGAGGTAAATTCGCATATGCCAACATGGTTCTTGCTGCTTCGCATAGTGAGCGATTCCTTCGTTCTACAACACCATTTTGTTGTGGTGTGTATGGAGATGAAAAATTATGCGAAATCCCTTTATCCAGCAAAAATGAATCAAGAACATTGTTCTTAAATTCAGTTCCATGATCACTCTTGATTTTTCGAACGGTCTTCTTCAACGTTATTTCCATCTTTTTGATAAAGTCAATCATGATTTGTGCAACTTCGGATTTAAGCCTGAGAAAATAAACCCATGTAAATCTAGAAAAATCATCAACAATAACTAAAATGTACCGTTTCTTGTTGAGAGTTGAAACAGTCGAAGGACCACACAAATCAATATGTAAAAGTTCCAGAGGTGCGACAATTTTCGAATCTATTGTTATTGGATGACCTTGTTTATGTTGCTTGCCAACTTCACAAGCTGCATATAACGAATCGTTGTCAAATTTAAGTACAGGTAAACCTTTTACCAGATCTTGTACCACAAGTTTATTAATGTTTCGAAAGTTGAGATGTGAAAGTCTTCGATGCCATAACCAGCTTAGATCAGATGTGGCTTTCGAAAGAAGGCATACATCAGGTTTGCCTACTATAGGATTGATGTCCAGAGTGAACATGTCACTTTTCCTTTTGGATTTCAGTAATACTTCGTTTGTGTTGACATTCGAAATAATACTTCCTTCTTCGTTAAAAAGAACTTGATTGCTAGTGCCCACAACAAGTTGAGAAACACTTAACAAGTTATGTTGAAGACCTTCAACATATGCAACACGATTCACTGTGAATTGTCCATTTTTGATCTTCCCATATCCTTTGACTTGACATTTTTTATTGTTCCCAAATTTTACTACTCCAGCATTTTTGAGACTTATAAAATCTCGTAAATTCTCCTTCTTCCCAGTCATGTGACGAGAGCAACCACTATCAATATACCACTTGTTATCATATTGCTCGTCACTCAGTACCTGCAATCAGTGGAAAAATTTAGGTACCCAAGGCTTTTTGGGTCCTTGGAAATTAGATTTTAATTTCGAATGTAATGAAGAACTTTTAACCCAATCACAAACTTTGGTTTTGATACTATCAATTAAGTTCACTTCATCATCTAAAGGAACCGAAACATAAGTGTTTGATGGTTTCGAATGTGCACTGATACTACCCTTCAAATTCTGAGTTTGAGAATGAATATTCTTTGCCTTTGAGACTGGTTTCCAAGCTTTGACCGAGATGTTCGAATCCTTAGAAGATGAACTTCCGTTCGAAGAAGTATTCACATATTTTTCATATGCTTCATGAATTTGCTCCTTTGAATATGCATTCGACTGATACATCTTTCCTTTGCCTTCAAGCCAATGATCAATGTTCTTCCTTGAAGTTATTCCTTTTTCACGTGACGTTTTCATAGTTTCTTTCTTCGTATGATTAGGAAAATTTGGCTTTTGAGGAATAAAATCAACTTTGGGATTTGTTAGAAAAGAATAAGCATATGATGAATCACATGTTGATTTAAAATTTTGTATTTGAACAAATGTTTGATTTGGATTAGGTTTATTTGAAAATGCTCTTGATTTGTTAGTTTCAGAAACTTTCGAAAACTTTGGTTGCTTATTCACTTCAGACCTTGTATGAATTGATTGAGATGACTGTTGGGGTTTTGTTGAAAAATAGGAATTTTTAGCTTTGAAAACATTTTTGTTTGATTGTGATTCAGACATCTTTTGAGACTCAACATTTTGCCAAAATATTTTCTTTCTTGCTTGTCTTTTCGAAATGTTGTTTTCCTTCGAAAATTTGTCAATTTGATCTTTAAATTCCTTAGAATTTAGTTTAACAACTTTTTCAGTTTCTTTTTCAACAGGTTTTGAATTCTCTTTTTCAATTTTTGATTTTTCAACCCATTGTCTTTGTGGTTTTTGACGTTGAAATACATACGAATTCTTTGTTAAATTGTTTTCAACTATGCTTTGATTTGCGAAAAAACCTTCTTCAGTTGTTTTTGAATTGTGCTCCTCAACCAACTTCTTTAATTATGGTTTGATATTCTCAACATTTCCAGTTGTGACGAAAACTTGATTTGGAAAAATGACATCATCTGTGCATTTGAAATTTGGATAAACCACTGTATTTGTTTCAAGATACTGTTCACCTTTTTCATTCATTACTTTTTCGAACTTTTGTGTATCACCATACACTTGATCAACAACTATTCGAGGAATTTCTTCTTCCTTTGAAGATTTCTTTTCTTTCGAAATTTTCTCTTCATCTTCATCATCACTATCGTCAGTTTGGCTGTCTTTGAGATCCACGAAGTTCATTTCATAAACTTTCGAAGTTGAAGGTATATCAATTTCATTTTCAACCAACAAATCCTTAACTTTTTCTTTCCCTTTAGATGTTGAAGCAACATTAACAACAGACAACTGAGAACAATCAACATCTTCAAGCTCACTAATTTCACTAATATTATCAGAATTATCTTCAATATCAGCAAAATTAGATTGAGAATCAAACGTTGAATTCTCAGTCTTTTTCAAAATTTGAATTTGTTCAGATTTAATCAAAGTATCATTAACAATATCAATTAATTCATTCGCATCAAGACATTCATCAACTTTAACTATTCTATATCTATATTTATCATTCGACACTTTGTTAAAATCAGCTATTTCTTTTTCACAGTCATACGAAATGTTATCTACCGTAGCTCTTTCATAAGCTAAAAATGGCAGCAATTTTTTATGTTGTTCTTTACTGATTTCGCACGAATGATGAAGTTCAGTTAATTTCCCATACAATCTTTTAGCCGAATTACAGTAAATGTTCCTCTGAGCTAACAACAGTTTCGTTTCACTAGACAAATTATCCCTATCCATCATGATATTAGTTATTTGAAGTTCCAAACAATCTATCTTAGTAATTTTCGAATCTAGTTTCTTTTGTGTCTCTAGCAACTGCATAGACAGCTTCTTAGCCTCATTGCTAGCAGATACCACAACCGAATCAAAATAAGTAACAGTTTCATCGAAAGATACTAATTCAGAATTATAAGCATGTATTGGAATATTAAAAGATTCAAGAATATTACGTACCTTCGTGGTCATCGAAGATTTGTCAGCAGCTTTTGATACGAAGCATCTCCCATGAACTTCGTATTCCTCCTCATATGAATCTTCTTCCATCTTTGCATACATTGCTCCGTGGGTTGGATTTCGCATCTCCTCATCATCTGATCCAGATGACCAAATTTGATAAGTTCCATCTTCTTCTTGTTCACCACGAGCAACCAACGAAAGATTCTTTGCCTTCGCACGCACCTCCTCCAACTTTTCCACATAATACGCTTCATCCTTTGTCTTATTCTTTTTCTCATCTTTCTTCCTCAGCATGCAATCATTAGCTAAATGATTAGCTCCGTTGCAATAATGACAGTCAATCCCAGCATCTCCCTTTAACTTCTTCTCTGTTTTACCCTCAACAAACTTTGTATCTTTCTTCTCTTCCTTTTTCTTCTCATCCCCAACACTTTTACTCACAAAATTCCCTTTTGTCTCAGATGATTTTGCCTTCGGATTAAAAGGCTTTTTGAATAACTTTTTCACACGATTGTTTGAATAGAAAGCAATTGCCTCATCATCTGAATTCATGATGAACCCTTCATCTTCATCCGAAACATCTTTCTCAGCTTCCCTTTCAGAGATCTTCGAAACCAAAGCTAGTGGACCTCCCAAACTTGCCTTCGATTCTTCAACAATTTCGTTTACTTCACTTTCATGAGACTTCAGCTGATTGTACAAATCATTCAAAGTTGACGTATCAAAGCTCTGTTGATTCTTAACCATAATGCTCATACTACGCAACTCCTTACGAAGACCCTTAACAAAAATTAAATTGAACTCCATGGCTGATCTGGTGATACCATATCGATTGCATCGATAGATTAATTCATTAAGACGATCGTAGTAAACTTCAATCGTTTCACCATCTTTCTGTCTGAAGTCCTTCAGTTCCACTAAGCATTGCTTCACAGAGTTAACTTTTGTCTTCTCACTCCCCTGAAATTTTTCCTTGAGATTGTTCCAGATCTCCTTTGCAGTTGTACAACTCCTCACATAGTTGTAAACAACTGGAGGCAAAGCACCTCTTAGTTCTCTCACGCATCTCTTCTCTAGCTTTTTCAGACGATCAGACTGATTCTCAACTTCGGAACTTCCAGAAGATGATCCAATTGGTTGAACATTCATTGGTGGATTGAGATTGCCAGAAATGCAATTCCACAGTTCTTCATCCAATCCATTGAGATAATCCTGCATACGATCAGCCCATTGATCGTAATACTCAGGGATTAGCATAGGAATTTTGGTGGATGATCCTAGAAGATGAGAAAATGAAGTCATAGAATTAAGATTGAAAGACGCCATTGATGTACGGAATAATTCCTTGAGAATTTTTGAAGAAACTTTGAGAATTTGACAACAAACTATATGATTCAAATCAGAATCACTAGCAGTACACTCGATTCAATGATTCAAGTGCAGAATCGAATCACAGACTAAGATCCAATGAATTTTTCACTTTCAAAAAGTGCGGAATTTCTTAAACCAAAAAGTTGATTTAAAAACTTTTGAAAACATGAAAATCAGATCAGAGATATGATTCCTGCTCTGATACCAATTGAAGAAACAATGAATCGAGTAATGAATTAATCAGAGTATGAATTCAAGTAATGATGTGAGATTTAGACGCAGGATGTAAATATGATCTTGTTTTAGCTCTATTACGCTTTCAAGTTTTACAGAGTACAAGATGTAATTCTGTAAAAGACTTCATCCCATGATCCTAGTAAGCACTCCTATTTATAGGAGAGGAAAGCGTACAAAAAATATACTAAGGACTAAGCGTTAAGCTTCGAATACAATGCCCTAGTAAAATAGATTACAAAAATGTTCGAAAACACTAAAACATACTTCGACTAGTTACAACACTTCGACTCTAACAGTGCCGCCCTTTCCTGGACAAGTTCGTGATCGTGTTCATCGACGATATACTTGTCTATTCACGGAGTGAGAACGATCATAAACAACACTTGAGGCAGGTGCTGGAAACATTAAGGGCGGAGAAGCTATATGCAAAATTTTCAAAGTGTGAGTTCTGGATCAGGAAGGTGAATTTCCTTGGTCACGTGATTAGCAAAGAAGGCATACACGTGGAACCTTCCAAGATCAAAGCGATAGAGACTTGGTCTGCACCGAAGACGCCCACATAAATTCGACAATTCTTGGGTCTCGCTGGCTATTATCGCAGATTTATCCAGAATTTCTCAAGAATTGCCAAACCCTTAACCACTCTGACTCAGAAAGGCGTACCCTTTTGTTGGAGTGAGAAGCAAGACACTGCATTCCAAACGTTGAAGTGGGCCCTATGCAGCGCACCTATCTTGTCCCTGCCTGAAGGGACGGAGGACTTCGTTGTCTACTGTGATGCATCTAATCAGGGCCTAGGCTGTGTGCTCATGCAGCGAGGAAAGGTCATCGCCTACGCCTCAAGACAGTTGAAAACGCACGAGGTCAATTACACAACTCACGATTTAGAGTTGGGAGGAGTGGTCTTTGCGTTAAAGATCTGGAGACATTATCTCTATGGAACCAAGTGCACTATCTTCACCGACCATAAGAGCTTGCAGCACATCCTTGATCAGAAAGAGTTAAACATGAGACATCGACGATGGGTAGAGCTACTAAATGACTATGAGTGCGAAATTCGCTACCAGCCCGGCAAGGCCAATGTGGTGGCAGATGCCCTCAGCCGAAAAGAGTACTCAGGTCGTAGAGTGAAGGCACTGACTATGACTATCCATTCCCATTTATCCGCGCAAATCAAAGAGGCTCAGATGGAAGCCTTAAAACCAGAGAACATGCCGGATGAAGCCTTGAGAGGAATGGAAAAGAACCTAGAGATCAAGGGAGATGGAGTCTATTATTTCATGGACTGGATCTGGACCCCAAAGTTCAGTGGTTACAGAGAGGTTATAATGAACGAAGCTCACAAGACTAGATACTCCGTTCACCCAGGTTCGGACAAAATGTACCTCGATCTCAAGAAACTGTATTGGTGGCCGAACATGAAAGCAGAGATCGCTACCTTCGTGGGCAAGTGCCTGACTTGCGCCAAGGTGAAGGTCGAATATCAAAAGCCCTCAGGTCTACTCCATTAGCCAGAGATACCTGAGTGGAAGTGGGAAAGGATAACGATGGATTTTTATCACCAAGTTACCCAGATCTCCGAGTGGGCACGATGTCATTTGGGTAATTGTCGATCGGTTGACGAAGTCCGCCCACTTCCTGCCAATCAAAGAAAACTTCAAGATGGAGAGACTCACACGGATCTACATTGAAGAGATAGTTCGCCTTCATGGGGTACCTGTATGCATTATCTCCGACCGAGATAGCAGGTGTACCTCGAGATTCTGGCAATCACTACAGAAGGCTCTTGGAACCAAATTGGATATGAGCACGGCTTATCATCCGCAGACTGATGGACAGAGTGAGAGAACAATTCAGACCTTGGAAGATATGTTGAGATCCAGCGTCATTGACTTCGGCGCGTCATGGGACACTCATCTTCCTTTGGTCGAATTTTCCTACAACAACAGCTACCATACCAGCATCAAGGCTGCGCCGTTTGAAGCCCTCTATGGCCGCAAGACAAGATCCCCTATGTGCTGGGCTGAAGTGGGTGACACGCAGCTAGTCAAGGGTCAAGTCCCCGACAGCACTCTCACTGGTCCTGAGATTATCCGACAAACGACTGAAAAGATCGGGCAAATCCGAGAACGATTGAAAGCCTCACGAGATAGACAAAAGAGCTACGCCGATAAGAGACAAAAACCCTTGGAATTCCAGGTCGGTGACTGCGTCCTTCTGAAGGTTTCGCCCTGGAAAGGCATGATACGTTTCGGAAAACGTGGAAAGCTAAACCCAAGGTACATTGGACCATTCGAGATCCTTGCTAGGATCGGTCTCGTAGCATACAAACTCCAGTTACCACGAGAGCTCAACAACATCCATCCTGTCTTCCACGTGTCGAACCTAAAGAAGTGTCTGTCCGATGAGACACTTGTGATTCCTCTCGACGAGATCGAATTGGACGAGGGTTTACGCTTCGTGGAAGAACCTGTCGAAATCATGGACCGTGAAGTCAAATGTACCAAGCAAAGTCGCATCCCGATAGTGAAGGTCCGCTGGAATGCCAAGTGGGGTCCTGAATTCACTTGGGAGCACGAGGATTCAATGAAGCAGAAGTATCCTCATCTCTTTCCAAGTTCATGATTGTGTTTTATTCTTGAATTTCGGGACGAAATTCCCTCTAACGGGGGAATGATGTGACAACCCGGAAACTTCAATCTTGTACACTTAGTCAATTTAATCAATATTCAACTTGTTTTGTTGATTTCTAGTGCTATTTAAGGTTTCATTTGAGTGTTATAAGCTTGATTTTCATCAAGGTTGCGTTTAGGAATGAGTCAGAGTGTTGAATAGTGAGAAAATCGGGCCATACACACCTCTTGGAGGAGTGTACGGCCGTACACATGAGTGTGCGGCCGTACACATGAGTGTGCGGCCGCACACCCACTCCCTTGGCAGCACAAACTCTTTTGGGCAGCACCCTTACCCCTATATAAAGGGTAGCCCCCTTCCCTTCATTCCTTTAGCAACTTGGCAGCACACAACGTCATTTCCTCTCAAGTTTTTCCAACTTTGAACCTTCCAAAGCTTCAAGAACTTGGGTACTTCATTCCCTATCTTGCAATCCATGAAAGACCACTTTACCCAAGCTCTAAGTGTGCAAAAACGACATGTTCTTCGTGTTTGGAAGTGAGTACGGCCGCACACCCTCTTAGGGTGGCCGCACACCTTTAAAACACCCTCCAAAGTGAGAGTTTAACTTCCATAATCGATGTAGACATGCTCCTAGCCTTGTTGCACCTTGGAATGGACGTTTTGGGCATCATTTTGAGGGGTGTACGACCGCACACACCTGTGTACGGCCGCACACACCCTTGTGCGACAGCACACTCCAAGTGTGCGGCAGCACACCCAAGTGTGCGACCACACACTCTTGTGTGCGACCATACACTCATTCTAGGACCGCAAACACACCTCTTGGACCCCTATCTTGCACTACAATTGAGTATAGACCTTGAACACTTCTTGGATGTGGGTATGGACCTTGAAACACCCCAAGAACACCACATTTCATGAGTGTATGTCCGCACACCCATGGCCGCACACACACTACTAGTGGCCATACACCCCCTATACTCAATCCTACAAGGTCCTATCACTTGGTGCAAGTAATTTCAAGTCCCTAGAGTGAATTCCAATGGTATTTAGTAGCGAAATACCTTCATTTGACTCGTTTATGTGTCATTGCGTGTTAATTAGGATCGAATTGTATTCAAGGTTTCACTTAAACAACCGGCTCTTCGTATCGATCCTTCAATCAAACCACTTACCCGAGGTGAGTTCATACCCCTACCTTTTCTGGTTTTCAAACGTTTTCAGGGGGAATACAAGCTACACCATAAATGCTTTTGTTTATACATAGAGTTTTTAACAAGTATAAAACTCATGCAATTCTCATACATTAACCCTTTTGTATTGTGCTGAGCATAAAGGACGTTTTCACTAAAATTGCATAGTTTTTCCATAACACTATATTCACTACACTATACATGCAAACTATAATCGGTATAGTTTGGGATTTTCTAAAAACATATCAAGTACAGAAACGTCACTACTGAACGTATGCACTAATACAGAAATAGTTTACAGTTACATCACTATTTTATCATGGTATCTATAACTGTAATTTTCACTACATACGATATACATATGGGTTTTCGCTACGATAAAACGCTATAACACTACATGTAAACTGGATTGTACGATACTGCGAGGCGCTACTTCACTATTGTACCCTTAGGTGTACAAGAATAAATCCTATCATAGTATAACCAGAGTCTCCTGGAGGGAGAGCGTGAGATTTGTGAATAGATCTATTCGGGACTGACAATCCCACACCCGAACTGCTAGCTATAGTTGGGCAGGCATGCCCAGGGTGACAAATGTCATTTAACTCGATGCCTGAAGAACGTTGGAAAGGTCTCTAGTCATATCAAGCATGGTTATACGACTCACAATATGTATAAATCACCTTTAGTTTACAATCTGGCACTCTTCAACGGTTTTATTTATACTAAATAGAACTAAAACACACTACGTATACTGGCTAAAGCCAGGGTTTTCAAACAGAACCGATTATGCAATGGTTTCACATACAAAATACTTATACTTCATGATTAGCTTTAGTTAGTCACATGAGGTAGTATTTTCGCATATCACTACAGTTTTCAGTAACGAACATTCATGGCTTTATACGGAATCGATAACGCTACATTTTCGCTAAAGAAAATATCGGATTTTCTTGAAACTATACAAACATTTCTGCTAACTCATCAACAAGACTTCACTACAAATTACTGCTTATGAACTCACCAGCTTTATGCTGATATTTTCAAACTGCTTGTATTCTCAGGAAATCAGTAGACAGGTACCTGCTGGATTTTTGAGAAGTTGGAGCAATAAGAGTTTAATGTTTATATTCATACAAACTATATGATGTAATTCAAACAAGTTTAAGACGATTTCCAAATTGATGTAAGCATTTTTATTTAAGTATTCATTGTAATGGTTGCGCTGCTATTATTGCTATTTTACATTGGTTGTGATGCTATACATGACGTCCTCCACCCCGGAACGTTTCCGCCATCACGGTTTCGGGGTGTGACAAATGTCCCCTTGAATATTAATATGCATATGCAATAGGATTACCTCTATGGAAGCCCGATCTCATACAACAACCTCTCTAAAGGTGTACCTGAACGAAAAATTCTAGGCATAAAACTATTAAAAAGCACCGTGTCCCCGACAACGACGCCAATTTGTTAGACCGGTTGTCGCTCCCGATTTAAACAAATAAAATAATCACTACTGGTTGCACTAAAAATATAACACATGAACCAGGGTCGAATCCTGAGGGACACAGCGTAATGGTCAATCCCTTTTTGCTTCAGACACAATCTAATCAAGAAATAGAAAATACAAAAGGGGGTTTTTGAATTAACTAAAAAAACTAAAATTTCCAGTGATATTAAAGTAAACAAAAATCAATATTAAAAACGATTTCAGTTCTGCTGTGACTTTCCTAATCATGCAACTAGTTTAGATCTGGTTATTCATAATGCATTCTATCTAAGCTGGTACTGAGAAAAACTAACAAACTCTAGTATAATCTCTTCTACCTAAATTAGTTAATCAAAACAAGTTCTTTGAATTAACCCTAACTTTTTACTGTTCAATTAAATAAGCTCTTAATTAAATCAGAAAAGCCGCTTTGTAATATGTGTAAAATTCCCAACAATACCCAATACTTCTCAGAAGCTCGAAAGCGTAAATGTATTAGTTTTATGGTTTATATCAGAGTTAAATCCCAAACTCGGAACCAATCTGATACTTGTTACTTATT
Source organism: Lactuca virosa (assembly GCF_052849685.1). Lineage (NCBI taxonomy): Eukaryota > Viridiplantae > Streptophyta > Magnoliopsida > Asterales > Asteraceae > Lactuca > Lactuca virosa. The sequence continues at coordinate 4,365,815 of NC_136434.1, forward strand.
ACCAATTAACAAGAACAATTACAGATTCTATAAATTGATTAACCGGAATGATAAAACCCTAGCTAGGTGATCAAACTAACAAGAATTAAAAATCAAACATTCATTAAGTACAAAAAAGAATCTAGATAGAAACATAAAACAAAAACCAGATCTGAAAACTAATCACATGAAAAGTACTAGTCTATGCAAAACTGAAAACTAAAGTTTTAGCCAGACATGGCCAAAAACGATCTAAAACTAGATAAAAGAAACATTTACTGATAAATCTAGATAAACTAAATGTGTGAGATGATTCACAACTTCAAATCTCCAGAAATCGCTGAAAGGTATCAGAAATCGTCTTCAGAAGGGTATTCTACTGTCTGTATTCGTCTCTCTTCCTCATCTGATAATGAGGGTTTGTCAAACCCCCGAACCAGAATGGCGGAAACGTCCGGGGGCGGATGAAGTCATTGTATAGTTTCATAACAATTGAATATAAATGAAACATAGCAACCAAATGACATACATTGAGATAACAAACTTACATTGTTTAGAAATTGTATTTTTTCACAAATTACACAAAAGTGACAGAAATGTAATTTTCAAAATGCAGCAAAATATCCAACATCCATAGCTCAAGTACCTGCTTACTGTGTTCCTGAGAATACAAGTCATTTTGAAAAGCGTCAACATAGAATGTTGGTGAGTTCATAAGCATATTTGTATGAAAATATTTGTAACATCTTTGTTTGAAATGATTTGTATGATTCCAGGAAATCCGATATTTTCTATGAAAATGGTTTGTAAGTCTCGTTCCAAAACTGTGAATATATGCATGCATGTCCTTTGTTTTCTTTTGTTTGTAATTGTAAAGTGTATGTTCCCAGAAAATCCAATATTTTTTGTTGTATGAAAAATTGTGGTCTTAAACCCTAGGCCAGTAGTGGAAACAATAGTATACCGGGAGTAAAAATGCAGTTTTATATTTTATAAAACCGGTGAAGTGTAAGCTTCCCGTAAATCAAGATAGTATTGATAATCCCTAAGTGAGTTATTATAACCATGTTTGATGTGACTGTTATGCCTGTCACGACGTTCTTCAGGCGTCGGAATCGGTAAGATATTTGTCACCCTAGACTGGCCCCGTCTAGCTGTAGCGAACAGCTCAGGTGCGGGGGTGTCAATCCCCGTATAGATCTATACACAACTATCCCGCTCTCCCTCCAGGAGACTGTGGTTATAATGCAGGACTTAGAATGTACACTAGGTAGGTACGGTGAAGATAGTGTCTCACTAGAGCCTTAACGAATTTACGCGAACTTTGATTCCCATTATTGAATAATGAAAATGACATTACTAGTGTGAATTTATGACTGAAGTTTTATGACACGCGATTCACAGGTTTCATGACTCGCTGTTTATGACACGCGTTTTACAGATTTCATGACACGCAGTTTACTACTCATGTTTTTTAAGCTTTATGATAGGCAGATTATGACAGGCGAATGTTTCTGTCATAATTTCTGTTTTGTATACCATTTTGGTTAAATTATTTATAATACTTTTTATAAATAATCATTAGTGAACATGACAAATTGAAACATATGTTGTGAAAATAGCATAATATCTTAGGTTTTAAGCCATCAAAATAGTGACGACATAGTTACGACTATTTTACTAATAAAAATTATTTTTAGCAAAATATAAAGCTTTGTAGTTTGTTTAACACACCATAACCGGTTTGAAAGTTTTGTAACACAAAATATTTTATTTTGTTCTGACTCTAATAAGTCACGATTTTTACAATACCCATTTAATAACTTTAAAACATATTTTATTCAAATATTGGTGTAAAGTTCAAGAGGTGAACATGCATATGTCCATGAGTTAAACATGCTTGAACATATGCATGCCATGAGTTCGACATTTTTGAGTGAATAAACCAAGACCACGAAAATATTATGTAACAAAGATGTTAACAACACTTATTTCACGATTTTTATGTAGCTATCACATGATAAAAATCTTATTATCCAAGAATTTGTTCCATTTTCAACACTTAACTATGATGCATGCAATTATCCAAAGGATAAACTTATTCTAGCATACATGAAGCATGTCAAACATGATTTTAAGGTGTGTTAGTATGAGATATTCAACATCATAAGCACAAATTGTTACATAAACGTGTAGGTGCATGCAAATATCCAATGGTTAAAGGAAACTTGACTTGTATCCCCCCCCCCCCCCCCGAAAAGTATGAAAAACATGAAAATATGGGGGGGGGGGGTATGAAGCTCCCCTTGGTATTTTCCGTGAGTTGTAGGAAGGAAAGTGAAGAGATTTTGAGCCTAGCCTTGCACAACTTGAAGAGTTCTCGAAAAATCAAGTGTTCTAAGGATCATACATGAAAATGGGTGTGTAAATGGAATGATCTTAGCACTAACATGTATATAAGCACTAGAGTTTTACAAGGAACTTATCCAAAATTCCTAGGACCGCTTAAAGATGTATCCTCCCTTGACGGTGGTTCACAAAATCTTGAGAGAAAAAAAAAGAGTTTTTGGAGAGTAGAATGGGTTGTAAATGATTTTTGTGTGTGTAGGGGTGTGGGATCGGCCGATCTCCCCCTTAAATGGGGGGTGTATTGGCTTCCTTGATGTATGTTGGAAAATTGAAAGCCATGCATGGATGCATGGAAGATAGAGTGTAACATCCGGATTTTCAGGTATGTTATTTTTAATTATTTATTTTTGAGGATCATTGATCTACTCGACGAGATGGTGCTATAACTCGTCGAGTAGAAGCGGGGTGGCCACGCTAGTTTAATGAACTACTCGTCGAGTCCAAGAGTAGACTCGCCGAGTAAGCGCTGTAAGTGGAAACCCTAGATCCCCGAGTTTGGGACCTATTTAAAGGCACTTATAGCCTCCTTTGCGGCCACACCTCTCTGAGAAGAAACCCTAATCGCCCCTTGAGCTTGTGAGAGAGTCTTGAGCCTTACTTGAGATTGTGAGTGCATTTTGGTTTGATTTTGCAAAGGAAAAGAAGGGTTCCAGCAAGAAGGACCAAAGGAGGTTGTCATTCTGAGGTCTTGGAGCAAGGAGATTCACCTTGAGGTAACAAATCGGCCCTCTCTTTCTGTATGGTGTAGATTGCATGAATCTAGGGTTTCTTGACCCTTGTCTTCAAAGGATTTTGGAGTATATGAAGTCCCATTGTGGAATAAGCATTAGATCTGGACCTTAAGAGGTCCAGAGAGTCCCAACCTTCCAACTTTATGCAGTCCTTTTGGAGTTGTGGACCTTGGTTGCCATTTTAGGAGCTATTTCACTAAAAGAAGTCCTAGGAGTGTTGCATGAGCGTAAAGGTTGGACCTTTACGTAATTATTGTGTACTGGAAGGTCAGATCTATAGCTTAGAGAATCAGATCTGACCTCAGAAGGTCATTTGAGTAATCTCATGGACGAAACTCGCTGAGTCCATGAGCGGACTCGACGAGTCGGGTCGTGTTGCACCACGATTCGTGATCAGTGGTAACCGTTGAGAAAAAGGTTAACTCGACGAGTCGAGTAAGGCCTTAGGAGGATTCAGAGGATACGTATGGACTCACTGAGTTACCCGAGTGCACTCGACGAGTCTGGTCAAAGTTGGACCGTTGACTGGGGTTGACTTTTAGGGTTTGGTCAACATTTAGACATTGGACCATTGGAGGGGTAAAATGGTCTTTTCCCCTTCTGAGAGAATATAGGGAGGGATTAGTTTAGCCTTTGAGAGCCGTATTAATTAGAGATAATTACTTTATGTTATTAAGCGGAGGATAGATCAGATATTCGAGTTCGAGACTTTCCGAGATTACCCGAGGTGAGTCTTCTCACTATACTTTACCTAGAGTGGTAATATGTGTGACCGGAAGGTCTTATGTTCTATGAGGAGTATGTGATGTATGATGTTATTTAATATGTATGTGCTATGTTATGTTATGAGTAGTATGTTATGGACCGGAAGGTCATTATGTTATGGACCGGAAGGTCATTATGATATGGACCGGAAGGTCATTATGGGTTGGACCGGAAGGTCTACCAGGATTGTGGGACGGAAGTCCCCTGAGACACATTGACCGGAAGGTCTTATAGAGTTATAGCCTTGAGTGGCGTATGTGCGTATGTGGTATTTCGGGGAACTCACTAAGCATTTATGCTTACAGTGTTTGTGTGATGTGTTTCAGGTACCAGTGAGGATCGCGGGAAGGCGCCGACATGATCTATACACACTGATGGGATTTATGTATTAGAGATCTTGGGATTTGTTTTATTATGATGACATGTGATACAATGGATTGTTATGATATCTTATGAATGAAATTATGTTTTAAAAATGAAAATTTTTTTATAAAAATTTACGTTGTTACAAGTTGGTATCAGAGCCTTGGTTTGAGGGATTCAGATGCACCTTCGGGCGTATCTGAACTCAAACTGAGGATTTGAGAAAAGTTCTTCATAAAAGAAACAGTTTTTCTAAAAAGTAAAAGAATTTGAGAAAAGCGGAAAGAAGCAGTGTGTATGATCAGTCAGCGCCCGAACGGTGATTTCCTAAAATACCCTTACATTATGTGTTATGAGATATGATATGATATGTTATGTATGCTAGAGTAGGCTAGGTATTCATATTAGGACTAGAGTGGCCTGATTTGTGATGCCTTAGCCTAGGAGATTACTGCTGCTATGAGATGCTTGAAAGTGAGTAGGTAGCAGTGAGGAGCTTAGGAGGGGCCTACCGAAGGGTAGCCTGTGCTTAGCGAGAAATAGAGTACTTGTGATCTGGGATCCTAGGAGGAGGACTTGGGGTGAATACTGATGCGGTGTGGACGGTAGTATAGGGCCCGTACTACTGAAAACATCGGATCAGTGCGCAGTCCCAGTAAGAATCCTTAGGGTACTAAGGAACAAGTAGGGATGGGTTATCGAGTGCATGCATACTCGAGCGAGTCCCTGATATTTTTATGTTGTATTTCAGAGACATCATGGTTGGGACACGCCACAGAGCAGAGACCAACGGCGTGAGTGACGAGGAGCTTCGTCAGATGATCCACAATGAGGTGGCTGCGGCTATCGGCGCAGAGATATCGGAGATGTTTGGGTCTATCAAGACCACTTCGATTGAGACGTTTGACGAGAGATACGCAGCGGTTACTGAGGCTGCGGCTGCTGCAGCTACTGCAGCTGTGGCTGCTGCTAGACCTCAGGGGGGTGACTTGATGCTGTTCCGGGAGTTCAGCAACACGAAGCCACCGGAATTTGATGCGACGCAGGATCCGATTGCTGCAATGAGATGGATTTCTGATATCGGGGGATGCTTCTACACCTGTTCGTGTCCGGAGCATCTGAGGGTTCGGTTCGCTTTGAACCAGCTCCGCTTGGGAGCGAAGGATTGGTGGAAGTTTGTGATGGCAAACTTCACTCTTGCAGAGATCTCAGAGGTGACCTGGGAGAGGTTCACCACCATGTTCAGAGACGAGTATGTTCCCCCGGTGGAGAGGGAACCATTGGTACAGGAGTTCTTGTCCCTCAAGCAGGGGACGGAGTCCGTGACTGTGATTACACGGATGTTCCACGAGAGGGCGTTGTTTTGCCCTGTGCACGTGTCGTCTGAGCACGCACACATGAGTCAGTATTTGAGCATTCTGAGGAGGGACATTCGGGAGTTCGTGGCGAACTTGACTTACCGGACATTTGCTGAGCTCCAGGAAAATGCCCAGAAGATGGAGATTGAGCTAGAGACTCAGGCCAGGGAGGAGGCCGAGTCTCAGAGGAGTGACAGGCGACCGGTACAGGTACAGCCGGCCGCCAAGCGGGCTAAGCCCGCCGATGCGAGATCAGGGCCACACTTGTGGGAAGTGCGGCAAGGGACATTGTAAGGGTAAATAGAGTTGTAATTAGTCGAAGGGTTTCATGTCTTCGAATGTACTGAGTCTTCGTATCTTATGTAATCTATTTTACTAGGGCATTGTATTCAAAGCTTAACGCATAGTCCTTAGTATATTTTTTGTACGCTTTCCTCTCCTATAAATAGGAGTGTTTACTAGAGTCATGGAGACGAGTCTTTACAGGATTGTCATTTGTACTCTGTAAAACTTGAGAGCGTAATAGAGCTGAAACAAGATCATATTTACATCTGTGTTCAAATCTCACAATCCTATTTTGATCATTAAACTCTGATTCATTTCATACTCGATTATTTGTTTCATCAATTGGCATCAGAGCAGGAATCATATCTCTGATCTGATTTTCATCTTTTCAAAAGTTTTTAAATCAACTTTTTGGTTTAAGAAATTCCGCGCTTTTTGAAAGTGAAAAATTCATTGGATCTAAGTCTGTGATTCGATTCTGCACTTGAATCATTGAATCGAGTGTTCTGCTAGTGATTCTGATTTGAATCATATAGTTTGTTGTCAAATTCTCAAAGTTTCTTAAAAAATTATCAAGGATTTATTCCGTACATCAATGGCGTCTTTCAATCTTAATTCCATGACTTCATTTTCTCATCTTCTAGGACCATCCACCAAAATTCCTATGCTAATCCCTGAGTATTACGATCAATGGGCTGATCGTATGCAGGATTATCTCAACGGATTGGATGAAGAACTGTGGAATTGCATTTCTGGCAATCTCAATCCACCAACGAATGTTCAACCAATTGGATCATCTTCTGGAAGTTCCGAAGTTGAGAATCAGTCTGATCGTCTGAAAAAGCTAGAGAAGAGATGCTTGAGAGAGCTAAGAGGTGCTTTGCCTCCAGTTGTTTACAACTATGTGAGGAGTTGTACAACTGCAAAGGAGATCTGGAACATTCTCAAGGAGAAATTTCAGGGGAGTGAGAAGACAAAAGTTAACTCTGTGAAGCAATGCTTAGTGGAACTGAAGGACTTCAGACAGAAAGATGGTGAAACGATTGAAGTTTACTATGATCGTCTTAATGAATTAATCTATCGATGCAATCGATATGGTATCACCAGATCAGCCATGGAGTTCAATTTAATTTTTGTTATGGGTCTTTGTAAGGAGTGGCGTAGTGTGAGCATGATGGTTAAGAATCAACAGAGTTTTGATACGTAAACTTTGAATGACTTGTACAATCAGCTGAAGTCTCATGAAAGCGAAGTGAACGAAATTGCTGAAGAATCGAAGGCAAGTTTGGGAGGTCCACTAGCTTTGGTTTCAAAGATTTCTGAAAGGGAAGCTGAGAAAGATGTTTCAGATGAAGACGAAGGGTTCATCATGAATTCAGATGATGAGGCGATTGCTTTCTATTCAAACAATCGTGTGAAAAAGTTCTTCAACAAGCCATTCAATCCGAAGGCAAAGTCATCTGAGACAAAAGGGAATTTTATGAGTAAAAGTGCTGGGGATGAGAAGAAGAAGGAAGAGAAGAAAGATACGAAGTTTGTTGAGGGAAAAACAGAGAAGAAGTTAAAGGGAGATGCTGGGATTGATTGTCATTATTTCAACGGGGCTAATCATTTAGCTAATGATTGCATGCTGAGGAAGAAAGATGAGAAAAAGAATAAGACGAAGCATGAAGCGTACTATGTGGAAAAGTTGGAGGAGGTGCGTGCGAAGGCAAAGAATCTTTCATTAGTTGCTCGTGGTGAACAAGAAGAAGATGAAACTTATCAAATTTGGTCATATGGATTAGATGATGAGGAGATGCGAAATCCAACCCACGGAGCAATGTATGCAAAGATGGAAGAAGAATCAGATGAGGAGGCATACGAAGTTCATGGGAGATGCTTCGTATCAAAAGCAGCTGACAAATCTCCGATGACCACGAAGGTACGTAATATTCTTGAATCTTTCAATATTCCAGTACATGCTTATAATTCTGAATTAGTATCTTTCGATGAAACTGTTACTTATTTTGATTCAATTGTGGTATTTGCTAGCAATGAGGCTAAGAAGCTGTCCATGCAATTGCTAGAGACACATAAGAAACTAGATTCGAAAATTACTAAGATAGATTGTTTAGAACTTCAAATAACTAATATCATGGTTGATAGGGATAACTTGTCTAGTGAATCTAAACTGTTGTTAGCTCAGAGGAACATTTACTGTAATTCGGCTAAAAGATTGTATGGGAAATTAACTGAACTACATCATTCGTGCGAAATCAGTAAAGAACAACATAGAAAATTGCTGCCATTTTTAGCTTATGAAAGAGCTATGGTAGATAACATTTCGTATGACTGTGAAAAAGAAATAGCTGATTTTAACAAAGTTCCGAATGATAAGTATAGATATGGAATAGTCAAAGTAGATGAATGTCTTGATTCAACTGAATTGGTTAAAATTGTAAATGACACTTTGACTAAGTCTGAACAAATTCACATCTTGAAAAAGACTGAGAATTCAACATCTGATTCTCAATCTAATTTTGCTGATATTGAGGATAATTCTGACAATATTAGTGAAATCAGTGATATTGAGGATGTTGATTGTTCTCAGTTGTCTATTATAAATGTTGCATCATCATTTAAAGGAAAAGAAAAAGGTAAGGATTTGTTGGTTGAGATTGACACTGATCAACCCTCAACTTCGAAAGTTTGTGATGTGGACTTTGTGGAAGTTAGAGACAGCCAAACAGATGATAGTGATGATGAGAAAGAAGAGAAACAAACGAAGAAAAAGGAAGTTACAAAGGAAAAAGAAATTCCTCGTATAGTTGTTGACCAAGTGTATGGAGATACACAAAAGTTCGAAAAAGTGCTGACTGAACAAGGTGCTCATTACCTAGAAGCGAATTCGGTGGTTTACCCAATTTTCAAGTGTACTGATGATGTTATTTTTCCAAACCAAGTCTTCGTAACTACTGGAAATGTTGAAAATATCAAACCCGAATTAAAGAAGTTAGTTGAGGAGGATAATTCAAAAACAACTGATGAAGGCTTTTTCGCAAATCAAAACACAGTTGAAAACAACTTAACAAAGAATTCGTATGTGTTTCAACGACAAAAACCACAAAGCCAATGGGTTGAAAAATCAAAAATTGAAAAAGAAAATACAAAACATGTTGAAAAGGAAAATGAAAAAGTTGTCAAACTAAACTCTAAGGAATTTAAAGATCAAATTGACAAATTTTTAAAGGAAAACAACATTTCAAAACGACAAGCAAGAAAGAAAATATTTTGGCAAAATGTTGAGTCTCAAAAGATGTCTGAATCACAATCAACCAAAAATGTTTTCAAAGCTAAAAATTCCTCTTTTTCAACAAAAACCCAATATTCATCTCAATCAACTCATACAAGGTCTGAAGTGAATAAGCAACCAAAGTTTTCGAAAGTTTCTGACACTAACAAATCAAGAGCATTTTCAAATAAATCTAATTCAAATCAACAAGTCTTTCAACATCAACATTTTAAATCAACTGTTGATACATCATATGCTCATTCTTCTCTAACAAATCCCAAAGTTAATTTTGTTCCTCAATAGCCAAATTTTCCTAATCATACGAAGAAACAAACACTAAAGGCTTCGCATGAAAAAGGCATAACTTCAAGGAAAAATATAGATCACTGGCTCGAAGGACGAGGAAAAGTTTATCAATCCAACAAATACTCAGAAAAACAAATCAACGAAGCTTATGAAAAGTATGTCAATACTTCTTCGAATGGAAGTTCATCCTCAAAAGATTCGAACATCTCCATCAAAGCTTGGAGACCAGTCACAAAAGCGAAGACAGTTTAGTCACAAACTCAAAATGCGAAGGGTAAAGTCAGTGTACATCCGAAACCAACAAAATGTTATGTTTCGGTTCCTACAAATGATGATGTGGACATTATTGATAGTCTCAAAACTAAAGTTTGTGACTGGGTCAAAAATTCTTCATTTAATTCCATGTTGAAATCTAATTTCCAAGGACCCAAAAAGTCTTGGGTACCTAAATTTTTCCACTGATTGTAGGTACAATGTGACGAGCAATATGATAACAAATGGTACATTGATAGTGGTTGCTCTCGTCACATGACTGGGAAGAAGGAAAATTTACGAGATTTTCGAAGTCTCAAAAATGCTGGAGTAGTGAAATTTGGGAACAATAAAAAATGTCAAGTTAAAGGATATGGGAAGATCACAAATGGACAATTCACAGTGAATCGTGTTGCATATGTTGAAGGTCTCTAACATAACTTGATAAGTGTTTCTCAACTTGTTGTGGGCACTGGCAATCAAGTTCTCTTTAACGAAGAAGGAAGTATTATTTTGAATGTCAACACAAATGAAGTGTTACTGAAATCCAAAAGGAAAGGTGACATGTTCACTCTGGATATCAATCCTATTGTAGGCAAACCTGCTGTATGGCTTCTTTCGAAAGCCACATCTGATCTAAGCTGGCTATGGCATCGAAGACTTTCACATCTCAACTTTCGAAACATCAATAAACTGGTGGTACAAGATCTGGTAAGAGGTTTACCTGTACTTAAATTTGATAATGATTCTTTATGTGCAGCTTGTGAAGTTGGCAAGCAACATAAACAAGGTCATCCAATTACGATAGATTCGAAAATTGTTGCACCTCTGGAGCTTTTACATATTGATTTGTGTGGTCCTTCGACTGTTTCAACTCTCAACAAGAAACGGTACATTTTAGTTATTGTTGATGATTTTTCCAGATTTACGTGGGTTTATTTTCCCAGGCTTAAATCCGAAGTTGCACAAATCATGATTGATTTTATCAAAAAGATGGAAACAACATTAAAGAAGATTGTTCGAAAAATCAAGAGTGATCATGGAACTGAATTTAAGAACAATGTTCTTGATTCATTTTTGGTGGACAAAGGGATTTCGCATAATTTTTCATCTCCATACACACCACAACAAAATGGTGTTGTAGAACGAAGGAATCGCTCACTGTGCGAAGCAGCAAGAACCATGTTGGCATATGTGAATTTACCTCAATATCTTTGGGCTGAAGCAATATCCACTGCATGTTTTACTCAGAACAGATCTTTCATACACAGGCGTTTTAGTATTACACCATACGAAATTCTGAATAATCGTAAACCTAATGTGAAATTATTTCATGTTTTCGGATGTAGGTGCTTTATTATGAATCTCAAGGATCATCTTTCGAAATTTCAAGCAAAAGCTGATGAAGGGATTTTTCTTGGATATTCGCACAATTTTGTCGCATATCGTGTGTTAAATAAGCGAACACGAAAAGTGGAAGAAACTTTCAATCTCACATTCGATGATTACTATGTTAAACAAAATGAGCATAAATTTGCAAATCATCCAATTTTACAAGACACACAAGTTGAAACTGAATCTTTACAAATGGATGATATTGATTATGATTTGATTTTTGGAATTTCAGATCATGCAGTCGATGCTGAAATTCATGCTCCTGTTAATCACATACCAGAATTTGCAAAGTTTACTGATGAATCAACATCAACTCCTCAAGAAATAAACGAAAGTATACAAAACAATCCAGTGGAGGGGGAGCACTTGGATTCGAATACATTAGATAATGGCGAGCATTCTTTCGAGGGGGAGAAAGAAACATTAAATGATGATGTTGAGGGGGAGCATAATGTTGAGGGGGAGCATATAGAAAATATTGAAAATAATAATGATTTTGATGATGTTTGTTCGATTGCAGGTTCTGAGAATGATGATATATACGAAGATGCACCTTTGGAATTTGATCCACCATATCCACCAATGGAAAAATGGACAAGAGATCATCTGAAGGATCAAGTAATTGGGAATCCACAAGAGGGAGTTTTAACAAGAGCTCAAATTCGTGCAAATAATGAGGTATTAAAAATACTCATCAAGAATTTTGCATGTTCAATGTTTTCATATCTAAAATTGAACCAAAAACAATTAAGGTTGCAATGGAACACTCAGATTGGGTTGTTGCAATGCAATCCGAATTGTCTGAATTCGAACGAAATAAGGTTTGGAGATTAATTTCTAAACCTGAAAATGTTTCGATTGTCGGGTTAAAATGGATTTTCAAAAATAAAACTGACAAAGATGGAAACATTGTTCGAAACAAAGCCACACTTGTTGTTAAAGGATATTCACAACAAGAAGGAATCGACTATGAAGAAACTTTTGCCCCTGTCGCAAGACTCGAGGCTGTTCGAATATTTCTGGCTTATGCAGCTCATAAAGATTTTGATGTTTATCAAATGGATGTGAAGTGTGCATTTTTAAATGGAGAGCTTGAAGAGACTGTTTATGTGGAACAACCCCCAGGTTTTATTAGCGAATAATATCCAAATCATGTTTATATTTTAGATAAGGCAGTTTATGGTTTAAAACAAGCACCAAGAGCATGGTATGCCACTCTTACTTCGTTTTTGAAACAATCTAAATTTAAACAAGGATCTGTTGACCCCACATTATTTCGAAAGAAAGTTGGGAATCATCTAATGCTTGTTCAAATTTATGTTAATGATATTATTTTTGGCTCAACTGACCCTGCTTTGTCTAAAGAATTCGAAGATTTGATGAAAAGTAAGTTTGAAATGAGCATGATGGGCAAAATCAATAATTTTCTTGGATTGAATATTCGTCAAAACAGAGAAGGGATCTTCATCAATCAAGAAAAATATACGAATAATCTGCTCGAAAAATTTGGATTGACGAATAGCACAAAGTTACGAGTTCCAATGGCAACGGGCATAAAGTTAACACCATCATTAGATAAACCTGCAGTTGACATAATTTATATAGGAGCATGATTGGTTCATTACTTTATCTTACAACAAGTAGACCTGACATCATGTTTTCTGTGTGTAATTGTGCTAGGTATCAGTCTAATCCACGAGAACCACATCTCACTGCTGTGAAGAATATCTTTCGTTATCTTAAAGGAAAATTTTCGTTAGGATTGTGGTATCCTTCGAAAACTGGGTTCTTTGTACAAGCATATTCGGATACAGACTTGGGTGGTTGTAATCTTGATCGAAAAAGCACAAGTGGTGGATGTCAATTTCTTGATGGCAAATTAGTGAGCTGGCAATCGAAAAAGCAAACATGTGTATCAATCTCAACAGCTGAAGCAGAATATGTGGCTGCTGCTGCTTGCACTTCACAAATAATATGGATTCAAAGTCAATTACGTGATTATGCAATTAATATGAAAAAGATTCCATTATATTGTGATTCTCAAAGTGCAATACGAATTTGTCATAATCCTATGCAACATTCGAAGACTAAACATATAGATCTTCGTTACCACTTCATCAAGGATCACGTGGAGGATGGAAATATTGAAGTACATTTCGTGAAAACAACTGATCAGTTAGCTGATATTTTCACGAAAGCGTTAGATGAAAAATCTCTTGTAAGAATTATAGAAGGACTTGGAATGATCGATGGAAATTCTGTTCCATGCGAAAAAGGAGAAGAGTGACTGATCGAGAATGGTTCAGAGGCTCTGAATTAGTGATCACGTGTCATCGTTCAGTGTTCAGAGGTTACTGTTCATAGTCAACTCTTCGAACGCTTCGAATTCGTATGATTGTCACTTTTCAGTGAATTGGTAAAATGTAGTATGTTTGCAACAAGTACTTTTGTTTATTTGAGTAATTTCGTTTTCGAAAAATCAAAAACATCAAAAATATTTTCATTTTCTTTTGTTCTTCGTTTTCGAAAAATCAAAAACATCAAAAAGATTTTCACTTTATTTTGTTCTTTATTTTTGAAAATTCAAAACAACAAAAAGATTTTATATTTTTTTTCCTTTAAGAACTTTATTGCAGATCTTTCTGAACATACGAAGAGGCACATGCTTGCAGATCTAAGGTCAGGTAAATGAATCTTACAACTCTTTACATTTTACTTATTTTGAACTAGTTAAGATGTCCCTAGAAGCATGTTGCTGCATGTTGTCCAAAAGCCTCCAATGACTCAATGTGTGTGTACAAAAGCCTTAATGAACTTTTCATACGAAGATTTCTTCCCAATCAGGCTTATATTCACATTAGTCTCCCGAGCTACCTGACTCTTCTCATATGAGTAAAGAGTTTACTGTTTTGTCCAAATATAACAGAGGTACACTTCGTGTCTTCACCAATCTTTTTCATCTAAAATTTCTTACACAATCACACACAAAGACATATGTCCGAGAGGTCTCTGATCAAACCAATCGAGACTTAGACATATCAACAATCTATGTTAATGATCTTACATCATGAGACCGTGATGAAAGTGAAACCCAAATTTCTTGCAAATTAAGGAATTGACGGGGAACTATGTTCCAGATTTTACGAAACATTTGTTTCAGTACCTATTTTCAAAACTCCAAATCATATTCATTTCATATGAGTGATCTTGATCAAACATTCGAAACCCACGATGTTTATTACCCAACAAGATCCAGCACAAATTTTTTTCACATTTTTCAAAACACACTTGTAACTGACTACACTGGTCAAACAAGTAATTTCTGTTACAATAACTCACCTTATGTTAAGGCTGATATGTAACGAAATTTATTAAGCCACCTATGTAGCCTTACAAAAGATGCCCTTTGAAACTTCTCTACATGTTTTCGATTGTAATTCACGGGAACATACATAAGCTGTTGATCATCTCTCTTGATGATTAACGAAGCAACCTTTGCCCGGGGTTTAACTGCATTCGTGTCAAATTAAATTTTTGACATCACAAAATCCCAAATTTTTTATTTCATTGTTTCTTGTCTAACTTTCTTTGGAACACTGCACTCACGAAATCCTTGAGGTTCTGAGTAACACTAACTCAGGCTGATGATTTCAAACATCTGGCATATGACTTCGCTTTTCATCCCAAAAGTGAAAGAGCCTAACTTCCATCCGAAGGGGTCCGACGATTACAATTCTCTTGGGGCAAACAAAACAGACTGTATTTCAATGACGTATGATATCGTGTCCGGGTTTTACGGCGATGGGACAGTTACTTTTTGACGCATGGCTATTTCTACGAAGTAGTGGTCCGGTTTTCAAGGTGCCACGTTGGCAGTCATTAAATGCACCTCCCGCTTTTAATTCAAACAGGAGGGCTACATATAAAAGGGGATTCAAGGGTCTTTTGTCACTTTACGCATTCAAAGATAATTCCCAATTCTCTCTGAATTTTCAAGCTTTCAAAACCCTAACAATGGTGAATACTGCTAATGTCAATGCTGAACCTTCTCAAACTCCAAAAGATATTACTTCCATGCCTATTATGAAGATCCATGGTACCAACTATCAAGTTGAAGCTGATGTATCTATGTACCCTGAAGAATTGAAGATGCTCGTGATTGCCTTGAAGAATTCTGTTTTATCCAAGGCAATGTTCAATTCTTTCTTTGTACCGATTTCGTGGTTATCTCAGGCGAGATCAACAGCTTCAATCGCTAAAGCCTTTGATGCAGTCATGTTTAACCTAATCAATGACAAGAAGGTTAGACTTACAAAGAAACTCTTCTGTCAGATTCTTGATATTCCAAATTCTCCACCGTATGAGGATTTTACTTATCCTCAAATTGTCCACATGTTCAACGAGATGGGACATCAACCACCACTATCCAAAATCAGTGATTTCAAGAAGTCAGGTCTTCCTAAGATTTGGAATTTTCTTTTTGGAATCTTTTTACGTTGCTTAACTGGTAGAACAGTGGGGATAGACAAAGGAAGAATGGAGGTATACGCCATGGTTGCAGGGCTATACTATGATTTACCGGTGGATTATGCTTCGCAGTTATGGAAGGAGTTCAAGAAAAGTGTTGACAACACGGACGATGTACATGGTATTTCGTGTGCAAGATACTGGAGTTTGATCTTGCAGTACTTCTACAACAAAGAGGGTATTTTAGTAGCCAATGAGGAAGAAAAAGTCATTTTTCATGTATATAGCAGTCCAAAGGAGGTGATTGATGATGCTGATGAGTTCCCAAGTGTTGCTCGTATTCCTGATGCAATGCTAAAAAGAGTTGATCCTATGAACTCAGTTTTGTTGGCTTATCTGCAAACAATAGATACCACGGTGACAACTTGTGTTCTATTGGAAAAAGAGAAGAAGAAATCGAAAAGGGGGAAGAAGAATGAAGCTGGTTCTTCTGCAAAACCGGTGAAGGAAATGAAGCCGAAGAAGTCATCTAAGAAGAAACCCGTAATAGTCGAAGAAATTGTTCAAACAGATGTGTCTATGGCTGTTAAAGAATCAGTTACTTCACCTACTGTTGAAGAAACCCAAGAAAAAGAAATAATCCCTTCGAAGACTGGGGTTTTTCGTAGATTTAAGATGAGGTCTCGAAAATCTTCACCCCACGTTGTTCGTAAACCACAACATACACATCAAGGTGTATTATTCAGGGAAGTTCCAGCGCCTGTTTCTCCATCATCAAAGAAACGAAGGGCTGAAGATGTGGCAAAACAGTTGACACAAACGAAAACGAAGAAGTCCAGAAAACTTATCATTGCCACTACTTCAACAGAAGACGAAGAAAGAATTCCTGAAACTCCGGAAGCTGATCTTGTCAAAGAAAGTTCGATTCCTGAAGACATAAGTCTTATTCCACCCGATGTTTCGTATGTCAAGTCATCTAATGAGGAGACACGAACTTCTGACATCACTGTAGACGTATCTAATACGGATACACATGTTAACATGGGTGAAGAAGGTGCGAAGACTGATGCTCAAGGTAATCTTAATGTCACTTATGATATTATCGTATCTTTACCTCCAGTAACTTCTACAACTGATTCACCCACATTCAACAACATAATCAATACCCCTTTCACTTCCATCTTTTCTTCACAATCTACTAATCCACCCAAACCTACTTCACCTGTCGATGATACAATGATGCTGGAGAATGAAACTGATAACAAAGGTTTTGGAGGAACTTTTGAAGATCTAAAGTTTGATGAAGAAGAAGAAAATTTTCCAGATCATATGTTGATGACCATGAAGCAGTACAAAATTTTGAATACGAAGTTGAATGCTATCATTCAATCTCAAGCTGATTTTGGGCGAGGTTCATCAGTATCAAGTCTGGAAGTTGATACTATGTTAAAGATGATGGAATCACGGATAATCAGCAAAGTCTCCGGAATGGTGAAAGATTCCGAGTCCATTATTTTGGAGAAGGTTGACTACACTGATCAGAATAACGAACTTCGTGTTAAATCTCAACGATCTGATTTTATGGGTGAGGTCAAGGATCTGAAAAGCACAACAAAAGAACGGCATGTTCTTTTTGTTCAAGAAGTTAAGAAGGTACGTGAAGATGTCAACATGCAAATTCGTGAACTTCGTGAAGACATGCAAAGAGAAGTTCAACGTGTTCAACAAGATTATACTTCAATCCATCAGAAGGTTGACATTATTTGTGACGCTGTCACCAAATTTGTCAAATTGTACGAAAGCATGAGTCCTCAACTTACTCATCTTTCTGAATTGGAGAACAAGAATTTTGGCGAGTTGCTTGTTTTGTTAAAAGAGTTGAAGGAGTTGTTTGTGAAACCAGTGTTCACTTCGTTTATCACTCCAGAATTTTTATCTCAAAAATTCATCCAATTCGAAGCTATTCTTCACAAACAATTATCTCCTCTTACTCGCATTTCAAGTCTTCTTCCAACAGTATCAGATACCCCACCTGCTTTCACAGGGGTGCAAGGGGGAGAAAAGATAGATGAATCTAAGAAGACTGGTGAAGAAGTAAAGGCGAGTAAAGAAGATTCGAAGGTGGTGGGAAAAGTATTTCCTTCGAAGATTCCAACTACAAAGCCTGTTATTGTATCTGCTGGTTCAGTTACTTCAAGTGTGGTCACAACGGTTCCGATGACCAGATCAGTTATTAAAGGTGTTGTGATTGGAGAAGCTGCTGGAAGTGCTTCGAAACCAAAGATTGTGGTGGGAGAGTCTGAGTCTAAAGATAAAGGTAAAGCCAAGATCATAGAAAAGACTAAGGAAGAAAAGAAGGCTGAAGTGGATGCGGAGTTGGAAAGGATGAGGCGCATTCAAAGTGTTATGGCTCTTCGTGCACAAGACCCTGTGGGTTTGGAAAAGGAGATCCTTCGAAGCAATACAACTATGAAACAATTGAGGCAAAAGTCATGTTTGATCATATGTATTCATTCGAAAAGGTGCCAAAACAGAGTTATGTGGTTTCAAACACTGATGCAAGTCAGCTTGACTTTCCTATAAATGAAATGATGTTCATCATGCCTCAGTTTAAAGCAGAAATTATGTGTAAAGACAAAGAAGAAGGGAAGAAGATAAAAATTCGTTTTCATTCAGTGTTGGCGAAAGCACCTGAAGAAGTCTGGTCACTGTTAAAAATCAAGAAAGTTATAAGCATCAAAAGAGAGATGGTTTTCGAAAATGTTATTCAGAATCTCAAATACACAGTGATTAGATCAAATGGAAAAGTTTATGAGTTTACCATTGCTGATTTTCCGATAATGAACTTGTATGATCTTATACAAGTTGCATTTAATCCTGAAAGATAAGTCATTCTCTTTTCTACAAGAAACAGAGCCAGATGTTTTCCAACTTGGAGTCAAACACATCAAGATATTTATTGAAAATTATTTTGAGTGTCTTGCTCAAACTGATGTGGAATTGGCTACTGCGAAAGGTATTCAAATTACTGCGCCAATGGCTCCTACGAAGAAACAAGTAGATCTGAAGAAATATGAAGATGGTGAAATCTGCTTAAAACCATTGGGGATTGTCTTCGCAGGAAAAGACAAAGCTGGTAGAGCAAAGCGGTTCTTGTTCCAAACGTGCGAAGTGGAGAGATATGCAACTTCTCAGTATACGAACTTAATTGTTCGTATGAACCAATGCAGGAAGAATAATGAAGGAGACAAGAAGGAGATTAAGAAGGTCATTGCATGGTACACAGAGATACGAAGAGTGATGATGTATTCAATTCAACTGCTTACAAGTTAAAGACTTCGACTTTGATTACAAAGGGGGAGATTATAAGGGTAAATAGAGTTGTAATTAGTCGAAGGGTTTCATGTCTTCGAATGTACTGAGTCTTCGTATCTTATGTAATCTATTTTACTAGGGCATTGTATTCAAAGCTTAACGCATAGTCCTTAGTATATTTTTTGTACGCTTTCCTCTCCTATAAATAGGAGTGTTTACTAGAGTCATGGAGACGAGTCTTTACAGGATTGTCATTTGTACTCTGTAAAACTTGAGAGCGTAATAGAGCTGAAACAAGATCATATTTACATCTGTGTTCAAATCTCACAATCCTATTTTGATCATTAAACTCTGATTCATTTCATACTCAATTCTTTGTTTCATCAGACATGATGGAGTCTGTCGGTCGGGTGCTTGCTACAAATGTGGCAAGGAGGGGCATATAGCTAAGGACTGCCCCAAGGGATTTATGGTTTGCTTTCATTGCAACCAGACGGGCCATCGGAAGGCCGAGTGCCCGCAAGCTGTCACAGGGATCAGCGCAGTGATCTGCCCCTGCTACTGCACGAGCTACTGAGGGACGACCTGTGAAGGCCGAGGCACTGAAGGCTCGCGGGAGAGCCTTTTAGTTGACAGCGGAGGAGGTCCGCGCAGCGCCCGATGCCGTGGCTGGTATGTATTCATTCATTTATTTATGCTGAGTTGAGATATTATGCTCATTTTATGATATGCGTAGGTACTTTTCTTGTGAGTTCTGTACCTGCTTTGGTGTTATTTGACTCGGGTGCGAGTCGATCATTTGTGTCGTTAGCATTTAGTCAGCACATCAGTATTCGATGAGAGGCGTTGAGTCGAAGTCTACGAGTTTCCATAGCTGACGAGCGAGCGGTGTATGCTACTGACGTGATTCGAGGATGTGTACTCGAGATCTTCGGTGTTGAGTTCCCGATAGATCTGGTCCCGATTGCGATGGGGGACATTTGCGTTATAGTGGGTATGGATTGGTTGAGTCGATTTGGGGCGGTTATAGACTGCGGGCGACAGACGGTGACGATACGATACCCTAGTGGGGGAGTGCTGACTGTATATGGTGAGGGTACCCGATGTGGGTCAGCATTTTGTTCGGGTGCCAGAGCGAGACAGAGTTTACAGCAGGGCTGCAGCGGGTTTGTAGCTTATGTGATGGATACACGAGTGGCCGTGGAGAGATCGAGTTCGATTGATGATGTTCCGATAGTGCGTGAGTTCCCAGATGTTTTTCCCGAGGAGTTGCCGGGTGTGCCTCCCGAGAGGCAGGTGGAGTTCCGCATCGATTTGGTTCCGGGGGCAGTGCCTATCGCCAAGGCGCCTTATCGCCTTGCGCCTCCAGAGATGCAGGAGTTATCCTCGCAGCTCCAGGAGCTGCTGGGAAAGGGGTTTATTAGACCGTGTAGCTCGCCATGGGGAGCGCCGATCCTTTTTGTCAAGAAAAAGGATGGTTCACACCGGATGTGCATTGATTACCGGGAGTTGAACAAGTTGACGGTCAAGAACCGTTATCCATTACCATGGATCGATGATCTGTTCGATCAGTTGCACGGAGCGTCTTGGTTCTCCAAGATAGATTTGAGGTCTGGATATCATCAGATGAGAGTGCAGGATGAAGATATCCAGAAGACGACATTCAGGACTCGTTATGGGCATTACGAGTTCGTGGTGATGCCTTTTGGGCTCACCAATGCACCGACATCATTCATGGATCTCATGAACAGGGTGTGCAGGCCGATGTTGGATCGGTCGGTGATCGTGTTCATCGACGATATTCTGGTGTATTTGAGATCTAGAGAGCAGGATGAGGAGCATCTGAGAGAGATTCTCGGTGTATTGAGGACGGAGAGGCTTTTCGCCAAATTCTCCAAGTGTGATTTTTAGTTACGAGAGGTCCAGTTCTTGGGACACCTCATTAACCAGAATGGGATATTGGTCGATCCGACAAGATTGAGGTGGTTATGAGATGGGAGGTGCCGAAATCCCCCACCGAGATCAGGAGTTTTCTGGGATTGGCCGGCTACTATCGGAGATTTATCAAGGATTTCTCCAAGATTGCCATGCCACTCACCAGGTTGAACCGGAAGGGCGTTGCTTTTACGTGGGGTCCAGAGCAGCAGACCTCGTTTGAGACTCTTCGCCAGAAGCTGTGCGAAGCCCCGATGTTAGTCCTTCCATAGGGAATGGAGGATTTCGTGGTGTATTGTGACGCATCGATATCGGGGTTGGGTGCGGTGCTTATGCAGAGAGGGCACGTGATAGCGTACGCATCGAGGAAGCTGAAGCCTCATGAGGTGAGGTATCCCACCCACGATTTGGAGTTGGGGGCCGTGGTGTTCGCCCTCAAGATATGGCGTCATTATTTGTATGGGGTTCGTTGTATCATATACACGGACCACAAGAGTTTGAAGTACTTGATGGATCAGCCCAACCTGAACATGCGCCAGAGGAGATGATTGGATGTGGTAAAGGATTATCACTGCGAGATCCTGTACCACCCAGGCAAGGCTAACGTTGTAGCCGATGCCCTGAGCCGTAGGGCGGAGAGTGATCTGATACGAGATATTTGTATGAGGATGACGGTGATGACTCCGGTGTTGGATACCATCCGAGAGGCCCAGGCAGAGGCTGTGAGACCAGAGAACCGCAAGAGAGAGCGGGTGATTGGGCAGGTATCTGAGTTTATTACCGATAGCCGAGGGCTTATGACCTTTCAGGGTCGGATTTGGGTTCCGTTTACGGGCGGGGCACGTACCATCCTGATGGAGGAGGCGCACAGATCGAGGTTCTCGATCCATCCTGGGGCCACTAAGATGTATTTGGACCTGAAGAGAGAGTATTCGTGGCCCTGTATGAAGAGGGATGTGGCGTGGTTTGTTGAGAGGTGCTGGACCTGTCGCATGGTTAAGGCCGAGCACCAACGCCCGCATGGCAAGTTGCAGCCACTCGAGGTTCCCTAGTAGAAGTGGGAACAGATTTCCATGGATTTTATCACCAAATTGCCAAGGATCGCGAGGGGTGTCGATGCAATTTGGGCGATCGTTGACCGGCTGACGAAGAGCGCTCACTTCCTTGCTATTAGCGAGAGCTCTTCCGTAGAGAGACTGGCCGAGATGTATGTGAGAGAGGTGGTATCGCAGCATGGAGTACCGATCTCGATTGTGTCAGATCGAGATGTACGTTTCACTTCCAGATTCTGGAAGAAATTCCATGAGGAGTTGGGTACAAGGTTGCATTTCAGCACCGCTTACCACCCACAGACGGACGGACAGAGTGAGTGGACGATTCAGACGCTCAAGGACATGCTCCGAGCAAGTGTGTTGGACTTCGGAGGAAGTTGGGACACGTACTTACCATTGGCTGAGTTTTCCTATAACAACAACCACCATTCGAGTATTGGTATGCCTCCCTTCGAGTTGTTGTATGGGAGGAGGTGTCAGACTCCCATCTGCTGGGGAGAGGTAGGGCAGCGAGTGATGGGTAGCACTGAGATAGTGCTTCAGACGACTGAGCAGATACAGCAGGTCAGACAGAGATTGCTGACAGCCCAGAGTCGCCAGAAGAGTTATGCGGATAGGTGACGATCCGGGCTTGAGTTCCAGGTTGGAGACTTCGTACTCCTGAAGGTATCTCCTTGGAAATGAGTGATCCGATTCAGGAAGAGGGGCAAGCTGGGGCCCCGGTACATTGGTCCTTTCAGAGTGACCGCGAGGGTAGGCAGGGTAGCGTATCATTTAGAGCTACCTGCGGAGTTGAGCCAGATACATGATACCTTCCACGTGTCTCAGTTGAGGAAGTGTATAGCCGACGAGTCGGCAGTAGTGCCACTAGAGGATATTCAGGTGGATGCGAGCCTGAATTATGTTGAGAAGCCGATCGCGATCTTGGATCGGAAGACCAAGGTTCTGAGGAACAAGGAGGTGCCCCTGGTTCAGGTCCAGTGGCAACATCGGAGAGGGTCCGAGCTGACTTGGGAACCGGAGTCAGAGATGCGGGAGCAGCATCCAGAGTTGTTTGCAGAGTAAGACTTCGAGGGCGAAGTCTGATTCTAGTGGGGGAGAATTGTAACATCCGAATTTTCAGGTATGTTATTTTTAATTATTTATTTTTGAGGATCATTGATCTACTCGACGAGTTGGTGCTATAACTCGTCGAGTAGAAGCGGGGTGGCCACGCGAGTTTAATGAACTACTCGACGAGTCCAAGAGTAGACTTGCCGAGTAGGCGCTATAAGTGGAAACCCTAGATCCTCGGGTTTGGGACCTATTTAAAGGCACTTATAGCCTCCTTTGCGGCCACACCTCTCTGAGAAGAAACCCTAATCGCCCCTTGAGCTTGTGAGAGAGTCTTGAGCCTTACTTGAGATTGTGAGTGCATTTTGGTGGGATTTTGCAAAGGAAAAGAAGGGTTCCAGCAAGAAGGACCAAATGAGGTTGTCATTCTGAGGTCTTGGAGCAAGGAGCTTCACCTTGAGGTAACAAATCGGCCCTCTCTTTCTGTATGGTGTAGATTGCATGAATCTAGGGTTTCTTGACCCTTGTCTTCAAAGGATTTTGGAGTATATGAAGTCCCATTGTGGAATAAGCATTAGATCTGGACCTTAAGAGGTCCAGAGAGTCCCAACCTTCCAGCTTTATGCAGTCCCTTTGGAGTTGTGGACCTTGGTTGCCATTTTAGGAGCTATTTCACCAAAGGAAGCCCTAGGAGTGTTGCATGAGCGTAAAGGTTGGACATTTACGTAATTATTGTGTACTGGAAGGTCAAATCTATAGGTTAGAGAAGCAGATCTGACCTCAGAAGGTCATTTGAATAATCTCATGGACGAAACTCGCCGAGTCCATGAGCGGACTCGACGAGTCGGATCGTGTTGTACCACGATTCGTGATCAGTGGTAACCGTTGAGAAAAAGGTTAACTCGACGAGTCGAGTAAGGCCTTAGGAGGATTCAGAGGACACGTATGGACTCGCCGAGTCACCCGAGTGCACTCGACGAGTCTGGTCAAAGTTGGACCGTTGACTGGGGTTGACTTTTAGGGTTTGGTCAACATTTGGACATTGGACCATTGGAGGGGTAAAATGGTCTTTTCCCCTTCTGAGAGAATATAGGGAGGGATTAGTTTAGCCTTTGAGAGCCGTATTAATTAGAGATAATTACTTTATGTGATTAGGCGGAGGCTAGATCAGATATTCGAGTTCGAGACTTTCCGAGATTACCCGTGGTGAGTCTTCTCACTATACTTTACCTAGAGTGGTAATATGTGTGACCGGAAGGTCTTATGTGCTATGAGGAGTATGTGATGTATGCTGTTATTTAATATGTATGTGATATGTTATGTTATGAGTAGTATGTTATGGACCGGAAGGTCATTATGTTATGGACCGGAAGGTCATTATGATATGGATCGGAAGGTCATTATGGGTAGGACCGGAAGGTCTACCAGGATTGTGGGACGGAAGTCCCCTGAGACACATTGACCGGAAGGTCTTGTAGAGCTATAGCCTTGAGTGGCGTATGTGCGTATGTGGTATTTCGGGGAACTCACTAAGCATTTATGCTTACAGTGTTTGTGTGATGTGTTTCAGGTACCAGTGAGGATCGCGGGAAGGCGCCGACATGATCTGTACACACTGATGGGATTTATGTATTAGAGATCTTGGGATTTGTTTTATTATAATGGCATGTGATAGAATGGATTCTTATGATATCTTATGAATGAAATTCTGTTTTAAAAATGAAAAATTGTTTTGAAAATTTACGTTGTTACATAGAGGCTTGTATTGTGTGGGAACATGAAGGGTAATAGGATGTAAAGACATTAGGTGTCAACATTAATCCTTATCTTTAAGTGTGTAGAGGGGTTTTCGGTTTTTGGGTGGCCGAGCACCCTACACACCTTCAAGGTTGTTGGTACTAATATGGGTATGGGCTTTCTGGTTTAATTTGGCCCAATAGAGGAGTTTTCGGCCAAAGGAAGGCCCAAAAGAGGGGTTTTCGACCCAATAAGGCGTGTATGGTTTTTGGGCTTAACTTGGCCCAATAGAAGGGTTTTCGGCCCACAAGGCCCAAAGAAAAGGGTTTTCGGTCCAATAAGGTGTGTATGGTTTTTGGGCTTAACTTGGCCCAATAGAAGGGTTTTTGGCCCACAAGGCCCAAAGAAAAGGGTTTTCGGTCCAATAAGGTATTTGGGCCGAGAACTCTAAGCAAAGCCCAAAAGTTAATTTTGTCTAACTATTGGATCAAACTTGGGATTTCATGAGGTTATGACAACTTGATTCTAAGTGTGTGCACATATGTATTCAAATAACATTGTAGTTTGAATTTCACTATTTTGATGCAACAAGGTTACATAGAGGAGTTGTTTTGTACAAGCTTTACAATCTCAACCCTAAATTTGCTAGTTGTGACATCATCCCCCCGTTAGAGGGAATTTCGTCCCGAAATTCGTTCTAAAGCAGCTTTCAAGAAGTAGTGAAAAGTTGTGGGTACTTTTGCATCATCTGGTCTTCGCGTTCCCAGGTGAACTCTGGTCCTATTTTGGCACTCCATCGAACCTTCACAATGGGAATGTGACTTTGTTTTGTTCGTTTCACCTCCCTGTCCATTATTTCAACTGGTTCCTCAACGAAATGGAGGTTCTCTTTCACCTCAATCTCATCAAGCGAGATAATGAGAGTTTCGTCAGATAGGCATTTCTTCAAGTTTGATACATGAAAAAAAGGGTGTACATTGCTGAGCTCTGGTGGTAACTGTAGCTTGTAAGCCACCGCACCGATCCTGGAAAGGATCTCGAATGGTACGATGTATCTTGGATTCAATTTTCCCCGCTTTCCAAAACGTATCATCCCTTTTCAGGGAGAGACCTTTAGCAATACACGATCGCCGAATTAAAATTCCAGAGGCTTCCGTCGTATGTCAGCGTAGCTCTTCTGTCGGTCTCTGGACGCCTTGAGTCGTTCCCTAATCTGAACAATCTTCTCAGTTGTTTCCCTGATAATCTCGGGCCCAGTAAGAGTGTCGTTTGGTATTTGCCCCTTTGCCAATTGTGTATCCCCAACCTCAGCCCAACAGAGGGGTGATTTTCATTTACGTCCATAAAGGGCCTCAAATGGACCGACCTTGATACTTGTGTGATAGCTATTATTGTATGAGAATTCCACCAGCGGCAAGTGGGCATCCCATGCTTTGCCAAAATCTATCACACAAGCCCTTAGCATATCCTCCAATGTTTGGATGGTCCTCTCAATTTGCCCATCGGTCTGGGGATGGTAGGCGGTGCTCATGTCGAGCTGAATTCCCAACGATCTCTGGAGTGACTGCCAAAATTGTGATGTAAATCTACTATCTCTGTCATAGATAATAGATATCGGTACGCCATGTAATCTCACAACCTCCTTTATGTAGATCCGGGCCAACTTTTCCATTTTAAATGTTTCCTTTATTGGCCGGAAATGGGCAGATTTGGTCAACCGATCGACAATCACCCAGATAGCATCCAATATGTCTGTCGTCTTAGGAAAATTCGTTATGAAATCCATTGTTATTCGCTCCCATTTCCACTCGGGTATCTCTGGTTGCTGTAGGAGACCCGAGGGCTTCTGATACTCTACCTTAACCTTAGCGCAATTCAGGCACTTGCTTACGTAGGTGGCAATTTCAGCTTTCATATTTGGCCACCAATAGTGTTGTTTGAGATCCAAGTACATTTTGTCGGAACCCGGATGGACGGAGTAATTTTTTTGTGTGCATCATTAATAACCACTTCTCTGAACCCACTGAACTTCGGTGTCCAGATCCGGTCCATGAGGTAGTGGGCTCCGTCATCCTTGGTTGTAAGGTTCTTGTCCATCCCACGCAAGGCTTCGTGTGCAATGTTTTATGGTTTCAAGGCTTCCATTTGAGCCTCTTTGATTTGCGAGACAAGTAAGAATGGATGGTTATTGTTAGTCTTCTTACTCGGCGACCCGAGTATTCCTTTCTGCTTAGGGCATCGGCCACCACATTGGCCTTGCCCGGATGGTACCGGATCTCACATTCATAATCGTTCAGCAACTCAACCCATCGTCGTTGTCTCATGTTTAGTTCTTTCTGGTTCAGGATATGTTGGAGGCTTTTGTGGTCTGTGAAAATAGTGCATTTTGTGTCGTAGAGATAGTGCCTCCAAATCTTTAGCGCAAACACGACTGCTCCCAACTCCAAGTCATGTGTGGTATAGTTCAATTCATGGGTCTTTAGTTGCCTTGACGCATAGGCTATAACTTTTCCACGCTGCATAAGTACACAGCCTAACCCCTGATTGGAAGCGTCACAATACACCACAAAATATTCTGTCCCTTCTTGGAGAGTCAAGACAGGAGCGCTGCATAGAGCTTGCTTCAAGGTTTGGAAAGCGGCTTCTTGTTTCCTCTCCCAGATAAAGGGTACACCCTTTTGAGTTAAAGCGGTGAGTGACTTGGCGATTTTAGAGAAATTTTGTATGAACCTCCTGTAGTAACCAGCGAGGCCTAAGAATTGTTTGATCTCCGTTGGGGTTCTTGGGGTTGCCCAACCTTCAATTGCTTTGCTCTTGGAAGGGTCCACATGTATTCCCTCCTCACTGACCACATGGCCCAGAAAATCCACTCTGCGGATCCAGAACTCGCATTTGGAGAATTTTACGTATAGCTTCTCCGACCTTAGCGTTTCCAAAACCTGCCGCAGATGTTGGATGTGTTCTTCTTTACTTCGTGAATAGATGAGTATATCATCGATAAAGACGATCATGAAGTTGTCGAGGTAGGGTCGGCAGACTCGATTCATCAGGTCCATAAATGCTGCAGGCGCATTTGTCAGACCGAAGGGTTTTGGGGATGTCTTCTTCTCGGACTCGTAGCTGGTGGTATCCGGAACTTAAATCTATCTTTGAAAAGTAGCTTGCTCCTTGAAGCTGGTCAAATAGTTCATCGATCTGGGGAAAAAGGTATCGATTCTTGACGGTGAGCTTGTTGAGTTCACGGTAATCGATGCACATACGAAACGAACCATCCTTCTTCTTCACGAATAAGACCGGAGCTCCCTAGGGTGAGAAGCTTGTCCTTATAAACCCTTTGTCCAGTAGGTCACTCAATTGACTGGAAAGCTCTTGCATCTCTGCAGGAGCTAATCTATATGGCGACTTGGCGATTGGTGTGGCTCCGGGAATCAAGTCGATCCGAAATTCAACTTGTCATTCGGGAGGTATTCCCGGAAGGTCTTCGGGAAACACATCGGGAAAATCGCACACCTCCGGGATGTCTTTGATGCTCTTTTCTTCCTTCTTTTTATCGACCACCTGAGCCAAGAAGGCATGGTTCTTTTTATGTAAACACTTTTGGGCTTTAATGCACGAGATGATACGAAGGTTCGTATCGGGTTTGTCGCCATATATAACTAGGGTTTCGTTGTTGGGCAAGTGAAGGCGAACGACCTTCTCATAGCACATAATATCAGCACGGTGGGGGCATAACCAATCCATGCCGATGATCACATCAAAACTCCTTATAGTAACCGGCATTAAGTCAATTGGAAATGAGTGGTTATTTAAAGTTAGTGTGCACCCTATGAATACATCGTTGGTTGTTTCTGTTTTTCCGTTATCCATTTCAACAGTAAATGTTTCGTTTAACGATTGAGGATTTTGGTTGAGTAGGTGCTTAAACATATGACTCACAAAGCTTCTTTCTGTCCCATTATCAAATAAAATGCATGCATAGATGTTATTGAGGAGGAACGTACCAGTGACTACTGTCGGATCCTTTACAACCTCCTCATGTCCTATCGCTAGGACTCTGCCTGTTCCCCCTGCATTCTGATTGTTGGCCTTGGGACAGTTTCTTTTGAAGTGGCCAGTCTCTCTGCACCCATAACACGCTTGACTTGCCCCAACGTTGTTAGGTTGGTTGTTTACTTGTGCCGGTGACTTGTAGTATCGGGCAGTGTGCCCTTTCTTGTTGCAGGTTGTGCATTGCATCTCCCTGCAGGCTCCGTGGTGGTGGAAGGGGCATTTGTTGCACTTTGGCAGATTACCGGCATATTGCTTTGTGGGAGCTGATGTGGCAGGAGCAGTAGCGACATGAACCGCCACTATTTGTTGCTTTTTAGAGGATTCCTGAGTTTGTTGCCCTTTTCTCTTGTTTCCCGTATTTTTCTTGTTGTCATTCTCTTTCTTCGGTTTAGTGACGGAAGTCTTCGTGCCCTTTTGTACCCTATGCTCATATAGCTTTTGCGCGAGGCATTTGGCGTTGTCGAACGTTGTTGGGTTTGCAGCGATCACATTCCCTTGAATCGGGGGAGTTAGCCCCCAAATTAAACGTTCGACCTTCTTACTTTCATAGATGATCATTCCCGGACACAAGATCGTCAGATCGCTGAACTCGACAATGTAAGCTTCAATGTTGGAGTCCTTTACAGTGAGATTCCACAATTCTTGCTCAAGTTTCTGTACCTCCCCTCTAGGACAGTACTCTTCAAGCATCATGGTCTTGAGGTCCTCCCAAGCCATCGAGTTCGCCACTGGGAGTGTGAGAGCCTTGATGTGGCCATTCCACCATGAAAGGGCTCTATCAGCAAAAGTACAGGTTGCGAATTTCACCTTGCTTTCTTCCGAACATCCGCAAATCTCAAAGACTGATTCCGTTTTCTCAAACCATAGAGTTAGGGCATTGACACCCCCGCTTCCGTTGAATGGCCTTGGCTTTCCGTTTGTGAAGTCTTTATATGAGCATACTCGTTGAATCCCTTGGTTAACCCCGTGGTTGGAACTGGCCGTTCCATTCCCACTTTCGCCTCCATTGGTACCATTGTTGTTGATATGTGCCAGAGCCGCAGTGACTGCAGCTGAAACTGCCGCCTGGAATACGGCCGAATCAATTTGTGGTGGAGGCGGCGGTGGTGGTGGTGCTGCCTTGTTGTTCTTGCGTCGTATGTATCTCCGGGGCGGCATTCTACTGCCACAAGTGGAATTTTTGTAAGTTTTTTATAAGGGGTATGATGCGGATACTATTGTAATGAAACATCGCGTTTAGATATGTCAGGTATAGTGATTATCGAACGTTATTTTGTACATACAATTGAAATCTTGTTTTACCAAATAAAGATGAATAGATAAGACATAGCAGATAACAACATCCATAAATAAAACACATGTTTGTTTCATTAACAATAAAGTTTTGGTACATAACGTTTTGGAAAATTTGACCGTTATAAGGTCTACAATACATCATGATAATAATCTGACAGCATAACGACCCTCCAAATAGTGTAATCACTTAGACGTAGGGTCGGTCCTACATACAAAATAAAAGAAAAGGGGTATCACTAACGCATACCCAAACATCTAGTCTATCATCTGGTGAGTAGGATAGATCCTACTCACGTCGAGTCGTCCCCTGCGGTGCCTGGGATGATGTAGAGGCGCCCTGTAACTCGGCCAAACGGCGCTCGGCTACCCGCACCCTCTCCTTTAGGGCAGCATGCCTCTCATGTATTCCTTCACTTCCGCTTGCGCGGTAGTAAGGTCCTTGAAGAGCCGATCCATAGGGTAGTAATCCCTCTGGAGATCTCGAGTGTGAGTGGCTGTAACCTCCATGGCAACCCTCATCTCCATGACTCGGTGGACTGTCGTCTGAGCCTGGTCTCCGATGTCTGAAATCCTCCAGACCATGACGGGAAGTGCTCGGTCCACGGGCCCTCCATGGCGAAGGTCGTAAAATCCTCGCTCCATCCCGAAAGGTGGGTGTTGCCCTTGATGCCGGCTCCACCTCTCAAGGTCATAGGCCTAAGGGGGCGTAGGGAAATTATAGCCCCATCGGTGTGCTGGTACTCTAGCCATGTAGGGAGGGTCGATGACTTCGGACTTTGCGTCCGAATCATCATCCTTATCCTCCTCGTCTATCTCCTCATCTACTTCGTCCTCGACTTCCTCCTCTGTTTCATCCTCCGAAATCTCCTCGGGATCCTCCTCAGGATCCTCCACTATCCACCCCGCGTTCCCCTGGTTGGGGGGATAAGGATTTCCTGGGTGATGAAAATCCGCCATGGTGTCTGTACGAAAGTATATAAGTACGAGAAAATAGATAGAATGATAAAATACCCCTATAGTATTTTATTTCTGTGACATCCCCAATTTCACGGCCCGAAAAGACCGATTTGTTTATGATTTTTAAAATAAAATCAGAGTAATCTTTCAAAAAGGTGTTGCGGAATTTGTTCCCAGAAAAACATGATAAATATATTATCAAAGCATTTCCGAAGAAATGTATTTTGTTCATATTAAAACTTTGGGATGTCATCGTCAATACTGAAACATAAGCATAAACAGGCCTTACATTTATTTACACTAGTGATCTACATCTCCTTTAAATCTCTCAGTGTAAAGTAGTTTCATATCGACACCTGTGATACAAATAAACTGAGTGGGTCAGGTTGGGAAACTTGGTGAGTACATAGGGTTTTCAACACATAATAATATAATTATTAAATTTAATCATCAAACAATCATCTATCCTAAGAATCATCTATCCTTCATTCCTAAGGATTATCCTAAGGAATAGGCACGAAGTCCATCGCTGCCCGAGGTTTATACTATAAGCACTAACGAACGTCGATCCCCACGTACTGATCCTATACAATGATCTTACAAGATCTAGCCTAAAGGATCGATATGAACAACAAACTGACGAAGCTGCTTCGTAAATTCCCTAGCAGCAAACGAGGATCAATAAAGACATCAAATGAGGGGAATGGAATAAGTTTTACCACGAACCATCGTTCGTAAAAGAAATAACCACAAGACAATTAAGTCAGGGGTAGTTATCTAGATAACAGTGCCTAGCAGTGGTCTGAATATCGTGAGGTATTTTAGCCCCAGACTCACCCTATCCAACATCGAACTTTGCCTAGCAGTGGTCTGAATATCGTGAGGTATTTTACCCCAAGAATCACCCTATCCAGCATCGAACTTTGCCTAGGAGTGGTCTGAATATCGTGAGGTATTTTACCCCCAGACTCACCCTATCCAGCATCGAACTTTGCCTAGCAGTGGTCTGAATATCGTGAGGTATTTTACCCCCAGACTCACCCTATCCGGCATCGAACTTTGCCTAGTATTGGTCTGAATATCGTGAGGTATTTTACCCCCAGACTCACCCTATCCGGCATCGAACTTTGCCTAGCAGTGGTCTGAATATCGTGAGGTATTTTACCCCCAGACTCACCCTATCCGACATCGAACTTTGCCTAGCAGTGGTCTGAATATCGTGAACGGAAACGCTGACACATGAAGCTCGTCTGATCACTTCATAAAAGAAACGAAGACTCAAAAGCTCTATAAAATAAAAAGTATAGGGAAAATACTAATAAAGTACTCCCGTACTGTCACACCCCCAAACCAGAACGGCGGAAACGTTCGGGGGCGGAGGACGTCATGTACAGTATCATAACAATTGAATAGTAAAGAAAGTACACACCACCATAATATAAATATATTTGAAAAGTTTACATGATTGTATGTGTTACATGTTTAAATATCAAATATAATATGGTGATCCAAAATATGTTACTAACGCCAGCGCGTTAGTCTTCAAAAAGTAGTTGCTACCTGACTTAGCGTTTTCCTAAGAATACAAGTTATTTCAAAGAAAAAGTGTCAACAACAAAGTTGGTGAGTTCATAAGTAGTGTTTTGATAAAATGTATGCCATTCGAAAGTTCGTGTATGTTTTCCAGAAAATCCGATATTTTCTAACAAGTGTATGTGATGAGTATGAAAGATCGTTGTATAAACTGTATGTATTTGAACCAGGAAAATCCTATATTTTCCAAAATGAGATGCAGTCTTAAATGTCCAAGACCGTAACCTGTAAGCAAATATGACATGCTTAAAAGATGATGTATAGTCTTATTATAAAACAAAACTACAAGAAGATTTGTATTTGAATGTGAAAAGAACTGTATTTGTTACTTTTCCCCATTAAAACGTAATACCATAATAATTGTCTATCCGGTGAGTTTTCATAACCGTACTATCATAATTTGCTTGTAGCGACGTTCTTCAGGCGTCGACACGAGATGACACTTGTCACCCCGGGGACTGTAGCTAGCAGTCAGGGCGCGAGATCATTAGTCCCGTATAGATCTATACACACTTGTCACGTTCTCCGGACGGGAGATTCTGGTTATAAACAGGACTTCTAGTGGTACCTTTAAAAGGTATATTGAAGATGAATGCCTCACGAATTCTCAATTAAGTCACGTATTAAGATGTATATGTTTGTTTCTGTAACGATTATCCTTTTTCATAATGATAATAAAGGCATAAAATGATTTGTATGTCCTTGTATGTATAAAGATGTCATACGAAAGTGGTTACCCTAAATATGATGTAAACGTATAAATAGAGCTTATGATATTTATACTCATATTCCATTCCGTGAGGGTAAAGTAAAGTAAGATGTTTTGTATGTTAGACATGATCCATATGATAGTTATTAAAAACAATCTGAAATGTATAACGAAAGATAGATGTTTTCACACAAGATTTAACCGTGTGTTTACTTGTATTCTCCCTCGTAAAGTGTTCAAAAGCATTTAAAATCAGTTAAAAGCGTAGAAATGGGGGTATGAACTCACCTGATAGTTTGAAGAAAGTGAGACAAAAGTCGAGCAGAACTTCAACTGGAGAACGCTGAATTCTCGGGATCCTTGGGAATCTCGGGAACGTAAAACGTCCTTCAGGACTTTGAATATGATAACCGGGGCTTCGGGATGGCTTCGAGAGGTTAAACGCAGAGCATAAGCACGACAAAGGGAAGAAGTGAGCAACTAAACTCGGAAAACCCTTGAGATCTATTTATAGGCCAACTTTTGGGGTCTCACGTCGTGAGCATGGGCTTGCTCACGTCGTGAGTTTTGATCTTATCCTCTTCCAAGCACGCGACGTCTGCTGACAGCTCTGGAACCCATCAATCACGAGCTCACGTCGTGAGCATGGTTCCCTCACGTCGTGAGGCTGAGTCAGCCTCGGGTTTTGTGTCCCGAACTTGTAAAATCCGTAACTTTCGTGTACGAGCTCCGATTTCGACGTTCTTTATATGCACGCGTAGGTGTGAAAAGGCTCTAAAACTCTCGTTTAGACTCTGTCGGCTAATTTTGATTTTATTTTTATTATATTATTTTTAACAGGCCGGGCCTGGAAAAGTCCGTTTAAATTCCATAACTCCTTCATCTGATGTCCATTTTCGTCAGACTTTTTACTGTTGTACTCCTAATGTCGGGGTCTTCAACTTTCGTTTAGGTTGTGTCGGCTAAAGACCGCTCGATCTATATTTCGAGTTTTTAGCTGTCTACTGCTAGGTCAGAAACTTCGAAAAATCATAACTTCCTCATACGAAGTCAGATTTGGGCGTTCTTTTTATGTATGTTTACGGTTTAATGATATCTACGACTTTCATTTAGATACTTAAGGCTAAAAAGTATTTTATCGGAATTTCGTATTTTACGCTTAACAGTGTTTTGTCGGTTTTGTTGCGGATCTTCGATTGGTCATAACTCCTTCGTTATAACTCGGATTTTAATGTTCTTTATGTTTTTGGAAAGCTTGTTACGATATCTACCACTTAGTACACTCAAAGTGAGACTTTCGAACATTTCATTTTTGATGTTATATTAATTAATCCACAAAGGGATTATCATATTTGACTTTTAGTCGTTACATTGACCTGAAATATCGGGTTGTTACACGTACGCTCCCGTACCCCGAAACGTAATAGTGTTAAAAAGAAGAACTTTGTACATGATACTTATCGGATGAACACATAGTTTAAAAACACCTAATGAACACATAGTTCAAAAATACCTAATGAACACTTAGTTCAAAAATACCTAATGAACACTTAGTTCAAAAACACCTAATGAACACATAGTTCAAAAATACCTATAGGTTACGAGTCTGTTAACATTCCACTGGACTATCTTGAATAGTCTGTGGTCGTTGTCTATACCCTGCTAGATGACTAAATCATCTTAAACATCGATACCTCTCATCAATTTTTATTTCATCACACATCATCTAATTCATCTACCCATGTTTTACCCCAACATATTTGTAGATATAAAACACATATACAGTTTAAATCATTTAAAACATGTATAATAGTGTTCATCTAACATAGATAACAAGAATGGCTTTAAATATGTCGTATGATTAAAACTTCAACACCTCAGAAGAGCTCGATTAAGAACTTTGACTGTAGAGGTGTTTAGGGTTACAAAACAATAATCAATAATAATCACGAACGTATCTAATGCATACATGCATGCACTATTTATAGTATAACCCTATTAGATAATCACGGATGGACAGGCCCAATCCGGATACAAAACATAAGCCCATGACGCAACACAATAAGACCCAACAATCTCCCCCTTTGCGTCAATGGAGCCGAAAGCTCACTTCGATTGAGCTGCAGAAGACTTCTTGATTATCTTGAACACCTTCGGTATGATGGCCAATAAATGATGACGAAACGTAATGTACCACCGAAGCATGTCCGTGAAGTTCTTCTTGTCTGCTTCTGAGTTCTGCTTGCACCGATGGATAATGTTGATAATATGCTCCAAGCAGTCTGTTGAGAACAGATGTTTATCAACAAGAGCGAACAGAAAACGATTGGCTTCGCCTCTTGTGAACATCACAGTAAGATGTGTAGAATCGATTTGGCCCATCTTCATTTTGTTCACATCTCCTGGTTTCGATGTTGGCTTGACAGTCGGTTTCTTGTTCATTACTTTCGCTATCTCCTAATCCATAGCAGCAACCTCATGAATGTAAGAGGCCAACATCCTCTTCAAATGATCCAGTATCGGCTCATATTCTTTCGGATTGGTGAGCAGAATGTTAAACAATAGGATCCAGTCATGAGGATTTAAATTCGGAAGGTCTGCCAGGGAAATAATCGACACCGAGTTTGCTGATCCTCATGTGATTTTGAAATTAACATTTATGAACTTCCCAGCAGGCAAAGGTTTGAGTACCTTGACAATAACAATCTTCTGTGCACTCCATGTCAAGTACTGCAGTTTACCATACTTCAGATAAAAGTCGATAAGCTCACGATCAACTTTTGGATGAGGGAAAGGAACTTCAACAGTCAAATCAAAACAATGAAACGTGAATGCCTTTCGTGTTATCGGCATGTCGAACTGTGAGTCCTTAGAATTGTCACAATCAAACAAAGCAACAGGTTCCAACCAGTAAATGCTTGGAAACTCTATAGCCTCATTGATAAGTGTCTCTTTTGTCCAGAGAGGAAACAAGGCCTTCTTGCTGTTTAAGGCTTCTTCTTCTTCCTTGTTCCTCCTTTCCCTTTCCTCAGCCTCCTTCGCAACCCTTAAGGTTTCATCCAATTCTCTGTCCCTCTTCTTTCGTTTAAGGGCCTCAGCAACAGTCTCTTCTTCTTCGTCATCACTGTCATCATCAATCCCCTTCTTCTTAGTTTGAGAACCAGAACCCGAAGCTTCATTACCTTTCGGTTCGGTTGTAACTTTGACCTTCGGTTGAGCAGATTCTGTTTCGGTTTTCACAGTAACCTTCGGTTGAGCACCTTCTCCCCCTTGTTTTGGAGGTATGAATCTCTCCGAAACACCCTTCATCTCGTGTAACAATGCAAGGGCAGGAAGAAGTTTTGAAGTTAGATGATTCCTGATAGTTAAAGTAAGGATAGGATCATGAGCACCAAGAAGGTTGGTCAGCATATCCTTGACATCCCCAGCACAGCTACGAAAGACAGCTCTCTCCGTCTTCAACAAAGAAATTTCCTTTTCAGCTTTAGCGAGCTTCACCTTCTGAACGTCAATTGTTGAGGCTTGGCGTGCAAGATCTTCCTTTAGAGCACTCTCCTTTGCTAAATCAGCGTGAAGAGATTCAAGCCGAGAATTCATAGAACTGATAAGTGAAGTGTTCTCTGCTTGTATTGAAGAACGAACAGCCTCAAACTTTGTTTGCTCCTCTTGAAGGGACTTGGATAAGGAATCCACAGAGGCATTCACCTTCGCTGCATTGGTATCAGCATGCCCTTTGAGTGACTCAAGAAAGATCTGAGTACTGTGAACAATTTCAGCAACGTCAGTAGTGGCCTTCTTGCAAGAAGAAGTAGACTCATTAACAGCCTTTGTGGATTTGTCAATTGACTTAGTATATTGCTCAAGAGCAGTATCCATGAAAGCTTTAAGCACACCATCATTGTAGCACTTGTTGGCATCAAGCAATTTATCAAGTTTCTCATCAATGCTCTGCAATTGTTGTCTCGTGACTGGAGCTTCATCATCATCATCTGTAGGAAGCCTATAGGGACTATAGTATGTTGAATCAAACTCATCATTAGCACCACCGAGAGTGGCACCGGAATCGGTTGAGGGTGAGAGTGAAAGTGGTTTGGAAGTAACTGGAGGTTCGGTTTCAGTAGTCGCCCCCGGATCAGATACGTTGACCCTTACTGTCGGTTTTGGGATAGTAGTGGAAGTTGATTGGGAAATAATAGGAGGCGGTAAGGGAGTTGTAGAAATAGGAATATAAGTAACTGGTGGTGGTGGTATAGAAGTTGTTGTTTGAGACGGGATAGGTGAGGGAACAGGAGCAACCGAAATTGGAACTGTCTGTTTCGATGATAGAGGTGGTGTTGGAATTTTGTCATTAAGAGGTTCCGTTGGAGTGGGGGATCGGGGAGGAGTGTTACCTCTCGGTGATTCATGATGAATTTCCTCTTCTTCATCCTCCTCATCGTTTTCTGAACTGGAAGGAGAAGGACTCTTGGTTTTCTTCGCCATCTTCTTAATCTTCTTTGGCTTAGAAGAATCCCCTTTCTCAGACTTTCGCTTCCTTGACTTGGCAGACTTAGACTTATTATCCTCGGTTGTCCCTTTCTTGGTAGTAGCCCTTTTTCCGCGGTTTCCAGGCTTCTCCACAGCATCCAAGGCAGCCTGCTGTTCAGGAGATAAGACTCTCGGTTCTTTGGGAGGAATCTTGCGATAATCAGCCATGACCTTACTCTTGGTTGAGACACACCTGTACATTGTCTCAGGTATAGAGCCAGTGTGAGGGAACTTTGTAGGATCAGAAATGATGATTTTCTTGGTGTGAAACGTAGCCACAGACGCGACTAGGGCATCCTTCATTACCTGAATCTGCAAAGTATTAATCGCCCTTCGTGTAATGAGAGTCCAGAATCGACCACACGAAATTTCAGAATGCCTCGTTGAAGTGTTGAGGCTTTGCACCACTTGTGACCAGATAATTGACCCATAGTCGAGATTTATACCATTGTAAAGACCGTATAGAAGGGTCAGAAAACCCTTGCTGGTGCCATCAGATCCACCACTCCGCTCCGCCAAACTCTTGATGAGAAGAGTAAGCAATCCATTCCAATGGGGCGGTAAGCATGACATCTTAACCTTTGTAACCGTGGTAAGCACATCAGTGTAGCCCATCTCATAGAGCATCAAGAACAGTTGAGTAGTGGTGATGAAGTCCGGTGAGATGACAGACGAATCTACAGCAAGTTGCAACAGTGAAAAAAATCTCACCTTTGAAATAGAAGCCTAGTGAGAAAAGATTTGGAAGTAGATCCTCTCCTTGTTCTTGTCATATGAAGCAGTAGTGTAAACCTGTGATAGGAGTGATATAGGGACAGATTCCACCTGTGTTAGGGCTAGAACCAGAGGTGAATACTTCAAACACTCAACCACTTGTAGCATATACGAATCGTACAGAAAAGGATTGAGTTCAATGATCATGTTCTGATTTGGCTTGATCGAGAGTAATAAGGACGAAGCGGTTTGATCGTGAGCCGATGAAGAAGTCGCCATTGTTGATTGAAGGAAGAAGATGAACAGTTGTAAATCGTCGTGTATATAGAGAGGGTTTGTTGCAGGTAAAAGAGACAAATGTAATTAGAAACCCTTTATATACCGTTGCCAGGAGAGAGAAAGAATCGTCATGATAATGATGAGATCACTGAAACGTCGCCTGAAAAAGCACGATGTGACAGGGTGGTTTCTCCCAGGTATACGTCAGCACGCGTGGGTTTAGGGATCGTTCAAATTCACGCGCCCAAAAGCTTATCCATAATTCATCGTTTGAAATTCAGCTTCGCTCCAAGATTTAGGATAACCCCTGTTGCCCCAAAAGATAAACAAAAATCGAACCAACAGCAACCAGAATGTTGGAAAATAAAAATTTCCGTGCAATAGGGTGACAAAAGATAAACAAATAAAGCAAAATGTGTATTGGATGTGAGTGATGTCTATTAGAAGACATAAAGCAGGTGATTCTGGGCAAGAATCGCTTCCTTCAAAGTCAAGAGAGACTTGAAGTGCTTGTGTGGTTTCCCGAGAAAATACGATCAAGTGTTTGTTGAGAAACATTGAAAGGTTTCTTTGAATTTAAAGGCTAAGGGTAGCTTATCTTCAACCGAACATCAAGTCTTAACATAAGACCGAACGTTGGAAGAAGTACTTGTGAGACCGATGTGATCTGTTGAACAAGTAGGTTGGATATAATTTATAGTGACTAAAGAAGTGATAGAAATCTCAAAAACAAAAACAAACTGGATCTTTTTGGGAAGAAAAGCCGTGGTGTTAGACAATTTCATAAAAGACCACTCAAAAATAAAAATGAGATTTCATTAGGTAACCAGTAAGATCTTGAATATAATAATTCACCGTCAATTCATTGTTGGTGTTGGATTGTGGGTTTCACTCAGCACGTGGTGTACGTATCTAAGATCACAAACACAGATTTTATGCAACCATAAACCTCAGTGGTAAAGACCAAGAGTCTCAAGGGTTACAGTGGTGAACCGAAAGTTGATGGAGAATATAAGGAGGGTGGTTAAAGAACCGAAAGTACCTCTGCTATATAAACATGACAAAGCAGAAAACTCTTAACTCATTTGAGAAGAGTAAGGTAGCTCTTGACTTGAGTTGATTATAACAGACTGATTGGGAAGAAACGATAGGTATAGATCGAATCATTAAGGCCTTGCTCTTAGTCATAGAGGCTTTGGTCAACATGCAGCAGCATGCTTCTAGGGACCCTTAACTAGTTCAGATGGAAATGATCGTACCTGCCTTAGCTCCAAATTCTGTTGTACTGGTATACTTGGGACCTAATTAAAAGAATAAGCAAACAAACACACCACACAAACAAAACAAACAAAACAAACAAACAAACAAACAAACCAAAAAAAATAATGTTGAGAAAAATATTTTTGAAGTTTTGAGATTTTCTGAAAAATAAAAATAAAAATAAAAAAATATTTTTGGATTTTTGAAGTTTTCTGAAAAATAAAAAAATATTTTTGGATTTTTGAAGTTTTCTGAAAAATAAAATAAAAAAACAGAAAGACAGAAATAAAGTAACACAAAGCACTAAAAAAATAAGAAAAATAGAGTTAAAAGTATAAACAAAATGTACAACCAAAACCTTATCTTAAAAGAATGAAGCGAAGTAAGCCGAGCGTTCGGTTCCTTAAAAGTCTAGAGCCAAAATAGACCGAGCGTTCGGTTCATTTCGGTTCCCAAAAATTATGGAGCCGAAATAGACCGAGCGGTCGGTTCATTTCGGTTCCCGAAAAATCCGGAACCGAAATAGACCGAGCGTTCGCTCTATTTCGCTTGTCTAATTTTTAGTGAGAGATTTGAGGATTCGGTACCGACTCTGCTTCCATCATTCCCAGGCCTTGTAAAATTTTATTGAAACTCGCTTCAGGTAAGACTTTAGTGAATATGTCAGCTAGTTGATCAGAGGACCGAATGAAATGTACTTCCACGTTCCCATCTTCTACATGGTTCTTGATGAAATGATATCTTAGTGCAATATGCTTAGTCTTTGAGTGTTGCACTGGATTGTGACATATTCTTATTGCACTTTCTGAGTCACAATAGAGAGGAATCTTCTTCATACTTAGCCCGTAATCTCTTAGTTGACTCTGAATCCATATTACTTGAGAAGTGCAAGATGTTGCAGCTATATACTCGGCTTCGGCTGTTGAAAGTGACACGCATGTTTGCTTCTTGGACTGCCAGCTAACAAGTTTCCCGTCAAGAAATTGGCATCCACCTGTAGTGCTCTTTCGGTCCACATCACATCCTCCAAGATCAGCATCAGAAAAAGCTTGAATGAAGAATCCAGATCTAGCAGGGTACCAGAGACCGAGAGATGAGGTTCGCTTCAGGTAACGGAAAATATTTTTCACTGCCACCATGTGAGGTTCTCTTGGATTAGCTTGAAACCTGGCACAAAAACAAACAGAAAACATAATGTCCGGTCTACTAGCTGTTAGATACATAAGGGACCCTATCATTTGTCGATATAGTGTTATGTCAACTGCAGGTTTTTCCAGAGAAGGTGTTAACTAAGCGCCAAATGCCATAGGAACCTTCACTTTTGAATCTCCCGTCATACCAAATTTTGTCAGCAAGTTCTTTGTGTAGGCCTCCTAGTTGATGAAGATACCTTCTGGTCCCTGTCTAATATTCAAACCAAGGAAAAAATTAATCGGACCCATTGCGCTCATTTCAAATTTAGTCTCCATCAACTTCCTGAATTCAGCCGTTAAGCTAGGATTCGTGGAGTCGAATATGATGTCATCGACATAAATCTGAACTATCATTAGATGTTCGCCTTCTTTCTTTCAGAAGAAGGTTGGGTCAACCAAACCTTGCTTAAATTTCGACATTTTCAGAAAGCGAGTTAAAGTTTCATACCAGGCCCTCGGTGCTTGCTTTAAACCATATACAGCTTTATCCAGAACATAGCAATGATCAGGGAATTTCTCGTTCACGAACCCGGGAGGTTGCTCAACATACACTGTTTCTTCTAGTTCTCCATTCAAGAAAGCGCATTTTACATCCATTTGGAAAACTTCGAAATTTTTATGAGCAGCATATGCCAGAAAAATTCTAACTGATTCCAACCTTGCTACTAGAGCGAAGATTTCCTCATAATCTATCCCTTCCTCTTGGCAATATCCTTTTACTACCAACCGAGCCTTGTTTCTAATAACATTCCCCTCTTTGTCCAATTTATTCCTGAAGACCCATTTCAAGCCAACCACTGAAGCATCCTTTGGTGTGGGAATCAGCCTCCAAACTCGATTTCATTCAAACTCATGGAGCTCATCTTGCATTGCTTGAACCCAATCAGAATGATCAAGTGCAACATTAACTGTTTTTGGTTCGACTTTGGAGATAAACGAATTAAACATACAAAATTCAACTTTAGCGAATAATGCAGTTTGTTTCGCTTTCAATTGAGAACGAGTGAGAACTCTCTCAGATGATTCACCAATGATTTGTGCTTTGGGATGATCCTTGGTCCCTTTCACTAACGGAGGATAATTTGGGTCATAGGCTGGATCCAACTCTGCATTTACTTCCTCTTCAAGTTATGATTGATCACCTTCGTCAGTTGTATTCTCTTTCTCCCCCTCAACTGGCGAAGTGTAACATGTGTCAGGATCAGAGTTTTCATCCTCTGTGGAAGTCGGATTCTCCCCCTCGATTGGACTATTATTGGGTGGGTTTTGAGTTGTATGCTCCCCCTCGCCTGGACCTTTATGAGTTGGGGATGGAATTGGATTCTCCCCCTCGAAAGACATTTCGGTTGTCTTTGGTGCTGATGAACTCTCCTCCTTGAACATTAAGTCGTTGTTTGGAGAGTCAGTGGAGGGTTGACCACCTGTCGGTTTAGGAGGTTCACTTTCCATTTCTTTGGCAGCTTCACTATGATCTTCTTGAGATTGTCGATTTTGTTGTCTGCTGCTTTCGCTTCTGAGTGTGCTGCTTTCTCTGGTTCATCAAATAGCCGAATTTACTCTTCAAACAAGTTGGATATTAGAACCGAGACTTGTCCTGATTCAGGAAATATTTCCCCTAAGGCACTTTCGCTCCTTTGAACTTTCTTCATGTAATTATCGTCAAAGGTTACGTAATATGTTTCTTCAATTCGTTTGGAGCGTTTGTTCAAAACTCTGTATGCTTTTGAAGTGAGTGAATAACCAAGAAAAATTCCCTCATCTGCTTTGACGTCAAACTTGTTTCGGTTCTCCTTTGAATTAAATATGAAACACCTTGAACCGAACACGTGGAAAAATTTGACGTTGGGCTTTCGATTGTTCAAGATCTCATATGGAGTGATTGAGAATCTTTTGTTGAGCAAGGATCGGTTCTGAGTGTAGCACGCGGTTGCAACTGCGTCAGCCCAAAAGTATAGTGGAAGAGAAGCGAAGCTTAGCATGGTTCTGGCTGCTTCACATAAAGAACGGTTTCGTCTTTCAACAATCCCATTCTGTTGTGGAGTATAAGGGGCCGAAAAGTTGTGAGATATCCCCTTGTCAGCCAGAAAATCCTCAAAATCTTTATTCTTGAATTCCAACCCATTATCGCTCCTGATATTCCTCACCAGCTTTCGCAGCTGTACTTCCACTTGCTTGATGAACGTCTTCAGCTTAGGAGTAGCATCTGATTTCTGTTTAAGAAAGAAAACCCAGGTGAAGCGTGAAAAATCATCTACTATGACAAGAATGAACTTACTACCACCGAAGCTTTCGATAGCCGAAGGTCCACATAAGTCAATGTGCAGAACTTCAAGAGCTTCAACAATCTTTGTATTGATTCGTGTAGGATGGCTCTTTCTGCTTTGTTTGCCCATCTCACACGTTGCACACAGATGTTCCTTGTCAAACTTGAGAAGAGGAAGGCCTCGAACGTGATCACCAAGCACCAACTTATTAATGTCTTTGAAGTTCAGGTGCGATAGACGTCGATGCCACAACCAGCTTTCATCAGTGTTCGCCTTTGATAGCAGACATATTGCTGGTTTTCCTCGAATTGGGTTGAGATTCAAAGGATACATCTCTCCCTTGCGTTCAGACTTCAACAAAACCTTTTTAGATTGCTTCTCAATTATTTCTGAGCCCTCATCATCAAATGAAACCTTCAAACCTGTTCCCACAACTAATTGTGACACGCTGATGAGGTTATGCTGCAATCCTTTCACATACGCTACTTTTCGAATTGAGAAGTCTCTGTTGGTTATCATACCATATCCTTTGATTGTTCCATATGAGTTATTGCCATACTTCACACATCCACCATCCTTTAGGGACCGAAACTCCCTCAGCTCTTCCTTCCTTCCTGTCATGTGACGCGAGCAGCAACTGTCTATATACCATTCATCATCGAACTGTTCGTCACGTATCACCTGCAAATTCAAGCAGATTTAGGAACCCAAAGTTTCTTGGGTCCTGGTGAGTCTTTCACAGAAAAAGAAATTGCATTAGAAATATCAACCAAATAAGTTCTTTTTATTATAGTTAATTGATCTTTTCTTTTGATGGTGTACACCTTGATTTTGGTTTTATCTTGTTTAATTTTTGGTGTTTTCGATGTTGTGTTGTTAGATGGTTTTGGTGTTTTCTTTTGAATCCTAGGGTCAGCTGACTTTTTCTTATCAATGAAATTAGAATCAGTATCAAGCTTTCCCTTTCCTTTGATGTCCTTCACTGAATTTGATTTGCTTTGGGAGTTGGAATGACCGAAACTAGACTTGGGACCGAAACTTGACTTTCAGTTCTGAGTGCAGGTGTTGGGACCGAAAGTACACGTTTGGTTGTTAGCCTTGACATTTGGACCGAAACTAGACATTCGGTTCTGCGCGCTAGTTTTGGAACCGAAAGTAGATGTTCGGTTCCGAGATTTGGAATAGTAGGAATTTGGACTTCAATTTTCTTTTCCTTTTAGCTTTTCCTTTCCTTTGTCAACTGATTCTCTCTTAGGAGGAACGTAGTTGGGATTTTGAGATTGCCAATGACGTTTTCGCTCATTCAGATTTTTCATGTATCTTTGATTTCTTTGGCGTT
The DNA here is from genome assembly GCF_052849685.1 of Lactuca virosa. Taxonomy (NCBI): domain Eukaryota; kingdom Viridiplantae; phylum Streptophyta; class Magnoliopsida; order Asterales; family Asteraceae; genus Lactuca; species Lactuca virosa. The sequence goes on from NC_136434.1 coordinate 4,410,672, forward strand.
TCTGTTCAGCTAACTCCTTCCGAGATTTGTGGATATTGAAGCTAGCCTTTGGCTTCTCCATTTGAGTTTCGGTTGTCTTAGTTGGAACAATCGGTTCTTTCATTGGTTATTTAGGGATTTCTTTTGTTCCCCTTGTGCTTGGTTTGTCGAAACTCGAGGGTTTGTTGATGGGTTCAGCAACGTATCTTCCTTTAACCCTCCATGAAGTTTGCTCAGATAAGCCTATGGTTTCGTCTGCGTTGTCAATAGGTGCTGACCAGAAGTAATCGTTGCACCCTTCAGCATTGTCTTTGTCGACCAAGATTTTTAACTCTGTCGTTGGTTTTGCAGTGACCCCTGTAACTGCATAGACCTGATTCGGCACAATTTGAACCTTTTGATAAACCATAGATTTTTCTTTGAGTTACTGTGGCTTGTCTTTTGACAGGCGAGCGAATTCAATCGAATTTTCAGATATGAGGGGTTTCTCATTTTCGGTTTCGCTCTTCATAAAATCAGAGCAATCAACTACGTCTTCTACTGAGATTTCGTGCATCTCACTTTCCTCATCAAATTCAGATGTATTTTCTAAGTTCATTTTATTTTCAGAAATTAATTTGGCGTTAGACGAGTCAAATGAATGAATAGTTTCGGACTTAATTTTCAACCTATCATTTTCATCTAAAAGATTTTTGAGCATACATTTATATTCCTTAGAGTCAATGAAGGTCTCTATCTTGTTCAGTCCAATTTTGTAAGAGATGGATGTCTCTTCTAAGGACACTATTGATTCACACTCAGTAATGACCTCATCCTCCTTAAATTCAAGGAAGGGTAAGATCATCTTATGAATCTTTTTCCCTATCTCACAACTTAAATGCAATTGAGCAATATTAGTATATAAGCGCTTAGCAATTAAACAAAAAACATTCCTTTGTTTTAAAAACTTTAAATTGTCTCGTTGCAAATAAATACTTTCATCCCTAACCCTATTTAACTCCTCCTCCTTCAGCTCAATCCACATCCTTCTCTCCTCACTTTTTGAAGACACCCTGCTGAGTTGGTCAGTTAGGTTAGAATTCGCTAAGCGAGTTTGCATGAGACTGCCACTTAAGTTAGAAAATTTAAATTTTAATTCATTTAATTCTTCTTCATAATCTGTTACTAGAACTTTGAGTGACTCAAGTATGGATTGTACCTTTTTGATCAGCCGATCACAGTCGTTGATCTTCTCGCTCACGGGCTTGGCTGCGAAGCACTTGTCCTCAATTAGGTTCGGTTCCTTACTGGCACTTTCGGTTGATCCAACTGCTGTGACCATCAAACATCTTCCAACCGAACTTGCTTCCTTTGCCACATAAGCTTTTCCATGAGTTGGCTTTCTCACCTCTTCATCCTCAGAATCGGTTGACCAAACTTCAACTCCACCGAACTCATCTTCATCTACATTCTCCTGCACAATCAAGGCATTCATAGAACTGTTAGTTGCCTTCTTTTTCTTGATCTCTTCCAACTTGCGCATGTAGTACGCCTCATCGTCTTCACCGTCTCTTTTCTCAGCCATTTTCCTCAGCATGCAATCTTTGGCAAAGTGGTTCTTGCCGTGACAGTAATTACAGTCGAACCCAGAGTCTCCTGTAAGCTTGCTCTCCTTCTTGTCTTCATCCTTTTGAGAAGTATTTTCGCTTCATCCTTCACCTTCTCAGAACTATAACTTCCCTGCCAGTTTCGGTTCTTGTTGACAGGAAATTTTCTTCGTGCAAACTTCTTTGGATTGGTGACCATCATAGCATACTCTTCGCTTGTAAGGTCACACTCAGACATATCCGACTCCTCTTCTTCTTCTGCAATACTTTTTCCTTTTAAGGCAAGAGCCAGCAATCCCACACCCGAAACTACCTTAGCTTCCTTGGTTACTACATTCTCATGGGACTTAAGTATTCCCACAAGTTTCACTAGTGAGTAAGATTTAAACTGTTCATGTACTTTCACTGTTGAAACCACAGCCATCCATTCTAGTCTCAGACCGTTCATGAAGGTTACCTTCTGCTCGATCAACTTTCTTTCTATTCCATGCTTGATCATCTTACTTAGGAGATGATTGAACCGATCGAAAGTTTGTATGAGTTTTTCTTCTGGTTTCTGTTCGAAAACTCCAAATTCTGAGAGCAGCAAGGTTTGAATGGAGTGTTCTAGATCTTCATCGGTTGAGTAAAGTTCTTTCAACCTATCCCAGATTTCTTTGGCCGTCGTGCATGAACCAACTAACCGAAAAGTGTTAGATTGCAAGGCGCATCTGATCATTCTCATGGCCTTCACATTACACAGCAACTTGTCCTTCTCATCCTGTGGCATCTTGTCTACATCCGCCACCAGCTTGTTATATTCTTTTTGGGTCTTAACTGTCGTGTTCGTTCCTGAGTGAACAAACGGCCCAAGCGTGATAGCTTCCCAGATGAGATAGCCATTATCTTCAGATCCAACCACGTAATCTTCAAAGTGATGTGCCCATACTTCATAGTCTTGAGTGTAAAGAATGGGAATCCTGGTAGTGGATTCAATGCTGTTAGAGATGTTGATGGGATTTGTTTGAGAATCTTCGTGAGACATGGTGAGCTGCTAGAATCAGACCTGTATACTTGAGATTAGGGTTTTATCAGAAACAGAGTTACCGTCGATAGGAAGAAGACGGCTTCTATTTATACGATAAAAGCGGAAACCCTAAAGAATTCTTAACACAGAAGGAATGTGTATTGATCACACAGTCTCCTGCTCTGATACCAATTGCTAGAACAAAGTTCTATTCGGATCGATAGATTCTATGCAGGCAAAACAATTAAGAACGTAATTACGAACACAAGAATGGATTTAAATATGTCGTATGATTAAAACTTCAACACCTCAGAAGAGCTCGATTAAGAACTTCGACTGTAGAGGTGTTTAGGGTTACAAAAAAATATACAATAATAAGCACGAACGTATCTAATGCATACATGCATGCACTATTTATAGTATAACCCTATTAGATAATCACGGATGGACAGGTCCAATCCGGATACAAAACACAAGCCCATGACGCAACACAATAAGACCCAACATATCTTAAACTCACTTTTTATGATTCCCGGTGTCGTGCCGGTTTTATCGCGAAACTTCGACAGGTCATAACTTCTTCGTTATAACTCGGATTTCAGCGTTCTTTATATGCATGGAAACCTTGTGACATATACTACAACTTAGTTAAGATTATTTATTCTAAATAATCATCTATCAAAAAGTCATTTTTTTATGCTTATTGTCTCTAAATTAACTAGCCCGAATCTGCGGGCGTTACAATTTCTTTTAGTTTTGTTCTTAGACCCTTTTGGTTCAAAGTCGGTAAGTTTTAGATTTGCCGTCCACCTTGACCACTCCTAAACACATGTTGGTCATATCTCGAATAAATATAGTTGATCAGACTATATTTACCCTAGATATGATTACATAACTGTCCAAGTTTAGTCGCGATGTCCAACTCCTCTAAATACTTTTTACTAGTTTCTTTGTTATGGAACTATCCTTATTATGCACACATGTATGTATACTTTTTATAAAATAATTATATTTTTAAGGTATACTTTTAGTCAGAGTGTTTTAGTCCCATTGTATTTATAGTAGTATATCTTGTATGGTCAGATGTACTAGTTTACTATAAACAATGCTCTGATACTAATCTGTTACACCCCCGAACCAGTACGATGGAAACGTCCGGGGGCGGATGACGTCATTGTATAGTATCATAACAATTGAATATGAATGAAACATAGCAACCAAACGACATACATTGAGATAACAAACTTACATTGTTTACAAATTGTATTTGTTCACAAATTACACAAAAGTGACAGAAATGTAATTTTCAAAATGCAGCAAAATATCCAACATCCATAGCTCAAGTACCTGCTTACTGTGTTCCTGAGAATACAAGTCATTTTGAAAAGTGTCAACATAGAATGTTGGTGAGTTCATAAACATATTTGTATGAAAATATTTGTAACATCTTTGTTTGAAATGATTTGTATGATTCCAGAAAATCCGATATTTTCTATGAAAATGGTTTGTAACTCTCGTTCCAAAACTGTGAATATATGCATGCATGTCCTTTGTTTTCTTTTGTTTGTAATTGTAAAGTATATGTTCCCAGAAAATCCAATATTTTCTGTTGTATGAAAAACTGTGGTCTTAAACTCTAGGCCAGTAGTGGAAACAATAGTGTACCGGGAGTAAAAATGCAGTTTTATATTTTTCACCCTAGACTGGCCCCGTCTAGCTGTAGCGAACAGCTCAGATGTGGGGGTGTCAATCCCCGTATAGATCTATACACAACTATCTCGCTCTCCCTCCAGGAGATTGTGGTTATAATGCAGGACTTAGAATGTACACTAGGTAGGTACGGTGAAGATAGTGTCTCACTAGAGCCTTAACATATTTACGTGAACTTTTACTCCCATTATTGAATAATGAAAATGACATTACTAGTGTGAATTTATGACTGAAGTTTTATGACACGCGATTCACAGGTTTCATGACTCGCTGTTTATGACACGCGTTTTACAGATTTCATGACATGCAGTTTATTACTCATGCTTTATGAGGTTTATGATAGGCAGATTATGACACGCGAATTTTTCTGTCATAATTTCTGTTTTGTATATCATTTGGTTAAATTATTTATAATACTTTTTATAAATAATCATTAGTGAACATGAATAATTGAAACATATGTTGTGAAAGTAGCATAATATCTTAGGTTTTAAGCCATCAAAATAGTGACAACATATTTACGACTATTATATTAATAAAAATTATTTTTAGCAAAATATCAAGCTTTGTAGTTTGTTTAACACACCATAACCGGTTTGAAAGTTTTGTAACACAAAATATTTTATTTTGTTCTGACTCTAATAAGTCACGATTTTTACAATACCCATTTAATAACTTTAAAACTTATTTTATTCAAACATTGGTGTAAAGTTCAAGAGGTGAACATGCATATGTCCATGAGTTAAACATGCTTGAACATATGCATGCCATGAGTTCGACATTTTTGAGTGAATAAACCAAGACCACGAAAATATTATGTAACAAAGATGTTAAAAACACTTATTTCACGATTTTTATGTAGCTATCACATGATAAAAATCTTATTATCCAAGAATTTATTCCATTTTCAACACTTTACTATGATACATGCAATTATCCAAATGATAAACTTATTCTAGCATACATGAAGCTTGTAAAACACGATTTTAAGGTGTGTTAGTATGAGATATTCAACATCATAAGCACAAATTGTTACATAAACATGTAGGTGCACGCAAATATTGTAACATCCGGGATTTATAAGGTACTAATCTTTTATTTGGATAAGGTTATTAGTTTTATAAGGTTTGGGCTTGGACCTTTGGGCCCTTGTGATTGGGATGAGCCACAACCATGCAAGTGTTTGAAGGTCACAAAGTTGGGTTAAGGACCAAAAATCATGTTTTGACCCCAACCATGCATGCAAGCGCATAAATTTTGTGACTTTCTGGATTAGGATGCTTTTAAGGACCTGGATCTACATTCTGGACGTGAGGACTTAATGGGTTAAGTCACAAATGAAGTCCCAAGGGAGCTGGCCGGTACGCCGTGCGTACACCCTTGTACGCTACGCGTACTGGGTCAACTTCTTGTCTTGGTCAAGGCCCGCATAAGTTGGGCGTACGTGCAAGGTACGTTGTGCGTATGCATGCAGATTGGCAAACTTGGGATTTTGGAGCAGGGTTTCTGGGCCTAGATCTGAGACTTAGGGTATCGGGCCTTTTGGGCCATATTGGGCCACTCAAGATTATTTATTTTGGGCTAAGGATTTATTGGGCTTGTAAAAAGGCCCATTTTAAGAGTTGGGCCCAATTTAGAAAATTGGGCCATTAGTGGGCCTTAGTGTGTTAATGGTGGGCTGGGAAAGATAAGATGGAAATGGGCCTTGGGTATGGCCCAATTTAGACCAAGGGGTAAAATGGTCATTTTACCCTAGGAAGTATTATGGATTTTCACTAAGTGTTGTTATGATAAGGATAGCCGGGAAGTCATCGGAGCAGCTGTTAGAGATTCTTTTCAGTGATATTCGACGTTCAGCTTTATGAGGCGAGTTACCTTCCAGTATAAGTGGGTCTACGACCACAATGTCGGCCCACTAATAGGAGTTGTTTGCTAGATGGTTGTCTTTGTGATAATTATCTAGGTTTGCTGCTACCTGATGTGTTTTATGTGCTAGCATGATATGATGTTATATGATAGTAGTAGTAGGGGTGAAATAACCCTCGTAGCCGGTTCAGATAAACCGGAGGGTAGGTCGAGCACTCCAGAACGACTTGACATGGGTAGGTCGAGCACCCCAGAATGGCTTGACACGGGTAGGTCGGGCACCACCAAAATTGCCTGGCAGGGTAGGTCAGGCACCCCAGAATTGTCTGGCAGTATGTTGTTATATATTTGTGGTATGTTGGGGGAACTCACTAAGCTTCGTGCTTACAGTTTTCAGTTTTGTTTTCAGGTACCTCTTCATCAAAGGGGAAGGAGCCGGCTTGGTAGCAGCGCGTCACACACATAGGATTTCCGCATTATGAGATTTATGGGATTGTACTCTGACATTATTACTACTATTTTATGATATGGTTTTGGGACACGTGACTATGTTTTTAGGAAACAATATGAATCAATGATGTTTTTCAGTAAACTGTTTTACAAGTTACTTAATTAAAAACGAATTTTTTTGGCCTTGAAAATTGGGATGCTACAAGTTGGTATCAGAGCCTTGGTTTGAGGGATTCGGACACACCTTCGGGAGTGTTTGGACTCAAATCGAGGGTTTGAAAGATTTTTACAACAAAATAGTTTTTATAAAATCTAAAATAAGGAGTTTTGAGAAAGAACAAGGTGTGTGATGCGTGCAACCGGCCGAGCTCAAGTAAGTTTTCCCAAAGATACCCATACATGTTATTTTATGATATGATAGGATTATGAGAACTGCATGCTAGATTAGGGCTAAGGATCTAGGAATGATGCCTTATATGCCTATTGTATGTGTATGAGAACTTCATGCTAGATTAGGGCTATGGATCTAGGAAGATTTCGTATGTGCCTGCTATATGATCTTATTGAGTTACATGCTAGAACTGATTAGTCAGTAATACGATGACCTGAGTAGGATATGCTTGGTATGGTTACTCGATGCTCGAATGATGCTTGCTTTGTGCTTTTAGGAGTTCTAGTTATCTTTAGATAACTAGTAAACGAATACGTTAAGTTACATATTGCAAGGACTAAATAATTTCAGAAGGTTAGGTCTAGCCCTATTGCCCAGCTCTTGTTTGAGTCCAACCGTTATAGGGTAGGATCTTTCATTCGAAGAATTATTTGGTCTTAGTGATATGTAATGGTATTCGCAAGCTAGTTAGGTAAAGGTAGTAGGGATTCCTTATGCAGATGATGGCGGGGACTAGGTCGGTGAGTTACCCTAGGGTAAGCCTAGGATGAGATTAGTATAGTGAGCAGTAGTAGTAGAAGGGACCTAGTGAAGTCAAGGAAATCATTGAGGAAAGTACAGATAGATGTGGAAGGTAGTATGGGCCCGTACTACTGGAAGCAGAAGATCCGTACTCGAGTCAAGGAGGGTTGAGATAGACCCAGGGAACTTGTAGAATGTGTGAGACCTATCGAGATTATGTGTGACCCTGGAAATTACGTGTTTTGTTTCAGAATGGTGGTGATTACGCGTCATGGAGCAGGAGGATTAGGGTCAGGATCAGGTTCAGGATCAGGTTCGGAATCAGGTGTCGAGCCAGTTGATGAGGGACTACGCGAGTTCATTGCTTCAAAGATCACGAGAGGCATCCTTGAGTCGACCCCGGTGATTTTTGGGTCGATCAAGGAAGGGATTATTGAGCTGATGGAGGATCGCCTCATGGCATTTCGGAGCGACATGGCTGCCATTCAGTCAGGGACACGCACACTCTCCTTCAAGGACTTCAGGGGATGTGGTGCGCCAGACTTTCACGGGGTGAAGGACCCCATTGTTGCCAGGAGGTGGATCACAGACATGGAGTCTGCTCAGTTGACGAGCTTCTGCCCTGAGGGGTCGAAGGTCCGATATGCTGCAGGGTGCTTGAGAGACCGAGCTCGAGATTGGTGGGAGGCGGTTAGTGATTCATTAGGAGCCCCAACCGTTGAGGCTATGACTTGGTCAGACTTTGTGACCAGGTTTAGGGTGGAGTTTGCGCCGGCTGTGGAGCTTCAGCAGCTGGCCAGAGAGTTTCTTATATGAGGTAGACGATGGAGTTGGTGGCGGAGATTACTGCCAAGTTCAGGGAGAGGGCCTTACTGGTGCCTCAGCATGCAGGAGATGAGGAGATGCAGAAGACCCGCTACCACGACATGTTGAGAGCTTACATTTGGAAACATGTCAGCTACTCGGCATGCCCGACATTGGATGACATGATCGCGAGGGCAAGGGAGAGGGATATTGACATTGAGCACATCCGGAAGAGGAAGGAAGAGACTGAGCGGGATACTGGGGTTTCAGGAAAGAAGCCCAAGGGAGCCGACACTAGGTCGAAGGGCCAGCCGGGCCAGAGCCGTTGCATGAAATGCGGCAGGCCGAATGAGGGGGTTTGTAGATTGGGATCATCGGGCTGCCATAAGTGCAACAAGACTGGGCACATGGGAAGGGATTGTACCGCCCCTACTCCCACTTTCCAGACATCAGACCTGATTTGCTTTCATTGAAATCAGAAGGGCCATAAAAAGGCCGACTGCCCGAGATTGACAGCAGCAGCGCCAGTGGCGGCGCCATCTCCAGCGACCCTGCGGATTACGGATGGCTGACAGGGCAAGACTGATGCTCCGGTGGTGAGGAGCCGAGCCTTCTAGCTGACCGTTGAGGAGGCACGTGTCGCACCTGATGTGGTGACGGGTATGTTTTCTTCTCCCTAACTCTTATTTCATGTCGATTATGATATTTATGTACTGTGTTTATGTGTTATGTTTAGGATCGTTGCATGTGAACGGTATCCCAATACATGTGTTATTCGATCCGGGGGCTACCTGATCGTTTGTTTCTCTCGCGCTTAGCAAGAGGTTTTCTAAGTCTTCGGGGATGTTAGATTACCCTTAAGAGGTCGAGATTGCTGACGACCGATCTATCAGAGCATCAGAGGTTTTCAGAGACTGCGTGTTGAGGTTATATGACGAGCGTTACCTCGTGGATTTGGTTCCCATTCCTTTACATGGGAACAAGGTTATCATAGGCATGGACTGGTTGAGTCCTAATGGGGTGGTGATCGACTGTGCGCAGCAGCTGGTGCGTATCAGGACCCCAAGTTGGGGAGAGTTGGTGATTCAGGGCGAGAGGCCACAGCGAGGACCAACTTTGTGCTCAATAGCGAGGGCTAGGCGCTACCTTCAGCAGGGTTGCTCAGGGTACATCGCCTATGTTATGGATACCCGGGAGCGGGTAAGGTGTCACAACTAGCAAATTTGGCTAGGAAATTCTATCCTTAAGTAAACATTAACAATGGCAACAATTTTAACCATGACTTGAAAACATGATTGATGAGTGTTCAATGACAACAAACTTCCATTTAAAAATCCAAATGAAAGATCAAAGTTCAATACAAACACTTCGAATGGTCAACTACAGATTGGAAACCCTAAAAATCCCGGTTTAAGTCCATTATGGACTAGGATTTTCTTATTAGGCCTAATGGACCCATAAGCCTCCAATTTGACTACTTTGGGCTTAAAACCCTTAAATGGGCTCTAAATGGACCCATATTCATAAAACTTAACGTATTGGGCCATGTGGACTTAAAATGGCTCATGTTATCCCTAATGGGCCACGTTGGGCCATAATAACTCCAATAGCCCTAATGGGCCATAAACTCCATTTATTTGGTTCTAATGGGCCGTGAATATCCAAAGGAGCCTAATGGGCCGAGAGCTAATTAATTGGGCCACATGGGATCATGACAAAGCAAGTAAGTCCCAAGCTACCCATCCTTTCTTCTCTTCTTAGCCTTTCTCGGCCCAAGCTATTATAAAAAAAAAAAAGAGAAATTTAAAACAAGATAATGTGAGATCTTGACACCTCACCTTTGCTTAGTGGTATTCTAGGCAAAGGAACTCACATGTATCAAAGCAAAATCATCCTTAACCATCATGCATTAACCCCTTTGATCTTCTCTCTTCCTTCTCCTTTAACTAAGGCCGAGAATCTCAAACCCACACCACCACCTTCATATTTTTACAAACACTCTCAAAATCATCTTGAAAACTCTCTCTTATCCTCAAAATCACGTGGCTTGTTTGTGTTCCAAGAGGACTTCATCAAAAATCCATCTCTTTGGTAAGATACTTCTAACCAAAAAGTCTAATATCATGTTTTGTTAAAACTAGCACTCATTTACTCTTTAAATCATGAATCATGCTTCTTAGAACTCATCTAAGTTCGAAATTTCCCTCAAGAAGCTTGTTAAGGCTGAATCTCCTCACATCATCACCAAAAACTGAAAATTCAAACCCAAGGTGAGTTCATACCCCCTTGTTTTCGGTTTTTACTTGTTTTTGGGGGGTGAATACAAGTGTTATGTGTTGATCTATGTGTGTTTGCATGTTATATGTGATTTCTTTGGTTTATGTTGTGATAATGTGTTAATAATTATTATATTTCGAGATCTATAGCTAAAATGTGAAAGATTCATAAACAAAAACATAATAAACAACATACATCATAGATCTAAGAGTCCTTAAGTTTAAGAAGTGAAAAACAAAGCCAAAGATCTTTACAAGTGTCATTTTTGCAAAAATAACAAAGATTTTGTTGAAAGATGATAATTTTCGGTTTTATGAGGGTTATAAAGTATTTATTAATATAAAAGCTGATTTTTATGAAAATAATACTTTTCAAAGGTCCAAAGATATAGAATTTTGCTTAATGGGCTTATATTTGGGCCTCACGGATTTTTGGGCCCAAAATTGCGAAAATGGAGAATTTTAGGGACTGAAATTATAAATTCATAAAAGTATGAGTCTAAAACATAATTAAACTATTTCAGAGGCTGAAAATGACTCTTTTTGCTAAATTGCACTAAAAATGCAAAGTTTTCAGATTTTGGGCCAAAACTGTAAAACTTACGGCAAATGGGGCAAAAATGTAAATTTTTAACAAATAAGGGCTGAAAATGTCAAAATTTGTATTTTGGGCTGAAATTATAATTTAAGATTTTATTTGGGCCGAAAATGCCAAGTTAAGTAATCAAATGGACTAAAATGTCATTTTTCATCAAAAAGGACTAAAGGTGTCATTTTGCACCATTACGGGCTGAAAAGGTAAATTTTGTATGAAAAAGGGACTGAAATGGACAAATAAACATTTTGGGCCAAATATGTAAATTTCTAAACAATTTTACCAAAGATATAAATTTTTACAACATGAAGGTTTAAAATTGGTATGTTTATAAAAACTAAGAATATCGTTACAAACCAACATTGAGTATTTAACATCGAAAGTAAACACTAAGTGTAAACCAAATCCCATACTACAACTTATATCGATAAACCTATAAATGATACGACGGTTGGGCCCAATGTTTCCTATTCACGCTTATTGGGCTTCCGGTGACCTAGTTACACGATTATTGGGCCCAATATAATCAACACATGTTTATTGGGCTTCCGGTGACCCAATTACATGCCTAATGGACCCTCATTAGCTTTTACATGCTATTGGGCCTTCGTGGCCCATTTGCATTGCTATCATGGTCCAAATCAATTATCATATGCTTGATGGGCTAACGTGTCCGTCGCATACTCGACAGTCTGTAATAACATATATGATTACTGGGTCACAGTTGTCCTTTTTCGTGTTTGTTAGGCTTTATTCATATTCATGTAAACATCAAACGGGTTGTAATCAATGTTATTCAAATTCATGGGGTAATAATAGGGATTTAGTGAGAATTATCGGTTGGCACCAATAAGTGTCGGCCGTAGCCTGTAGTTATAACCAGAGTCTCCTGGAGGGAGGGCGAGAGTTTGTGTATAGATCTATACGGGGGTGACTCCCCCACACCTGAGCTGTTCGCTACAGTTAGACTCGGCCAGTCTAGGGTGACAAAATCTTGATCAAAACCGGCGTTTGGTAAAATGCCAAGACAGGCGAATTAGTCACTATTATTCATGGTTATAACGACTCACATAGAGATCCATTACCATCTAAGTGTTCTAGAGAAATCATATTCACACACTGTGACGATGCAAAGTGATTTATACAATAATACAAAACTATCGTACTATTTAAATTGGAAAACATCGGGTTTTCCGGGGAACGACATTATTCACTGCTACATACAACAACTACAATACAAAGAACAATTATGAAGAACATTCACTTTTACATGTTTTGAAATCACATACATATACACTTATGGGATCATCACATCTTTTTCGTAAACAGTTTTTGTTACAGAAAATATCGGATTTTCTGGGTTTTACAAACAATACAAACTATTTTTATATCAAGCATGCTTATGAACTCACCAACATTATATATGTTGACCGTTTTCAAAATAACTTGTATTCTCAGGAAATCGTTAGACTGAAGAACCTTCAAGCGTGTTTCTGAAATTTCTTTTGTGCAATGTCAAACGTTAAACAATTTATGTTCTATGAAGTTGTAATGTAAAACAATGTACGTGATGTAAACAATGATGGTTGTACTATGTAATGTTGGTGATGATGGTGTTATGTTTCATGTATATGCATTGTGATGATATTTCAATTTAAGTCACACGAGCCCTCAGACGTTTCCGCCGTCTGGTTCGGGGGTGTGACAGGTTGGTATTAGAGCTTTGTTTATAGTGAACTAGCATATCTAACCATACATGATATGCAACTATAAACGTAAGGGGAATAAATAACTCTGAATAAAAATAAAATTTCATACTTATATGCTTATATTAAAAACAACAATATAACAACATTTAAAAGTCTTTGGAGGATTCGAACATTTTCGATTGTGCTCGGACAGTTATGAAGCCGTATTGGGGGTAAATGTACCCTGATCAACTACATTCGCCCAAAGTACGACTGTCAGGTGCCCGAGTGTGATTGTGATGATCAATGAAACAAAACTGAAATTTTATGCCCAAGAAGAGAGAGCATATAAGAATCCAACTTAAACTAACTAAAATACTAAAGGAATAGTCTATGTGTAAATACTTATGCACTTTCCTACAGACGCTATGGCAGGATTTCATCTTCCCGGGGACCCCTACTTGCCCAGACAAGGGAATGTAGGATGGCTCGAACCTGAAGAACCCGAAGAAGACCCCGAGGAGGAGCCTACGGAAGAGCTTGAAATGGAAGTCGAGGGCGGACCTGCCGAGCCGGTGGTAGACTTGGAAGAAGAAGAACCCGAAGAAGACCCCGAGGAGGAGTCTGCAGAAGAACCTGAAGTGGAAGTTGAGGGCGGAAATTTTCTTCGATGATCACGGATGAACCCTTGGCTTGGAAATTTTCGATTCAGTCTCCATGAGTCTCATCTACATCTTAATTCACTTTTCAAGACAAAACAAAACTAAAAGAAAACTTAGCACACAATATTTTTGGATTTTTTATATTTTCTGAAAATTAAAACAGAAACAAAAATATTTTTGGATTTTTTGATTTTTCTGAACAAAAAAATAAAAACAGAAATAACACTATTTTTGGATTTTTAATTTTCTGATTTTTGTTTGATTTTTGAATTTTCTGATTTTTGTTTGATTTTTGAATTTTCTGATTTTTGTTTGATTTTTGATATTTTTAATTCTCCCCCTAAATTTGTGCATAGAGGAAAACTATGAACAAATTTAACAAAAACAAAAAAATATTTGGGATCAAAGTTGTCAAGCAATCCAATATCGTTTATCAGCACACGCCTGCATGTCTAGATCTGGTCAATCACCGGTATTGTGGTCCACTTAAACACAAAGGATGTTGACAATTTGGACAGATTATAAGTGACAAGTCATTGTGATATATATTCCTAAATGGACATTTTAGTTTCACTAGAACGTGTTCCCCACTTCCCGATATACCCCGGTAAACAAGAACTTCCAAAGAACTCCTTACTTTAGGTGATTATTCAATCATTAAGAAAGAAGTCAGATATAGAAGTGCATATATTGTATCCCAGGTCGGATGTCTTCCAATCACACAGAGGGAACAACATATGACTAACATAGATAGAGGGATTGAGAGGTAGAATGTTGCATATGCTGTGTTCCAGATCGGATCATTTCAATCACGCAGAGGAAACAGCATATGACTAACAGATAGGAAGAATTGCCCAGATAAAGAAGATGCATAGAAATAGAGTTGCATATGTTGCATTCCAGGTCGGATCTCTTCCAATCACGCAGAGGAAGCAACATATGACTGACAGATAGAAAGCAAGAAAATAATTTCCTACAGACCTACTTTATCAGAACCCCCCAGTCGCCCTATCAGAACCAGAATTAAGGACATAAGTCCGTACATCAAGGAAGAGTTAAGCCACAGTTCTAGATAATTAACTTTTAGTGTATCTCGCAGGCTCCCATGTTTATCTCACTGCTCAATCTACCCGAGCATCGTATGGTCAGTCCAAATGAAACTATCTAAGTTCATATTAGTGAAGTCCTTTCATTTTTCAAACCGAGTCTAGTCCTTTTGAATCCTTTGTGCCTACCAGCACATTGAATACAGAGTCTAGACAATTCGGCTTTAGTGCATTACACGAATTGCATATTGCCCTTTAGCACTAGACTTCATATCACTTCCCAAAACAACCTACTAAAGAAAGACATATAAGGAAATAAAAAAATTGTCTTCAAAATGAATCAGCTTAAGAAAAAACTCAGGAGTGTCGAGAAGAAAAATCAAACCGTAAGTCACTGATTGAATTTTCATCCAGAAGGTCTGAGAACAGCACGCATAATCTCAGAACAGATTCGAAAATTCTTCATGTCATTAAGCACTAACCCCATGTGTGATCCCTTCCTTTCTTCCTTTCCCGCAAAGGACACATACTCTCAAACAATGTTCTGAGTGTTGTACAGTTGAGAGATGCCTCCTATCATGTGCCTGGAATAGTCACTACCAACAAACCGAAGTCTGATGATATGCCTCCATAGCTGCTCCGACACAGAGCGGGATTAGTTGGTCTTTGGAACCCAGTCCATTTTGAAACTAGGTTGACCTTTGTCATTCTTGCACGGTACTCTCTCCCATGACATATCCTGTTCATCACAAACAGAAGATGAAGAAATATTAGAGTCATTGGGTGATTTGGGAGAATGAACCTTTGGTACCCATCTGTAGTTGGGTTTAACCCATTTCTTTTCGAGCGGATGAGTGCCTCGGCACTTGATTTTGAACTTGAAGTCGGCCGTTGAGATGACTTTGACCTAGCCGGTCTTGGTTTCGCTGGAGCATCTCTTGGATTGGACTTCTTGACTGGCATTCCCTTCTTGACCTTGGGATTTTGATTCTTGGTCTTGGGAGTTGAACTCTTGCCCTTCGTGGCATTCCAGTCGCCATTGTCTGAACGTGACCTCGAAGGATTTCTTTTGGAAAATCTCCCTGTTGGCGCGTTCTGCCACCCGTGTGCATAGTAGGGAACGTATGCGCGATTTGGACAGTTTTGGGCAATGTGACCAGGTGTTCCACAGTGAAAGCAAGTCTTTTTCTTCACTGGGAAGTTGTTTCTTCCTGCCCTTGGTGGCGTGTCCTTGCCTCGTCTCTTATTGTTCCCACAAGCACAATTACAGCAAGCACTCTGTTTCGCTTGTTTTGGTGGCATGTACTTCTCAACAGCAGGTTGATCAGAAGTAACTGAGTTCGAAGCAACAGATTCAGAGTTCAAGGAGACATTGGTTTGTTCAACAGTTTTCTCCTTGTTCTCATCTTCCGTTACTTTACCTGCACAAGAAATAGAAGCATTAGAATCGTTCAGCTCAACACTTTCTGGCACATCCACTGCAGAATTATCAAAGATATCATCAAATATATCGAAAAAATTGAAGTCTTCAGACTTTGACACAATTTTATTATCAGACACACTCTCTTCGGTTGCTTGCTTTGATTGAATTAATGATTGATCTGCATGGAAAGTAGAAACATTAGTATTTTCAACATTAATACTACCTCCTGACACAAATCCATATTTAAGATGTGGCTCTCTGTCCTTATTGACTTAAAGATTGATCTGCATGGGAAGTAGAAACATTAGTATTTTCAACATTAATACTACCTCCTGACACCAATCCATATTTAAGATGTGGCTCTCTGTCCTTTTCCTTTTTTGTCAATGGCTTAAACCGATAATTATGATTATAAGGAGGAGGCACTTTGTCATATCCTAAACCCTTTTGCTGATTCTCTTTGAATTGAAAATTATGTTCTATCATGGATGCAACTACTTCACTTGACACATCAAATTTTCTAAAAGTAAAATCTGCATTTTCAAATTTGTTTTTCAATGTGTCAAGCTCGGCAGTTACCTCAGCAAGTTGTTCAGTCACATATCTATAATTCGCACTCTTATTGTTATACTCTTCCTGAGGTTTTCTAAAGTCTTTGGTTTTTGCTTCTAATTCAGCCTTCAGGGGTTTCTGTCCTTTCCTAAGTTGATATCCTTCGTATTTTAGGTCCTCGTTCTCTCTGCGTAATAATTCGATATGCTCAAGTAAATTTTTAACATTATCAATGCATGTTTGAAAACAAGAAATTTCATTGAATTTGGTGTTTGAAGAACTCATTGTTTTAAAAATATGCCCTTTGACTAAAAACTCAAAAGTCAACCTCAAAAGTCAAACTTAAAAGTCAAACTTAAAAAGTCAAACTTAAAAGTCAAACCGAAAAGCTAAATTTGAAAATTTGAAGGTTAAACAAGAAAGTCAAAGTTTAAAGTCAAAGGTCAAACTTTACAAGTCAAAGTCAAAATTTTAAGTAAAAAGTCAAAAATTAAAAACTAAAATTTTGGGTTGAAAATGGAATTTAAAATAAAAAGGAAATTGATTTTGGGGTTAAAAGTGTCAAAAATGCGAAACTTGGTTGCAGCAGCGAAGCCTTTTGAATTAAGTCGCGAAGGATTTGAACAAGGTTCTAGCTAGCTGAGTTCGTAAGGCGCTGAAGCGAGGAATCAGGATACCCGGGTTCGATCCCCGGCACCCCCAAAACGTTTCTTATTTTTTTTAGATGTGCGGATGCTGCCTGCGAAGATCTGAGGGCGTGGTGCGAGGCCGAGAACGAAGTTGCTGAGCCGTAAACTCTGAAGCCGCAATTTGCCGAGCCGTAAACGTCCGAAGCAAGGCTGGCCGTGAACCCCAGGCCGTACACGGGCGAGGCCTCGGACCGTAAACCCTCTGACCGCAAATCGAGGCCGTAAACTCCGAGAAACCCTAGCTACTGGCCGTACACGCCGCCACCCCCTCGCTGGTTACGACCAAAAACAACATTTTTCACCCTTTTTGCTCCAAAACTCGATCAAAAACTCGTTTTTATCAAAAACACAAAGAACAAACCCCCATTATTTTGCCAAGATCTATCCAAAAACATAGGAATCCTTCAAAAATAAGATCAAATAAGCTCCAGGTCTGACAAAAATGATTGATACAATCCAAGCTCTCATACCACTTGTAAGTCCCCAATCTGCTGGTGTATCAATCAGATCCGTTTGATGGTGCATAATCCCAATCAAACGGATGATGCCAGATCAAAATAGAAGAGAAGGAGAAGAAGAATAACTTGAATCTATGATGTATTCAATGAATAGAATGATGCTCCATACACATAGTTCACACACTAGCTCTTCTCTCTATCTAACTTTCTCTCTCTAGAATATGCTCTCCCTTCTATGCCTCACTTGCTTTACAATATTCACTCCTCACCCTATATATAGTAGACATGGGTCGTGAATGGGTTTACGGCCGTAAACCTGTTCACGGCCGTAAACACAACCGTAAACACGTATACGGCCGTAAAAACCAAGTTGTTTACACGTATACGGCCGTCAACCAAGTGTGAGTTCCGAAGTCTCCATCTGAGATTCGGAGTTTCCTGGGATTGGCAGGTTATTACAGGAGATTCATTCAGGACTTCTCCAAGATAGTCGTACCCTTGACCCGGTTGACGAAGAAGGTCGTGGTCTTTCGTTGGGGGCCTAAGCAGCAGGTAGTGTTTGAGACATTGAGACAGAGGTTATGCGAGGCGCCGATCCTAGCCCTGCCAGAGGGCGTGGAGGATTTTGTAGTGTACTGCGATGCGTCCTCATCAGGTTTGGGCGCGATACTGATGGAGAAAGGGGACGTCAGCGCCTACACTTCGAGGCAGCTGAAGCCTCACGAGGCGAACTACCCGACGCATGATTTGGAGTTGGGGGCGGTCGTCTTCACCCTCAAGATTTGGTGACATTACCTCTATGGGGTCCATTGTACCATTTACACGGATCACAAGAGTCTGAGGTACCTCATGGATCAGGCGAATCTGAACATGAGGCACCGTCGGTGGCTAGATGTGGTGAAGGATTACGACTGCGAGATCCTCTACTACCCGGGGAAGGCCAATGTTGTGGTCGATGCTCTTAGCCGCAAGGCAGCCCCGATCAGAGACATTTGCTTGCGGATGACAGTAGTGACTCCGCTTCTGGAGCAGATCCGAGAGGCTCAGCGGGAGGCTATGAAGGAGGAACATTGGAAGAGTGAGCGTATTGTGGGTCAGGTTTCCTCCTTCGATTATGATAATCGTGGGTTGTTGACACTACACTGGAGAGTGTGGGTTCCATATCATGGAGGTGTGCGCCAGGTTTTGATGGAGGAGGCGCACAAATCCAGGTTTTTTATTCATCCCGGGGCGACGAAGATGTACAGGGATCTTCGTCCTGATTATTGGTGGCCCTGCATGAAGCGGGATGTAATCTGGTACATCGAGAGATGCCTGACCTGTAGGAAGGTCTAGGCCGAGCACCAGAGGCCTCACGACAAGACGCAGCCGTTGGATATCCCTATGTTGAAGTGGGAGGACATAACTATGGATTTCATCACGAAGCTTCCCAGGACCGCACGAGGAGTGGATTCGATTTAGGTCATCGTGGATCGATTGACCAAGAGTGCCCATTTCATTCCGATCCAGGAGAGCATTTCGGCCGAGAAGATGGCCGATATTTGCATCCGAGAGGTAGTAGCTCGATACGGAGTGCCTGTTTCCGTGAATTTTGATCGAGACGTGTGATTCACTTCCAGATTTTGGAAGAAGTTCCATGACGAGTTGGGTACTCGTCTGCACTTTAGCACCGCTTTTCACCCACAGACGGATGGCCAAAGCGAGTAGACCAACCAGACCTTTGAAAATATGCTGCGGGCATACGTTTTAAACTTCGGTGGTAGTTGGGATACCTACCTTCCCTTGGTAGAGTTTTCCTACAATAATAGCTATCACGCGAGTATTGACCGTCCTCCCTTCGAGATGTTGTACGGGAGGAAGTGCATAACCCCGATATGTTGGGGTGAGGTCGGGCAGAGGGTCATGGGGAGTACCGAAGTGGTACTCAAGATGACAGAGAGGATCCAGCAGGTCTGGAGCAGGCTTCAGACTGCTCAGAGTCGGCATAAAAGTTATGCCGACAAGCGTCGTTCGGACCTGGAATTCCAGGTCGGGGATATGGTTCTCCTGAAGGTGTCACCTTGGAAATGTGTCATCCGGTTCAGGAAGGGGGCAAGTTAGGCCCCAGGTACATCGGTCCTTTCAGGGTTGCAGCCCGCGTGGGCAAGGTGGCATATAGGCTGGATCTGCCAGCCGAGCTTGGCTAGATTCACAGTACCTTTCATGTCTCCCAGCTGCGAAAGTGCCTGGTAGACGACTCTGCAATGGTGCCTTTGGAGGATATCCACGTGGACGGCAGCCTGAACTACATTGAGCGGCCAGTAGCTATTCTAGATAGTAAGACGAAGGCGCTGAGGAACAAGGATGTAGAGTTGGTGAAGGTGCAGTGGCAGTACCGCAAGGGCTCGGAATGGATGTGGGAGCCAGAAGACGAGATGAGGGAGCATTACCCCGATTTATTCCCGACAGCAGCAGCAGACTTCGTGGACGAAGTCTAATTCAAGTGGGGGAGATTTGTAACATCCGTGATTTATAAGGTACTAATCTTTTATTTGTATAAGGTTATTAGTTTTATAAGGTTTGGGCTTGGACCTTTGGGCCCTTGTGATTGGGCTGAGGAAGCACATACGCGGAGCGTACCTTGCCATGTACGCTCAGCGTACCCAAGGAACTGGAACGCGGCAGCCATGCTGGTACGCCCAGCGTACGTATGTAGGTTCTAAAACCCTAAATTTTAGGGTTTGATCCCTATATAAAGGACCTTATGCCTTTGGTCCAGCCTCCCTCTCACCCTTAGACAGCCACCACGAAAACCCTAACTCATATTTATGTGTCTTGTTATTTGGAAGCCACTTGGGAGCATTTTAGTGTTGTTTTTGGTGTTTAGAAGAGAAAGGAGTTTGAAGAAGGAGCAAGGATTCAAAGGGAGCTTGTAGATCCAGGAGATTAGCACCATTTCTGACTCATTTGAGGTATCAAGCTTCAAACTTGATCATTGCATGTTTAGATTTGATTTTGGGGTGTTTTAGGTCACTTTTGGACTCCATTGTTGAGGTTGCTTCAGTCTTGATAGTTTCAGAACATAAGAGCTGTCCTTTTGAGCGCTTAGAAGCACTTTGAGTAATAAAAATCGGACCATGATGTTGGGGCGGAGCCAGGATTTTAGGATAAAGGGGGCTTATATATTTGAAAAAAATATTGGAATAGCATAATTAACAAATAGGAACTACATCGCTTTTTGCAAGAACCAAACTTCAAAACTTTTCAAACGACCATAAGAACCGATCCTCATATATTAATATCTTCTTTTCGTTTGCTAAAAAAACATTAATTATTTTCTTGCTCTGGTTTACCCTATTATTATAAGAATCAAGAAACAAATTAACTAGTCATAATAAAATCATTAATTACAAATTATATTGTTCAAAAAAAAATATTAACCATAAATTAAAAAAAAAACTTAAATGTGTATTAACTAATAAGAATTAGAAATTACCTCTTCTTAAAATTGAAGTTTGTAAAAGAGTGACGTGAAATTAATTTGCATTAGTCTCTTTGTCAATTGCCGAAAATTTGTAATTTCCGATGTATTTGTTATTGAAATACAAATTATAATAGTTTTCACCACAAAAGTAAGGAAATTGGGCTAATGGGACGCTGGGCTTGGAATTACTTTTTATTTTGGGCTTCAAATAAATAATGGGTTTATAAGTAATATATAAAAAAATGTTGGAGGGGGCAGCACACCCGTTAGTCCCTGTACTGCCTCCGCCCCTGCCTTGATGTTTTGACCCCAACCATGCAAGTGTTTGAATGTCACAAAGTTGGGCTAAGGACCAAAAATCATGTTTTGACCCCAACCATGCACGCAAGCACATAAAGTTTGTGACTTTATTGATTAGGATGCTTTTAAGGACCTGGATCTACATTCTGTACGTGAGGACTTAATGGGTTAAGTCACAAATGAAGTCCCAAGGGAGCTGGCTGGTACGCCGTACGTACACCCTTATACGCTACACGTACTGGCTCAACTTCCGGTCTTGGTCAAGGCCCGCGTACGCTGGGCGTACGTGCCAGGTATGTCGTGCGGACGCATGCAGATTGGCAAACTTGGGCTTTTGGGCCTTAGAAGTATGGGCCTAGATAGTTGGGCCCCATGGCCCACTGTGGAGCAGGGTTTCTGGGCCTAGATCTGAGACTTAGGGTATCGGGCCTTTTGGGCCATATTGGGCCACTCGAGATTATTTATTTTGGGGCTAAGGATTTATTGGGCTTGTGAAAAGGCCCATTTGAAGAGTTGGGCCCAATTTAGAAAATTAGGCCATTAGTGGGCCTTAGTGTGTTAATGGTGGGCTGGGAAAGATAAGATGGAAATGGGCCTTGGGTATGGCCCAATTTAGACCAAGGGGTAAAATGGTCATTTTACCCTAGGAAGTATTATGGATTTTCATTAAGTGTTGTTATGATAAGGATAGCCGGGAAGTCATCGGAGCAGCTGTTAGAGATTATTTTCAGTGATATTCGACGTTCAGCTTTATGAGGTGAGTTACCTTCCAGTATAAGTGGGTCTACGACCACAATGTCGGCCCACTAGTAGGAGTTGTTTGCTAGATGGTTGTCTTTGTGATAATTATCTAGGTTTGCTGCTACCTGATGTGTTTTATGTGCTAGCATGATATGATGTTATATGATAGTAGTAGTAGAGGTGAAATAGCCCTCGTAGCCGGTTCAGATAAACCGGAGGGTAGGTCGAGCACCCCAGAACGACTTGACATGGGTAGGTCGAGCACCCCAGAATGGCTTGACACAGGTAGGTCGGGCACCACCAAAATTGCCTGGCAGGGTAGGTCAGGCACCCAGAATTGTCTGGCAGTATGTTGGTATATAGTTGTGGTATGTTGGGGGAACTCACTAACCTTCGTGCTTACAGTGTTCAGTTTTGTTTTCAGGTACCTCTTCATCGAAGGGGAAAGAGTCGGCTCGGTAGCAGCGCATCACACACATACAGGATTTCTGCATTATGAGATGTATGAGATTGTACTCTGACATTATTACTATTTTATGATATGGTTTTGGGACACGTGACTATGTTTTTATGAAACAATATGAATCAATGATGTTTTTCAGTAAATTGTTTTACAAGTTACTTAATTAAAAACGAAGTTTTTTGGCCTTGAAAATTGGGATGCTACAAATATCCAATGGTTAAACGAAACTTAACTTGTATTCCCCCCCCCCCCACCCCCCGAAAAGTATGAAAAACACGAAAAGATGGGGGTATGAAGCTCACCTTGGTATTTTTCGTGAGTTGTAGGAAGGAAAGTGAAGAGATTTCGAGCCTAGCCTTGCACAACTTGTAGAGTTCTCGAAAAATCAAGTGTTCTAAGGATCATACACGAAAATGGGTGTGTAAATGGAATGATCTTAGCACTAACATGTATATAAGCACTAGAGTTTTACAAGGAACTTACCCAAAATTCCTAGGATCACTTGAAGATGTATCCTCCCTTGAAGGTGGTTCACGAAATCTTGAGAGAAAAAGAGAGTTTTTGGAGAGTAGAATGGGTTGTAAATGATTTTTGTGTGTGTGTGTGGGTGTGGGATCGGCCGATCTCCCCCTTAAATAGGGGCAGTGATGGCTTCCTTGATGTATGTTGGACAATTGAAAGCCATGCACGGATGCATGGAAGATATAGGTTTGTATTGTGTGGGAACATGAATGGTAATAGGATGTAAAGACATTAGGTGTCAACATTAATCCTTATCTTTTCTCTTTTTTTTGTTTTTGTCTTGTCCCATGCTCTAACCGATTTTATTAAGTGTGTAGAGGGGTTTTCGGTTTTTGGGTGGCCGAGAACACCCTACACACCTTCAAGGTTGTCGGTTCTAATATGGGTATGGGCTTTCGGGTTTAATTTGGCCCAATGAAGGAGTTTTCGGCCAAAGGAAGGCCCAAAGAAGGGGTTTTCGGCCCAATAAGGTGTGTATGGTTTTTGCGCTTAACTTGGCCCAATAGAAGGGTTTTCGGCCCACAAGGCCCAAAGAAAAGGGTTTTCGGTTCAATAAGGTGTGTATGGTTTTTGGGCTTAACTTGGCCCAATAGAAGGGTTTTCGGCCCATAGGGCCCAAAGAAAAGCGTTTTCGGTCCAATAAGGTATTTGGGCCGAGAACTCTAAGCAAAGCCCAAAAATTGCTTTTGTCTAACTATTGGATCAAACTTGGGCTTTCATGAGGCTATGACAACTTGATTCTAAGTGTGTGCACATATGTATTAAAATAACATTGTAGTTTGAATTTCACTATTTTGATGCAACAAGGTTACATAGAGGAGTTGTTTTGTACAAGCTTCACAATCTCAACCCTAAATTTTCTAGTTATGACAGGGTTGTATTTATACACAAGGCGGAAACTTCCGGAGAAAGAAATCGAAAGATGCGATCGTAGGTTGGTCATATGCGATCGCAGGTTTTTCTAAATTTTACCAGATTTACCCTAAATGATGCATGATGCTTTTTTCAATGTTTCTAGAAATTTGGTCCATTTATGTGATCGCATGTATGCTATATGCGATCGCAGGTTTTGAGTTTTTACTTCAGATGATTTCCAGACGACTTATTCTGACCCTGGGAAACTTTGTGGCAAACATGCGATAGCAGGAAAAACATGCGATCATGCCTTCGATTGCATTTTTGGCCTATGTAATTAAAGATCTGGCCTTTTCACAAACATGAACGTCATCTGAAATTGTTTCTATTTTTTATAACATTTTAAATCTTGTCAATTGGAGTTACGGTTCACGGGATATGGTCAAAATACTGACAGGGGGTCAAAGCTGCCAGCAACATCCTTTAGCTTTAGATTGTAGCAATCTATCTTCGTATGATCAATTCAATCGAATGTTTCTTGACCAAAACATCTTCCAAGCATTCCTCAACATCCTCCTTCAGTTCCAACTCCATTTAGGCTCCAAATATGCATCCAACTACTCCCAAACTACTACTTTACTCGAACTATCTGAAATTGACACAAAAATGCTAGCAGTACGGGAATTCTGATAAAAGACATGAGCTGAACACTATTTAAACAAATGAAATGCAAATGTACAAAGTATGATGTTGAATGATAATAAAAACTACCCTAAAAGATGCATAAAATGGCATCTATCACTCTTCTCTTGTTCTTGGTGAACATGAAGCTTGGAATCAATTTGCAATACTTCAACGATTAAAGGCATTTTCTCTCTTTGGTTCTATAAATTGTGTTTTAGTTTGATATCTTTGATTTTTTTTGCTCACTCTTTTATAGACAATGTTGAGGGACAGATTTTTCGGAAAAAGGAAGTTCATTTATGGCACTTCAATTCAAAAGATTTGATGAATCAAGTCTTTATCTTGTTTTTGAAAAGGCTGCAAAAATATCTCTTTTAGAATATTTCCTTGTTTAACTAATTTTGTTTGTATTCTTATATTATTTATTTTTTGTACTGTACCATTTTAAAGAATTTGACTGTGGCAGTTCAAGAGCCAAGTATATAACTATTGATAATTCATTGTCCCTAGAAGCATGTTGTTGTATGTGCCTAAATCTCTCTAAGTATCTCTTTAACGAGCCCATTTGTTGATATGACATTGAGTCACCCCCTCACGTTGATTGTCTAGCATCGACTAAACTTTCAATGTGAGATTGCCTAGTCCAAATAAAAAAATTATAGAAAGGCGTGTTTATTTTTAGTTAATTGTCTCTTACCTAACTTTGTCCCTTGAAGCATGCTTTTCGTATGAATCAAGTCTCATGTTCTGCTGAATCATCAAGCATAACCCAGTGGCTTACACTGATTGCACAGTCATCAGTGTAAGAGGTACTTGTCGGGTCCTTATATGAAAAAGGGTTATTCATGTCCTTGATCTCCTAGTCTGGGATATGACATGGTACCATTGAAAGAATTGACGGAGAACTTCAATGCTCTAGATTGTAACTCAACTCTATGATACGGAAGTTGAACCACTTCTTACTGATGAGATGACATTGTTTATGATTCACGTTGACTCCACCTCAGTGTGACTGAAACAATCCATTCTTTCCTTAACTTCTTCTCAATAAAACATGACGACTCACTATGATATACCACACACTAATAAAAGTTTGAAACGTTGTGCCGATGGTTAGTCTATGTACCGTAGACTATCACGCGCACCAACCCCTTCTTGCCCTTACTTTCTTCTTTAAATCTTTATGATTCAACGTAATGTACCATACGCTGATGAGAACTTGAAAAATCTATGCCGATGGTTAAGTTAAAACAGCACAGATTATCACGCGCATCACTCCACTCTTGTCCTTTTCTTCTAATAAAAGTGATTAATGAGTCATCATATGAAACCACACGCTGATGAAATCTCGCAATACTATGTTAGTGATTGGTAGTTCAAACCTATACTATCATGAAACATTACAAACTTACTTGATTACCAACTGCAACTCTGATACGTTGATTGCTCTGGCTGATGATTATTGTCGTTGATGATATGTCTCATTGATGTAACTTCCTTATCTCAACGGTAACTTTTGGATGACGATTAAAAGATCTATCAATATCTTGGGATACAAGATTTTTACGGTGCCGATCTCTTCAATCATTAGTTACATAAAAGGGAAGAAAGTTTTTGGATAAACTAGGAAAATTCTCTCCTAGGTTACTTTCACAAGTCATTCAAGCAATTGGTATTCTCTCTCAAAAAAGGCTCTCTCAACAATTGCCTTTCTTAAGCTCTCATCATGTCAAAACCTCTGTACGATTTTCCCCTAACGCCAATGTCGTCAAAGGCCCTCATGCACCTGATTCTCCCACTGTAATTCAAGAAGACAATGTGGCATTCTATAATGTCATCCCAAAACAGTTCGTGAACTCAGGAATTAAGTACTTCGTCAACTATGTCAAGAGTTGCCCTCTTCGATATGCCTTCTGCGACATCCCAGAGCCATTCTACCCTAAACAAGTATGTGAGTTCTACTATTCCTACTTTGTTGATTCTAGTGCTCAACCCATTACTGGAACCATTGGAGATGGTCAATCTAGGGTTACTATTGATGTGGAATCTTTTAGAACTACTCTTTGTCTTCCATAATTAGAAAACTATTATGAAACTCCTTCGGAAGAATAGTGCAAGTCCATGCGTGAAAGATTAGGGTATAACTTTTCTCTTCAAGGCACCTCTCCTGATCCATACAGGTACACTCTTTGTCAGTGTTTTGGTGTAGGGTGGAAGTACCTATCAGGGGTAATTGGTAAATGTCTTAGACACAAGAATGGGAGCTTGGATCAATTGAATCTTTTTGAGCAAAGAACTTTGTATTCCATTGTGTGTAACAAAAGACTGGATTTTGCTCAACTCTTTCTTGATCAAGTGATTGATTGTATCACTGGGAACAAGAAGTCAGTGTATGTTCCCTATCCTTGTTGTCTTGGACTGATTTTGGCTCGTGATGAAGGTTATATTAATAATCATGGAATCATCATTCCAATTCCTGCCCTCTCCTCATAGATCATTAACATTGCTCCTTCTGATGATGATTTGTATATTACTAAGAGGATGGAAAATGGATTGCAAACCCCTACATTATTGAATCCTCTAACTCTGAAGAAGAGGATGATGAGGATGATGATGAAGAAGGCGCTTATGATGAAGAAGATGTTGAAGATGAAGAGGATGAACCTGTCACTAATAAATATGAAGCTTCTGTTCAGGGAATGAACTGTCCTCCAATATTGAACAAGCACTTTCGATTCTCCTCTATTTCTTCATCCGCTCCCTCTGCAGATGATATTATACAACATGGATCAACCCCACCTCAAATGGAAACTACTTATCCACTGATCCAAGATGTGATTTCTCTGAGATCAAAGTCTTCCTCTCATCAAGTTGAAACTGTTCCTCCTATGCTATCACCGCTTCAAACTGCTTTTTATCAAGGGGAATCCAAATCCCATTTTCAAACTACTATGCTCTCTCAACTCTCTCTAT
Organism: Lactuca virosa; assembly: GCF_052849685.1. Taxonomy (NCBI): domain Eukaryota; kingdom Viridiplantae; phylum Streptophyta; class Magnoliopsida; order Asterales; family Asteraceae; genus Lactuca; species Lactuca virosa. Next base: position 4,438,376 of record NC_136434.1, read on the forward strand.
TGGTGCAGATAACTCAATTGTTGGGAGAAAGACTGGCTAGAGTAGAAAAGGATGTGGCAGATATGAAACGCATTATAACCTTGGGTGATAACGATGATATTGTTGTTGATGACATTCCACCAAATTCTCTAGGTGATAATACTCCTCCACCTCCACCTCCATCATCAAATCCACTTCCACCTCCTCCTCCTCCTCCTCCTCGCACTCCTTCTCCACCACCTGGCTCTCCTCCCTTAAACTAATGATGCCAAAAAGGGGTAGAATAGTCAAGAAAGTAATGATCAGCAAATGGTGGTGATTACATCAACTCCATCTCAGCCTGGAATGTATGAATTGGGAAGGGTTGAAGTTTATAATCAAAAGGCAATCGTTGTAGCTGAAGAAAGCAACATCCTAGATGTTGATGCAACAAAAGATGATCAGCCTATCCCAGACACTGGTGAACAATCTGAGACTGATGATTATGAAGTGTTTCTTGATCTGGCATTTATGGAACAAGTTGTTGTTCCTGATGTTCCTTTGAGTGTCATCTACCCTGATTCATATTTTGAGGGGAGATTCTTCAAGGAACTAACAGTGACATAGAGTCTGATGATGATCAACTCAATCCTCGAAAGAGGAAATATTCCTTCTCAGGGGGGAGCAAATGACGTTGAAGCTGTAAGTTCTTCTACCACTGGTGATTCTTCAACCCCCCTCCTTCCAAGAAAAGAAACCTCATTGTTGATCTGAATGACTTAGCTAAAGAATGGGATATTACTGTTGAGGAAGTTAGAGAAATTATGATAGAGAATAATGCATCCATTTGAGCTAGAAAAGAAGAACGATGGTCCATTGAACTTGCTCAAGCTCTTGCTTTCGCTGATGAAAGTGTTGATGTTCAAAGAACTAATGTTAAAAAGAAGAATACTCAGCTATTCAACAATAACGTGGAAAAACAACACATGATTTCAGAGCTAAATGCTAGGATCGAAAGAAAGAAATGTGGAGATGTTCTGGCTCGTAGATCAAATCATGATCCCATCATCAGGGTAAGGTGCACTAAACCAAAGAATGAGTCATTAAAGCTTGACTTGGTCAGGAAGAAGACTGGGTATGAATACATTGAGGTTATACTTGCTCGTGAGCTAGTCAAATTTGGCTACATCGAGTGGATACAAATTCAGGAGATTATTTACAAACATAAAGGTATTCATGCTCAAGAAGTGAAATTAGCAATTTAGCAGCTGCTCAACAAAGTCAAGAAGTTAAATCTTGTGTCGTCAGTTGGTCCATCTCAACCATCCACTTCAGGAAGAACAGGCACTCCCAGAAGGTCCAAGTATACCAAGTTTCTTCTTCCATATGGCACTTGCTACATCAACAATGAACTGCCAGTGAGTGTTGAACCAGTTCAGCACATGTTCATTCAAGAACCAGAACATGGTATTTTCTATCTTGATAGACAAAGCCATAAGTGCTTTCAACGAACTGACGATCTTCCCGCTGCACCCACTGAGCATTTATTTCAACTTCACATGGAAGGACTTCGTCATATAGAACTTGAAAGATGATATCGTGTGCTAATTTATCTTGATCTTAGCAAAATATTGAAAGAACTTCAAATTGATGAATTCAGGTAGGTAAAGCCTGAAATTTTGAAAGAAGTTGATAAATTCTACAATGGTTCTTTTGATGACTCCTCTGAAGAAGATTAGTTTTGACATCATCAGATATGGGGAGATTGTAAGGTCACACCTTATAATTTGATGAGTCAATCACTCTATACGCTGACTGCCAACGCCAACGCCAACGCCTCAAGCCTTATCAATGTCAACATGTAGTTAATGATCTAATGTAATCTTTGTATATTAGGTAATTATACGGATATGTATAGAATAGATATCATATTCGATATCTTGGTGATAAGGATCTATTCTTAGTATATATTAGATACAATCCCTTGATTGAAGGGGTATACTAGGATAGTTTAGTATATATTCAACATTAGGGTGAAACTCTAATGTAATCGTCTTGGTAACCGTCTTTGTGACAACCCATTTTCTTGGTGAAAACAACTCCTTTCTTAGTGAAAGACAGCTTTTTGATTATTTCGTGTTCTTTAATTTTTCTATTCTTTGTTTTGCTTAGTTAAATTATTCTTGTTTATTATACTTGAAGTGTATCTGATCGATACAAACCTTCACAATCACCCCTGATAAGTACTTCCACCCTATACCACAACACTGATGGAGAGTGTATTTGGATGGATCACGAGTGGTGCCCTAAAGGGAAAAGTTATACCCTAATATTGCACGAATGGACTTGCATCTTTCTTCAGAAGGAATTTTAGAATAGTTTTATGATCGAGGAAGACGAAGAGTGGATCGAAAAGATTATGCATCGATAGTGACCCTAGATTGACCATCTTCAATGGTTCCGGTAATGATTTGAACACTAAAATCAACAATGCATGAATAATAGAATTTACATACTTTTTTAGGGTAGAATGGCTCTGGGAAGTCGCAGAAGGCATATCGAAGAGGGCAATTTTTGACGTAGTTGACGAAGTCTTCAATTCCTAAGTTCATGAACTGTTTCGAGATAACATCATAGAATGCCACATTGTTTGCTTGAATAACAATGGGAGAATCAGGGGCATGAGGGCCTTTGAAGACATTGGTGTTAGGAGAAACTCATACAGAACCTTTGACATGATGAGAACTTGCGGACGACGATGATTGAGAAACCATTTTTCGAGAGAGAAAAACAGTTTCTTGAATGAATTATGAAAGTGACCTAGAAGAGAATTTTCCCAATTTATTCGTAATTTTTCTTCCCTTTTATGTAATCATGATTGAAAAGCTCAGCGTCGTAAAAATATCGTAACCAAAGATATTGATAAATCTTTTAATCGCCATCTAAAAGTTATCGTTGATATAAGGGAGTTACCACAGTGAGACATAGCATCAGTGACAATAGACATCAGTGGAAGCAATCAGTGTATCCGAGTTGCATCTGGTAATCCAGTGAGTTTGTGATGTCTCTTGATAGTATGGGTTTAAACTACCATTCACTAACATAGTATTGTGAGGTCTCATCAGTGTATAGTTTTATGCGCTGACTCATTAACCACTTTTATTAGAAGAGTAAAGGGCAAGAATGGAATGATGCGTGTAATACATTCTGGTATGAAATGTACCCATCGGCATAGAGTGTCGAAGTTTTATTAGTGTATGCTAATATAATGAATCATTAACATCTTTATTAGAAGAATTGTTGGGAAAGAATGGGTAAGTGCGTGTAATATATCACGGACAATGATATACCCATCGACATAGATTTTTCGAATTCTCATCAGTGTTTGGCTTCATACGCTAAATCATAAAATTCAAAAGAATGTTTGGTGAGAATGGGTTGGTGCGTGTGATAAGCTGTGGTGTTTTTGCTTAACCATCGGCATAAATTTTTCAAGTTCTCATCAGCGTATGGTACATTACGCCGAATCATAAATCTTTAAAGAATAATTTACGGACAAGAAGGGATTGGTGCGTGTGATAGCCTACGGTACATAGACTAATCATCGGCACAGAGTTTCAAACTTTTATCAGTGTGTGGTATATCACACTAAATCGTAAAGTTTTATCAAGAAGAACTTGTGGAGAGAATGGAGTGTTTCAGTGACACTGAGGTGGAATCACCTTGAATCATAAACGATGTCAGCTCGTCAACAAGAAGTGGTTCAACTTTCGTATCATAGAGTTGAGTTGCAATCTAGAACTTTAAAGTTCACTATCAATTCATTTAAAATGGTACAATACAAAATATTAAATAATATAAGAATACAAACAAAAGAGCTAGTCAAACAAGGAAATATTCTAAAAGCGATATTTGTGCAAATTTCTCAAAAACAAGATAAAGATCTGATTCATCAAATCTTTTGAGTTGAAGGGCCATAAATAAACTTCCTTTTTTTGAGAAATATGTCCTTCAACACTGTCTATAAAAGAATGAGCAAAAAAGATTAAATATATCAAACTAAAACACAATTCATAGTAACCAAAGAGAGAAAATGCCTTTAATCATTAAAGTATTGCAGATTGATTCCAAGCTTCATGTTCACCAAGAACAAGAGAAAAGCATGAACCAGTCTTTGTAACCAACGAGTTAAAAGGATCCAATCTTTGTAACGTTCGAGTTATGAGACTCACCAAGACAAAACTCAAAGGTTTCATACATTGTGATCCGTGATAGAAGCGATGAGGAGCATTGTCTTGTTGAAGAGGTCTTTGGATTTCAGATGGGAATCGGTGTAGTAGTGACAGCGTCTATGGAAATTAGACATGTTACATTTCTTAGCTTCATTTCATCCTATTTCAACAGAGATAGGTTGTCCAAGAAGGAAGAGATGTGTGCCCAAAAGAACACATTCTGATACAGTTCTCTCCTATTTGGCCTTATTGCTAAGATGCTTCATGTGAATCAGCGTCAGGCAGAGAGCTATTGGTGCTGAAAAAAAGATGCAGAGCCAGCTTTAACTAGCTCTACTCAGAAGATGCTACACCGAAGGAATGACATGTTGATCTTTTCTAGAGAAACAAAGCAGTTAAGATCAATGTTGAGATGAAGACAGAAGATCCTGAGATATAGACGGTGAGAGGGAAGAACACACATTGGCAATGTTAGTAGCAATATGTACAATGGTATACTTTTTTGGTAAAATAAAATTTAAAAATTGAAGTAAAAATAAACTAAAATCTTAGCAGCTTATGTTCAGAAATTTTAAGGTAGTGAAGCATAATGTTAAAGTCATAAAGTAACATTTTCTAACACAATTAAGATCAAAGCATATAAATGTTGTTGTCCCTGAGTGCAGTGAGCACAATTTTGTTCTTTAAGTCAATAAACTTCCCTTCACTACAATCAAAGAGAACTTTGTAACCAATATCACAAAGTTGATTGATGGATATAAGATTGTTTTCAGGCCCTTGACATAGAACACATTCTTCAGCTTGAATGCTCTGCACTCAAGTGTTCCAATGCCCATGACTGCTCCTTCACTATTATCACCAAAAACCACAATCGGACCATCTTTCTCCACAAAATCTGTTAAGAGGGACTTGAGATCGGTCATGTGTCTAGATCACCCACTGTGTAACGCCCCGTTCCTGGTATGTATTTAGTTCATTAATTGCTTATTTTATAAGAGCTACTCGACGATTTGGTAGCCCTAACTCGTCGAGTAGATGCCAGCTTGATCGCGGGGTTTAAGTGGACTACTCGACGAGTCGGGAATAGACTCGGCGAGTAGGTCCATCAGGAGGAAACCCTAATCCTTAGGGTTTGCACCCTATTTAAGAAACATTATGGGTCTCCACCCCAGCCTCCATCACCTCCACAACCCATTCTCGAAACCCTACTTAGTTTTGGTGAAGTATTGAGCTAGTTCTTGCCCTTTTGTGATCTTAAGCTTGAAGAAGGAAGCAAAAGCTTGGAGTTGCAATAGGAAGGTTGGAGATCCAGAGCTAAGGACTCATTGTTGTCTTCATAAAGGTATAAAGCTTATACCTTGGCTATTCTTCAATTAGATCTCTCCTCTAGCTTGAATGTTGTGAGTTTTGGGGCCATTTCCAAGGCTATTCCGAGATTTGAACTCTTGGGGTTGTAGAGATTTTAGATATGGGCTCTATTGAGCTCTAGAGGCTCAAAGTTGCCACCTTTATGCAACCATAATCTATGTAATGACTTAGATCTCCACTCCTAGCTTGTAATGAGTGTTTTGGTCCTATATCTTCATACATACACGTAAAGTTAGCAACTTTACATGTTATGTTAGCCTTAGGAGCCCAGATCTATGAGTTAGAAGCATTGGAATCATTTAGAATCGACTGTATGGTTTTAGCATGTAAGGAACTCGCCGAGTTGTTCTTACGACTCAGCGATCCGGGTCGAGTTTCCCAAACCTTTTCTGGTTGTGAGTGAAACCATGGAATGGGGGGTGACTCAGTGAGTTGGACAAGATTAGGACTCGGGAGCTAAAGGACTCGACGAGTCCAAGGAGGGACTCGGCGAGTAGAGTCGAGATGTCCCGATTATTATTACAGAAAGAACTCGACGAGTCAGAAGAAAGACTCGATGAGTTGACCCAGGGGACCACGAGTTGGGTTGACTGGGGTTGACCTTGACTTGACTTTGGTCAGGACGTTGACTTTGACCAGGGGTAAAATGGTCATTTTAACCTAAGAAGGATTATCGGTTTTTGATTAAGTGTTGTGATGGAATTTATAGCCGGAGACCCGCCAGAGCAGCAGATAGGGATCCCTCACTCAGCATTTCAGCAGTCAGTCATACGAGGTGAGTTTCCTTCCAGTAGGAACGGGTCTATGGCCACAATGCCGGCCCGTTTAGATGATACTAGTTCCGGATTTTGGTCCGATGTCGGGGTGGTCCCGAGAAGTAGTTATGTATGCTTGATGTCTTCGTGATTCATGCATATTATGATATGTGGTATATGTTTCGGACTCCGGTCCGATGCCGGGAAGCCCGATGCAGTATAAGTGATTATGTTATATGTTTTTGTTTATGTTATGTTCAGTTTATGCCAGACTTCGATCCGATGTCGGGCGGGGCCCGATGCAGTGGGCGGGGCCCAAGTTATTCCGGACTTCGGTCCGATGCCGGGCGGGGCCCGATGCTGTGGGCGGGGCCCAAGTTATGTCGGACTTCAGTCCGATGTCGGGCGGGACCCGATGCAGGGGCAAGGCCCAGTATGTGTTATATGTGTTATTGTATGGTATGTGGTAGTTTGGGGGAGCTCACTAAGCTTTGTGCTTACAGTTTCAGTTTTGGTTTCAGGTACTTCCACTAGCAAAGGGAAGGGCTCGGGATGATCGCATGGCACACACCACAGATTTCAGCCTGGGATTTATTGAGACTCTGATATATTTTTCTCATTTGTTTTGATACAGTATTTCCTATGAAATTTTGAGACACATGAAACTTGGTTTTATTATTGATTATGGATGATTATAGTTTCTTATAATATTTTCAAAACAAAATTTTTGGGTCATATTGTTGGGATGTTTCGGACTGTGAAGGAACCAAGTATGTTCTAGATTCTGACTCGATTCTTGAACAACTTGAGAAGTATCATCATTACACATGTTGAGATCACCATAAGGGGAGTCTTTGATAAGATCCATATGACCCTTAACATTTAGCCCCTCATCTTCAGATGTTTCCTCTTCTTCCACCCATTTCTCACGATCCTCTTGCTTTGTGATGAAGGATTTTGGTAGAGATATATTCTCCTTCTTCATATGGGCCAACAACTTCTTGTACAAGACTTCATAACTCTCTGGGCTTTGAGCTTCTTTCTTCTCTTTATTCGCTGGAAAAACGGTCAGGACTTCCACAGTTAAAACAGTTACCTGAGTTTCTTTTCTCTGAAGTAGTTCTTCTTACTTAACGGCATCCCTTAAACTGAGCACTTCGGACTCCATTTGATTTACTTTCTTTGTAACGTTTGACAATAAGTGCAGCGCTGGCAATAAGTTCATCAGTATTTCTTCACCACTCGCTTCACCCTAATCAGAGTCGTCAGAGTCGTTGATGAGATTCATTGCCTCCTTCCAAGAAACCAAACCTTTAGACTTTTCTTTGCTTGAGTCCTTCATGATGTCTTTACAAAGAGCTTTGGTCTCTTCGTAATTTCTTAGATTTCTAAACAGGGAGTTGAGATCCATGAGATTAATCTTCTCACTGTTTTTAAGAACATCAGCGTGATGTTCCCAGCTTTTTCCAAGGGAATCCACGAATTTTAAAACTAACTGAGAAGAATTCTTGACGACTCCCAACCTATACATATTATTCACCAAACAATTAAACCTATTAAAGGTTTGAGTTAGAGATTCACCTTGCTGAGCAAAAAATTGCTCATATCTCGAATTGAGGTTCTTGCTGGTCGTAGCTTGAACTTCTACAGTGCATTCATAAGCCACCGTCAGCGTATCCATCATCTATTGAGCTGATTCACAGTTTTGAACTAAATGATACCCATGGTAGGGAAGAGAGTTTCCTATAGTTTCCATATCTTTCACATCAAGACTGATAAGCCTCTTGTCATCATCGTCCTCACTAGTCTTTGGCTTTTGCTTCAAGGGACCAAAAGGAGCACCATTGGTTGATACATAGGAACGTGAGGACCTTTCTCAACAATGTTAAGCATCTCATAATCCATGGTTTCAAGAACAACTATAGCCTTGGTTTTCCACATGGTAAAATTTTGTTCATCGAAGGGAGAGATCTTATTGATAGCAGACGATTTGTAATTGTAAGAGGTCAACATAATTACTTGAGTGTATCAAAAACCTAATCTAATACCAATTGAAAGTTTGTGTCAATCGGATACACTTCAAGTATAATCAATGAAGTCCAAACAAACTAAACAAAGATTGAACAGAAAAATAAAGAACACGAGTAATCACAAAGATGTCTTTCACCAAGAAAGGGGTGTTCTCACCAAGAGAGCAAATGTCACAAAGACGCTCACCAAGGCATACATTATGGTTTCACCCTAATGTTGAATATATACAAACTATTCGAGTAAATCCCTTCAGTTAAGGGATTGTATTTAATCTATAATAACAAATGATCCTTATCACCAAGATATCGGAACTGCTATCTATTCTATACATATCCTTATAATTGTCTAATATACAAACATTACATAAGATCATTATCTTCACGCTGAAGTTGATAAGGTCTTGAGATGTTGGCCCTGGTGGTCAACGTATAAAGTTTTTGACTCATCAGATCATAATGTGTGACCTTACAACTACCATTCCTTCACTCCAAGACCGAGAGCAACATTTGGATCAACTCATATCTCTCCAACTCAAGCACTTCCTCGAAGAATCTTGAAACGCTCATAAAAATCATGCCAAATTTAAACTTTTAAAACATTTCCAAAACCAGTTGATTATTACAAAACTTGTTTTCAAAATATCCAATGTCATAGTTTCCCAGAACCAAATCATAAAAATCATAGGAGGTATACGATCACGCCTTCGCCTTCCCGCGATCGTCATAAGTACCTGAAACAAAATCAACAACTGTAAGCCTAAAGCTTAGTTAGTTCCCCCAAAATACCAATGCCATACAGATATAACCATATCATATAACAAACACAGCATGCATAATGAGCCATCAGTCTGACTGGACCGCCTCGCAGGCCATCAGTCTATCTGGACCGCTCTTCAAGCCATCGGTACGTCTGGACCGCCCTCTCGGGGCCTTCAGCCTATCCGGACCGCTCGCCGGGCCTTCGACCTGACTAGTATACCCTAACCGGGTCTGCAGTCTATCCGGTCCGCCCTGGGTGTCTTGGCCTATAGCACAAAGCAGGACCTGCCTCAACCCAATACCCCAACCAACAAAACATGTGCACATAATATCATACGCTAGCATGCAATAACAGATTGTCATACAGATCTAACAGATCACTAACATGGCAACCATCCTATAACCAGGATACCGATCTAACCGATCAATAACATAGCAACCATCATATAACCAGGATACCGATCTAACCGATCTGTAACATAGCAACCATCCTATAACCAGGATATAAATCTAACAGATTACTAGCATAGAAACCATCCTAAAACCATGATGAAATCTAATAGATCAACAACATAGCAACCATCCTAAAACCAGGATGCAAATCATAAAGGGTCGGCCTTGGTGTCGTAGACCCTGTTGATATAGTGAGTAAAACTCACCTCTCAAGTAGCTCGAATCGATAAAGTCAACTCAACCAAATGCAGCTCCAAATCCAAAACCTACATCCACCGATGACTCGCTTCCATAAATCCCCAAATTACCAAAATACGCCCAGAGGTCAAACTGGTCAACCCTTGGTCCAAGTCAAAGTCAACGGTCAAAGTCAACAGTCCATGTTGACCCAACTCGTCGAGTGCAGCTAGCAACTCGTCGAGTTCCTTAAGGGTTCAGAAGGTCATAAAACCCTCACTGCTCGCCGAGTTTACGACCAACTCGTCAAGTCTATGCGTGTCCAGAAGTCGGGGAAAACCCTAACTTACTCGTCGAGTCCTCTGCTGATTCGCCGAGTCCATGTAGAAACCAAACAACGGGAAAACCCTTCCCAACTCGTCGAGTTCCTTATCCGAATCATCGAGTTCATACAATCCATTTCTTGTCCAGATTATTTTGAGCTATTCCAAAGCTCCAAATGGTAGATCTAGCCTCCTAGGGCCTAGTTACCACGTAAAGTTGCAAACTTTACGTGCATGCAAGGTCTTGAGAGCCAAAACCAAGCTAAAGAAGAGACTTAAGGCAAATAAAAGGCCATAGCTTGGCAAAGACTGAAACTTTATGACCATAAGGGGCTAAAGGGGTCCAGATCTGAAGTTGCAACCTCAGATCTTTCCCCAAATCCGGAAATAACACAACAATTCCCTAAGAAGGGTTCTAAACCCATGAATGAAGAGATCTAGCTAATGGAGAGCCAAGGTAACAACTTGTTACCTTCAATGTGATGCTAATATGGAGTAGAGTTCAGATCTACACTCCTCCTTGTTCCAAGCTTCTTGAACTTCAAGTCATTCTCACCAAGATCCACCTTCCAAGCTTAAAACACACAAATACGGAGAGTGAATACAAATTAGAGTTTCTGAGCTCAAGGGGGGGGGGGGGGGCTGTAAGGGAGGCCAAGGGAGGCTAATGACCCTTTAACTAGGGTGCAATACCCTGAAAATTAGGGTTTCATCCAACAGCTCCAACTCGTCGAGTCGTGTCCTCCGACTCGTCGAGTTGGTCACTTAAAACACGCGGCTGATTTCGTTCCTACTCGATGAGTCACGGCATCCGACTCGTCGAGTAGACCCTTTAAAATGGAAATAAAGCTGTAAAATTTATACCTGAGAGTCGGGGTGTTACAATTCTCCCCCACTTGAACTAGACTTCGTCCTCGAAGTCTGCTGCGGTGAACAACTCTGCGTAATGCTCCCGTATATCAGCCTCCGGCTCCCAAGTCCACTCAGATCCCCTACGGTGCTCCCATTGTACCTTTACCAAAGGTACCTCCTTGTTCCGTAGCACCTTCACTTTCCTCTCCAAGACGGCCACCGCCCTTTCCACGTAGTTCAGGCGCTCATCGACCTGAATATCATCTAAGGACACTGTTGCCCCCTCGTCAATAACGCACTTCCGCAACTGTGAAACATGGAAAGTACTATGGATCTGACTAAGCTCCTCTGGTAGCTCGAGTCTATATGCCACCTTGCCAACCCTGGCAATGATCCGGAACGGTCCAATGTATCGGGGACCCAATTTCCCCCTCTTCCTGAAGCGGATCACACTCTTCCAGGGTGAGACCTTCAGGAGTACCATGTCACCGATCTGAAACTCCAGCTCAGATCGACGCCGGTCGGCATAGCTCTTCTGCCGACTCTGTGCAGTCTGCAGTCGCTGTCTAATCTGTGGAATCGTATCGGTAGTCTGTTATTGTTGTAGGAAAATTCCGCAAGGGGTAGGTAGGTGTCCCAGCTCCCACAAAAGTTAATAACACAGGCTCTCAACATATCCTCAAGAGTCTGTATGGTCCGCTCACTTTGGCCGTCCGTCTGCGGATAATAGGCTATACTGAAGTGCAGCCGTGTGCCCAGTTCCTCGTGGAACTTCTGCCAAAATCGGGAGGTAAACCGAACATCATGGTCTGAGACGATAGAGACCGGAACCCCATGACGAGCGACAATCTCGCGTATATACACATCGGCCAACTTCTCAGCCGATGAGCTCTCCCGAATGGGTAGAAAATGAGCACTCTTGGTCAATCGATCCACGATGACCCAAATAGTGTCGAACCCCTTCATCGTTCTCGGCAGCTTGGTGATGAAGTCCATCGTGATTTGCTCCTATTTCCATATGGGAATATCCAGAGGCTGCAGCTTGCTATGCGGCCTCTGGTGCTCGGCCTTGACCATCCTGCAGGTCAAGCACCTCTCAACATACCAAGCGATTTCTCGCTTCATGCACGGCCACCAGTAACTCAATCGCAAGTCCCGGTACATCTTGGTGGCCCCGGGTGAATAGAGAAGCGAGACTTATAAGCCTCCTCTAATATAGTCTGTCTGACCCCACCAGACATCGGAACCCAGACCCGACCGCAACGGGTCAATAATCCCCGGATATCCTGAATAAACCGGGTGTTCTCACCCCTAATCCTCTCCAGCTTCCAATTTTCCTGACGCATACCCTCTGCCCGGGCTTCCCTGATCAAGCCCACAAATGGAGAATCCACTGAAATCCTCATACATGTCACTGGAGTGGATGATCCAACTGACTTGCGGCTCAGAGCGTCCGCCACCACGTTCGCTTTACCTGGGTGGTAAAGGATCTCACAGTCATAGTCCTTGACTACGTCCAGCCACCTGTGTTGTCTCATGTTCAGGTTCGGCTGATGCATGATGTGTCTCAAGCTCTTGTGGTCCGTGTAGATGGTACAACGGACCCCATAGAGGTAATGTCTCCAAATCTTGAGAGCGAATACCACCTCTCCTAACTCCAGATCATGAGTAGGGTATCTCGTCTCGTGCGGCTTCAACTGTCGCGATGCATAGGCTATAACCCGTCCTTTCTGCATGAGGACCGCTCCGAGTCCCGTGATGGATGCATCACAGAACACCACAAAATCCTCAACTCCCTCCGGAAGAATCAAGACTGGAGCCTCGCATAGTCGTTGTCTGAGGGTCTCAAACGCCCTCTGCTACTCGGGGTCCCACCGGAAATCCACCCCCTTCCTCGGCAGATGAGTGAAAGGTACTGCAATCTTGGAGAAATCTTGTATGAATCTCCGGTAGTACCCTGCCAATCCCAAAAAGCTCCTGATGTCTGAGGAAGATTTCAGAACCTACCACTGCATAACCGCCTCGATTTTGGTCGGGTCGACCAAAATCTCTTCCTGGTTAACGAGGTGTCCCAGGAACTAGACCTATCGTAACTAAAACTCGCACTTCGAGAACTTGGCATAAAGTCGTTCTCGTCTCAGAACTCCCAATAACTCCCGCATATGCTCCTCATGCTACTCTCGGGTCTTGGAATACACCAAGATATCGTCTATGAACACTATGACCAAGCGATCGAGCATCGGTCGGCAGACCTGATTCATCAGGTCCATAAATACTGCTTGCGCGTTGGTGAGCCCAAATGGCATCACCACGAACTCGTAATGTCCATAACGAGTCCGGAACGCGGTCTTCACCACGTCCTCCTTCCTAACCCTGACCTGATGGTACCCGGACCTCAGGTCTATTGTGGAGAACCAAGATGCTCCCTGCAACTGGTCGAAAAGATCATCTATCCTCGGGAGTGGATAACGGTTTTTCACCGTTAACTTGTTCAACTCCCAGAAATCAATGCACATCCGATATGAACCATCCTTCTTCCTGACGAATAGTATCGGCGCTCCCTACGGGGAACTGCTCGGACGAATGAACTGCTTGCCCAGCAGTTCCTGCAGCTGTGATGACAGCTCCTGCATCTCTAGTGGTGCCAACCGGTACGACGCCTTGGCGATAGGGGCCGCACCCGGCACTAGGTCGATCCTAAACTCAACATGCCTCTCTAGAGGCACTCCGGGTAACTCCTCCAGAAACACGTCAGCAAACTCTCTGACCAATGGAACCTCTGATACTGAAACCTGATCCCTGACCCGCGTATCCACCACATACGCTAGATAACCCGCACACCCGTGCTGAATGTACTGTCGAGCCCTGGCAGCCGAGCAAAACCTTGATCCCAATCTGGTGCCCTCGCCATAAACAATCAGTTCTCCCCTACATGGGGTTGGAGCTACTAACCGCTGACCCTCGCAATCGATCATGGCACCGAAGCGACTAAGCCAGTCCATACCCACGATCACACATACATCCCCCATGGGAATCGGGATCAGGTCTATCGGGAAAGATACTCCGAAGATCTCCAATACGCAACCCCGATAGACCGAAGAAGTGGAAATCCCTTGTTCGTTGACGATAGAGACTCCCAACAGACACTCTAGCTCTCCTACTAGCAAACCGAACTCCCTACTAAATGTCTGAGAGACAAACGACCGACTCGCCCCCGAGTCAAATAATACCAAGGCAGGTAAGAAGTTCACTAAAAACGTACCTAATCACAGGTACAAACATATAAGCATAAAACAGATATAATCAGTAAGATAAGGGATAGAAACATACCACCAACCACGTTTGGTGCTGCTCTAGCCTCCTCTGCTGTAAGCTGGAAGGCGCGTCCCTGGGCCCTTGGGGGCGCTGCTCGACCCTGACTCCCATTAGTAATCCTCAGTGTAGCCGACGCTGGAGCCTGCGTCGGCCTGGCCGCGAGCTGTGGACAGTTGGTCTTCACGTGACCAACCTGATGACAATGGTAGCAGATCCTCATATCCTGAACTGGGGCTGTCTGGAGACAGTCCCACGCAAAGTTCCCCTCCTTGCCGCATTTCCGGCATGCGCTACCTGATCTGCAAGCCCCCGAGTGCCCCCTCCCGCACTTGCCACAAGTGCGGCCCTGTTGTCCCCCTGACCTAGAATCAGCGGTCTTAGACCGCTTTGGCTCTGGCTGTGACTGTGTCGGGGCCTGCTGTTGCTCCCTCAACTGCAACTCAATCTCCAACTCACGCCGCCTAGCGGCCTCCTATAGATCCAAAAGCGTATCACAACGTTAGGTCGCCACAAACTGCCGAATATCAGTCTTGAGCATGCTCAGATAACGAGTCATCTGAGCCTGCTCAGAAGCAAACTCCGGGTAAAACATCTCCCTCTCCGTGAACATACGGGTGATCTCCATCACCATCTCACCATCCTGTCTCAGATCCAGAAACTCCTGAGCCAACCGTTCCCGCTCGACTCGTGGAATGTAACAAGCGCGGAACATATCCCTGAACTGTTCCCAAGTAACAGTAGCTCTCTGATCATCCGAATACGACCCAGTCACCAACCTCCACCAGTCCTTTGCTCCAGTCCGCAGCAGGTTCAGGGAACACCATACCTTCTGGTCAGTAGGACATGAACACGTGAAGAAACACCCCTCCACGTCAGACAGCCACCTCATGGATTTGATGGGGTCCTAAGTCCCATCAAAAGTAGGGGGCTTCGTGTTGTTGAAGTCCCGATACTTAAAATCTCGACCGGCTCCCAACCCTGCCGCCGATACAGCTGTTGTGGCTGCTGCGGCAGCCGCCTCAGTGAGGGCTGCATAGCGATCATCGAAATACTCCACCATAGCGGTCTTGATAGACCCAAACATCCCCGGAAACTGAGCCCGGAACATAGCAACAACCTCATCATCCAGGATCTCCCGGATCCTGTCGTCCATGTCATCTGGCCGATAGTCTCGGGCGCTGTCAGCGCCTCCTGTCCGCCCTCTCCTGATCCTGACCCGGATCCAGTCACAAATCGCCATGTAACCACCATGCTGAAAACATAAAAAAAAGGATATCAGATATTCCACATAATAATTCGGGAACCAACTCCCAACAAAACCCTAGGGGTTGTGACTTCCTTGCTACGCGTATGGGTCCTATGCTTTCAGTAGTACGGGCCCATACTACCTTCCACACCTACCCATATTTGTCTCAAGTATCATCACAACGCCCTAAAACTATACATAAGCATGGCATGCGCTCAATCCTCACTCCTAGAGGAAGGCTAAATATCTCATAACCGGCGGACTCATCCAAACAACCCATCCATGAAACTTCCACCAACCCTGCAGCACTCGTGTATGCTAGCCATACATAACGTTGGACCCTATAAACTTTCGATTACCTGATCCTACCCTAAGCCCTTCATCAAACAAGAATAGGAATTAAGGCCAAACCAAACATTCTCATGCTATAAGATCTTAATTATGTATAGCCGTAATGCATACACTAAGCATCACATAATCAGGCAATTCAATCATGTAATTACTGAAGATCCCTAGCCTAGTACTAGCATTATGTTCTAACAACTGTAAGCCCAAAGCTTAGTGAGTTCCTCCAAAATACCAACGCCATACAGATATAACCATATCATATAACAAACACAACATGCATAATGAGCCATCAGTCTGACTGGACCGCCTCGCAGGCCATCAGTCTATCTGGACCGCTCTCCGAGCCATCAGTACGTCTGGACCGCCCTCTCGGGGCCTTCAGCCTATCCGGACCGCTCTCCGGGCCTTTGGCCTGACTGGTATACCCTAACCAGGTCTGCAGTCTATCCGGTCCGCCCTGGGTGTCTTGGCCTACAGCACAAAGCAGGGCCTGCCTCAACCCACTCCCCCAACCAACAAAACATGTGCACATAATATCATACGCTAGCATGCAATAACAGATAGTCATACAGATCTAACAGATCACTAACATGGCAACCATCTTATAACCAGGATACCGATCTAACCGATCAATAACATAGTAACCATCCTATAACCAGGATACCGATCTAACCGATCTCTAACATAACAACCATCCTATAACCAGGATATCAATCTAACAGATTACTAGCATAGCAACCATCCTAAAACCAGGATGAAATCTAACAGATCAACAACATAGCAACCATCCTAAAACCAGGATGCAAATCATAAAGGGTCGGCCTTGGTGCTGTAGACCCTGTTGATATAGTGAGGAGAACTCACATATCAAGTAGCTCGAATCGATAAACTTAACTCAACCAAATGCAGCTCCAAATCCAACACCTACATCCACCGATGAATCACTTCCATAAATTTCCAAATTACCAAAATACCCCCAGAGGTCAAACTGGTCAACCCTTGGTCCAAGTCAAAGTCAACGGTCAAAGTCAACAGTCCATGTTAACCCAACTCGTCGAGTGCAGCTAGCAACTCGTCGAGTTCCTTAAGGGTTCAGAAGGTCATAAAACCCTCACTGACTCACCGAGTTTACGACCAACTCGTCGAGTCTATGCGTGTCCAGAAGTCGGGGAAAACCCTAACTTACTCGTCGAGTTCTCTGCTGACTCGTCGAGTCCATGCATAAACCAAACAACGGGAAAACCCTTCCCAACTCGTCGAGTTCCTTATCGGACTCGTCGAGTTCATACATTCCATTTCTTGTACAGATTATTTTGAGCCATTCCAAAGCTCCAAATGGTAGATCAATCCTCCTAGGGCCTAGTTACCACGTAAAGTTGCAAACTTTACGTTCATGCAAGGTCTTGAGAGCTAAAACCAAGCTAAATAAGAAACTTAAGGAAAAGAAAAGGCCATAGCTTGGCAAAGACTGAAACTTTTTGACCATGAGGGGCTAAAGGGGTCCATATCTGAAGTTGCAACCTCAGATCTTGCCCAAAATCCGGAAATACCATAACAATTCCCTAAAAAGGGTTCTAAACCCATGAATGAAGAGATCTAGCTAATGGAGAGCCAAGGTAACAACTTGTAACCTTCAATGTGATGTTAATATGGAGTAGAGTTTAGATCTACACTCCTCCTTGTTCCAAGCTTCTTGAACTTCAAGTCCTTCTCACCAAGATCCACCTTCCAAGCTTAAAACACACAAATATGGAGAGTGAATACGAATTAGGGTTTCTGAGCTCAAGGGGGGCTGTAAGGGAGGCCAAGGGAGGCTAATGACCCTTTATATAGGGTGCAATACTGTCACACCCCCAAACCAAGGATGGCGGAAACGTCCGGGGCTGGACGACTTCATGTATAGTATCAGAACAACAATTTCAATGGTGATCAAAGTAAACACAACCAACATACATATAATTGAAAAAGTTACACCATAGTAAGTTTACATGTTTCCAAATCAATTACATTATGTTGACAAAAATGAAATGTTTGACGCCTTAACGTCCCATCCTCAAAAGCGCTTGTTTGCATGTTTATTTATTCCCTGAGAATACAAGTAGTTTGAAAGAGTGTCAACAATTAATTTGGTGAGTTCATAAGCTTTTGAATGTAGTGATGAAAACCCTTTTTCCTTTGTAAAAGTAATGTTTGTTCCAGAAAAATCCAATATTTTCCTTAGAGGGTGAATTGCAGCCTTCAATCCAAAGACCAAAATGTACAAGTAATTTCCATACTTATAGTAAGACAATGCAAGTTTAAATGGACATAAACTCGTTTGATTTAATGAAACTCTCGTAATTCCTATGAGTTGTTAATAGTTTATGTGAGTTATTATAACCATACTATGACCTAGATGGCCTGAAACGACGTTCTTCAGGCGTCGGAACTGTTATGACATTTGTCACCCGTAGACCTCGAGGTCCTACTGTAGCTAACAGCAAGGTGTGGGGTGTCAATCCCAATATAGATCTATACACAAGTATCACGCTCTCCCTCAAAGAGACTCTGGTTACAATACAGGACTTATGGTGCATTACTTGAAAAGTAACATGAAGCGAATGTCTCACAATTTAGTCATTAACGGATTTACGTGTGGTGAATGAAAACCCTTTTTGTGTAAATGAAACCTCTAGTAATGAACTTATTGTGTAGTGCATCATAAACTATACCGATTATAGTTTATCAAATGATAGTAGTAGTAGTGAACATAAACTATACTTACAATAGTTTATCAAAATGTTTGAATGCAATGTATATAAACTTTGTTTATTTTAAATAAATTACTATATTTGTGGAGGTAAAAATCCATTTGTTTTCTGTTGTATGTCTATTTACCAAGACAAAATGACATATAATATAACACATATATGCACATAATGATACACACCTTGCTCAACAAGTTACAAGGTGTGAATGAATAGATAACATTTTTCCAAGGTTATATTCCTATCTAGCATACATGGGGAACATTTTTAACTTGAATGAAAGATAGAATAACTTACCTTGTTGTTGATTATGATCCTTGAAACCTTGTGAGCCTAGCACCCCAAGTGTGATGCCTCAAATGCTTCACACAACACCAAATGCAAAGGAGTAAACTTTGAGAGAATCTTACACTTGAAAAATCGGCTCTAGCCCTCTTGTTTCTTAGTGTCGCCTATTTTGGTGGAGAATGGGTTTCTTATATAGTGTTGACACATCTAGGGTTACACCATGTAAACCCTAATGTGTCATGACTCTTCATTTCCATGACCCATGGGTTTGTAACTCCCATGGAGCATCCATGGAGCATCCTATGGGTGGAACCCAACTTGATAATCCATGGAGCCTCTTAGCCCACTATATAAGATATGGAAGATTTACATAATCTACCCATATATTTAATTACTTATCTTTTGATCACTTAATTAATTCTAAATTAATTCTTGATCAAACTAATTAAATAATATTATTAATATATTAGAACTTATAATATATTAATAAACTATAAGTGTTATTTCTCTCATTTTAGTTTATCCAATTGCATGGTGCCATGCAACCCAAATAGACCATGCCGGGTCGGGTCAAGTACATACCAGAAATAGTTATGGACTTAGACACCTTATCCAACAGGTGGCACTCTCGGTCTCTTAGTAGGTTCGGTTCAGGAAGGTGGTTTCGGTCCTCAAGAGCTTTCGGTTCCTTAAGGGAGGTTCGGTTCCTAAGAAGGTTCGGCTCCTTAAGAGAGGTTCGGTTCCTAAGAAGGTTCGGCTCCTTAAGAGGGTTCGGCTCCTTAAGGCTGTTTTTCGCGTAAACTTCCGTTTTCGAGCGGTTTTTGACTAAATTAAGGGTCGGGATGCCCCGAGTGATTATAAGAAGTTGAGAGAGATTTTGAGAGAGATTTGGGAGAGATTTGACATACTTGGAGAGATTTGGCATACTTAGAGAGATTTGGGAGAGATTTGACATACTTGGAGAGATTTGGGAGAGATTTGACATACTTGGAGAGATTTGGGAGAGATTTGACATAGTTGGAGAGACTTGGCATACTTAGAGAGATTTGGGAGAGATTTGACATACTTGGAGAGATTTGGCATACTTAGACAGATTTCACATACTTGAAGAGATTTGGGAGAGATTTCAGATAGGGAGAGATAGAGTGAAAGAGATTGGGAGAGACTTCTTTTGTGACCTTTTTGAGTGTTTGGCTTTGCAACGCCAGGTCCGTAAACCCCGTTAAGCCATGTTTAAGAGTCTTACACACCCCCGAAGGGTATGTAATAGTGTTTTATCGCTTTGCTACATCACTTACCCCGATTAGGGCTCAAGAATCCTACACATACGAACTTTCCAAGTGATGACTTCTTATTAAAATAGTGAGTTGTACAATAATTACATAACGTAAACCCTAGTATACAAGAGTTAGCAGAGTTGACCGGTTTGACTTGTTGACTTTATTTGACTTTGACTTGACCATAATTTGACGGTTGTCTATTTACCAAGACAAAATGACATATAATATAACACATATATGCACATAATGATACACACCTTGCTCAACAAGTTACAAGGTGTGAATGAATAGATAACATTTTTCCAAGGTTATATTCCTATCTAGCATACATGGGGAACATTTTTAACTTGAATGAAAGATAGAATAACTTACCTTGTTGTTGATTATGATCCTTGAAACCTTGTGAGCCTAGCACCCCAAGTGTGATGCCTCAAATGCTTCACACAACACCAAATGCAAAGGAGTAAACTTTGAGAGAATCTTACACTTGCAAAATCGGCTCTAGCCCTCTTGTTTCTTAGTGTCGCCTATTTTGGTGGAGAATGGGTTTCTTATATAGTGTTGACACATCTAGGGTTACACCATGTAAACCCTAATGTGTCATGACTCTTCATTTCCATGACCCATGGGTTTGTAACTCCCATGGAGCATCCATGGAGCATCCTATGGGTGGAACCCAACTTGATAATCCATGGAGCCTCTTAGCCCACTATATAAGATATGGAAGATTTACATAATCTACCCATATATTTAATTACTTATCTTTTGATCACTTAATTAATTCTAAATTAATTCTTGATCAAACTAATTAAATAATATTATTAATATATTAGAACTTATAATATATTAATAAACTATAAGTGTTATTTCTCTCATTTTAGTTTATCCAATTGCATGGTGCCATGCAACCCAAATGGACCATGCCGGGTCGGGTCAAGTACATACCAGAAATAGTTATGGACTTAGACACCTTATCCAACAGTCTCCCACTTGGATAAGTCTAATAACTATAACTGCAATACTTCAGGAACCGATCGGCAATCGTAGCTCTTTCAAGGTCTCTCGGAACTGAGAAGATGATGATACGCCATTTAAGATAAGTGATCATATAATCCTCTGTTCTAGATATCAGCCGGAAAAATACATGGAACAGTGTCTTACTTTGTGTCCAGCAGTTTGTTTCCCGATTTCCGATTTGTTTGACAAAGAACTTAATTGAACACATCAACTTAGTTCTGACCAGGCCCGGTACATAGGTCAAAACAAAATCATCGAGGGGCCCAGATATCAGCTTCTAATCCAAGAAGGAACAGATAAACTTCGACTCATATGTTTGTTCTACCACTCATTGAATTATACACAAAAGCACGTTTTATAACATCGAGTTACCAATGCGTTAACGTACAATCAATACATAACCAACTCATAAGTAACAAATCATATCTCTAGGTTTGAAGACTTATATGATATTACCGTCTCACGATCACTCGAGATAAATTCCATGAAGTGATTCCAGTGAGCGTGGGTTGAGTCCAATGCTCAGAACTTATGAGCACTCATGAGTGTTGTAGCCATGTCCAACAACTTAGACCTCTGCAACCAATCATGACAGTCTTGATTCATACCTACTTCCGACATATGACCGACTGTGGAGGTTCGAATAATATGATATACCAAACATAATTATTCTGGAAGTCAAAACATGCAAAAGAAATATAGTAAACGATCGACAAGAGATAGCAACACTTTACTCATAAATAAAACACCTTTTATTCATCATCTAATGTCAATTACACTTTACAAATTTCAAGGTTATCTAACTACTAAATCTAATATCATCCTTCAGCCCTATGCTCCGAGCATGCTGGAGATGCTTAACCCGAGTCAGTCCCTTCGTGAGGGGATCTGCTGGATTCTCATCCGATGATACCCTCTTTGCCACGAGGAGTCCTTCTTCTATTCGATGTCTGATGAAATGGTATTTTCTGTCGATGTGTCTGGATCTCCCGTGATCCCTTGGTTCCTTGGCTAAGGCAACTGCACTTTCACTATCACAGAAAATTTCCATTGGCTCTTTAATAGCTGGTACAACTCCAAGGTCTCCAATGAAGTTCTTCAGCCATATCGCCTCCTTTGCTGCCTCGCTAGCTGCTATATACTCTGATTCGCAAGTTGAATCAGCCACTGTCTCTTGCTTGGAACTCTTCCAAGAAATTGCTCCTCCATTTAAGGTAAAGACCCAGCCTGACTGAGAGCGGAAATTATCCCTATCAGTCTGAAAGCTAGCATCACTATACCCTACAACTCTCAAGTCTTCACTCCCACCGAGGGTAAGGACCCAGTCCTTAGTCCTCCGTAGGTACTTGAGGATATTCTTTACCGCAGTCCAGTGTGCCTTGCCAGGGTTCCCCTGATACCTGCTAACCATGCTCAAAGCAAAGGCTACATCAGGTCGAGTACACGTCATAGCATACATGATCGATCCTACAGCCGAAGCATAAGGTATTCGACTCATTTCTGCTATCTCAGCCTCAGTATTAGGGCTTTGTGTCTTACTCAATCTGGCATTACTCTGGATGGGTAACTCTCCTTTCTTGGAGTCCTGCATGCCGAATCTCTTCAACACCTTATCCAAGTAAGTAATCTGACTAAGTCCAATTAGTCTTTTACTCCGGTCTCTCAAGATCCTTATCCCTAGAATATAGGCAGCTTCTCCTAGGTCCTTCATAGAGAAACACTTCCCAAGCCAGGACTTAACTTCCTGCAGAGTTGGGATGTCATTTCCTACGAGTAGTATGTCATCCACATACAATACCAAAAAGCTAACTATACTCCCACTAGCCTTGACATATACACAAGATTCATCTTCACTCCTAGAAAAGCCAAATTCCTTGACTTTCTCATCAAAGCAAAGATTCCATCTGCGAGGTGCTTGCTTTAACCCATAAATGGATTTCTCAAGCTTACACACTCTATTAGGGTACTCTGTGTTGACAAAACCCTCTGGCTGACTCATGTAAACATCCTCAGCCAACTTTCCATTAAGGAAAGTGGTTTTGACATCCATTTGCCATATTTCATAGTCATGAAATGCGGCTATGGCTAACAGAACCCTAATAGACTTAATCTTGGCCACTGGAGAAAAGGTCTCATCATAATCAACTCCCGGAGTTTGTGAGAAACCCTTTGCAACCAGTCGTGCCTTATAAGTGTGTACATTACCATCCATGTCGGTCTTCTTCTTGAAGATCCGTTTCCACCCTACAGTCTTACGACCTGGTACATTCTCAACCAAGTTCCAAACTTGATTGTCATACATGGACTGTATCTCGCTGTCCATTGCCTATTTCCACTTGGCTGACTCAGGGCCTGCCATGGCTTCCGCGTAACTGTTAGGTTCATCCAGACCTATCAGTGTCTCATCACTGATAAGTGTATCACCTTCCGCAGTAATATGGAATCCATAGTAATGCTCAGGTGCATTCCTAACCCTTGTGGAACGCCTCAGAGGTACAGACTTGTCAATTGGCTCAACAGAAGTTTCCTCCTCAAGTTGAGTGCTAGGGTTTGAAGTTCCTTCACCACTTGACTCTTGAATTTCTTCAAGGTCAACTTGCCTCCCACTGTCTCCTTGGCTTATGAACTCTCTCTCTCTCTCGAAAGAAAGCCCTCCTAGCTACAAAGACCACATTCTCACTAGGTCTGTAGAAGAGGTAACCAAAGGATTTATGTTGGTAGCCGATGAAAATACACCTCTCACTTCGAGGTTCGAGCTTATCATGAGTCTCGCGTCTCACGAAAGCCTCGCAACCCCAAATCTTAATGTGGTCTAGTTTGGGTACTTTACCAGTCCACATCTCATGAGGAGTTTTGGCAACTTTCTTTGTGGGAACTAGATTAAGGATATGGGCGGCAGTCTCTAAGGCATACCACCAAAATGAGATTGGTAGCGAAGCTCGACTCATCATGGAACGAACCATATCCAACAAGGTTCGATTACGCCTCTCAGCTACACCATTCAACTACGGTGTCCTGGGAGGTGTCAATTGTGAGACAATCCCACATTCCCTAAGATAGTCGAGGAACTCTGAACTAAGATACTCACCACCTCGATCGGATCGAAGCATCTTAATGTTCCTGCCCAATTGATTCTCGACTTCCTGTTTAATCTCTTTAAACCTCTCAAAAGTCTCTGACTTATGCTTGATTAAGTAGACATATCCATATCTACTGTAATCATCAGTAAAAGTCAAATAATAACGATTAGCATCCCTTGTGGCATGTTTGAAGGGCCCACACACATCCGTGTGTATAAGATCCAACAAACCTTCACCCCTCTCACAAGAGCCTGTGAAGGGTGACTTTGTTATTTTTCCAAGTAAGCATGATTCGCAACTATCATCTGACTTTAGGTCAAATGACTCCAATACTCCATCCTTTTGGAGTTGGCCTATGCGTTTCTTGCTTATATGTCCAAGACAACAATGCCATAATGATGCTTTATCCAAGTTATTATCATAAACAGAATCAATACACAATACATTATTTCCTAAGTTATCAACCACAGATACAGTTTCATACACGCCATCACAAGGTAATGCTTTAAAATAAAGAACATTATTAAAGAAAGCATTAATCGAACCAACTTCATTATCAAATGAAAAGGTGAAACCTTGTTTATACAATGCATGAAAGGAAATAATGTTTCTTGCCATTTCTGGCGAATAACAACACTTATTCAAATCTAAACTAAACCCACTACTTAGCAATAAAGTATAAACTCCAATCTTAGTGACAGGTAAAGCTTTCCTATTCCCCATGATTAAGTTTATTCTTCCATGCTCCACATTCTCACTTCTTCTTAGTCCCTGCAAATCAGAACAGATATGAATACCACAACCGGTATCAAGGACCCAAGAGTTAGAATGGGGTGAGTTATTAGATAAGATAGTGTAAATACCTGCATGGTTGGGTTTAACTTTCCCATCCTTCACATCTTGCTGGTACTTTGGGCAGTTCCGCTTCCAATGTGACTTTTCATGGCAATAGAAGCATTCAGCCTCTTTAGGGTCAGAAGAAGGAGTGACAAAACCTTTCTTGGTTCCACTTGAAGAAGAGCCATCAAGGGTCCTAGCCTTGGTACCCTTCGAAGAGCTCTTCCTCTTCTTCCCTCTACCTTTCCCGATTGCCAAAACCGGGGCGGAGTTTGGAGTAGGAGTGTTAACAACCGACTTACCCTTAAGACCTGTTTCTGCGGTCTTGAGGAGTCCCTAAAGTTTGCTGAGTGTGACCTCTTCCTTATTCATGTGATATGTCATGCGGAATTGATCATAGCACGATGGTAAGGAGTGCAAAATGATATCTATTGCAAGCTCCTCAGGGAAGTTCACATTAAGCTTCAGCAACCGATCCACATACCTTTGCATTTTCTGCATGTGGCTCGTGACGGATTCCCCGTCCTTCGTCATGGTTGTTATGATAGAGCATATGATTTCATACCTCTCTTGTCGTGCACTTTGATGGTATCTTTCCATCAGATCTTGGTGCATTTCAAAAGAGTAGAAGTCCTCATAGGACTTTTGGAGTTCCGCTGTCATGGTGGCCAACATGATGCATGCCACTTTTGTAGCATCCCTTTCATGTGCCCGAAAGTCAGCGATCTCCTGGGGAGTTGCAGTGGTTTCATCAATCTCCTTAAGCTCCTTGTCAATGACATATTCTTTGTCCTCGTAGCGGGTAATCATCCTGATGTTTCTGATCCATTCATTGAAGGTGGATCCATCAAAAGTGACTTTCCCACACAAGTTCATAAGGGTAAAGGAGCCATTAGGATTAGAGCCAGAAGTAGCATTGTTTGAAGACATTTGAAAGAAGAGAACAATATTAGTTTAGATATTAAGAGAGTCCTTAATAAAACACCCAAATGTAATATTAAGGCTAGAATCCAATCACAATATATTATAACTTAGAAGAGGTATGCCGTAATCCAAGCTATAACATATTTGAAAGGTAGGTGAATGACGATTCACCAATTTCCACCATGAAAAACGAAATATAGATATTAGGTTTTTAATTGGTTCTTAGAAATTCCTAGATTCTTTTGAGATTCAATGAACTTTTCAAAGGCATGTTTCAATCTCTAGTGTGCCCTCCAAGTTTTGTGACTGGGATACCGAGGATCACAAAACGAGGTGTGAAGTAACCATGCAAATCACTTGGTACCCTCAAGGTTTATCACTCAATCGATGTGCCGGTAAACCACACACGCTCCACCGATGCTATGGTAAACCTTAAGTCACCCTTTACCTACCTTGTTAAGTCCAAGTTAGTGTGCCGGTTAACCACACACGCTCCACCAACGACTTAAACAAAGTGTAAAGTGTAATTTCATGGATTAGCACCTTATTCACATTTTCCTAAAGTAACTAAGATTGGGAATTTAATAAAAGCATTTAGTTACTTTATAATATTCGTCATACTTTTAATGAGAATTTTTAAGTCATTGTCTTACCCGTTCGGCTAACGACCCTCCACCGATCAAGGAAGCGGTGGGTGAGAGTGGACACCCATTAAGTTGCCATTTTATAGGCAACAACCTTATACCCCCCTTATAGACCGGCTTCGTGAATGAGGCGTACTAGCGGTAAGACGACTTGACGTTATACATATATATATTAGTAACTTATAATATTATAAAGTATAAGGGTTGAATTTTAACTTTTAAAATTCTAAGGGTTGGAACTAAAGTTTTAATCAAGACTTTACATGTTCCAAAAGTTGAGGGCAAGTTTTGTAAACTTCCAAAACTTTTCATTTCTTATAACTTATGAATTAATTGAGTAATAAAAATGAAGACTCTTCATTTTTATAACTCTTGTGTTCTTTTAATGGCTTTAATAAAAGTGAGACTTTTGGTTTTCCATAACTTGAGGACAAGTTATGGACTCCATTAAAACACATTATGATCATGAATTAAACTACCATGAAGGTTACAAACAATTCCTATGATCATCTAATCTTCATAAGTTCAAGAACATGAATATGAACACTTTCAAGAATCAAAAATTACACTTAAAAAAAAACTTGTAATTTAACGATTTTTTTTTTCAAGCTGTTTGCACAAAAAAAACAACAAACAAACCTAGTCTCTGATATCACTGATGGGTTTTGAGCATTCTAACACTTCCTAAGTGTACATGCAACCCTAATAACCTTGGATCTATGTTTGTCTAATAATCATGCAAAGTTGAATTCCAAGGTTATATTCCTATCTAGCATACATGGGGAACATTTTTAACTTGAATGAAAGATAGAATAACTTACCTTGTTGTTGATTATGATCCTTGAAACCTTGTGAGCCTAGCACCCCAAGTGTGATGCCTCAAATGCTTCACACAACACCAAATGCAAAGGAGTAAACTTTGAGAGAATCTTACACTTGCAAAATCGGCTCTAGCCCTCTTGTTTCTTAGTGTCGCCTATTTTGGTGGAGAATGGGTTTCTTATATAGTGTTGACACATCTAGGGTTACACCATGTAAACCCTAATGTGTCATGACTCTTCATTTCCATGACCCATGGGTTTGTAACTCCCATGGAGCATCCATGGAGCATCCTATGGGTGGAACCCAACTTGATAATCCATGGAGCCTCTTAGCCCACTATATAAGATATGGAAGATTTACATAATCTACCCATATATTTAATTACTTATCTTTTGATCACTTAATTAATTCTAAATTAATTCTTGATCAAACTAATTAAATAATATTATTAATATATTAGAACTTATAATATATTAATAAACTATAAGTGTTATTTCTCTCATTTTAGTTTATCCAATTGCATGGTGCCATGCAACCCAAATAGACCATGCCGGGTCGGGTCAAGTACATACCAGAAATAGTTATGGACTTAGACACCTTATCCAACAGGTGGCACTCTCGGTCTCTTAGTAGGTTCGGTTCAGGAAGGTGGTTTCGGTCCTCAAGAGCTTTCGGTTCCTTAAGGGAGGTTCGGTTCCTAAGAAGGTTCGGCTCCTTAAGAGAGGTTCGGTTCCTAAGAAGGTTCGGCTCCTTAAGAGGGTTCGGCTCCTTAAGGCTGTTTTTCGCGTAAACTTCCGTTTTCGAGCGGTTTTTGACTAAATTAAGGGTCGGGATGCCCCGAGTGATTATAAGAAGTTGAGAGAGATTTTGAGAGAGATTTGGGAGAGATTTGACATACTTGGAGAGATTTGGCATACTTAGAGAGATTTGGGAGAGATTTGACATACTTGGAGAGATTTGGGAGAGATTTGACATACTTGGAGAGATTTGGGAGAGATTTGACATAGTTGGAGAGACTTGGCATACTTAGAGAGATTTGGGAGAGATTTGACATACTTGGAGAGATTTGGCATACTTAGAGAGATTTCACATACTTGGAGAGATTTGGGAGAGATTTCAGATAGGGAGAGATAGAGTGAAAGAGATTGGGAGAGACTTCTTTTGTGACCTTTTTGAGTGTTTGGCTTTGCAACGCCAGGTCCGTAAACCCCGTTAAGCCATGTTTAAGAGTCTTACACACCCCCGAAGGGTATGTAATAGTGTTTTATCGCTTTGCTACATCACTTACCCCGATTAGGGCTCAAGAATCCTACACATACGAACTTTCCAAGTGATGACTTCTTATTAAAATAGTGAGTTGTACAATAATTACATAACGTAAACCCTAGTATACAAGAGTTAGCAGAGTTGACCGGTTTGACTTGTTGACTTTATTTGACTTTGACTTGACCATAATTTGACGGTTGTCACATCATCCCCCCGTTAGAAGGAATTTCGTCCCGAAATTTAGCTTTTTGACTGGGACTTCAAGAATTTGGGAAGAGATGTGGATACTTTTGTTTCATCTGATCCTCGCGTTCCCAGGTGAATTCGGGTCCTCGTTTAGCGTTCCAGCGGACCTTCACAATGTGAATACGACTTTGCTTTGTTCTTTTGATCTCACGATCCATGATTTCTACCGGTTCTTCCACGAAGTGGAGACTCTCGTTGATTTCAATTTCATCGAGTGGTATCACGAGGGTCTCGTCGGATAGACATTTCTTTAAGTTCGATACGTGGAAGGTAGGATGTATGTTATTAAGTTCTTGTGGTAGGCGAAGCTTGTAAGCTACTGGGCCAATCCTAGTGAGGATCTCGAATGGTCCGATGTATCTAGGGTTCAGCTTTCCTCGTTTGCCGAAACATAATAAACCTTTCCAGGGTGAGACCTTTAATAGCACACGATCTCCAACCTGGAATTCTAAGGGTTTTCGTCTGTTATCTGCGTAACTTTTCTGTCTGTCTCTAGAAGCTTTTAATCGTTCTCGGATTTAAACAATCTTCTCTGTAGTTTCTCTTATTATCTCCGGGCCATTGAGGGTGCTATTAGGGACTTGTCCCTTAGCTAGTTGCGTGTCACCCACTTCAGCCCAGCACAGAGGTGACCTGCACTTGCGGCCATAGAGGGCTTCAAATGGTGCAACCTTGATGCTAGTGTGATAATTGTTATTGTACGAGAATTCGACAAGTGGTAAATGGGTATCCCAAGCTTTACCAAAGTCTATCACACACGCCCTAAGCATGTCTTCTAGCATCTGAATGGTTCTCTCACTTTGCCCGTCGGTTTGTGGGTGATAGGTTGTACTCAGGTCCAACCTAGTTCCCAAGGACTTCTGAAGTGATTGCCAGAATCGCGAGGTAAATCGACTATCCCTGTCTGAGATAATGGATTTTGGCACGTCATGCAGTCGTACAATCTCTTTGATGTACGTCCTAGTCAGTTTCTCCATCTTGTCGGTTTCTTTTATCGGCAGGAAGTGCGTTGATTTGGTCAATCTGTCTACGATTACCCGTATGGTATCAAGTCCGCTCGTGGTCTTAGGTAGCTTGGTTATGAAGTCCATGGTTATCCGTTCCCACTTCCACTCAGGTATATCAGGCTGTTGCAGTAGTCCTGAGGGTTTCTGATATTCTACCTTGACCTTGGCGCAAGTCAAACACTTGCCTACATAGGTAGCAATTTCGGCTTTCATGTTTGGCCACCAGTACAACTTCTTGAGATCCAGATACATCTTATCTGAGCCTGGGTGGATGGAGTATCGAGTCTTGTGTGCTTCGTTCATGATGACGTCTCGGAACCCACCGAACTTCGGTGTCCAGATTCGGTTCATAAGGTAACGTACTCCGTCGTCTTTGACTTCTAGGTTTTTATCCATTCCTCTTAATGCCTCACCCGTCACATTTTCCAGTTTCAAGGCCTCCAGCTGGGCCTCTTTGATTTGTGTCGACAGGTGTGAATGGATTATCATCATTAATGACTTTACTCGGCGCCCAGAGTATTCCTTTCGACTCAAGGCATCTGCTACTACGTTTGCCTTACCTGGGTGATAACGAATCTCACACTCGTAATCGTTCAGTAGTTCTACCCATCGTCTTTGCCTCATGTTGAGCTCCTTTTGATTGAGAATGTGTTGAAGGCTCTTGTGATCGGTAAAGACAGTACACTTTGTTCCGTAAAGGTAGTGCCTCCAGATCTTTAGGGCAAACACTACTGCTCCCAATTCGAGGTCATGCGTGGCGTAGTTGACCTCGTGCATTTTCAATTGCCTTGATGCGTAGGCAATGACCTTTCCTCGCTGCATTAATACACACCCAAGCCCCTGATTTGATGCGTCGCAGTAGACTACAAAGTCTTCGGTTCCTTCTGGCACAGACAGGATCGGTGCGCTGCACAGGGCTTGTTTTAATGTTTGGAAGGCAGCTTCTTGTTTATCTTCCCATTTAAACATCACACCTTTTTGAGTCAAGGTGGTGAGCGGTTTAGCGATCTTGGAGAAGTTTTGGATGAATCTTCGGTAGTATCCAACAAGCCCTAAGAATTGTCGGATTTCCGTCGGTGTTGTAGGTGCTGACCAGTTCTCGATTGCCTTGATTTTGGAGGGGTCCACATGTATCCCTCTTTCACTGACCACATGACCAAGGAAATCCACTTCTCGGATCCAAAATTCTCACTTAGAGAATTTAGCATAAAGCTTCTCAGCTCTCAACGTCTCTAACACTTGTCGCAGGTGTTGGCGGTGCTCTTCCTCGCTTTGTGAGTAGACCAAAATGTCGTCGATGAATACGATCACGAACTTGTCTAAGTAGGGTCGACACACTCAATTCATCAGGTCCATGAATACCGCAGGTGCGTTTGTTAACCCGAAGGGCATCACTACAAACTCGTAGTGCCCATAGCG
This sequence comes from Lactuca virosa, assembly GCF_052849685.1. Classification (NCBI taxonomy): domain Eukaryota; kingdom Viridiplantae; phylum Streptophyta; class Magnoliopsida; order Asterales; family Asteraceae; genus Lactuca; species Lactuca virosa. The sequence continues at coordinate 4,469,769 of NC_136434.1, forward strand.
AGTTCTGAAGGCTGTCTTGGGGATATCTTCTTCTTGAACTCGTAGTTGATGGTAACCCGACCTCAAGTCGATTTTTGAAAAGTAGCTTGCTCCTTGAAGTTGGTCGAAGAGGTCGTCGATTCGGGTTAGAGGGTATCGGTTTTTGATGGTAAGTTTGTTTAACTCGCGGTAGTCGATGCACATGCGAAAAGATCTGTCCTTCTTCTTCACAAACAGGACTGGTGCTCCCCAAGGTGAAAAGCTCGGCCTGATGAACCCTTTGCTTAACAGTTCGTTCAGTTGACTGGACAATTCTTGCATTTATGCCGGCGCTAGGCGGTATGGAGCTTTGGCTACTGGGGTAGCTCCGGGGACCAAGTCGATTCGGAATTCGACTTGTCGTGTGAGTGGTACGCCTGGGAGGTCTTCTAGGAATATGTCGGGGAAGTTGCACACCTCTGGAATGTCTTTGATATCCTTCATCTCTTGTTTCTTATCTACTACGTGGGCTAAGAAGGCGTGGTATTCCTTTCGGAGATACTTTTGAGCCTTGACGCAAGATATGATTTGCCATTTTGCACTGGGTTTATCGTCGTAGACGAGAAGGGTTTCGCCACTTGGCAGATTGAGGCGAACGACCCTTTCGTAACATAGAATGTCGGCACGATGAGAACTTGACCAATCCATACCGATGATTATGTCGAAACTTTTTATTGTTAGTGGCATTAGGTCGATTTTAAATGAATGATTGTCTAGAGTGAGGGTACACCCTGAGTATATATCGCTAGTGCGCTCTGCCTTTCCTTTTACCATTTCTACGACGTATGTGTCTTTTAGTAATTGGGGATCTTGTCTAAGTAATTGTTTGAATTGATGGCTCACAAAACTCCTCTCCGCTCCACTATCGAAGAGTATGCATGCATATGAGTTATTGAGAAGAAACGTACCAGTAACCACTGTGGGGTCCTTGATTGCTTCTCCATGTCCTATAGCCAGCACTCTCCCCACGCCACCAGCATTAGGGGTTTGTGCCTTTGGGCAGTTTCTTTTGAAGTGCCATGTCTCCCCACAGCCGTAACAGGCTTGACTTGTCCCCGTATTGGCGACTTGAGTGATGGATTGGGTTGGCGCCCTATAGAAGCGAGCGGTATGCCCCTTCTTGTTGCAATTTTTGCAGTACATTTCCCGACAAGCACCGGTGTGGTGGAAATTACACTTGTTGCACTTGGGAAGGTTTCCAGCATATTGCCTCTGTGGTGCTGGAGTGGCAGGAGTAGTGGCAGCACGGACAGCAACGGTCGTTGCTTTTTGGCGGAGTCTGGCACCGACTGCTTCTTTTTGTTGTTCCAGAATTTTCTTTTATTGCTCCCCCCCTTAGCTCGATCATGGGTGGTAGTAACAGTACCGTGGCTGGCCCTATCGTCGACAAGTTGTTGTGCCAATTCCTTGGCACTGTCAAAAGTAGTGGGTTTCGAGGCCAGCACACTATCTTGAATCTGGGATGATAGCCCCCAGAGGTATCGTTCCACCTTCTTCCCTTCTGGAGTGACCATTGCTGGGCAGAGGAGTGCGAGGTCATTGAATCGGGTAGTATAAGTTTCAAGGTCTGTGCCCGACATCTTGAGGTTCCAGAGTTCTTCTTCAAGTTTTTGCACTTCGCCCCTCGAGCAATACTCCTTAAGCATCAAAGCTTTCAAGTCCTCCCAGCTTATAGAGTTAGCCACTGCAGGAGTAAGTGACTTAACTCGGCCATTCCACCAAGTGAGAGCTTTACCGGTGAAAGTGAATGCCGCATACTTGACTTTGCTCGTTTCGGGACAAGCACAGATTTCGAAAACTGCTTCAGTCCTCTCGAACCAGTGCATTAGTGTGACCACTCCCCCGCTTCCATTACCAAAATCAGGTTTGCCATTCGTGAAGTCTTTGTAAGAACACTCTTGTGTACGCCCCGTACTGTCCCCGTGGTTAGAGTGCGTAGCACCAGATCCAGAACCACCAGCACCGTTTGTACCTATCTGTGACATTGCGGCCGCCACGGCTGCTGTTACTGCAGCCTGGAACATCACGGAATCAAACTGTGTAGGTGGCGGCGGAGGAGGTGGTGTTGTGCTGCCGGAAGGTCTGGGTCTTTTCCTCGGTGGCATAGTTCTGTCAAAAGTTATAAAGACGAAAAATCGGTAAGTCTTCAATTGTAAGTCGGAGTTTATTGAATTTGATTATTTGCTATATGTCCCGACTTAAAACATTCAGAAATGATTTATGAAGAAATTTCATGCGCTCGAACTCCCCGAATTTAGTAGTGACCCAAATGTAATTCTGTAATCTTTGGTCATGCCTGGTCCTTTCCTATGATCACTCGATGCACACCAGTTATTCGTGATTATGGTCCAATAGGCCGTTGAACTTAATGAGTCTATCCTAGGCCCACAACCAAACAAGGAACAGGACCTAAGGCGGACTCACCATTTCTAAGTCGATCGTCTCACAATTACAATTAACCAGGAGGTTCACATTAAGAATCTCAGAAACACCGAGAGCAAATTGTTTGTACTGACATGTTATGAGATTTATCATAAACTCGCAATGAAATAAAATACATGCCAATTTCATTGATATAATTTGATACATATTGTTTAGGAAAATTTGACCTTTATGCAGGTCTACATCATGTAACGGAAAATTTGGCACAACATAGCCCTTTGAGTAGTGTAATCACTTAATCGCATGGGTTAGCTTACATGCAAAAAGAGTAGCACCAACGCATACTCATAAACCTACTCTAAAAGGACGTGCGAGTAGCATGAGTTCTACTCCCGATGATCAGTCCCTGGTGGTGCCTGGGACGAGGTCGATGCGCCCTGGAGTTCGGCCAATCGTCGCTCGGCTGCAATCACTCTTTCCTCGAGTGCCAAGTATTTTTCTTGATACTCCTTTGCTTCTGATCGAGCGGCGAGAAGGTCCTTGATGAGTTGGTCCCTGAAGTAGGAGTCTCTCTCTAGGTCTCTGGTGCGGGTAGTAGTAGCTTCTATATTGGCACCCAGCTCCCGAATTCGGTCCGTCGTCGCTCTACCGCGATCATCGATGTTAGTTATCTGTTGAGTCATGACTGGAAGCGCTCTGTCAGCCGGTCCCCCATGGCTGAGGTCGTAGTAACCTCGTTGATCGCCAAATGGTGATCATTGTCGTTGTTGACAGCTCAATCGCTCGTGTTGAATCAAAGTTCAATTAGGATCGATAGATTCTATGCAGACAAACAACTAAGAACGTAATTATGAACACAAGAATGGCTTTGAATATGTCGTATGATTAATGCTTTAACACCTCAGAAGAGCTCGATTAAGAACTTCGACTGTAGAGGTGTTTAGGGTTACAAAACAATAATCGATAATCAAGAACGTTAACCTTATAATGCATACATGCATGCATTATTTATAGTCTAACCCTACTAGCTAATCACGGATGGACAGGCCCAATCCGGATACAAAACATAAGCCCATGACGCAACACAATTAGACTCAACAATCTCCCCCTTTGCATCAATGGAACAGAAAGCTCACTTCGGCTGAGCTGCAGAAGACTTCTTTATTGTTTTGAACACCTTCGGAATGATAGCCAGCAAATGATGACGGAACGTTATGTACCACCGAAGCATGTCCGTGAAGTTCTTTTTGTCTGCTTCTGAGTTCTGCTTGCACCGATGAATAATGTTGATGATGTGCTCCAAGCAGTCAGTTGAAAATAAATGTTTATCAACAAGAGCGAATAAAAATCTGTGTGCTTCGCCTTTTGTAAACATCACAGTAAGATGTGTTGAATCTATTTTCCCCATCTTCATCTTATTCACATCTCCTGGTTTCGGTGTTGGCTTGATGGTCAGTTTATTATTCATCACTTTCGCTATCTCTTGATCCATAGCTGCAACCTCATGGATGTAAGAAGCCAACATCCTCTTCAAGTGCTCCAATATCGGCTCATATTGCCTTGGATTTGTGAGCAGAATATTAAACAAAAGAATCCAGTCATGAGGATTTAGATTTGGAAGGTCTGCCAGGGAAATAATCGACACCGAGTTTGCAGATCCTCGTGTGATTTTAAAATTGACATTTATAAACCTCCCAGCAGACGTAGGTTTCAGTACCTTGACAGTGATTATCTATAAGCTCACGAGCAACCTTAGGATGAGGAAAAGGAACCTCAGTAGTCGAATCAAAGCAGTGAAACATGAATGCCTTTCGTGTTATCGGCATGTCGAACTGCGAGTACTTAGAGTTGTCACAGTCAAACGAAGCAACAGGTTCCAACCAATAAACACTTGGAAACTCTATAGCTTGATTGATAAGTGCCTCTTTTGTCCATAGGGGAAACAAGGCCTTCTTGCAATTTAAGGCTTCTTCTTCTTCCTTGTTTCTCCTTTCCCTCTCCTCTACTTCCCTTGCAACCTTCAAGGTTTCATCCAGCTCTTTGTCCCTCTTCTTTCGCTTAAGAGCCTCAGCAATAGTTTCACCGGATTCGTCATTGCTATCATCATCAATCTCCTTTTGCTTGGCTTGTGAACCAGAACCTGAAGCTACATTATCCTTCAGTTCGGTTGTAACTTTGACCTTCGGTTGAGCAGAATCAATTTCAGTTTTAACCTTCGGTTGATAAGCACCCTCTCCCCCTTGTTTTGGAGCAATAAATCCTGAAACACCCTTCATCTCGTGTAACAATGCAAGGGCGGGAAGAAGTTTGGTAGTGAGATGATTCCTAATGGTCAAAGTAAGGATAGGATCATGAGCACCAAGAATGTTGGTGAGCATGTCCTTCACATCCCCTGCACAGCTGCGAAAAACAGCTCTCTCCGTCTTCAACAAAGCAATTTCTTTTTCAGCTTGAGCGAGCTGAACCTTCTGAACTTCAATCATGGATGCTTGTCGATCAAGTTCTTCCTTCAGAGCACTTTCTTTTGCTAGATCAGCGTGAAGAGATTCCAGCCGAGAAGACACAGAACTGAGAAGTGAAGTGTTCTCTGCTTGGATGGAAGAACGAACAGCTTCAAACTTTGTGTGATCTTCTTGAAGGGACTTGGAAAAGGAATCCACAGAGGCTTGCACCTTGGCTGCACTTGTATCAGCATGCCCTTTAAGTGACTCGAGAAAAATGTGAGTAGTATGAACAAATTAGCAGTGGCCTTTTGGCAAGAGGAAGTAGACTCATTAACCGCCTTAGTGGATTTGTCAATGGAATCAGTGAATTGCTCAAGAGCTGTGTCCAAAAAGGCTTTGAGCACAACACCACTGTAGGACTTGTTGTCATCAAGTAATTTATCCAGTTTCTCATGAATGCCCTGCAAGTGTTGACGTGTGACGGGAGCATCATCATCCTCATCAGTAGGAAGCCTATAGGGACTGTAATATGTTGAATCAAACTCATCATTAGCACCACCGAGAGTGGCACCGGAATCGGTTGAAGGTGAGGGTGAAAGTGGTGTAGAAGTAACTGGAGGTTCTGTTTTAGTAGTCGCCCCCGTATCAGATACGTTGACTCTTACTGTCGGTTCAGGAATAGTAGTGGTAGTTGATTGGGAAATTATAGGAGGTGGTAAGGGAGTTGTAGAAATAGGAACAGAAGAAACTGGTGGTGGTGGTGGTGGAAAAGAAGTTGTTGTTTGAGATGTGGTAGGTGGGGGAATAGGAGCAACCGAAACTGGAACTGTCTGTTTCGGTGATGGAGGTGGTGTTGGAAGTTTGTTATGAGGAGATTCGGTTGGAGTAGGAGATCGGGGAGGAGTGTTACCTCTTGGTGATTCATGATGAATTTCCTCTTCTTCATCCTCCTCATCGTGTTCTGAACTGGGAGGAGTAGGACTCTTGGACCTTTTCGCCATCTTTTTAATCTTCTTCGGTTTAGAAGAATCCCCTTTCTCGGACTTTCGCTTCTTGGACTTGGCAGTCTTAGACTTATCATCCTCTGTTGGCTCTTTCTTGGTAGTGGTCCGTTTCCCTCGGTTACTCGGCTTGTCCACAGCATCTAAGGCAGCCTGCTGTTCAGAAGATAGGACTCTCGGTTCCTTGGGAGGAAGTTTGCGATAATCAGCCATGAGTTTACTCTCGGCTGTGACACATCTGTACATTGTCTCAGGGATAGAGCCAATGTGAGGGAACTTCTTAGGATCAGAAATTATGATTTTCTTGGTGTGAAACGTAGCAATAGACGCAACTAGGGCATCCTTCATTACCGGAATTTCCAGAGAATTAATCGCCCTTCGTGTAATGAGGGTCCAGAATCGTGCACACGAGATTTCAGAATGCCTCGTTGAAGTGTTGAGGCTTTGCACCACTTGAGACCAGATAATCGTCCCATAATCGAGATTGAGACCATTGTAAAGACCGTAGAGAAGGGTTAGAAAACCCTTACTGGTGCCATCAGATCCACCACTTCTCTCCGCCAAACTATTGGTGAGAAGAGTAAGCATTCCATTCCATGGGGACGGTAAGCATGACTTCTTAACCTTCGTTACGGTGGTTAGCACGTCAGTGTATCCCATTTCGTAAAGCATCGAGAAAAGTTGAGTAGTGGTGATGAAGTCTGGTGAAATTACAGATGAATCCACAGCCAGGTGCAATAGGGAACAAAATCTCCCTTTTGAAATTGAAGCCTTATGAGAATGGATTTGGAAATAGATTCGTTCCTTGTTCTTGTCATAAGAGGCAGTAGAGTAAACCTGTGATAAAAGTGACATAGGAACGGCTTCCACCTGTGTTAGGGCTAGAACCAGTGGAGAATACTTCAAACACTTAACCACCTGCAGCATATACGAATCGTACAGAAACGGATTGAGTTCAATAATCATGTTCTGATTTGGCTTGATCGAAAGCAATGTGGATGAATCAGTTTGATCGTGAACTGATGAAGAAGTCGCCATTGTTGATCGAAGAAAGAAGATGAACAGTTTCAACTTGCCTTGTAATTTGAGAGAATTTGTTGCTGGTAAAAGACAAATAAGATTAGAAACCCTTTATATACCGTTGCCAGGAGAGAGAAAAATCATTATGATAATGACGCGATCACTAAAACGTCGCCTGAAAAAGCGCGATGTGACAGGTTGGTTACTACCATGTATACGTCAGCACGCGTGGGTATAGAGACCGTTCAAATTTACGCGCCCAAAATCTTATCCTCAATCGTCGTTTGAAATTCAGTTTCGCTCCATGATTTAGGATTACCCCTGTTTCCCCAAAAATTGAACTAACAGCAACCAGAATGTTGGAAAATAAAAATTTTCGTGCAATAGAGTGACAAAAGATAAAGAAATAAAGCAAAATGTGTATTGGATGTGAGTGATGTCTCATTAGAAGACAGAAAGCAGGTGATTCCGGGCAAGAATCGCTTCCTTCAAAGTCAAGAGAGACTTGAAGTGCTTGTGTGGGTTCCCGAGAAATAACGATCAAGTGTTTGTAGAGAAACATTGAAAGGCTTCTTTTTAATTCATAGGCTTAGGGTGGCTTATCCTCAACCGAACGTCGATTCTTAACATAAGACCGAACATTGGAAGAAGTACTTGTGAGAACAATGTCGTCTGTTGAACAAGTAGGTGGGATAGAATTTAAAGTGACTAAAGAAGTGATAGAAATCTCAAAAACAAAAATAAACTGGATCTTTTTGAGAAGAAAAGCCTTGGTGTTAGACAAATTCATAAAAGATCACTCAAAAAATAAAAAATGAGATTTCATTAGGTAACCAGTAAGATCTTGAATATTACAATTCACCATCAATTCGTTGTTGGTGTTGGATTGTGGGTTTCACTCAGCACGTGGTATACGTATCTAAGATCACAAACACAGATTTTTTGCAACCATAAACCTCAGTGGTAAAGACTGAGAGTCTCAAGGGTTACAGTGGTGAACCGAAAGTTGATGGAGAATATAAGGAGGGTGGCTAAAGAACCGAATGTACCTTCTGCTATAACGACGTGACTAAGCAGAAAAACTCTTAACTCATTTGAGAAGAGTAAGGTAGCTCTAGACTGAGTTGATTTTAACAGCCTGATTGGGAAGAAACGATGGGTATAGATCGAATCATTAAGGCCTTGTTCTAAGTCGTAGAGGCTTTGGTCAACATGCAGCAGCATGCTTCTAGGGACCCTTAACTAGTTCAGATGGAAATGATTATACCTGCCTTAGCTCCAAATTCTGTTGTACTGGTACACTTGTGACCTAATTAAAAGAACAAGCAAACAAACACACCACAAAAAAAAATATTTTGGAAGTTTTGAGATTTTCTGAAAAACAATAAAAACAGAAAAAGAAAATATTTTTGGATTTTTGAAGTTTTCTGAAAAATAATAAAAACAGAAAAATAAAATATTTTTGGATTTTTGAAGTTTTCTGAAAAATAATAAAAACAGAAAAAGAAAATATTTTTGGATTTTTGAAGTTTTCTGAAAAATAATAAAAACAGAAAAAGAAAATATTTTTGGATGAACTAAGTGAACAAAGTGTACAACCGAAACCTTATCTTAAAAGAATGAAGTGAAATAGACCGAGCGTTCAGTTCATTTCGGTTCCTTAAAATTCCAGAGCCGAAATGGATCGAGCGTTCGGTTCATTTCGGTTCCCGAAAATTATAGAGCCGAAATAGACCGAGCGTTCGGTTCATGTCGGTTCCTTAAAATTCCAGAGCCGAAATAGACCGAGCGTTCGGTTCATTTCAGTTCCCGAAAATTATGGAGCCGAAATAGACCGAGCGTTCGCTCCATTTCGCTTGTCTAATTTTTTTTTTAGTAAGAGATTTGGGGATTCGGTACAGACTCTGCTTCCATCATTCCTAGGCCTTGTAAAATTTTATTGAAACTCACTTCAGGTAAGGCTTTAGTGAATATGTCAGCCAGCTGATCAGAGGACCGAACGAAATGTACTTCCACGTTCCCATCTTCTACGTGGTCCTTGATAAAATGATATCTAAGTGCAATATGCTTAGTCTTAGAGTGTTGCACAGGATTGTGACAAATCCTTATTGCACTTTCTGAGTCACAATAAAGAGGAATCTTCTTCATACTCAGCCCATAATCTCTTAGTTGACTTTGAATCCATATGACTTGAGAGGTACAAGATGTTGCTGCTATATACTCAGCTTCGGCTGTTGAAAGTGACACACAGGTTTGCTTCTTGGACTGCCAGCTAACCAGTTTTCCGTCAAGAAATTGGCATCCACCTGTAGTGCTCTTTCGGTCCGGACCACATCCTCCAAGATCAGCATCAGAAAAGGCTTGAATGAAGAATCCAGATCTAGCAGGATACCAGAGACCAAGAGATGAGGTTCGCTTCAGGTAACGGAAAATATTTTTCACCGCCACCATGTGAGGTTCTCTTGGATTAGCTTGAAACCTGGCACAATAACAAACATAAAACATAATGTCCGGTCTACTAGCTGTTAGATACATAAGGGACCCTATCATTTGTCGATATAGTGTTATGTCAACGGCAGGTTTTTCCAGAGAAGGTGTTAACTTAGTGTCAAACGCCATAGGCACCTTCACTTTTGAGTCTCCTGTCATGCCAAATTTTGTTAGCAGGTTCTTTGATAAAGATACCTTCTGGTCCCTGTCTAATATTCAAACCAAGGAAAAAATTAATCGGACCCATTGCGCTCATTTCAAATTTAGTCTCCATCAACTTCCTAAATTCAGCCTTTAAGCTAGGATTCGTGGAGCCGAAGATGATGTCATCGACATAAATTTGAACTATCATTAGATGTTCGCCTTCTTTCTTTCGGAAGAAGGTTGGGTCAACCGAACCTTGCTTAAATTTCGACATTTTCAGAAAGCGAGTTAAAGTTTCATACCAGGCTCTCGGTGCTTGCTTCAAACCATATACCGCTTTATCCAGCACATAGCAATGATCAGGGAATTTCTCGTTCACGAACCTAGGAGGTTTCTCAACATACACTGTTTCTTCTAGTTCTCCATTCAAGAAAGTGCATTTGACATCCATTTGGAAAACTTCGAAGTTTTTATGAGCAGCATATGCCAGGAAGATTCTAACTGATTCCAACCTAGCTACTGGAGCGAAGGTTTCCTCATAATCTATCCCTTCCTCTTGGCAATATCCTTTAACCACCAACCGAGCCTTGTTTCTAATGACATTCCCCTCTTTGTCCAATTTATTCTTGAATACCCATTTCAATCCTACCACTGAAGCATCCTTTGGTGTGGGAATCAGCCTCCAAACTCGATTTCTTTCGAACTCATGAAGCTCATCTTGCATTGCTTGAACCCAATCAGAATGATCAAGTGCAGCATTAACTGTTTTTGGTTCGACTTTGGAGACAAACGAATTAAACATACAGAATTCAACTTTAGAGAATAATGCAGTTTGTTTCGCTTTCAATTGAGAACGAGTGAGAATTTTCTCAGATGATTCACCAATGATTTGTGCTTTGGGATGATCCATGGTCCATTTCACTAATGGAGGATAATTTGGTTCATAGGCTGGATCCAACTCTACATTTACTTCCTCTTCAAGTTCTGATTGATCACCTTCGTCAGTTGTAGTCTCTTTCTCCCCCTCGATTGGCGAAGTGTAACCTGTGTCAGGATCAAAGTTGTCACCCTTTGTGGAAGTTGGACTCTCCCCCTCGATTTGACTATTATGGGGTGGGTTTGGAGCTGTAATGTCACCCTCGCCTGGACCTTTATGAGTAGGGGATGGAATAGGATTCTCCCCCTCGAAGGACATTTTAGTTGTCTTTGGTGCTGATGAACTCTCCCCCTTGAACATTGAGCCGTTGTTTGGAGAGTCAGTTGAGGGTTGACCACCTATAGTTTTAGGAGGTTCACTTTCCATTTCTTTGGCAGCTTCATCTATGATCTTTTTGAGATTATCAATTTTGTTATCTGCTGCTTTCGCCTCTGAGTTTGCCGCTTTCTCTGGTTCATCAAATAACTGAATGTACTCTTCAAACAAGTTGGATATTGGAACCGAGACCTGTCCAGATTCAGGAAATATTTCACCTAAGTCACTTTCACTCCTTTGAACTTTCTTCATGTAATTATCGTCAAATGTGACATAATATGTTTCTTCAATTCGTTTGGAGCGTTTGTTCAACACTCTGTATGCTTTTGAAGTGAGTGAATAACCAAGAAAAATTCCTTCGTCTGCTTTGACGTCAAACTTGTTTCGGTTCTCCTTTGAATTAAAGATGAAGCACCTTGAACCGAACACGTGGAAAAATTTGACGTTGGGCTTTCGATTGTTTAAGATCTCATATGGAGTGATTGAGAACCTTTTGTTGAGCAAAGATCGGTTCTGAGTGTAGCACGTGGCTGCAACTGCATCAGCCCAAAAGTATAATGGAAGAGAGGCGAAGCTGAACATAGTTCTGGCTGCTTCACACAATGAACGGTTTCGTCTTTCAACAATCCCATTCTGTTGTGGAGTACAGGGGGCTGAAATGTTGTGAGATATCCCCTTGTCTGCCAGAAAATCCTCAAAATCTTTATTCTTGAATTCCAGCCCATTGTCGCTTCTGATATTCCTCACTGCCTTTCGCAGTTGTACTTCCACTTGCTTGATGAACGTCTTCAGCTTGGGAGTTGCATCTGATTTCTGTTTAAGAAAGAAAACCCAGGTGAAGCGAGAAAAATCATCTACTATGATAAGAATGAACTTACTACCACCGAAGCTTTCGATAGCCGAAGGTCCACATAAGTCAATGTGCAGAAGTTCAAGAGCTTCAACAATCTTCGTATTGATGCATGTAGGATGGCTCTTTCTGCTTTGTTTGCCCATCTCACACGTTGCACATAGATGTTCCTTGTCAAACTTGAGAAGAGGAAGGCCTCGAACATGATCACCAAGCACCAACTTATTAATATCTTTGAAGTTCAGGTGCGATAGCCGTCGATGCCACAACCAACTTTCATCAGTGTTCGCTTTTGATAGCAGACATATAGCTGGTTTTCCTCGAATTGGGTTCAGATTTAAAGGATACATCTCTCCCTTGCGTTCAGACTTCAACAGAACCTTTTTGGATTGTTTCTCAATTATTTCTGATCCCTCATCATCAAATGAAACTTTCAAGCCTGTTCCCACAACTAATTGTGATACACTGATGAGGTTATGCTGCAATCCTTCCACATATGCTACTTTTCGAATCGAGAAATCTCTGTTGGTTATCATCCCATATCCTTTGATTGTGCCATAGGAGTTATTGCCATACTTCACACATCCACCATCCTTTAGGGACCGAAACTCCCTCAGCTCTTCCTTCCTTCTTGTCATGTGACGCGAGCAGCCACTATCTATATACCATTCGTCATCGAACTGCTCGTCACGTATCACCTGCAAATTCAAGCAGATTTAGGAACCCAAAGTTTCTTGGGTCCTGGTGAGTTTTTTACAGAAAAAGGAATTATAGTAGAAACATCAACCAAATATGTTCGTTTTACTAAAGTGGTTTGATCTTTTCTTTTGATGGTATACACCTTGATTTTAGTTTTGTCTTGTTTAATCTTTGGAGTATTAGATGGTGTGTTGTTAGATGTTTTTGGTGTTTTCTTTTGAATCCTAGGGTTAGCCGACTTTTTCTCATTATTGAACTCAGAATCAAGCTTTCCTTTGCCTTTAATATCCTTTAATGTTTTTATCTTGGTTTGTGAGTTTGAAGGACTGAAACTTGTCTTAGGACCGAAACTTGACTTAGGACCGAAACTTGACTTTCGGTTCTGAGTCTCTTTGTTGGGACAGAAAGGTGATGTTCGGTTGTTAGCTTTGACATTTGGGCCGAGACTTGACTTTCGGTTCTGAGTTCCTTTGTTGGGACTGAAAGTGGGCTTTTGGTTGTTAGCCTTGATGTTTGGACCGAAACTGGACGTTCGGTTCTGCGTACTAGTTTTGGAACCGAAAGTCGATGTTCGGTTCTGAGATTTGGAATAGTAGGAATTTGGACTGAAATTTTCTTTTCCTTTCAGTTTTTCCTTTCCTTTAGCAATTGATTCTTTCTTTGGAGAAACGTAGTTGGGATTTTGAGATTGCCAATTACGTTTTCGCTCATTTAGATTCTTCATGTATCTTTGATTTCTTAAGCGTTTCTGTTCAGCTAACTCCTTCTGCGATTTGTGGATATTGAAGCTAGCCTGTGGCTTCTCTTTTTAAGTTTCGGTTGTCCTAGTTGGAACTATCGGTTCTTTCTTTGGTTCTTCAGGGATTTCTATAGTTCCACTGGTGCTTGGTTTGTCGAAACTCGAGGGTTTGTTGATGGGTTCAGCAACATATCTTCCTTTAACCCTCCATGAAGTTTGCTCAGATAAGCCTATGGTTTCATCTGCGTTGTCAATAGGGGCTGACCAGAAGTAATCGTCACACCTTCAGCATTGTCTTTGTCGACCAGGATTTTCAACTCTGCTGTTTGTTTTGCAGTGACACCAGTAACTGCATAGACCTGATTCGGCACAGTTTGAACTTTCTGGTAAACCATGGCTTTCTCTTTGAGTTTCTGTGGCTTGTCCCTTGACAGGCGAGCGAATTCAACCGAATTTTCAGATATTAGGGGTTTCTCGTTCTCGGTTTCGCTTTTCATAAACTCAGAGCAATCAACTACGTCTTCCACTGAAATTTCGCTCATCTCACTTTCCTCATCAAATTCAGACGAGTTTTCTAAGTTCATTCTATTTTCTGAAATTAATTTGGCGTTAGACGAGTCAAATGATTGAATAGTTTCGGACTTTATTTTTAACCTATCATTTTCATCTAAAAGATTTTTGAGCATACATTTATGTTCCCTGAACTGTTCCCAAGTAACAGTAGCTCTCTGATCATCCGAATACGACCCAGTCACCAACCTCCACCAGTCCTTTGCTCCAGTCCTCAGCAGGTTCAGGGAACACCATACCTTCTGGTCAGTAGGACATGAACACGTGAAGAAATACCCCTCCACGTCAGACAGCCACCTCATGGATTTGATGGGGTCCTAAGTCCCATCAAAAGTAGGGGGCTTCGTGTTGTTGAAGTCCCGATACTTAAAATCTCGACCGGCTCCCAACCCTGCCGCCGATACAGCTGTTGTGGCTGCTGCGGCAGCCGCCTCAGTGAGGGCTGCATAGCGATCATCGAAATACTCCACCATAGCGGTCTTGATAGACCCAAACATCTCCGGAAACTGAGCCCGGAACATAGCAACAACCTCATCATCCAGGATCTCCCGGATCCTGTCGTCCATGTCATCTGGCCGATAGTCTCGGGCGCTGTCAGCGCCTCCTGTCCGCCCTCTCCTGATCCTGACCCGGATCCAGTCACAAATCGCCGTGTAACCACCATGCTGAAAACATAAAAAAAAGATATCAGATATTCCACATAATAATTCGGGAACCAACTCCCAACAAAACCCTAGGGGTTGTGACTTCCTTGCTACGCGTATGGGTCCTATGCTTTCAGTAGTACGGGCCCATACTACCTTCCACACCTACCCATATTTGTCTCAAGTATCATCACAACGCCCTAAAACTATACATAAACATGGCATGCGCTCAATCCTCACTCCTAGAGGAAGGCTAAATATCTCATAACCGGCGGACTCATCCAAACAACCCATCCATGAAACTTCCACCAACCCTGCAGCACTCGTGTATGCTAGCCATACATAACGTTGGACCCTATAAACTTTCGATTACCTGATCCTACCCTAAGCCCTTCATCAAACAAGAATAGGAATTAAGGCCAAACCAAACATTCTCATGCTATAAGATCTTAATTATGTATAGCCGTAATGCATACACTAAGCATCACATAATCAGGCAATTCAATCATGTAATTACTGAAGATCCCTAGCCTAGTACTAGCATTATGTTCTAACAACTGTAAGCCCAAAGCTTAGTGAGTTCCTCCAAAATACCAACGCCATACAGATATAACCATATCATATAACAAACACAACATGCATAATGAGCCATCAGTCTGACTGGACCGCCTCGCAGGCCATCAGTCTATCTGGACCGCTCTCCGAGCCATCAGTACGTCTGGACCGCCCTCTCGGGGCCTTCAGCCTATCCGGACCGCTCTCCGGGCCTTCGGCCTGACTGGTATACCCGAACCAGGTCTGCAGTCTATCCGGTCCGCCCTGGGTGTCTTGGCCTACAGCACAAAGCAGGGCCTGCCTCAACCCACTCCCCCAACCAACAAAACATGTGCACATAATATCATAGGCTAGCATGCAATAACAGATAGTCATACAGATCTAACAGATCACTAACATGGCAACCATCTTATAACCAGGATACCGATCTAACCGATCAATAACATAGCAACCATCCTATAACCAGGATACCGATCTAACCGATCTCTAACATAACAACCATCCTATAACCAGGATATCAATCTAACAGATTACTAGCATAGCAACCATCCTAAAACCAGGATGAAATCTAACAGATCAACAACATAGCAACCATCCTAAAACCAGGATGCAAATCATAAAGGGTCGGCCTTGGTGCTGTAGACCCTGTTGATATAGTGAGGAGAACTCACATATCAAGTAGCTCGAATCGATAAACTTAACTCAACCAAATGCAGCTCCAAATCCAACACCTACATCCACCGATGAATCACTTCCATAAATTTCCAAATTACCAAAATACCCCCAGAGGTCAAACTGGTCAACCCTTGGTCCAAGTCAAAGTCAACGGTCAAAGTCAACAGTCCATGTTAACCCAACTCGTCGAGTGCAGCTAGCAACTCGTCGAGTTCCTTAAGGGTTCAGAAGGTCATAAAACCCTCACTGACTCACCGAGTTTACGACCAACTCGTCGAGTCTATGCGTGTCCAGAAGTCGGGGAAAACCCTAACTTACTCGTCGAGTTCTCTGCTGACTCGTCGAGTCCATGCATAAACCAAACAACGGGAAAACCCTTCCCAACTCGTCGAGTTCCTTATCGGACTCGTCGAGTTCATACATTCCATTTCTTGTACAGATTATTTTGAGCCATTCCAAAGCTCCAAATGGTAGATCAATCCTCCTAGGGCCTAGTTACCACGTAAAGTTCCAAACTTTACGTTCATGCAAGGTCTTGAGAGCTAAAACCAAGCTAAATAAGAAACTTAAGGAAAAGAAAAGGCCATAGCTTGGCAAAGACTGAAACTTTTTGACCATGAGGGGCTAAAGGGGTCCATATCTGAAGTTGCAACCTCAGATCTTGCCCAAAATCCGGAAATACCATAACAATTCCCTAAAAAGGGTTCTAAACCCATGAATGAAGAGATCTAGCTAATGGAGAGCCAAGGTAACAACTTGTTACCTTCAATGTGATGTTAATATGGAGTAGAGTTTAGATCTACACTCCTCCTTGTTCCAAGCTTCTTGAACTTCAAGTCCTTCTCACCAAGATCCACCTTCCAAGCTTAAAACACACAAATATGGAGAGTGAATACGAATTAGGGTTTCTGAGCTCAAGGGGGGCTGTAAGGGAGGCCAAGGGAGGCTAATGACCCTTTATATAGGGTGCAATACTGTCACACCCCCAAACCAAGGATGGCGGAAACGTCCGGGGCTGGACGACTTCATGTATAGTATCAGAACAACAATTTCAATGGTGATCAAAGTAAACACAACCAACATACATATAATTGAAAAAGTTACACCATAGTAAGTTTACATGTTTCCAAATCAATTACATTATGTTGACAAAAATGAAATGTTTGACGCCTTAACGTCCCATCCTCAAAAGCGCTTGTTTGCATGTTTATTTATTCCCTGAGAATACAAGTAGTTTGAAAGAGTGTCAACAATTAAGTTGGTGAGTTCATAAGCTTTTGAATGTAGTGATGAAAACCCTTTTTCCTTTGTAAAAGTAATGTTTGTTCCAGAAAAATCCAATATTTTCCTTAGAGGGTGAATTGCAGCCTTCAATCCAAAGACCAAAATGTACAAGTAATTTCCATACTTATAGTAAGACAATGCAAGTTTAAATGGACATAAACTCGTTTGATTTAATGAAACTCTCGTAATTCCTATGAGTTGTTAATAGTTTATGTGAGTTATTATAACCATACTATGACCTAGATGGCCTGAAACGACGTTCTTCAGGCGTCGGAACTGTTATGACATTTGTCACCCGTAGACCTCGAGGTCCTACTGTAGCTAACAGCAAGGTGTGGGGTGTCAATCCCAATATAGATCTATACACAAGTATCACGCTCTCCCTCAAAGAGACTCTGGTTACAATACAGGACTTATGGTGCATTACTTGAAAAGTAACATGAAGCGAATGTCTCACAATTTAGTCATTAACGGATTTACGTGTGGTGAATGAAAACCCTTTTTGTGTAAATGAAACCTCTAGTAATGAACTTATTGTGTAGTGCATCATAAACTATACCGATTATAGTTTATCAAATGATAGTAGTAGTAGTGAACATAAACTATACTTACAATAGTTTATCAAAATGTTTGAATGCAATGTATATAAACTTTGTTTATTTTAAATAAATTACTATATTTGTGGAGGTAAAAATCCATTTGTTTTCTGTTGTATGTCTATTTACCAAGACAAAATGACATATAATATAACACATATATGCACATAATGATACACACCTTGCTCAACAAGTTACAAGGTGTGAATGAATAGATAACATTTTTCCAAGGTTATATTCCTATCTAGCATACATGGGGAACATTTTTAACTTGAATGAAAGATAGAATAACTTACCTTGTTGTTGATTATGATCCTTGAAACCTTGTGAGCCTAGCACCCCAAGTGTGATGCCTCAAATGCTTCACACAACACCAAATGCAAAGGAGTAAACTTTGAGAGAATCTTACACTTGCAAAATCGGCTCTAGCCCTCTTGTTTCTTAGTGTCGCCTATTTTGGTGGAGAATGGGTTTCTTATATAGTGTTGACACATCTAGGGTTACACCATGTAAACCCTAATGTGTCATGACTCTTCATTTCCATGACCCATGGGTTTGTAACTCCCATGGAGCATCCATGGAGCATCCTATGGGTGGAACCCAACTTGATAATCCATGGAGCCTCTTAGCCCACTATATAAGATATGGAAGATTTACATAATCTACCCATATATTTAATTAGTTATCTTTTGATCACTTAATTAATTCTAAATTAATTCTTGATCAAACTAATTAAATAATATTATTAATATATTAGAACTTATAATATATTAATAAACTATAAGTGTTATTTCTCTCATTTTAGTTTATCCAATTGCATGGTGCCATGCAACCCAAATGGACCATGCCGGGTCGGGTCAAGTACATACCAGAAATAGTTATGGACTTAGACACCTTATCCAACAGTCTCCCACTTGGATAAGTCTAATAACTATAACTGCAATACTTCAGGAACCGATCGGCAATCGTAGCTCTTTCAAGGTCTCTCGGAACTGAGAAGATGATGATACGCCATTTAAGATAAGTGATCATATAATCCTCTGTTCTAGATATCAGCCGGAAAAATACATGGAACAGTGTCTTACTTTGTGTCCAGCAGTTTGTTTCCCGATTTCCGATTTGTTTGACAAAGAACTTAATTGAACACATCAACTTAGTTCTGACCAGGCCGGGTACATAGGTCAAAACAAAATCATCGAGGGGCCCAGATATCAGCTTCTAATCCAAGAAGGAATAGATAAACTTCGACTCATATGTTTGTTCTACCACTCATTGAATTATACACAAAAGCACGTTTTATAACATCGAGTTACCAATGCGTTAACGTACAATCAATGCATAACCAACTCATAAGTAACAAATCATATCTCTAGGTTTGAAGACTTATATGATATTACCGTCTCACGATCACTCGAGATAAATTCCATGAAGTGATTCCAGTGAGCGTGGGTTGAGTCCAATGCTCAGAACTTATGAGCACTCATGAGTGTTGTAGCCATGTCCAACAACTTAGACCTCTGCAACCAATCATGACAGTCTTGATTCATACCTACTTCCGACATATGACCGACTGTGGAGGTTCGAATAATATGATATACCAAACATAATTATTCTGGAAGTCAAAACATGCAAAAGAAATATAGTAAACGATCGACAAGAGATAGCAACACTTTACTCATAAATAAAACACCTTTTATTCATCATCTAATGTCAATTACACTTTACAAATTTCAAGGTTATCTAACTACTAAATCTAATATCATCCTTCAGCCCTATGCTCCGAGCATGCTGGAGATGCTTAACCCGAGTCAGTCCCTTCGTGAGGGGATCTGCTGGATTCTCATCCGATGATACCCTCTTTGCCACGAGGAGTCCTTCTTCTATTCGATGTCTGATGAAATGGTATTTTCTGTCGATGTGTCTGGATCTCCCGTGATCCCTTGGTTCCTTGGCTAAGGCAACTGCACTTTCACTATCACAGAAAATTTCCATTGGCTCTTTAATAGCTGGTACAACTCCAAGGTCTCCAATGAAGTTCTTCAGCCATATCGCCTCCTTTGCTGCCTCGCTAGCTGCTATATACTCTGATTCGCAAGTTGAATCAGCCACTGTCTCTTGCTTGGAACTCTTCCAAGAAATTTCTCCTCCATTTAAGGTAAAGACCCAGCCTGACTGAGAGCGGAAATTATCCCTATCAGTCTGAAAGCTAGCATCACTATACCCTACAACTCTCAAGTCTTCACTCCCACCGAGGGTAAGGACCCAGTCCTTAGTCCTCCGTAGGTACTTGAGGATATTCTTTACCGCAGTCCAGTGTGCCTTGCCAGGGTTCCCCTGATACCTGCTAACCATGCTCAAAGCAAAGGCTACATCAGGTCGAGTACACGTCATAGCATACATGATCGATCCTACAGCCGAAGCATAAGGTATTCGACTAATTTCTGCTATCTCAGCCTCAGTACTAGGGCTTTGTGTCTTACTCAATCTGGCATTACTCTGGATGGGTAACTCTCCTTTCTTGGAGTCCTGCATGCCGAATCTCTTCAACACCTTATCCAAGTAAGTACTCTGACTAAGTCCAATTAGTCTTTTACTCCGGTCTCTCAAGATCCTTATCCCTAGAATATAGGCAGCTTCTCCTAGGTCCTTCATAGAGAAACACTTCCCAAGCCAGGACTTAACTTCCTGCAGAGTTGGGATGTCATTTCCTATGAGTAGTATGTCATCCACATACAATACCAAAAAGCTAACTATACTCCCACTAGCCTTGACATATACACAAGATTCATCTTCACTCCTAGAAAAGCCAAATTCCTTGACTTTCTCATCAAAGCAATGATTCCATCTGCGAGGTGCTTGCTTTAACCCATAAATGGATTTCTCAAGCTTACACACTCTATTAGGGTACTCTGTGTTGACAAAACCCTCTGGCTGACTCATGTAAACATCCTCAGCCAACTTTCCATTAAGGAAAGCGGTTTTGACATCCATTTGCCATATTTCATAGTCATGAAATGTGGCTATGGCTAACAGAACCCTAATAGACTTAATCTTGGCCACTGGAGAAAAGGTCTCATCATAATCAACTCCCGGAGTTTGTGAGAAACCCTTTGCAACCAGTCGTGCCTTATAAGTGTGTACATTACCATCCATGTCGGTCTTCTTCTTGAAGATCCATTTCCACCCTACAGTCTTACGACCTGGTACATTCTCAACCAAGTTCCAAACTTGATTGTCATACATGGACTGTATCTCGCTGTCCATTGCCTCTTTCGACTTGGCTGACTCAGGGCCTGCCATGGCTTCCGCGTAACTGTTAGGTTCATCCAGACCTATCAGTGTCTCATCACTGATAAGTGTATCACCTTCCGCAGTAATAGGGAATCCATAGTAATGCTCAGGTGCATTCCTAACCCTTGTGGAACGCCTCAGAGGTACAGACTTGTCAATTGGCTCAACAGAAGTTTCCTCCTCAAGTTGAGTGCTAGGGTTTGAAGTTCCTTCACCACTTGACTCTTGAATTTCTTCAAGGTCAACTTGCCTCCCACTGTCTCCTTGGCTTATGAACTCTCTCTCTCTCGAAAGAAAGCCCTCCTAGCTACAAAGACCACATTCTCACTAGGTCTGTAGAAGAGGTAACCAAAGGATTTATGTGGGTAGCCGATGAAAATACACCTCTCACTTCGAGGTTCGAGCTTATCATGAGTCTCGCGTCTCACGAAAGCCTCGCAACCCCAAATCTTAATGTGGTCTAGTTTGGGTACTTTACCAGTCCACATCTCATGAGGAGTTTTGGCAACTTTCTTTGTGGGAACTAGATTAAGGATATGGGCGGCAGTCTCTAAGGCATACCACCAAAATGAGATTGGTAGCGAAGCTCGACTCATCATGGAACGAACCATATCCAACAAGGTTCGATTACGCCTCTCAGCTACACCATTCAACTGCGGTGTCCTGGGAGGTGTCAATTGTGAGACAATCCCACATTCCCTAAGATAGTCGAGGAACTCTGAACTAAGATACTCACCACCTCGATCGGATCGAAGCATCTTAATGTTCCTGCCCAATTGATTCTCGACTTCCTGTTTAAACTCTTTAAACCTCTCAAAAGTCTCTGACTTATGCTTGATTAAGTAGACATATCCATATCTACTGTAATCATCAGTAAAAGTCAAATAATAACGATTAGCATCCCTTGTGGCATGTTTGAAGGGCCCATACACATCCGTGTGTATAAGATCCAACAAACCTTCACCCCTCTCACAAGAGCCTGTGAAGGGTGACTTTGTTATTTTTCCAAGTAAGCATGATTCGCAACTATCATCTGACTTTAGGTCAAATGACTCCAATACTCCATCCTTTTGGAGTTGGCCTATGCGTTTCTTGCTTATATGTCCAAGACAACAATGCCATAATGATGCTTTATCCAAGTTATTATCATAAACAGAATCAATACACAATACATTATTTCCTAAGTTATCAACCACAGATACAGTTTCATACACGCCATCACAAGGTAATGCTTTAAAATAAAGAACATTATTAAAGAAAGCATTAATCGAACCAACTTCATTATCAAATGAAAAGGTGAAACCTTGTTTATACAATGCATGAAAGGAAATAATGTTTCTTGCCATTTCTGGCGAATAACAACACTTATTCAAATCTAAACTAAACCCACTACTTAGCAATAAAGTATAAACTCCAATCTTAGTGACAGGTAAAGCTTTCCTATTCCCCATGATTAAGTTTATTCTTCCATGCTCCACATTCTCACTTCTTCTTAGTCCCTGCAAATCAGAACAGATATGAATACCACAACCGGTATCAAGGACCCAAGAGTTAGAATGGGGTGAGTTATTAGATAAGATAGTGTAAATACCTGCATGGTTGGGTTTAACTTTCCCATCCTTCACATCTTGCTGGTACTTTGGGCAGTTCCGCTTCCAATGTGACTTTTCATGGCAATAGAAGCATTCAGCCTCTTTAGGGTCAGAAGAAGGAGTGACAAAACCTTTCTTGGTTCCACTTGAAGAAGAGCCATCAAGGGTCCTAGCCTTGGTACCCTTCGAAGAGCTCTTCCTCTTCTTCCCTCTACCTTTCCCGATTGCCAAAACCGGGGCGGAGTTTGGAGTAGGAGTGTTAACAACCGACTTACCCTTAAGACCTGTTTCTGCGGTCTTGAGGAGTCCCTAAAGTTTGCTGAGTGTGACCTCTTCCTTATTCATGTGATATGTCATGCGGAATTGATCATAGCACGATGGTAAGGAGTGCAAAATGATATCTATTGCAAGCTCCTCAGGGAAGTTCACATTAAGCTTCAGCAACCGATCCACATACCTTTGCATTTTCTGCATGTGGCTCGTGACGGATTCCCCGTCCTTCGTCATGGTTGTTATGATAGAGCATATGATTTCATACCTCTCTTGTCGTGCACTTTGATGGTATCTTTCCATCAGATCTTGGTGCATTTCAAAAGAGTAGAAGTCCTCATAGGACTTTTGGAGTTCCGCTGTCATGGTGGCCAACATGATGCATGCCACTTTTGTAGCATCCCTTTCATGTGCCCGAAAGTCAGCGATCTCCTGGGGAGTTGCAGTGGTTTCATCAATCTCCTTAAGCTCCTTGTCAATGACATATTCTTTGTCCTCGTAGCGGGTAATCATCCTGATGTTTCTGATCCATTCATTGAAGTTGGATCCATCAAAAGTGACTTTCCCACACAAGTTCATAAGGGTAAAGGAGCCATTAGGATTAGAGCCAGAAGCAACATTGTTTGAAGACATTTGAAAGAAGAGAACAAGATTAGTTTAGATATTAAGAGAGTCCTTAATAAAACACCCAAATGTAATATTAAGGCTAGAATCCAATCACAATATATTATAACTTAGAAGAGGTATGCCGTAATCCAAGCTATAACATATTTGAAAGGTAGGTGAATGACGATGCACCAATTTCCACCATGAAAAACGAAATATAGATATTAGGTTTTTAATTGGTTCTTAGAAATTCCTAGATTCTTTTGAGATTCAATGAACTTTTCAAAGGCATGTTTCAATCTCTAGTGTGCCCTCCAAGTTTTGTGATTGGGATACCGAGGATCACAAAACGAGGTGTGAAGTAACCATGCAAATCACTTGGTACCCTCAAGGTTTATCACTCAATCGATGTGCCGGTAAACCACACACGCTCCACCGATGCTATGGTAAACCTTAAGTCACCCTTTACCTACCTTGTTAAGTCCAAGTTAGTGTGCCGGTTAACCACACACGCTCCACCAACGACTTAAACAAAGTGTAAAGTGTAATTTCATGGATTAGCACCTTATTCACATTTTCCTAAAGTAACTAAGATTGGGAATTTAATAAAAGCATTTAGTTACTTTATAATATTCGTCATACTTTTAATGAGAATTTTTAATTCATTGTCTTACCCGTTCGGCTAACGACCCTCCACCGATCAAGGAAGCGGTGGGTGAGAGTGGACACCCATTAAGTTGCCATTTTATAGGCAACAACCTTATACCCCCCTTATAGACCGGCTTCGTGAATGAGGCGTACTAGCGGTAAGACGACTTGACGTTATACATATATATATTAGTAACTTATAATATTATAAAGTATAAGGGTTGAATTTTAACTTTTAAAATTCTAAGGGTTGGAACTAAAGTTTTAATCAAGACTTTATATGTTCCAAAAGTTGAGGGCAAGTTTTGTAAACTTCCAAAACTTTTCATTTCTTATAACTTATGAATTAATTGAGTAATAAAAATGAAGACTCTTCATTTTTATAACTCTTGTGTTCTTTTAATGGCTTTAATAAAAGTGAGACTTTTGGTTTTCCATAACTTGAGGACAAGTTATGGACTCCATTAAAACACATTATGATCATGAATTAAACTACCATGAAGGTTACAAACAATTCCTATGATCATCTAATCTTCATAAGTTCAAGAACATGAATATGAACACTTTCAAGAATCAAAAATTACACTTAAAAAAAAACTTGTAATTTAACGATTTTTTTTTCAAGCTGTTTGCACAAAAAAAACAACAAACAAACCTAGTCTCTGATATCACTGATGGGTTTTGAGCATTCTAACACTTCCTAAGTGTACATGCAACCCTAATAACCTTGGATCTATGTTTGTCTAATAATCATGCAAAGTTGAATTCCAAGGTTATATTCCTATCTAGCATACATGGGGAACATTTTTAACTTGAATGAAAGATAGAATAACTTACCTTGTTGTTGATTATGATCCTTGAAACCTTGTGAGCCTAGCACCCCAAGTGTGATGCCTCAAATGCTTCACACAACACCAAATGCAAAGGAGTAAACTTTGAGAGAATCTTACACTTGCAAAATCGGCTCTAGCCCTCTTGTTTCTTAGTGTCGCCTATTTTGGTGGAGAATGTGTTTCTTATATAGTGTTGACACATCTAGGGTTACACCATGTAAACCCTAATGTGTCATGACTCTTCATTTCCATGACCCATGGGTTTGTAACTCCCATGGAGCATCCATGGAGCATCCTATGGGTGGAACCCAACTTGATAATCCATGGAGCCTCTTAGCCCACTATATAAGATATGGAAGATTTACATAATCTACCCATATATTTAATTAGTTATCTTTTGATCACTTAATTAATTCTAAATTAATTCTTGATCAAACTAATTAAATAATATTATTAATATATTAGAACTTATAATATATTAATAAACTATAAGTGTTATTTCTCTCATTTTAGTTTATCCAATTGCATGGTGCCATGCAACCCAAATAGACCATGCCGGGTCGGGTCAAGTACATACCAGAAATAGTTATGGACTTAGACACCTTATCCAACAGGTGGCACTCTCGGTCTCTTAGTAGGTTCGGTTCAGGAAGGTGGTTTCGGTCCTCAAGAGCTTTCGGTTCCTTAAGGGAGGTTCGGTTCCTAAGAAGGTTCGGCTCCTTAAGAGAGGTTCGGTTCCTAAGAAGGTTCGGCTCCTTAAGAGGGTTCGGCTCCTTAAGGCTGTTTTTCGCGTAAACTTCCGTTTTCGAGCGGTTTTTTGACTAAATTAAGGGTCGGGATGCCCCGAGTGATTATAAGAAGTTGAGAGAGATTTTGAGAGAGATTTGGGAGAGATTTGACATACTTGGAGAGATTTGGCATACTTAGAGAGATTTGGGAGAGATTTGACATACTTGGAGAGATTTGGGAGAGATTTGACATACTTGGAGAGATTTGGGAGAGATTTGACATAGTTGGAGAGACTTGGCATACTTAGAGAGATTTGGGAGAGATTTGACATACTTGGAGAGATTTGGCATACTTAGAGAGATTTCAAATACTTGGAGAGATTTGGGAGAGATTTCAGATAGGGAGAGATAGAGTGAAAGAGATTGGGAGAGACTTCTTTTGTGACCTTTTTGAGTGTTTGGCTTTGCAACGCCAGGTCCGTAAACCCCGTTAAGCCATGTTTAAGAGTCTTACACACCCCCGAAGGGTATGTAATAGTGTTTTATCGCTTTGCTACATCACTTACCCCGATTAGGGCTCAAGAATCCTACACATACGAACTTTCCAAGTGATGACTTCTTATTAAAATAGTGAGTTGTACAATAATTACATAACGTAAACCCTAGTATACAAGAGTTAGCAGAGTTGACCGGTTTGACTTGTTGACTTTATTTGACTTTGACTTGACCATAATTTGACGGTTGTCACATCATCCCCCCGTTAGAAGGAATTTCGTCCCGAAATTTAGCTTTTTGACTGGGACTTCAAGAATTTGGGAAGAGATGTGGATACTTTTGTTTCATCTGATCCTCGCGTTCCCAGGTGAATTCGGGTCCTCGTTTAGCGTTCCAGCGGACCTTCACAATGTGAATACGACTTTGCTTTGTTCTTTTGATCTCACGATCCATGATTTCTACCGGTTCTTCCACGAAGTGGAGACTCTCGTTGATTTCAATTTCATCGAGTGGTATCACGAGGGTCTCGTCGGATAGACATTTCTTTAAGTTCGATACGTGGAAGGTAGGATGTACGTTATTAAGTTCTTGTAGTAGGCGAAGCTTGTAAGCTACTGGGCCAATCCTAGTGAGGATCTCGAATGGTCCGATGTATCTAGGGTTCAGCTTTCCTCGTTTGCCGAAACATAATAAACCTTTCCAGGGTGAGACCTTTAATAGCACACGATCTCCAACCTGGAATTCTAAGGGTTTTCGTCTGTTATCTGCGTAACTTTTCTGTCTGTCTCTAGAAGCTTTTAATCGTTCTCGGATTTAAACAATCTTCTCTGTAGTTTCTCTTATTATCTCCGGGCCATTGAGGGTGCTATTAGGGACTTGTCCCTTAGCTAGTTGCGTGTCACCCACTTCAGCCCAGCACAGAGGTGACCTGCACTTGCGGCCATAGAGGGCTTCAAATGGTGCAACCTTGATGCTAGTGTGATAATTGTTATTGTACGAGAATTCGACAAGTGGTAAATGGGTATCCCAAGCTTTACCAAAGTCTATCACACACGCCCTAAGCATGTCTTCTAGCATCTGAATGGTTCTCTCACTTTGCCCGTCGGTTTGTGGGTGATAGGTTGTACTCAGGTCCAACCTAGTTCCCAAGGACTTCTGAAGTGATTGCCAGAATTGCGAGGTAAATCGACTATCCCTGTCTGAGATAATGGATTTTGGCACGTCATGCAGTCGTACAATCTCTTTGATGTACGTCCTAGTCAGTTTCTCCATCTTGTCGGTTTCTTTTATCGGCAGGAAGTGCGTTGATTTGGTCAATCTGTCTACGATTACCCGTATGGTATCAAGTCCGCTCGTGGTCTTAGGTAGCTTGGTTATGAAGTCCATGGTTATCCGTTCCCACTTTCACTCAGGTATATCAGGCTGTTGCAGTAGTCCTGAGGGTTTCTGATATTCTACCTTGACCTTGGCGCAAGTCAAACACTTGCCTACATAGGTAGCAATTTCGGCTTTCATGTTTGGCCACCAGTACAACTTCTTGAGATCCAGATACATCTTATCTGAGCCTGGGTGGATGGAGTATCGAGTCTTGTGTGCTTCGTTCATGATGACGTCTCGGAACCCACCGAACTTCGGTGTCCAGATTCGGTTCATAAGGTAACGTACTCCGTCGTCTTTGACTTCTAGGTTTTTATCCATTCCTCTTAATGCCTCACCCGTCACATTTTCCAGTTTCAAGGCCTCCAGCTGGGCCTCTTTGATTTGTGTGGACAGGTGTGAATGGATTATCATCATTAATGACTTTACTCGGCGCCCAGAGTATTCCTTTCGACTCAAGGCATCTGCTACTACGTTTGCCTTACCTGGGTGATAACGAATCTCACACTCGTAATCGTTCAGTAGTTCTACCCATCGTCTTTGCCTCATGTTGAGCTCCTTTTGATTGAGAATGTGCTGAAGGCTCTTGTGATCGGTAAAGACAGTACACTTTGTTCCGTAAAGGTAGTCCCTCCAGATCTTTAGGGCAAACACTACTGCTCCCTATTCGAGGTCATGCGTGGCGTAGTTGACCTCGTGCGTTTTCAATTGCCTTGATGCGTAGGCAATGACCTTTCCTCGCTGCATTAATACACACCCAAGCCCCTGATTTGATGAGTCGCAGTAGACTACAAAGTCTTCGGTTCCTTCTGGCACAGACAGGATCGGTGCGCTGCACAGGGCTTGTTTTAATGTTTGGAAGGCAGCTTCTTGTTTATCTTCCCATTTAAACATCACACCTTTTTGAGTCAAGGTGGTGAGCGGTTTAGCGATCTTGGAGAAGTTTTGGATGAATCTTCGGTAGTATCCAGCAAGCCCTAAGAATTGTCGGATTTCCGTCGGTGTTGTAGGTGCTGACCAGTTCTCGATTGCCTTGATTTTGGAGGGGTCCACATGTATCCCTCTTTCACTGACCACATGGCCAAGGAAATCCACTTCTCGGATCCAAAATTCTCACTTAGAGAATTTAGCATAAAGCTTCTCAGCTCTCAACGTCTCTAACACTTGTCGCAGGTGTTGGCGGTGCTCTTCCTCGCTTTGTGAGTAGACCAAAATGTTGTCGATGAATACGGTCACGAACTTGTCTAAGTAGGGTCGACACACTCGATTCATCAGGTCCATGAATACCGCAGGTGCGTTTGTTAACCCGAAGGGCATCACTACAAACTCGTAGTGCCCATAGCGAGTTCTGAAGGCTGTCTTGGGGATATCTTCTTCTTGAACTCGTAGTTGATGGTAACCCGACCTCAAGTCGATTTTTGAAAAGTAGCTTGCTCCTTGAAGTTGGTCGAAGAGGTCGTCGATTCGGGTTAGAGGGTATCGGTTTTTGATGGTAAGTTTGTTTAACTCGCGGTAGTCGATGCACATGCGAAAAGATCTGTCCTTCTTCTTCACAAACAGGACTGGTGCTCCCCAAGGTGAAAAGCTCGGCCTGATGAACCCTTTGCTTAACAGTTCGTTCAGTTGACTGGACAATTCTTGCATTTATGCCGGCGCTAGGCGGTATGGAGCTTTGGCTACTGGGGTAGCTCCGGGGACCAAGTCGATTCGGAATTCGACTTGTCGTGTGAGTGGTACGCCTGGGAGGTCTTCTAGGAATATGTCGGGGAAGTTGCACACCTCTGGAATGTCTTTGATATCCTTCATCTCTTGTTTCTTATCTACTACGTGGGCTAAGAAGGCGTGGTATTCCTTTCGGAGATACTTTTGAGCCTTGACGCAAGATATGATTTGCCATTTTGCACTGGGTTTATCGTCGTAGACGAGAAGGGTTTCGCCACTTGGCAGATTGAGGCGAACGACCCTTTCGTAACATAGAATGTCGGCACGATGAGAACTTGACCAATCCATACCGATGATTATGTCGAAACTTTTTATTGTTAGTGGCATTAGGTCGATTTTAAATGAATGATTGTCTAGAGTGAGGGTACACCCTGAGTATATATCGCTAGTGCGCTCTGCCTTTCCTTTTACCATTTCTACGACGTATGTGTCTTTTAGTAATTGGGGATCTTGTCTAAGTAATTGTTTGAATTGATGGCTCACAAAACTCCTCTCCGCTCCACTATCGAAGAGTATGCATGCATATGAGTTATTGAGAAGAAACGTACCAGTAACCACTGTGGGGTCCTTGATTGCTTCTCCATGTCCTATAGCCAGCACTCTCCCCACGCCACCAGCATTAGGGGTTTGTGCCTTTGGGCAGTTTCTTTTGAAGTGCCATGTCTCCCCACAGCCGTAACAGGCTTGACTTGTCCCCGTATTGGCGACTTGAGTGATGGATTGGGTTGGCGCCCTATAGAAGCGAGCGGTATGCCCCTTCTTGTTGCAATTTTTGCAGTACATTTCCCGACAAGCACCGGTGTGGTGGAAATTACACTTGTTGCACTTGGGAAGGTTTCCAGCATATTGCCTCTGTGGTGCTGGAGTGGCAGGAGTAGTGGCAGCACGGACAGCAACGGTCGTTGCTTTTTGGCGGAGTCTGGCACCGACTGCTTCTTTTTGTTGTTCCAGAATTTTCTTTTATTGCTCCCCCCCTTAGCTCGATCATGGGTGGTAGTAACAGTACCGTGGCTGGCCCTATCGTCGACAAGTTGTTGTGCCAATTCCTTGGCACTGTCAAAAGTAGTGGGTTTCGAGGCCAGCACACTATCTTGAATCTGGGATGATAGCCCCCAGAGGTATCGTTCCACCTTCTTCCCTTCTGGAGTGACCATTGCTGGGCAGAGGAGTGCGAGGTCATTGAATCGGGTAGTATAAGTTTCAAGGTCTGTGCCCGACATCTTGAGGTTCCAGAGTTCTTCTTCAAGTTTTTGCACTTCGCCCCTCGAGCAATACTCCTTAAGCATCAAAGCTTTCAAGTCCTCCCAGCTTATAGAGTTAGCCACTGCAGGAGTAAGTGACTTAACTCGGCCATTCCACCAAGTGAGAGCTTTACCGGTGAAAGTGAATGCCGCATACTTGACTTTGCTCGTTTCGGGACAAGCACAGATTTCGAAAACTGCTTCAGTCCTCTCGAACCATTGCATTAGTGTGACCACTCCCCCGCTTCCATTACCAAAATCAGGTTTGCCATTCGTGAAGTCTTTGTAAGAACACTCTTGTGTACGCCCCGTACTGTCCCCGTGGTTAGAGTGCGTAGCACCAGATCCAGAACCACCAGCACCGTTTGTACCTATCTGTGACATTGCGGCCGCCACGGCTGCTGTTACTGCAGCCTGGAACATCACGGAATCAAACTGTGTAGGTGGCGGCGGAGGAGGTGGTGTTGTGCTGCCGGAAGGTCTGGGTCTTTTCCTCGGTGGCATAGTTCTGTCAAAAGTTATAAAGACGAAAAATCGGTAAGTCTTCAATTGTAAGTCGGAGTTTATTGAATTTGATTATTTGCTATATGTCCCGACTTAAAACATTCAGAAATGATTTATGAAGAAATTTCATGCGCTCGAACTCCCCGAATTTAGTAGTGACCCAAATGTAATTCTGTAATCTTTGGTCATGCCTGGTCCTTTCCTATGATCACTCGATGCACACCAGTTATTCGTGATTATGGTCCAATAGGCCGTTGAACTTAATGAGTCTATCCTAGGCCCACAACCAAACAAGGAACAGGACCTAAGGCGGACTCACCATTTCTAAGTCGATCGTCTCACAATTACAATTAACCAGGAGGTTCACATTAAGAATCTCAGAAACACCGAGAGCAAATTGTTTGTACTGACATGTTATGAGATTTATCATAAACTCGCAATGAAATAAAATACATGCCAATTTCATTGATATAATTTGATACATATTGTTTAGGAAAATTTGACCTTTATGCAGGTCTACATCATGTAACGGAAAATTTGGCACAACATAGCCCTTTGAGTAGTGTAATCACTTAATCGCAGGGTTAGCTTACATGCAAAAAGAGTAGCACCAACGCATACTCATAAACCTACTCTAAAAGGACGTGCGAGTAGCATGAGTTCTACTCCCGATGATCAGTCCCTGGTGGTGCCTGGGACGAGGTCGATGCGCCCTGGAGTTCGGCCAATCGTCGCTCGGCTGCAATCACTCTTTCCTCGAGTGCCAAGTATTTTTCTTGATACTCCTTTGCTTCGGATCGAGCGGCGAGAAGGTCCTTGATGAGTTGGTCCCTGAAGTAGGAGTCTCTCTCTAGGTCTCTGGTGCGGGTAGTAGTAGCTTCTATATTGGCACCCAGCTCCCGAATTCGGTCCGTCGTCGCTCTACCGCGATCATCGATGTTAGTTATCTGTTGAGTCATGACTGGAAGCGCTCTGTCAGCCGGTCCCCCATGGCTGAGGTCGTAGTAACCTCGTTGATCGCCAAATGGTGATCATTGTCGTTGTTGACAGCTCAATCGCTCGTGTTGAATCAAAGTTCAATTAGGATCGATAGATTCTATGCAGACAAACAACTAAGAACGTAATTATGAACACAAGAATGGCTTTGAATATGCCGTATGATTAATGCTTTAACACCTCAGAAGAGCTCGATTAAGAACTTCGACTGTAGAGGTGTTTAGGGTTACAAAACAATAATCGATAATCAAGAACGTTAACCTTATAATGCATACATGCATGCATTATTTATAGTCTAACCCTACTAGCTAATCACGGATGGACAGGCCCAATCCGGATACAAAACATAAGCCCATGACGCAACACAATTAGACTCAACAATCTCCCCCTTTGCATCAATGGAACAGAAAGCTCACTTCGGCTGAGCTGCAGAAGACTTCTTTATTGTTTTGAACACCTTCGGAATGATAGCCAGCAAATGATGACGGAACGTTATGTACCACCGAAGCATGTCTGTGAAGTTCTTTTTGTCTGCTTCTGAGTTCTGCTTGCACCGATGAATAATGTTGATGATGTGCTCCAAGCAGTCAGTTGAAAATAAATGTTTATCAACAAGAGCGAATAAAAATCTGTGTGCTTCGCTTTTTGTAAACATCACAGTAAGATGTGTTGAATCTATTTTCCCCATCTTCATCTTATTCACATCTCCTGGTTTCGGTGTTGGCTTGATGGTCAGTTTATTATTCATCACTTTCGCTATCTCTTGATCCATAGCTGCAACCTCATGGATGTAAGAAGCCAACATCCTCTTCAAGTGCTCCAATATCGGCTCATATTGCCTTGGATTTGTGAGCAGAATATTAAACAAAAGAATCCAGTCATGAGGATTTAGATTTGGAAGGTCTGCCAGGGAAATAATCGACACCGAGTTTGCAGATCCTCGTGTGATTTTAAAATTGACATTTATAAACCTCCCAGCAGACGTAGGTTTCAGTACCTTGACAGTGATTATCTATAAGCTCACGAGCAACCTTAGGATGAGGAAAAGGAACCTCAGTAGTCGAATCAAAGCAGTGAAACATGAATGCCTTTCGTGTTATCGGCATGTCGAACTGCGAGTCCTTAGAGTTGTCACAGTCAAACGAAGCAACAGGTTCCAACCAATAAACACTTGGAAACTCTATAGCTTGATTGATAAGTGCCTCTTTTGTCCATAGGGGAAACAAGGCCTTCTTGCAATTTAAGGCTTCTTCTTCTTCCTTGTTTCTCCTTTCCCTCTCCTCTACTTCCCTTGCAACCTTCAAGGTTTCATCCAGCTCTTTGTCCCTCTTCTTTCGCTTAAGAGCCTCAGCAATAGTTTCACCGGATTCGTCATTGCTATCATCATCAATCTCCTTTTGCTTGGCTTGTGAACCAGAACCTGAAGCTACATTATCCTTCAGTTCGGTTGTAACTTTGACCTTCGGTTGAGCAGAATCAATTTCAGTTTTAACCTTCGGTTGATAAGCACCCTCTCCCCCTTGTTTTGGAGCAATAAATCCTGAAACACCCTTCATCTCGTGTAACAATGCAAGGGCGGGAAGAAGTTTGGTAGTGAGATGATTCCTAATGGTCAAAGTAAGGATAGGATCATGAGCACCAAGAATGTTGGCGAGCATGTCCTTCACATCCCCTGCACAGCTGCGAAAAACAGCTCTCTCCGTCTTCAACAAAGCAATTTCTTTTTCAGCTTGAGCGAGCTGAACCTTCTGAACTTCAATCATGGATGCTTGTCGATCAAGTTCTTCCTTCAGAGCACTTTCTTTTGCTAGATCAGCGTGAAGAGATTCCAGCCGAGAAGACACAGAACTGAGAAGTGAAGTGTTCTCTGCTTGGATGGAAGAACGAACAGCTTCAAACTTTGTGTGATCTTCTTGAAGGGACTTGGAAAAGGAATCCACAGAGGCTTGCACCTTGGCTGCACTTGTATCAGCATGCCCTTTAAGTGACTCGAGAAAAATGTGAGTAGTATGAACAAATTAGCAGTGGCCTTTTGGCAAGAGGAAGTAGACTCATTAACCGCCTTAGTGGATTTGTCAATGGAATCAGTGAATTGCTCAAGAGCTGTGTCCAAAAAGGCTTTGAGCACAACACCACTGTAGGACTTGTTGTCATCAAGTAATTTATCCAGTTTCTCATGAATGCCCTGCAAGTGTTGACGTGTGACGGGAGCATCATCATCCTCATCAGTAGGAAGCCTATAGGGACTGTAATATGTTGAATCAAACTCATCATTAGCACCACCGAGAGTGGCACCGGAATCGGTTGAAGGTGAGGGTGAAAGTGGTGTAGAAGTAACTGGAGGTTCTGTTTTAGTAGTCGCCCCCGTATCAGATACGTTGACTCTTACTGTCGGTTCAGGAATAGTAGTGGTAGTTGATTGGGAAATTATAGGAGGTGGTAAGGGAGTTGTAGAAATAGGAACAGAAGAAACTGGTGGTGGTGGTGGTGGAAAAGAAGTTATTGTTTGAGATGTGGTAGGTGGGGGAATAGGAGCAACCGAAACTGGAACTGTCTGTTTCGGTGATGGAGGTGGTGTTGGAAGTTTGTTATGAGGAGATTCGGTTGGAGTAGGAGATCGGGGAGGAGTGTTACCTCTTGGTGATTCATGATGAATTTCCTCTTCTTCATCCTCCTCATCGTGTTCTGAACTGGGAGGAGTAGGACTCTTGGACCTTTTCGCCATCTTTTTAATCTTCTTCGGTTTAGAAGAATCCCCTTTCTCGGACTTTCGCTTCTTGGACTTGGCAGTCTTAGACTTATCATCCTCTGTTGGCTCTTTCTTGGTAGTGGTCTGTTTCCCTCGGTTACTCGGCTTGTCCACAGCATCTAAGGCAGCCTGCTGTTCAGAAGATAGGACTCTCGGTTCCTTGGGAGGAAGTTTGCGATAATCAGCCATGAGTTTACTCTCGGCTGTGACACATCTGTACATTGTCTCAGGGATAGAGCCAATGTGAGGGAACTTCTTAGGATCAGAAATTATGATTTTCTTGGTGTGAAACGTAGCAATAGACGCAACTAGGGCATCCTTCATTACCGGAATTTCCAGAGAATTAATCGCCCTTCGTGTAATGAGGGTCCAGAATCGTGCACACGAGATTTCAGAATGCCTCGTTGAAGTGTTGAGGCTTTGCACCACTTGAGACCAGATAATCGTCCCATAATCGAGATTGAGACCATTGTAAAGACCGTAGAGAAGGGTTAGAAAACCCTTACTGGTGCCATCAGATCCACCACTTCTCTCCGCCAAACTATTGGTGAGAAGAGTAAGCATTCCATTCCATGGGGACGGTAAGCATGACTTCTTAACCTTCGTTACGGTGGTTAGCACGTCAGTGTATCCCATTTCGTAAAGCATCGAGAAAAGTTGAGTAGTGGTGATGAAGTCTGGTGAAATTACAGATGAATCCACAGCCAGGTGCAATAGGGAACAAAATCTCCCTTTTGAAATTGAAGCCTTATGAGAATGGATTTGGAAATAGATTCGTTCCTTGTTCTTGTCATAAGAGGCAGTAGAGTAAACCTATGATAAAAGTGACATAGGAACGGCTTCCACCTGTGTTAGGGCTAGAACCAGTGGAGAATACTTCAAACACTTAACCACCTGCAGCATATACGAATCGTACAGAAACGGATTGAGTTCAATAATCATGTTCTGATTTGGCTTGATCGAAAGCAATGTGGATGAATCAGTTTGATCGTGAACTGATGAAGAAGTCGCCATTGTTGATTGAAGAAAGAAGATGAACAGTTTCAACTTGCCTTGTAATTTGAGAGAATTTGTTGCTGGTAAAAGACAAATAAGATTAGAAACCCTTTATATACCGTTGCCAGGAGAGAGAAAAATCATTATGATAATGACGCGATCACTAAAACGTCGCCTGAAAAAGCGCGATGTGACAGGTTGGTTACTACCATGTATACGTCAGCACGCGTGGGTATAGAGACCGTTCAAATTTACGCGCCCAAAATCTTATCCTCAATCGTCGTTTGAAATTTAGTTTCGCTCCATGATTTAGGATTACCCCTGTTTCCCCAAAAATCGAACTAACAGCAACCAGAATGTTGGAAAATAAAAAATTTTGTGCAATAGAGTGACAAAAGATAAAGAAATAAAGCAAAATGTGTATTGGATGTGAGTGATGTCTCATTAGAAGACAGAAAGCAGGTGATTCCGGGCAAGAATCGCTTCCTTCAAAGTCAAGAGAGACTTGAAGTGCTTGTGTGGGTTCCCGAGAAATAACGATCAAGTGTTTGTAGAGAAACATTGAAAGGCTTCTTTTTAATTCATAGGCTTAGGGTGGCTTATCCTCAACCGAACGTCGATTCTTAACATAAGACCGAACATTGGAAGAAGTACTTGTGAGAACAATGTCGTCTGTTGAACAAGTAGGTGGGATAGAATTTAAAGTGACTAAAGAAGTGATAGAAATCTCAAAAACAAAAATAAACTGGATCTTTTTTAGAAGAAAAGCCTTGGTGTTAGACAAATTCATAAAAGATCACTCAAAAAATAAAAAATGAGATTTCATTAGGTAACCAGTAAGATCTTGAATATTACAATTCACCATCAATTCGTTGCTGGTGTTGGATTGTGGGTTTCACTCAGCACGTGGTATACGTATCTAAGATCACAAACACAGATTTTTTGCAACCATAAACCTCAGTGGTAAAGACTGAGAGTCTCAAGGGTTACAGTGGTGAACCGAAAGTTGATGGAGAATATAAGGAGGGTGGCTAAAGAACCGAATGTACCTTCTGCTATAACGACGTGACTAAGCAGAAAAACTCTTAACTCATTTGAGAAGAGTAAGGTAGCTCTAGACTGAGTTGATTTTAACAGCCTGATTGGGAAGAAACGATGGGTATAGATCGAATCATTAAGGCCTTGCTCTAAGTCGTAGAGGCTTTGGTCAACATGCAGCAGCATGCTTCTAGGGACCCTTAACTAGTTCAGATGGAAATGATTATACCTGCCTTAGCTCCAAATTCTGTTGTACTGGTACACTTGTGACCTAATTAAAAGAACAAGCAAACAAACACACCACAAAAAAAAATATTTTGGAAGTTTTGAGATTTTCTGAAAAACAATAAAAACAGAAAAAGAAAATATTTTTGGATTTTTGAAGTTTTCTGAAAAATAATAAAAACAGAAAAAGAAAATATTTTTGGATTTTTGAAGTTTTCTGAAAAATAATAAAAACAGAAAAAGAAAATATTTTTGGATGAACTAAGTGAACAAAGTGTACAACCGAAACCTTATCTTAAAAGAATGAAGTGAAATAGACCGAGCGTTCAGTTCATTTCGGTTCCTTAAAATTCCAGAGCCGAAATGGATCGAGCGTTCGGTTCATTTCGGTTCCCGAAAATTATAGAGCCGAAATAGACCGAGCGTTCGGTTCATGTCGGTTCCTTAAAATTCCAGAGCCGAAATAGACCGAGCGTTCGGTTCATTTCAGTTCCCGAAAATTATGGAGCCGAAATAGACCGAGTGTTCGCTCCATTTCGCTTGTCTAATTTTTTTTTTAGTAAGAGATTTGGGGATTCGGTACAGACTCTGCTTCCATCATTCCTAGGCCTTGTAAAATTTTATTGAAACTCACTTCAGGTAAGGCTTTAGTGAATATGTCAGCCAGCTGATCAGAGGACCGAACGAAATGTACTTCCACGTTCCCATCTTCTTCGTGGTCCTTGATAAAATGATATCTAAGTGCAATATGCTTAGTCTTAGAGTGTTGCACAGGATTGTGACAAATCCTTATTGCACTTTCTGAGTCACAATAAAGAGGAATCTTCTTCATACTCAGCCCATAATCTCTTAGTTGACTTTGAATCCATATGACTTGAGAGGTACAAGATGTTGCTGCTATATACTCAGCTTCGGCTGTTGAAAGTGACACACAGGTTTGCTTCTTGGACTGCCAGCTAACCAGTTTTCCGTCAAGAAATTGGCATCCACCTGTAGTGCTCTTTCGGTCCGGACCACATCCTCCAAGATCAGCATCAGAAAAGGCTTGAATGAAGAATCCATATCTAGCAGGATACCAGAGACCAAGAGATGAGGTTCGCTTCAGGTAACGGAAAATATTTTTCACCGCCACCATGTGAGGTTCTCTTGGATTAGCTTGAAACCTGGCACAATAACAAACATAAAACATAATGTCCGGTCTACTAGCTGTTAGATACATAAGGGACCCTATCATTTGTCGATATAGTGTTATGTCAACGACAGGTTTTTCCAGAGAAGGTGTTAACTTAGTGTCAAACGCCATAGGAACCTTCACTTTTGAGTCTCCTGTCATGCCAAATTTTGTTAGCAGGTTCTTTGTATACGCCTCCTGGTTGATAAACATACCTTCTGGTCCCTGTCTAATATTCAAACCAAGGAAAAAATTAATCGGACCCATTGCGCTCATTTCAAATTTAGTCTCCATCAACTTCCTGAATTCAGCCGTTAAGCTAGGATTCGTGGAGCCGAAGATGATGTCATCGACATAAATTTGAACTATCATTAGATGTTCGCCTTCTTTCTTTCGGAAGAAGGTTGGGTCAACCGAACCTTGCTTAAATTTCGACATTTTCAGAAAGCGAGTTAAAGTTTCATACCAGGCTCTCGGTGCTTGCTTCAAACCATATACCGCTTTATCCAGCACATAGCAATGATCAGGGAATTTCTCGTTCACGAACCCAGGAGGTTGCTCAACATACACTGTTTCTTCTAGTTCTCCATTCAAGAAAGTGCATTTGACATCCATTTGGAAAACTTCGAAGTTTTTATGAGCAGCATATGCCAGGAAGATTCTAACTGATTCCAACCTAGCTACTGGAGCGAAGGTTTCCTCATAATCTATCCCTTCCTCTTGGCAATATCCTTTAACCACCAACCGAGCCTTGTTTCTAATGACATTCCCCTCTTTGTCCAATTTATTCCTGAATACCCATTTCAATCCTACCACTGAAGCATCCTTTGGTGTGGGAATCAGCCTCCAAACTCGATTTCTTTCGAACTCATGAAGCTCATCTTGCATTGCTTGAACCCAATCAGAATGATCAAGTGCAGCATTAATTGTTTTTGGTTCGACTTTGGAGACAAACGAATTAAACATACAGAATTCAACTTTAGAGAATAATGCAGTTTGTTTCGCTTTCAATTGAGAACGAGTGAGACTTTCTCAGATGATTCACCAATGATTTGTGCTTCGGGATGATCCATGGTCCATTTCACTAATGGAGGATAATTTGGTTCATAGGCTGGATCCAACTCTACATTTACTTCCTCTTCAAGTTCTGATTGATCACCTTCGTCAGTTGTAGTCTCTTTCTCCCCCTCGATTGGCGAAGTGTAACCTGTGTCAGGATCAAAGTTGTCACCCTTTGTGGAAGTTGGACTCTCCCCCTCGATTTGACTATTATGGGGTGGGTTTGGAGCTGTATGGTCACCCTCGCCTGGACCTTTATGAGTAGGGGATGGAATAGGATTCTCCCCCTCGAAGGACATTTCAGTTGTCTTTGGTGCTGATGAACTCTCCCCCTTGAACATTGAGCCGTTGTTTGGAGAGTCAGTTGAGGGTTGACCACCTATAGTTTTAGGAGGTTCACTTTCCATTTCTTTGGCAGCTTCATCTATGATCTTTTTGAGATTATCAATTTTGTTATCTGCTGCTTTCGCCTCTGAGTTTGCCGCTTTCTCTGGTTCATCAAATAACCGAATGTACTCTTCAAACAAGTTGGATATTGGAACCGAGACCTGTCCAGATTCAGGAAATATTTCACCTAAGTCACTTTCACTCCTTTGAACTTTCTTCATGTAATTATCGTCAAATGTGACATAATATGTTTCTTCAATTCGTTTGGAGCGTTTGTTCAACACTCTGTATGCTTTTGAAGTGAGTGAATAACCAAGAAAAATTCCTTCGTCTGCTTTGACGTCAAACTTGTTTCGGTTCTCCTTTGAATTAAAGATGAAGCACCTTGAACCGAACACATGGAAAAATTTGACGTTGGGCTTTCGATTGTTTAAGATCTCATATGGAGTGATTGAGAATCTTTTGTTGAGCAAAGATCGGTTCTGAGTGTAGCACGCGGCTGCAACTGCATCAGCCCAAAAGTATAGTGGAAGAGAGGCGAAGCTGAACATAGTTCTGGCTGCTTCACACAATGAACGGTTTCGTCTTTCAACAATCCCATTCTATTGTGGAGTACAGGGGGCTGAAATGTTGTGAGATATCCCCTTGTCTGCCAGAAAATCCTCAAAATCTTTATTCTTGAATTCCAGCCCATTGTCGCTTCTGATATTCCTCACTGCCTTTCGCAGTTGTACTTCCACTTGCTTGATGAACGTCTTCAGCTTGGGAGTTGCATCTGATTTCTGTTTAAGAAAGAAAACCCAGGTGAAGCGAGAAAAATCATCTACTATGATAAGAATGAACTTACTACCACCGAAGCTTTCGATAGCCGAAGGTCCACATAAGTCAATATGCAGAAGTTCAAGAGCTTCAACAATCTTCGTATTGGTGCGTGTAGGATGGCTCTTTCTGCTTTGTTTGCCCATCTCACACGCTGCACATAGATGTTCCTTGTCAAACTTGAGAAGAGGAAGGCCTCGAACATGATCACCAAGCACCAACTTATTAATATCTTTGAAGTTCAGGTGCGATAGCCGTCGATGCCACAACCAGCTTTCATCAGTGTTCGCTTTTGATAGCAGACATATAGCTGGTTTTCCTCGAATTGGGTTCAGATTTAAAGGATACACCTCTCCCTTGCGTTCAGACTTCAACAGAACCTTTTTGGATTGTTTCTCAATTATTTCTGATCCCTCATCATCAAATGAAACTTTCAAGCCTGTTCCCACAACTAATTGTGATACACTGATGAGGTTATGCTGCAATCCTTCCACATATGCTACTTTTCGAATCGAGAAATCTATGTTGGTTATCATCCCATATCCTTTGATTGTGCCATAGGAGTTATTGCCATACTTCACACATCCACCATCCTTTAGGGACCGAAACTCCCTCAGCTCTTCCTTCCTTCTTGTCATGTGACGCGAGCAGCCACTATCTATATACCATTCGTCATCGAACTGCTCGTCACGTATCACCTGCAAATTCAAGCAGATTTAGGAACCCAAAGTTTCTTGGGTCCTGGTGAGTTTTTCACAGAAAAAGGAATTATAGTAGAAACATCAACCAAATATGTTCGTTTTACTAAAGTGGTTTGATCTTTTCTTTTGATGGTATACACCTTGATTTTAGTTTTGTCTTGTTTAATCTTTGGAGTATTAGATGGTGTGTTGTTAGATGTTTTTGGTGTTTTCTTTTGAATCCTAGGGTTAGCTGACTTTTTCTCATTATTGAACTCAGAATCAAGCTTTCCTTTGCCTTTAATATCCTTTAATGTTTTTATCTTGGTTTGTGAGTTTGAAGGACTGAAACTTGTCTTAGGACCGAAACTTGACTTTCGGTTCTGAGTCTCTTTGTTGGGACAGAAAGGTGATGTTCGGTTGTTAGCTTTGACATTTGGGCCGAGACTTGACTTTCGGTTCTGAGTTCCTTTGTTGGGACTGAAAGTGGGCTTTTGGTTGTTAGCCTTGATGTTTGGACCGAAACTGGACGTTCGGTTCTGCGTACTAGTTTTGGAACCGAAAGTCGATGTTCGGTTCTGAGATTTGGAATAGTAGGAATTTGGACTGAAATTTTCTTTTCCTTTCAGTTTTTCCTTTCCTTTAGCAATTGATTCTTTCTTTGGAGAAACGTAGTTGGGATTTTGAGATTGCCAATGACGTTTTCGCTCATTTAGATTCTTCATGTATCTTTGATTTCTTAAGCGTTTCTGTTCAGCTAACTCCTTCTGCGATTTGTGGATATTGAAGCTAGCCTGTGGCTTCTCTTTTTGAGTTTCGGTTGTCCTAGTTGGAACTATCGGTTCTTTCTTTGGTTCTTCAGGGATTTCTATAGTTCCACTGGTGCTTGGTTTGTCGAAACTCGAGGGTTTGTTGATGGGTTCAGCAACATATCTTCCTTTAACCCTCCATGAAGTTTGCTCAGATAAGCCTATGGTTTCATCTGCGTTGTCAATAGGGGCTGACCAGAAGTAATCGTCACACCTTCAGCATTGTCTTTGTCGACCAGGATTTTCAACTCTGTTGTTTATTTTGCAGTGACACCAGTAACTGCATAGACCTGATTCGGCACAGTTTGAACTTTCTGGTAAACCATGGCTTTCTCTTTGAGTTTCTGTGGCTTGTCCCTTGACAGGCGAGCGAATTCAACCGAATTTTCAGATATTAGGGGTTTCTCGTTCTCGGTTTCGCTTTTCATAAACTCAGAGCAATCAACTACGTCTTCCACTGAAATTTCGCTCATCTCACTTTCCTCATCAAATTCAGACGAGTTTTCTAAGTTCATTCTATTTTCTGAAATTAATTTGGCGTTAGACGAGTCAAATGATTGAATAGTTTCGGACTTTATTTTTAACCTATCATTTTCATCTAAAAGATTTTTGAGCATACATTTATGTTCCTTAGAGTCAATGAAAGTTTCTATCTTGTCCAGTCCGATTTTGTAAGACATGGATGTCTCTTCT
Source organism: Lactuca virosa (assembly GCF_052849685.1). NCBI lineage: Eukaryota > Viridiplantae > Streptophyta > Magnoliopsida > Asterales > Asteraceae > Lactuca > Lactuca virosa. Next base: position 4,512,061 of record NC_136434.1, read on the forward strand.
GAGGACACTATTGATTCACACTCAGCGATGACCTCATCCTCCTTAAATTCAAGGAAGGGCAAGATCATCTTGTGAATCTTCTTCCCTGTCTCACAACTTAAATGCAATTGAGCAATATTAGTATATAAGCGCTTGGCAATCAAACAAAAAACATTCCTTTGTTTTAAAAACTTTAAATTGTCTCTTTGCAAATAAATACTTTCATCCCTAGCTCTATTTAATTCCGCCTCCTTCAGCTCAATCCACATCCTTCTCTCCTCACTTTTTGAAGACACCCTGCTGAGTTGGTCAGTTAGGTTAGAATTCACTAAGCGAGTTTGCATGAGACTACCACTTAAGTTAGAAAATTTAAATTTTAATTCTTTTAATTCTTCTTCATAATCTATTACTGGAACTTTAAGTGATTCAAGGATGGATTGTACCTTTTTGATCAGCCAATCGCAGTCGTTGATCTTTTCACTTACGGGCTTGGTTGCAAAACATTTGTCCTCATTCAGGTTCGGTTCCTCACTTGCACTTTCGGTTGATGCACCAGCTGTGACCATCAAACATCTTCCAGCCGAACCTACATCCTTTGCCACATAAGCTCTGCCATGAGTGGGCTTTCTCACCTCTTCATCTTCAGAATCGGTTGACCAAACTTCAACGCCACCGAACTCATCTTCATCTGCATTCTCCTGCACAATCAAGGCATTCATATAACTGTTAGTCGCATTCTTTTTCTTGATCTCTTCCAACTTGCGCATGTAGTACGCCTCATCATCTTCACCATCTCTTTTCTCAGCCATTTTCCTTAGCATGCAATCTTTGGCAAAGTGGTTCTTGCTGTGACAGTAATTGCAGTCGAACCCAGAGTCTCCTGCAAGCTTGCTCTCCTTCTTGTCTTCATCCTTTTGAGAAGAGATTTTCGCTTCATCCTTCACCTTCTCAGAACTGTAATTTGCCTGCCAGTTTTGGTTCTTGTTGACAGGAAATTTTCTTCGTGCAAACTTCTTTGGATTGGTGACCATCATAGCATACTCCTCGCTTGTAAGGTCACACTCAGACATATCAGACTCTTCTTCTTCTTCTGCAATGCTTTTTCCTTTTGAGACAAGGGCCAGCGATCCCACACCAGAAACTAACTTCGCTTCTTTGGTTACTACACTCTCATGGGACTTAAGTATTCCCACAAGTTTCGCTAGTGAGTAAGATTTAAACTGTTCATGCGCTTTCACAGTTGAAACCACAGCCATCCATTCTGGTCTCAGACCGTTCATGAAGGTCACCTTCTGCTCGATCAACTTTCTTTCTATTCCATGCTTGATCATCTTACTTAGGAGATGATTGAACCGATCGAAAGTTTGTATGAGTTTTTCTTCTGGTTTCTGTTCGAAAACTCCAAATTCTGACAGCAGCAAGGTTTAAATGGAGTGTTCTAGATCTTCATCAATTGAATAAAGTTCTTTCAACCTATCCCAGATTTCTTTGGCCGTCGTGCATGAACCAACCAACCGAAAAGTGTCAGATTGCAAGGCGAATCTGATCATTCTCATGGCCTTCACGTTACACAGCAACTTGTCTTTCTCATCCTTTGGCATCTTCTCTACATCCGCCACCAGCTTATTATATTCCTTTTGGGACTTAACTGTCGTGTTCATTCCTGAGTGAACAAACGGCCCAAGTGTGATAGCTTCCCAGATGAGATAGCCATTGTCTTCAGATCCAACCACGTAGTCTTCAAAGTGATGCGCCCATACTTCATAGTCTTGAGTGTAAAGAATGGGTATCCTGGTAGTAGATCCAATGTTGTTTGAGATTTTGATGGGATTTGTTTGCGAATCTTCGTGAGACATGGTGAGCTGCTAGAATCAGACCTGTAAACTTGAGTTTAGGGTTTTATCAGAAACAGAGTTGTCGTCGATACGAAGAAGACGGCTTCTATTTATACAATAAAAGCGGAAACCCTAAAGAATTCTGAATACAGAAGGAATGTGTATTGATCACACAGTCTCCTGCTCTGATACCAATTGTTGAATCAAAGTTCAATTAGGATCGATAGATTCTATGCAGACAAACAACTAAGAACGTAATTATGAACACAAGAATGGCTTTGAATATGTCGTATGATTAATGCTTTAACACCTCAGAAGAGCTCGATTAAGAACTTCGACTGTAGAGGTGTTTAGGGTTACAAAACAATAATCGATAATCAAGAACGTTAACCTTATAATGCATACATGCATGCATTATTTATAGTCTAACCCTACTAGCTAATCACGGATGGACAGGCCCAATCCGGATACAAAACATAAGCCCATGACGCAACACAATTAGACTCAACAGCTCGATCACTGTTGCCCAACGGGGTTCGGGCCCGTTGTAGCCAAAACGGTTTGCAGGCACCCTGGCGATGTAAGGAGGGTTGATGACTTCCTCCTCTGGTTCTTCTTCTTCTTCTTCGTCCCCCATTTCTTCTTCCTCATCGGGTTCTTATTCTTCCTCAACCTCTTCGGGGTCTTCCTCAGGATCTTCCTCGATCATCTCCTCGGGTTCTGCCTCAAGCCATCCAGCGTTTCCCTCATTAGGGAAGTAAGGGTCTCCAGGTAGATAGAATCCCGCTATGTTGTCTGTACGAGAATAGGGGTGTAAGAGATATGAATGAATCTAGAATGTCGAGTTATAAATTTACAAAATACTCCTATAGTATTTTTAAATGTTATGTTCGGTCCTTAGTGTATTCATTATAGGGTGATGTTAGGTTGTCAGATTTGCTGTCCACTACGACTATCCCCCACTATATGCAAGTCAATTCTCGGACAGATATAGTTGATCAGGCTATATCCATCCCAGACTTGACCACATATCCCAAGGCATACTCGTAACGTACAACTCCTCCTCTTTTACCTTATGTTTTTCCTAGTTATGACACGATGCGAGCATGTATGCATGTACTTATACTTTTAACAAGAAACCGTTTACTTTCTAAAAGTATAGTCATTTGAAAATGTTTAAATCAAAGACTTAAGTCCCAAATGTGTTTATAGTTTGTATATCTTATGTGGTTCGATATACTTAGTTCACTATAAACATTGCTCTGATACCAATCTGTCACACCCCCAAACCAAGGATGGCGGAAACATCCGGGGGTGGAGGACTTCATGTATAGTATCATAACAACAATTGTAATAGTGATCAAAGTAAACACAACCAACATACATATAATTGAAAAAGTTACACCATAGTAAGTTTACATGTTTCCAAATCAATTACATTATGTTGACAAAAATGAAATGTTTGACGCCTTAACGTCCCATCCTCAAAAGCGCTTGTTTACCTGTTTATTTATTCCCTGAGAATACAAGTAGTTTGAAAGAGTGTCAACAATTAAGTTGGTGAGTTCATAAGCTTTTGAATGTAGTGATGAAAACCCTTTTTCCTTTGTAAAAGTAATGTATGTTCCAGAAAAATCCAATATTTTCCTTAGAGTGTGAATTGCAGCCTTAAATCCAAAGACCAAAATGTACAAGTAATTTCCATACTTATAGTAAAACAATGCAAGTTTAAATGGACATAAACTCATTTGATTTAATGAAACTCTCGTAATTCCTATTAGTTGTTAATACTTTATGTGAGTTATTATAACCATACTATGACCTAGATTGCCTGAAACGACGTTCTTCAGGCGTCGGAACTGTTATGATATTTGTCACCCGTAGACCTCGAGGTCCTACTGTAGCTAACAGCAAGGTGTGGGGTGTCAATCCCAATATAGATCTATACACAAGTATCACGCTCTCCCTCAAAGAGACTCTGGTTACAATACAGGACTTATGGTGCATTACTTGAAAAGTAACATGAAGCGAATGTCTCACAATTTAGTCATTAACGGATTTATGTGTGGTGAATGAAAACCCTTTTTGTGTAAATGAAACCTCTAGTAATGAACTTATTGTGTAGTGCATCATAAACTATACCTATTATAGTTTATCAAATGATAGTAGTAGTAGTGAACATAAACTATACTTACAATAGTTTATCAAAATGTTTGAATGCAATGGATATAAACTTTGTTTATTTTAAATAAATTACTATATTTGTGGAGGTAAAAATCCATTTGTTTTCTGTTGTATGTCTATTTACCAAGACAAAATGACATATAATATAACACATATATGCACATAATGATACACACCTTGCTCAACAAGTTACAAGGTGTGAATGAATAGATAACATTTTTCTAGTGTCAACATTTCTATTCCTGTTCTTAGAAGATTTATAGAAAAATCATCAAGAGTCCAAACCAGAATTTGTAAATTCTGAGAGTTTGGAAAGTGTGTCTAGTTTGTTCATAAATTCTATTATGATTTTTAGTGACTTCCCACTTGTGTGGAAAAGCCCATATTCACAGACTGGTCCGGATTTGTTCTTGAAATGATAGGCAGTTTTGTAAAAATCACCATAAATTGTAGAAAAATTGTATGGTGACGTGCAGATAGTCATTTTAAAGGTATGAACCTGAACTATTTGCACCTAATACAGTTTTGAAAAATAAAATGTTTAAGCTGACCAAAACAGTCCGTGAATGCAGTTAAACTTTTCTGATGAAAGCTGTTGGGTGAGTTTAGTTGTGTTCTTGGTATTTTAACTTGTATTCCCCTCCTTAAAACTTAATAAAAACATGAAAAGATAGGGGTATGAACTCACCTTGTGTGATTTCAGTGGGTGGATGTTGAAGAAAGGTAGTGTTCAACTCAAGAACACTTAGAAGGTTGCTTGAAGATTCAAAGAACTAACACAAATATGATGAAGTTTGTGTAAGCAACCTATGATTTGAGTAGAAAGAGGTGGAATAATCATATAAAGGATAATATTACTTACCAAAAGTAGATGAAGAACTTGAAAATCAGCCTTGAAATCTCGAAATTTAGAGAGAGAAGTGAGAGAGAATGGAGTTTGTTCTTTGGTGGAGAATGAGAGAAATGAGAGAAATGTGAGGAGGGGTAAGGGTTTCCAGCCTTTGACCAAGAGTGTGGCTGGAAAAATGGTGGGAAAGAACAATGAAATGACCAGGTATGGTGGAAGGACAAGGGTTGGTCATTGAGTGGGTATGGGGTGGTTGCTTGTGTCATACACTAAGGCAAAGTCAATACTCCACCTCTAAACCATACCCACTAGATTTTATTCCTAAGTAAAGATTTCCCTAATAATGTGATTAGATTATGGAAATATGGGGTCTTATATGTCAAAATATAAGTTTTGGTGAAAATCTCGCGTTAAAATCACGAAAAACGGGCTCAAAACGCTAAAAATATTGAAAACCGGGTAAAAGTTGTAAATATCCGAAGTTCAGGGTTGGAGGTTCGGTCCTACTATTAGAAGCGAAAGTAGATGGGAACCGAGAGTAGGGTTCGGTCTTGAGCAGTTTCGCATCTTGGAACCAAAAGTAGTATTCTCGGACCGAAGGTGTATTCTCGGACCGAAGGTGGCACTCTCGGTCTCTTAGTAGGTTCGGTTCAGGAAGGTGGTTTCGGTCCTCAAGAGCTTTCGGTTCCTTAAGAGAGGTTCGGTTCCTAAGAAGGTTCGGCTCCTTAAGAGAGGTTCGGTTCCTAAGAAGGTTCGGCTCCTTAAGAGGGTTCGGCTCCTTAAGGCTGTTTTTCGCGTAAACTTCCGTTTTCGAGCGGTTTTTGACTAAATTAAGGGTCGGGATGCCCCGAGTGATTATAAGAAGTTGAGAGAGATTTTGAGAGAGATTTAGGAGAGATTTGTCATACGTGGAGAGATTTGGCATACTTAGAGAGATTTGGGAGAGATTTGACATACTTGGAGATATTTGGGAGAGATTTGACATACTTGGAGAGATTTGGCATACTTAGAGAGATTTGGGAGAGATTTGACATACTTGGAGAGATTTGGGAGAGATTTGACATACTTGGAGAGATTTGGGAGAGATTTGACATATTTGGAGAGACTTGGCATACTTAGAGAGATTTGGGAGAGATTTGACATACTTGGAGAGATTTGGCATACTTAGAGAGATTTGGGAGAGATTTCACATACTTGGAGAGATTTGGGAGAGATTTCAGATAGGGAGAGATAGAGTGAAAGAGATTGGGAGAGACTTCTTTTGTGACCTTTTTGAGTGTTTGGCTTTGCAACGCCAGGTCCGTAAACCCTGTTAAGCCATGTTTAAGAGTCTTACACACCCCCGAAGGGTATGTAATAGTGTTTTATCGCTTTGCTACATCACTTACCCCGATTAGGGCTCAACAATCCTACATATACGAACTTTCCAAGTGATGACTTCTTATTAAAATAGCGAGTTGTACAATAATTACATAACGTAAACCCTAGTATACAAGAGTTAGCAGAGTTGACCGGTTTGACTTGTTAACTTTATTTTACTTTGACTTGACCATAATTTGACGGTTGTCACAAATACCCTGAAAATTAGTGTTTCATCCAACAGCTCCAACTCGTCGAGTCGTGTCCTCCGACTCGTCGAGTTGGTCACTTAAAACACGCGGCTGATTTCTTTTCCTACTCGACGAGTCAGGGCATCCGACTCGTCGAGTAGACCCTTTAAAATGGAAATAAAGCTGTAAAATTTATACCTGAGAGTCGGGGTGTTACAAATCTAATCGTACATATGCTAAAAATCTACAAAATCACATCGAAAAGATGTAGAAGATGCTCAAAGTCTATCACAAACCTTGTCTCTACTACCAATGAGTTAATCAAGCAGACCCATGTTCACCATGAGAAACAAATTCAATGATTGGAGATATAGAGAGATAAAAGAAAATGATGAGATTAACTTCATCATGCAACAAATTCTGATAAAGGTGATTCGGTTTGCCAACATTTTGTGGACATTCCGAATTACAAATTCTATGAGGTTCTCAATATTTTTGAAGATACTTGGGACACTCTGAGAGCTCAAGCTTCGATGGCGGATGCTTATGAAAACCTAACCAAGATGGTTAACATGAGCTTTCAAAAATTATTTGATAAGTTTTGAGATATGAAGGACCTTATTGATAAACTACTTTTTAGCCTTATTGATCTAAACGAAAGTCGTAGTGTTCGTTAAACCGAGAGTATGTATAAGAACGCCCAAATCTGACTTCGTATGAGGAAGTTATGATTTTTCTAAGTTTCAGCTTAGCAGTAGACAGCTAAAAACTCGAATTTTAGATCGAGTGATTTTTAGCCGACACAACCTAAACGATAATCGAAGGTCTCATAAATAGTAGTACAACGGTAAAAAGACATACGAAAACGAACGTCGGATGAAGAAGTTATGAATTTTTAACGGATTTCCTGTCCCGGTCTGTTAAAAATAATAATATAAAAATTAAATTCAAAATTAGTCGACGAAGTCTAAACGAAAGTTGTAGAGTGTAATTTTACCTACGCGTGCATATAAAGAACGTCAAAAACGGAGCTCGTATGCGAAAGTTATGAATTTTAGAAGATTTTGGCACAAAATTCGAGAAATTTCGCATGGATATGCTTCACCCGGAAAAGCCACGTCACCCTCGCTCAAAATGTGCCACGTGTCTGAAATTGCTGAGTCATCCGAGCAGCTGGCAGACGCGTGTTCGAATCCGGAGAGCTGTCCGAAGCCGCCTCGCCTCCGTCCGACGCGTGTACAGTGACTCCTCGCATCTGAGGCACTAGACCAACCGCGAAGCAACGCGTGTCCGAGCTTCGCATGAGCCTCGTGGCCTTCGCTACTGCTGCCACCTGCCCTCGCTGACTCTCCCTTCTCGGCCGACCCTCGGATCTTCGCACCCTATAAATAGAAGGTTGCGAGCCTTCTCGGGTATTTTGAAGATTTTGCCATTTTTCCACCCTAAATCAATATTTTCACTATTTTGACTTTCCCCAAAGCCCCGGGATTAATTCCAACGCCCGGAACACGTCCCGAAGTACCCGAAGACCCGGAAAATTTTATCTTTTCGGTTTTGAAGCCCGACCCTCGCAGAGCCCGGTTTCTCAATAAAACTCTCGGTTTTATTAGAAACGATCGTTTGAGGAAACGAAGTGCTGCCTGATTATCGTTAAATCTTCTGAGTGTATAGTCACTTTCACCTTACACGTATATATGAAGTATTTTCTTTAAAATACGTGCTATGTGTAATTATATTAATTGTTTAATTAAGGTGATTGTTAAATAGATGTTTTATACAAGTTTTAAACTGTATATGTATTTTTATCTACAAATATGTTGGATAAGACATGGGTAGATGAATTAGATGATGTGTGATGAAATAAAAAGTGATGAGAGGTATCGATGTTTAAGATGATCTAGTCATCTAGCAGAGTATAGACAACGGCCACAGACTATTTTAGATAGTCCAGTGGAACGTTAGCAGACTCGTAATCGGTAGGTATGTTTGAACTATATGTTCATAAGGTGTTCTGGAACTATATGTTCATTAGGTGTTTTTGAACTATGTGTTCATCCGATAGTTCTTCTTTTTGACACTATTACGTGTCGGGGTACGGGAGCGTACGGGAGTACTTTATTAGTATTTTCCCTATACTTTTATTTTGAAGAGCTTTGGAGTCTTCGTTTTTTTTATGAAGTGATCGGACGAGCTTCATGAGTCAGCGTTTCCATTGCCAGATAGGGTGCGTCTGGGGGTTACATACCTCACGATATTCAGACCACAGCCTAGGCATTAGTCAGTGTTTCCATTCTCTATGCCGGATAGGGTGAGTCTGGGGGTTACATACCTTACGATATTCAGACCACAGCCTAGGCATTAGTCAGTGTTTCCATTCTCGATGCCGGATAGGGTGAGTCTGGGGGTTACATACATCACGATATTCAGACCACAGCCTAGGCATTAGTCAGCGTTTCCATTCTCGATGCCGGATAGGATGAGTCTGGGGGTTACATACCTCATGATATTCAGACCACAGCCTAGGCATTAGTCAATGTTTCCATTCTCGATGCCGGATAGGGTGAGTCTGGGGGTTACATACCTCACGATATTCAGACCACAGCCTAGGCATTATTCATCGTTTCCATTCTCGATGCCGGATAGGATGAGTCTGGGGGTTACATACCTCACGATATTCAGACCACAGCCTAGGCAAAGTTCGATGCTGGATAGGGTGCGTCTGGGGGTTACATACCTCACGATATTCAGACCATAGCCTAGGCATTGATAACTACCCCTGACTTAATTGTCTTGTGGTTCTTTCCTTTACGAACGAAGGTTCGTAGTTAAACTTATTCCATTCATTTGATGTCTTTATCGATCCTCGTTTGCTTCTAGGGAATTTCTGAAGCAGTTTCGTTAGTTGGTTGTTCATATCGATCCTTTAGGCTAGATCTAGTAAGATCACTGTATAGGATCAGTATGTGGGGATCGACGCTTGTTAGTGCTTGTAGTACAAACCTTGGGCAGCGATGGACTTCGTGCCTATTCCTTAGGATGAATCCTTAGGAATGAGTGATAGTTGATTCTTAGGGTAAATCCTTAAGAAATAAATAAGATAATGGGGATTGGGTAATTTGGGTTGATTTTTTGATGTTTAAGCATAATAAATTTATTTATTGTGGGTTGAAAACCCTATATGCTCACCAGACCCCCAAGCCTGACCCACTCAGTTTAATTGTATCACAGGTATCGATACAAAGTTGCTTTACACTGAGAGATTAAAAGAGAAGTAGATCACTAGTGTAAATGAATGTAAGTTTTGTTTATGCTTATGTTTTTGTATTGACAATGACATCCCAATGGTTTAAGTGAATAAAATACATTTCTTCGGAAATGATTTGATAACATATTTATCATGTTTTTCTGGGAACAAATTCCGCAACACTTTTAATCAAATGATTACTCTGAAATTATTTTAAAAGCATAAATTAAACCGGTCTTTTCTGGCCGTGAATTTGGGGATGTCACAGAGAAGGATTACTCAGATAAATAGATGTGGGTTCAAGATGTTGAACAAATTCGGATTAAAATGCAAACTTCATAACTTCTACATCCATCGGAGCTCAGAGAGGAAATTGAAAATTTTGGATGTCGACTTTCCAACCGTTAACCTGAATGATGTTCTAGTTCTAACAGCTCTCTTCCAACAAAAGAAAGAATCTGATCTTACCATTAGTACATATCAAACTGCACTAATGTTTCTTCGAGTTATGTGGCCGAATTTTCCACAATGGATGTTGATCTTTCTCCGCTTTTCAAGACCAAGAATTTCCTTTCCCCTTCGGAATGAAGAATTAGATGGGATTGAATTTCTAGATGTTTCTCCTAGTGTAACAACCATAAAAATCATGCCAAATTTAAACTTTTAAAACCTTCCAAAACCGGTATTATTACAAAACTTGTTTTCAAAATAGTTCAGTGTCAAAATATCCCAAAATCAAATCATAAACAGTAGGAGGTGTACGATCACGCCTTCGCCTTCCCGCGATCATCAGAAGTACCTGAAACAAAATCAACAACTGTAAGCCCGAAGCTTAGTGAGTTCCCCCAAAATGCCCAAACACACATAAACACAAACAGCATACTATGGGTCCAATCAACCATCGGGTTGGAATACCTCAGGCCCTCAACCATCGGGTTAGAATTCCAACATACTATAGGTCCAGTCATCCTCGGGATGGAATACCCCAGGCCCACAACCATCGGGTTGGAATGCCCTCATACTACGAGTCCAGTCATCCTCGGGATGGAATACTCACGACCCACAACCATCGGGTTGGAATGCCCAGGTCTATTGGCTCTCGCACAAAGCAGATGAGCCTCAACCACCAATCAACATGTGCACGTATATCAGATAATCACATAACATTCTATAGACAAACAACCGATCTAACCGATTGTACTAGCATAACATCATCCTATCTATCAGGATACTAATCTAACATATCATAACAACATAATACCATCCTATCTACCAGAATACTAATCTAACAGCTCATACTAGCATAACATATCAAGATAACAATCCAAAAGGGTCGGCCTTGGTGCCTTAGACCCTTGAGCATAGTGAGGAAACTCACCTCACAGATGTCGAACTGTAGAGATAATGCAAGACTCTCGAATCGCATCCACGAACTCAACCACCTATCACAACCATAGGACCAAGTCCATCAGAATCCCAATTACCAAAATGCCCTCAGAAGTCAACTGGTCAACCCTTGGTCAATGTCAAAGTCAACGGTCAAGGTCAACAGTCCATGTTGACCCGACTCGTCGAGTTCCTCCAGAACTCACAGAGTCATAAAACCCTAGTTGACTCGTCGAGTTTCCAGGCGACCCGTCGAGTTCAAGCGTGTCCAAAAGTCGGGAAAACCCCATCTGACTCGCCGAGTCGTCTCACTAACTCGCCGAGTCCATGCAGAAACCATCCTCAGGCAATCTTCATCCGACTCGTCGATTTGACCATGCAACTCGTCGAGTCCCTTCAGTCCATTACCCATTCAAACGATTTTAAGCCACCCCAAAGCTCCAATATGTAGATCTAGCTTCTTAAGGCATATATTCCACGTAAAGTTGCAAACTTTACGTGCATGCAAGGTCTTAAAGGCTTAGAATCACCAATACCAAATCTAGAATGAGATTTATGATAAAATGAGATGTCCATATGAATTAAAGCTGAGAGCTTTATGCAATTGGGGCCTGGAGAAGTCCAGATCTGAAGCGTTGTTCTTGTGACAAGCTCAAACCCAAAGTGGCTCCTTTAAACCCTAAGTGTCCAAAGAAGAGATCTAAGTATGAAAGGGTCAAGGTACAAACTTTTTACCTCATACTAGCTCCCAAAACGATGTAGATGGCAGATCCACTTCCTCTTCTTCAATCCAAGCTTCTAAATCTTTGAGTTCCCTTGAAGAAAGCACTGGGAGTCGGGGTGTTACACCTAGAGCTTGGGTACATTTACAAAGCAAAGGGTTTGAACAAAAATAAATTTTTCCGAGTTCGTCAAAAGCAATTGGCTAACATCTATGTTCTCAAGAAGTTTGTTTCAAGAACAGTCAAGCGCCTAAAGAGATCAAGAAGCAGTTCATAGAACAAGTGACTTGGTGGTTGGAAGTCAAAGATTGGTTGTAGAAGGCATGCTTGTTCGTCTATGATGATGTAGCATGAGTAGGGTTGGGATAGCCAAAGATCACTTAGGAGGAGATTGTTAATACAAGAAAAGTGACCCTTTGTGCTATCCGAAGTTGTTGAGTTTCCGGGATGAACAATTGATCTGAAGTAATGATGTTTCTAGAAGTGAAGATTCATAAGTATAAAGAATGATTGAATAATGGAAGACTCATACTATTTTGTCCTATTGTATTCGTCTTGTTCATTGTAACAGCGGTAGTAGAAAAGATCAATCGCAACGCATTATCAGGCGGTTGATCTGTATTTCCAATTTTACTTTATTGTCTCCTTTTGTCCATTGTGCTTCTATGTAGTATAAATAGGATTATCAACTATATAATATGTGTGCCTTTGATCAATCAAGAATCACATTTGTCCTTTTATCATTCTTTTTGTTCATTATCTTTACTTTACTTTTGTACTTTGCACTGAATACGTGATTATTTTTCTTCATCGTTCAAGGCTTGAGTGGTATTATCCAGACTTGATCGGAATCTATTATTAACCTCCATTGTTGTTGTTCACTAAAAGTTTAAGTAATTAAACCTTGTCCAAAAATATCTTCGTGATATATATATATATATATATATATATATATATATATATATATATATATATATATATATATATATATATATATATATATATATATATATATATATAATTTCAAATTTTCAAAATTGATCCTTGAGGTATAAATAATTTTTAGATTTGGTCCAAGGGCATTTTGGTCATTAGAAAAACTAACTAGTCAAAAGTTAAAGCTAACGCCAGAAGGATGATTCATTCAATTTTCGAAACAATAGGACCAGTAACGTGAAATTTGTTTTTTAAATAACAGTTTTTTTTCTGTTTTTGAAAAATGATTGTTTTCTCCCGAATGTAAGCTGGTTTGGTGCCTCTCCTAGTGGTTTGGCGGCAAGGAAACGGGCATTCGGGAAGCGCTTAGTAGCTTATGGCGAAGCTTCTAGAAGGTCGACCACTACGTACATAAATCCATATACCTGAACAATAGCGAAAGCCTAGACAGACAGAAGCATAGCTTCTAGGACAAAGTCTAGCCACAAGTGGAGTGGCCAAGGAGTCTTACTATACTTTCCGGAATGTTTTTCAAAATTCGGAGTTTTTTTTTACCTTTTTTTGCAATATTTTTCCAAATAAAATCTCTACATATGTGATACGATTCTATAAAAAGAAATTGTTTAATATTACTGTTTTTCATAAAATGTTTAATTTATGCCTTAATATCATATATAGTTGTTAGTTACTATGTTTGTTTAACTTTGTGTTAGGTTGTAGTAGAGATCTAAAAAATTTCTAGAATTTTAGAATTATTCATTGGATTTTAGATTTTTTTTCTTGAAATTTCAGATATCTTTTGCAAACTCGGAAACTTTAGTCCAAAATCCAAAATGTTAGTCAGAAATAATATTTTTTTGTCAAAAAAACTTTTTTTTTTCGGATCAAATGCTTCATTCCGAAATTTGTTGTTATTTTTCCAAAAAAAAAAAAGTTATTATTATATTAAGGTTAGTTAAATGAATTTTCCAAAAAAATATATATAGTTTCAGATTTAATTAATAAAATACTACTTTCAACCTAATAGGTAAATACAATAATATTATGATAAAACTATTTTGCTTGGATATATAGATAAGATAACTTTATTCAAACATAGAAAATGTAGTAAGATGTAATAAAAATACAATAACATAATTAAATAAAATTCCTCTAAAAATATATATAAAAAATAAATCATTTTTCAATACCTTGAAATTTTGATCCTTCTGTTGAAGAGGGTCGCGGTATTTTGTTTTCAAATGCAAAAAAGAATAATGGAATTTTGGACTTCAAATGTTTAAAAGCGATTTTTCACAAATAGAGTAAAAATTGAAGGACTTTTCCAGCAAAAAACCCTTGTAAAATTAAAATCTAACAAGAAATTGCAAAAAATAAATAAATAAATAAAAATTCCAAACCGAACATTTCTCTGCTAACCAAACAGTCAATGTTAAGGTGGCTGGTTAAGTATTTAATTTAGCAGCTAAAAGTCTAACTGGAAAATAAGCATCACATACAATACTGAATATACGCTACAAACTCTTGAATTAAAAATCCCCCCTACAGTCGCTTGACTTGACTAAAAAACCACAACAAATTAAGAAAAAAAAAAAACAACGCTTCTTCTTCCATGGAGCATCATCATATATCATGGTTGGTCAGAGACAGAAGAAACACAAAGAGATGCAGCAGCCAAGTCATCAAAGTTGCGTCTAGCCTGAGTGATCCCTTGATGAATCCCATCCACCTCAGCTTCCAACACACGAACCTGTGCATCCTTCTTCTCTTTCTTCTTCAACACCTGTGCACGTTTCTCCAGCAGGGCCACCACCTGTTTATCCACCAATTCAATCTCCTTATCGATCCTCACCCCTTCAACTCTTTCCGCCTCCATTTTCTCTTTCACTTTCTTCGACTCTTCTTCCAGCCCTTCCTGCTTCTCTTTGATCCTCAGCAAACCGCTCAACCGCTCTCTCACAGCCTTGACATCAAATCCATGGGATTCCAATTCCATCAATGCCTCCATGTTATCCTCATACGTGCTTCTTGGGCTCTCCAGTTTCATCTGTGAGGTGGCCTCCACCACCCGCAGGTAGTTTACCATTTTGCTGATGGCTTGTCCTTCGCGCGTGCATTCCTTCTCCTTCTCCAGTGGCCGGAAATGCGGCTTTTGTGGAATCATCCGGAACAGCTCCATTGATTCCAATGTTCCCCAAAGCGTACTTCGTTTCTCAAACGACAGCTTTTCAATCTGTTTCTTCACAGATGCTGAAGGCTGCTGCTGCATCCCTTCAATCCACCTCGACAGAGGTTGATCATCCGAGATTGAGATCGACATTGACATTGACATTGACATTGTGTCTGCTGCTGATTTCTCAACAACAACTGCTTCTGAAGCTGAACCCCCATTCTCATTTGCTTTTTGTTTCGATGATGAATCTTTACCACCTGCATGCACAAATCATCAACAATACTTTCCAACCACAACAACTGTCTATATATCTTCAACTTACTATAATATAATAATGAATGAATGATAAACATTTACCTTGTGCTTGTGCTTGTGCTGGAGATACGATGTTTATGCTTTTTATTTTACGTCGCTTGCCTCGTTTGCCTCGTTTTCCTTTTACTGATTGATACTTCACACTTGAAGTAGTATTTGGCAGCTTTTCTGTATTATTTACTACTGGAGTGTTTTTCTGCTGCCCTGCATCTCCATTCTCATGGGTCACTGCAATTATGAAATAAACAAAATCAGGTATGTTTTAGTCAAGAGATATGCTTTGCTTAAAAACAACTTACCTGCCAAGGGTGTCTTGGGTTGTGATTTGAATGGCCTTCCCCTCTTCCTCTTCAGACTCATGCCACCATCAACTGCCTTTTCCTCCTACATACATCATACAATGGCAATTGGCAAAGGCAAACAATGTGTTTATATGAATATTGAATATTAACTAAAAAAGCAAAAACACAATTTTTGGATGTTGCACCTGATTGCCTGTTGTCTTGGGTGTCAATGGAACACCTGACTCCACAATTTTCTTCACATTCTTGGTTTGTGAGATAGTCATCGCTTTACATTGCAAACCCATAACACAGGTAATAGGAGGACCAAACTCTCTGGGAACATGCTCCTTCTCAACAATCTTTGGGGTTTTTATTTTCATCTCCCCTGCCAAACAATTATTAACTTACTATATTATATCTATATATAAACCTGAGATGAGAGAAGATTCCGAATACAAAATCCAAATTAAGATTTCTGCCACACCTTGGGGTAAAGCTTTCACGCCTCTAGAATCAGCTGCTGATCTCCCCTTCTTTCTTGCAGAAGTAATCACTGGACTGCTCGACCCAATATTCTTTTCTCGGTTAACAAGCTGGACATGTAGAAAATGCAATCTTTATCATCAACACCACTTAACAAGCTAAAAAACTTTGCTTAATATGACAGATTCAACCCACCACTCTCTTTCTGCGAGAAAGATTCTCAGTTGGAGTTGCAGTTACAGTTGGGTTGCTTGCTTCTTTACTTCCTCCCACATCTGAAAGGGTTTGATCATCAAAAGTGATTCCAGGCTTTAACTTCTTAGAAGGCTTAAGATGTTTATCGTTGCTGCCAGCACTTGTCACCTTTGTTCTCTTCATTGTTGATGCTACAATGGAAGTTTGTTTGTCAATTGGACCCGTAAAGTTTAACAAAACAGCTGATCTCTCTTCAGTGCTACGCTTCACAGAGCTTGATTCACCATGCTCAACATGCAGCCTTAATTCCAGGTGACTGACTTCTCTCTCCTTGTTTGTATGTTTAAAATACACAATATATCTACTATCAGCAAGTTTTTTGGTAATTACACCAGTCCACCAGCCAAAATCATAAAAAGCATCTACCTTCTCTAACAAAACAAAATTCGTATCCCTAATCGGAGGGGTTGAGGGGCGAATGTGACGATGATCTACTGTGACTTTACGAAGCTCTGCCTCATCACACTGGTATTCAATAAGGAATAGATTGTTTCCCAAGTCTTCAATTACAGTTGCAGGGAACCAAGCATCGCGTAAATCGTCTTCCTCAAACCACACTTCCACCTTTACGCCTACCCCGATGATCGATCTTGCTGTTCTCTTCCAGATTTTTTTAACACAAAAGGAAATAAAATCAGAACGATTCAATCTAGAAAAACAAACTTGGTAGTTACAAGATTCTGATACAGATATCACATGCAAATCATAAGAAAACAAACAAAGAAAACTAGGGCAATTTAAAATCATGGCAAGAGTTTCCAATTGGGTCGATGAACAAGCATAGATCCTCAATTGGGGTAATCACTCACCCATTGTATGAAGGCTGAGACAAGCGGATTAGAAGATATAACATAAACTCAAAACAGTTCACCATAAGTTTTTACAACAAAGTGCAGCACACATACAGATATGCCCCCATCGTTCAGTGTAGCTAGATGCATGTGTACTTACTTGTCTAAGGTAGAAGACAACGTCCACAAAATCTCCTAATTGCAATTAAGAAATTAAAAACCCTAGAACTAATAGAGACAGCATGAGTGTGTAAAAATGAGCAAGCAGACTTAAAAAAAAGTAGAAATGAGCAAGCAAGCTTAAAAAAAAGGTAAAGCGAAACCTGCTCCTCGGGTCGGATCCATTTGCCATCAACCCATTTTCGCTTGACCCGAATTCAAAAATGAATTCCGTCCGGAGAGTTCTGGAAGGTGATGGCAGTGTTTCTACAGGTCCTGCGATGACGCCGGTCCACCACCTGTCTCGCTAAATAGAATCAATAACGTCGTTCAGCTCCAAATGCAAAACGGAACTGTCACTAGCAGGAAGATGTGACGGCCAACGACAATAAACGGGCGCGTATTCTCTCAAACTATTATGGCACTCGATATACAGAAGAAGTTGATGAAGTTGGGAGGGGGTACTGTCGCCGGAAATCAGCGTTTTCAGTCGTGGAAATGGAAGGAGGACCGTCGAAACCTTTTTCGTGGGAGTTGAATTCGATCGGAGACCTTTTTGTTAAGAATGAGTCCCGAGGGTTTTTCCCGTCCTCGCAGTGCTTTTGACAGGCATTTTATCCAAAACCCTAACGTGTTTCTAGTCCCAATTGCCCATTTTTCTCCATTTTCTTTAAAAAACCTGATTTGTACACAACGTCCCCTCTAAATGTGATTATTCATTTGTGAAGATTGTGTATATTTTATTTAGTATCTTCAAATCAATACAAAGTAACGTTTGATATCTTATGTATTTTATATAAGTTATAATATCTACTTTAATGGTTAAAGATCTTGGTTCGAATCAACAGCTACACAGCGGATACGGTGGGATACGATAGGGTGAAATAGATGTTCAGGTAATCAATTGTTGAGGACGACGGTAAGCGATGGTATCGACTTTTCTTCCACACTTTCTTCCAACCCTATACGGACCGACGAAATATAGAATAAAATGGTGATGACTAATAGAGCGCCTTTGTGGTTAAAGCAGATTGGAAAAAGATAATGGTGAACACAAATCGATGTCTACCTTGAAACCTCTGGTATTGAAACCCAGCTAAACCATTTAAGTCGTGGCTAGCAGTTCCCTTTTAATTGTATATATAGTTATTCATTTGTGAAGATTGTAGTACATTTGGTGATTTAGTATGTTCGAATCTGTAACACCCGGTTCCTGATACGTATTTTAAATTTAAAAAAATTGTATGTTTTACACTGGAACTCGGTGAGTTGGAAGCCCAACTCGTCGAGTAGACTAGACTTTGGACGCGGGTTTTAAGTCACCTACTCAACGAGTCGGGAGCCTAACTCGGCGAGTAGGATAGTCTGGATGAAACCCTAATATTTGGGGTTTGCACCCTATTTAAACGTCTTATCTTGTCCCAACCCAGCCTCCATCGTCTCTTTCAGTCTAGAAAAGCCCTAACTTGAAACCCTAAAGCATTTGGAGTGTCCTTGAGCCATTTTGTGTGTTTTTGGTTGTGTTAAGCTTGAAGAAGGAAGTAGAAGCTTCGTGGTTCCAGAAGAAGCAAGTAGATCCAAAGGTTTTGCTTCATTTTCAGTTCATTCAAGGTAAAAAGCTTCAACCTTGACCATCTATCTCTTAGATCTCTAGTTAGGGTTCATTTCTACCTTTTCTAAGCTTTGGTAGAGCCGTACTCGGGATTTTGTGGTTCTAAGGGGGTATGACTTCAGATCTGGAACCATTGAGGGTTCCCATGGCATAAAGATGCCAACTTTATTGCCATAAGAACCCCATGCATCTTGTAGACTCCATTTTAGGGCCATTTGAGCCAAATACCTCATGCATGAACGTCAAGTTTGTGACTTTACGTATATTATGGACCCTAGGAGATTAGATCTATGTTTTGGTTGTATTAAACTCGACTGAAATTGACTGTATGGACATGGACTTTGGGGGACTCGGTGAGTCGTCCATGGGACTCGACGACTCGGGGGTATGGTTCCCCAGCCTTTTCTGTTTTTGATCGAACTGGTTGAGTCTATAAGAGGACTCAACAAGATGAATGTAAATATGGACCTGAAGATTATGGAACTCGGCGAGTTCAAGAACATAACTCGGCGAGTTCAAGGCAAGTCCCAACTGCATGAAGATGAACTCGACGAGTTCATAAGGAACTCGGCGAGTCCAGGACTAAATATGTGTTTTCTTGTATGAAGAAGGACTCGACGAGTTCAAGGATGAACTCGGTGAGTCAGTTGTAAAAGGTCCCGACTTTGTATGAAGGATAACTCGACGAGTGCGTGCAAGACTCGGCGAGTAGGGTCGAGGTTCTAGTGTTTTGCGGATTTGGGGACTCGGCGAGTTGAGTCAACCAGACGTTGACTTTGACCCAGAGTTGACTTTGACCAAGGGGTTGACCTTGACTTTTGGCTTTGACCAAATTAAGGAAGGTTGTTATGTGCAGGAGTTGAGAGGAGTTGATCCCGGCATCGAGGACAGTTCAGACTGCACGACATTGAGGTGAGTTACCTTCTAGTAGAAGTGGGTCTACGGACACAATGTCGGCCCAATAGTAGGGATTGTTTGTCAAGTTGTTGTCTTTGTGATTATTACTTGGGTTTGCCACTATCTGGTATGTTTATATGCTAGTATGATATGATATTAGGTGATAGTGTTAGTAGGGGGAATAGTCCCCATGTTACGGTTGTAAGGACCAAAGAGGTAGGTTAGGCACCCCGGTATGCCTGACAGTATGATTACGTTATGTTATTATGTGGTAGTAGTAGGGGTGAAATAGTCCTCGTAACCGGTTGAGAAAAACCGGAGGGGTAGATCGGACACCCTGGTATGTCTGACAGGGGTAGGTTAGGCACCCTGATATGCCTAGCAGAGTAGGTCGGGCACCCAGATATGCCTGACAGTATGTTTATAGTATGGTATGTGGTATGATGGGGGAACTCACTAAGCTTCGTGCTTACAGTTTTCAGTTTTGTTTCAGGCACCTCTTCAGCGAAGGGGAAGGAGCCGGCACGGTAGCAGCGCATCGCACACATATGATTTCCGCATATTGAGATTCATTGGATTGTACTATGACATTATTACTATTTTATGTTATGGTTTTGAGACACGTGACTAAGGTTTTATGAAATGATATGAATCTTTGATGTTTTTCAGTAAACTATTTTATAAATTACTTAATTAAAAACAAAATTTTGGTCTTGAAAATTAGGATGTTACAGAATCAATTAAAAGTAACGCCTAATGATTGGATTCAGTGATATCATATGTATTTTATATAAGTTATAATATATAGTTTAATGATTAAAGATCTTGGTTCGACTCAATCTAATACATATATAATTAATTTATAAAACAGTTTACTGAAAAACATCAACGATTCATATCATTTCATAAAACCTTAGTCACGTGTCTCAAATGTGCATTCATGCCAAACACTTGAGTAACCTTTTTCTGTAACTTTTAGTAGTTTAAATGACGATTATGATTCTTTATATATATATATATATATATATATATATATATATATATATATATATATATATATATATATTAAGTTGATTATTAATTATATATGTATTAAATTAAGTCGAGCTAAGATCTTTAATCATTAAACTATATACTATAACTTATATAAAATACATATGATATCACTGAATCCAATCATTAGACATGACTTTTAATTGATTCTGTAACATCCCAATTTTCAAGACCAAAAATTTTGTTTTTAATTAAGTAATTTATAAAACAGTTTACTGAAAAACATCAACGATTCATATCATTTCATAAAACCTTAGTCACGTGTCTCAAAACCATCACATAAAATAGTAATAATGTCAGAGTACAATCCCATGAATCTCAATATGCAGAAATCATATATGTTATTATGTGATACTAGTAGGGGTGAAATAGTCCTCGTAACCGGTTGAGATAAACCGGAGGGGTACGTTGGACACCCCGGTATGTCTGACAGGGGTAGGTTAGGCACCCCGATATGCCTAGCAGGGTAGGTCGGGCACTCATATGTCTGACAAGATGTTTATAGTGTGGTATGTGGTATGATGGGGGAACTCACTAAGCTTCGTGCTTACAATTTTCAGTTTTGTTTCAGGTACCTCTTCAGCGAAGGGGAAGAAGCCGGCACGGTAGCAGCGCATCGCACACATATGATTTCTGCATGTTGAGATTCATGGGATTGCACTATGACATTATTACTATTTTATGTTATGGTTTTGAGACACGTGACTAAGGTTTTATGAAATGATATGAATCGTTGATGTTTTTCAGTAAACTGTTTTATAAATTACTTAATTAAAAACAAAAAATTTGGTCTTGAAAAATGGGATGATACAAAATCAATTAAACGTCACGTCTAATGATTGGATTCAGTGATATCATATGTATTTTATATAAGTTATAGTATATAGTTTAATGATAAAAGATTTTAGTTCGACTCAATCTAATACATATATAATTAATAATCAACTTTATATATATATATATATATATATATATATATATATATATATATATATATATATATAGGGTGAGGTTCAATAGAGAATCATAATTAACCAATGAACCAAGGAACCAATCGTGAATGTCGGAAATCATAACGAGCAACGGGCAAGGAAATAGATGTACACTTTTACATTGGACCCACACACACCGAATTATACCAAAAAATCCATCCTTTACAAAAAAACTCACCACTTTTTTTAGTTTAAAATTTTTTTTAGGCCAAGTTTTTTATCAAAAAAAAAGTATATACCGTTGTTCACGATTTTTCGTCCTCTTTCCATAGAGATCCATGATGATATATAAAAAACGAACTTTTTTTTTTCGAAAAAAATCCACTTCATTTTCTTTAATGGAAAAAGTTAAGGTCTATTTTTTATAGAAAAAAATTAATAAATATATCAAAATTCATATTTTTTGTACTTTTTAAACATAGATTCATATTCATGTTAAAAAAATACGATATTTCAGTTCAGATTCATATTGTAAACCTGTTCAGATTCACATTGTGAACCTCCTCAGATTCACAGTGTGCATAATAATAAGTCAGATTCACAGTGTGAATCTGAACTGATCGGAGCTTTTTCACATTGTGAATGTTAAAATTTGAAATATTTACAGTTTAGATTCACAGTGTGAATCTACACTGATCGATGTTTTTTTTTTGTGAACCTTCTCAGATTCACAGTGTGCATAATAGTAATTCAGATTCACAATGTGAATCTGAATTGTTCGAGATTTTTCATATTGTGAATGTTAAAAATTGAAATATTTACAGTTTAGATTCACAGTGTGAATCTACACTGTTCGAGGTTTTTGTTTTTAATCGGTGTTGATGTTTATTAATAGAGTACAAAAAATTAATATTTTTTGTATAATTATTTTTTTGTGATAAAAATAAAAAACTAAGAAAATTAAGTGGGTTTTTTTCGAAAAAAAAAAAGTTCGTTTTTTATATATCATCATTGATCTCTATGGAAAGAGGACGAAAAATCGTGAACAACGGTATATTCGGTTTTTTTTCGATAAAAAACTTGGCCGGAAAAAAATTTTAAATAAAAAAAAATGTGTTTTGTTATAATCCGTTACATGTATGTCCATTATAAAATTTTACAACTCTTCATTTTGCCGTTGATCGCTTTAAATTCTGACGTTTTGGATTGGTTTCTTGCTTCCTTGATTAATAATGGTTCTCTATTGAACTTTTATATATATATATATATATATATATATATATATATATATATATATATATATATATAATCATAATCGTCATTTAAACTACTAAAAGTTATAGAAAAAGGTTACACAAGTGTTTGGCATGAATGCACATGGTGAATGATTTATTTATTTTTTTAGACTATGGTTGAACAATATATACTATCTTTATATTTTGATATTCGTATAATCTCAACATCAAATTATAACTCTTTTTTGGTTCATCAATCTCATACAGAAAAAAAGATCAAGAAACAATTAAACGAACTAATTGTGACAACATTGTCAGTTTTAAAAGTATGAAGCCAATTAATGATTGATTGATATTTATATGAATCTCTTTCCACTCAAAGGTAGTATATGTATGGATAGAGCATTTTTTACAGCTAATTGTTATTCTAATAGCTCAAAAGTTATTTTTATAGATCCAAACATCAAGCATCAAACTCTTATTTGGTTCATTAATCTTATATAGGAAAAAAAACCATTAATTATATCATTAACATAAAGTTATTTCCAGTTATATGAATTAATCGTGACAACTTCGTGGACTATAGAAGTAAGAAGCCAGAGTCAACTGGTGATTGATTGATTTTTTGATATGAAGTTGTTTCAATTAAATGGACTAATCCTCACAACTTCGATGGGTATAAAAGTATGAAGCCAACCGGTGATTGCTTGATTTTTTATATGGAGCTATTTCCGATTAAAGATATTATAGATTGATTTTTTATATGAAGCTATTTAGAATTAAAGGTATTATATGTATGTATAGATCTGTTTTTCATAGCTAATCGTTATTCTAATAGCCCCAAATGTATTCTTATAGCTCTAACATCAAACATCAAACTCTTTTTTGATTCATTAATCTTATATAGGAAAAAGATATCATTAATATAAAGTTATTTCCAGTTATGCGAACTAATTGTGACAACTTTGTGGACTCTAAAAATATGAAAGTAAGTGGTGATTGATTGATTTTTAATATACAATCATGAAACTATATTATGGGTAGGGTGTGATAAAAAACCAAAATCGAATAAAAAACCAAAATCGAATAAACAAATCGAACCAAATGATGTTTGGTTTATTTGGTTCGGGTTATTTGGTTTTCGGTTAATCGAATAAGGATACTTTATTTGGTTTAGTTTTGGCTAAATTTTAATTGTTTTGGATAAATCGAAAAAACTGAATAGGCCATTTAATATATATATATATATATATATATATATATATATATATATATATATATATATATATATATATATATATATATATATAGTTTATATCTATGAATTAACATTTTATATATAAATTTATAGATTAGTTAATAAGACTTTCATAATTTCTTATTTAGTTAGTAACCATTATAAATTTATAATTGTTTTATATTTTGTATTAAAAAATCAAAACAAATTAACCAAATGTCAATTAACTTTCAGTCATTTCTCTTATCCTTATATACGACTAAAATTATATTAACATATCTCTACAACTTGTATATCTGCAACGACTCTTCAAGAGAACAAATCATGAAAGATTGAATATAATATGTTATATATTAGTGTATTTTCTTTATTTGGTAATAGTTTAGTAAGTTTTGTTTTTCTTTTAGTTTAATATTTATTTTTACATGCGAAATTTAATTCGGATTAACCGGTTAACCGATCCGAATACACCGTAACCGAATAAACTAAAACCGATTAAAACGAACCTTATTTGGTTTGGTTATGATTTAAAATATTATAAAAAAACCCCGATAAAACTGGGCCGATTTAACCGAAAACCAAAAAACCAAACCGAATAACACCCTTAGTTATGGGCAACAAAATATATTTATCTTTACAAGTTAGAAAATCCAATTTATAAGTTAATATTTGCAAGTATTAAATGAATTAATAACAGTTAACCATTTTTGTTAATGAGATCATAAGGCATATTCTAGATCATCAACCACAAACTATGAAAAGTAGTTAACAAATAATAGTAATTTAATCTGCTTGGAGTTCAACATTTAATCTAAATTTCACCGACCTTCAATAACTTAAATATAGTCAGTGATTGGTTGATGTGAATGAAGGTTAATGGGTTGTTTGATAGTTGTTGATTGAGTCGGGTCTGACTGAGCCAGAGGCCTGACTGAGTTAGAAGATTTGACTGAGTCTGCTCTGACTGAAACCATGTTGTTTGATTATGCATCTGACTGGGATGAAAATGACCATATTGTCCTTATGTTCTATTTTGTGTTGGATAGAATGTATTTGTTTAATAAATCATTTCAAACTCAAATATAGAATGCATATAATTCATACTTTTACAACATTATCAAGTTAAAATTTCTATTTTATATTGCAATAAATAGATATTATAGAAAAATTATAACTATCAACTATAATATACCATTGTCTTTGTAAAGTAAATAAATCAACCATGAATCAAACATGTTAACAAATGAGGATAAAGCAAAACAGTTTATGTCCACAACTTCAACAGAATCATGGACTCCACAACAACCAGATTTTAGCAATGCTGTAACACCTTGTTTCGAAAGTACTCGGTTGTGGTCTCGGAAGCCAAAGGGTAGGGGCGATTCGGTCTTTTAGGTATCCCGGGTCTTATCCGGGAGGTGTTAGGCTTGGGGGCATGGATAGGAGTGTAGGGCTTCCCGCCGCCTTTTCGTGGATATAAAGTTCGTAGGAAACGGACTTAGAATGAAGGAGTTATGGCACTTTGAAGTTATTGTCAATTTTAGCCCCTAATGGAAATTAGTGCCAAGCAGATCCCATGCATGCTAGGTGGCCAGATCAAGAGTACGCCTATCGTAAGTTGGGGTACGCCCAGCGTAGATGGAGTAAATGGTCGCGGGTGTTGAAGACGTAAACGTACGAGAAGTACGCCCAGCGTACGCTCAGAGTCACTAAACCTAAATTTTTAGGGTGTGACACTATATAAAGAACATTACACCCTCAAGGGCCAGCCTCCTTCTCACCCTTTAATCCCCTCTTCGAAACCCTAACCCTAATTGTGAGAATGTGAACTTGTAAGGCCATCTTGGAATGCATCTTAGTGTTCTTGGAGAAGAGTGATCATCTTGGAGTCTCATTGATCAGGGAAGAGCTTTTGGATCCAGGTTCTCCAGCTCATTTAAAAGTCTCATAAGGTATAAAGTTTCTACCTTGTTATCTTATAGCTTGAGATCTAGATTAGGGCTTGTTTGGTGTTTCTTATGAGCTTAAGGACTATCTCTTGGGAGTTGAGCAACTCCAGAGCTTAGGAAGAGTAGATCTGACGTCCTTTGGTCTATCTACTTCATAAAAATGCAATCTTGATGAGTATTCTAACCTCATGCATGGATCAAGACCCTTGGAAAGGTCTTAATGGGTTGTTGGGTGCATATATAGCATGCAAAGGCATAAAGTTGCCAACTTTATGCCTTAAGACGTCTTAATGGACTTAGATCTGAAGTTTGATGTTGAAATCTTGAGTATTAAGCACTTAATGGAAAAGTAGCTTAATAGAGGAGTGCGATGGGCGTACATTGTCACACCCCAAAACCGGAACGGTGGAAACGTTCTCGGGTGGAGGACGTCATGTATAGTATCACAAGACATGCATCATAGTAAGCAAAGTAATAAACAACCATTTCATTTGAAAGAAAGTGTTTACAAAGTATGTGGTTCACATAATATAGAATACATAACAAATAACAAAAGACGTGAAGCTACACTGCTCCATCTTCTGGATCCCAGTGCGCAAACCTGTCTACTGGTCTCCTGAGAATACAAGTTATTTTGAAAGCGTAGATCAGCATTTAAGCTGGTGAGTTCATAAGATTTAAGTGATGTAAGTGGGTAGTAAGAAAGTTGTAGTGAGTTGTAGTAAGTTATAGTAAGTTCTGTTTAGAAAAGTTTGCATGTTCCTCCAGGAAATCCTATATTTCCTGCTTTGATGAAAGATAAGTAAAAATGATTCTACAGTCCTTTCTATGAGTAGTAAATGGATACAAGTTATATAAAACTCAGAGTAAACAAACAATCGGTTGTGTGTATCTGCCCTAAGCCCACAACCAAACAAGGAACAAGAAATGAGGCGGAAGACACACATCCTATTGTTTGTTAGATCATCGTGGTATATAACCCCGACGTATTCGCTTGGTACTCACGGAGTTAACTGTAACAGTTCCTTTAGTTTGATGAAAAGATTCCTTAAGAAAACCCTTATTTCTTATAGTAAAAATGGTAACCACAGTAGTTCCTTCTATAATCATTTAGTTTATACTAGTTATATATAATCTAATATCGAATAGATAGTTAATTGTGTGAATCTGCCCTAAGCCCACAACCAAACAAGGAACAGGAAATGAGGCGGAAAGCACACATTCAACTACCTATCGGATATTAATTATATATAACCCTGATGTATAAACTAAGGTATTATAGAATTAACCACCTAAGGTCTTTTAAGTTATACTGGTTTAATAAAATGGATTAAACCCTTTACTGGTAAGTTTCTAGTTTTGAATACCAAAATTTCTTTGTTTGAAAAGTATGATTTGTACTAGAAAACGGTGCATTGAATTAGTGTCCTATGACCTGGCCCATACCTGGTACCCCTTATGATTACTTAGTGTATACGGAAACATATATATATATATATATATATATATATATATATATATATATATATATATATATCTAAGATCGGATAGATAGTAGGTTGGGTGAATCTGCTATAAGCCCACAACCAAACAAGGAAGAGGAAATGAAGCGGAAAGCACACATCCTACTACCTGTCGGATCCGATTAATATATATCCCTGAATGCATACACTAAGGAATCATAAAGTTAGCATTATAGGCCCCCTTCTACTGAATGTACTAGACTCGACTGTTCTGTGTGTCGGTTGTAAAATGTAAGTTTTCCCTAGTTTATAACTATCTTGACTCGAAAATAGTTTGAATTAACTTTCAAGTGGAACTGTCACAAAATGAAAGTATTTGGAAAATATAAGTACTCAGTTGTCTTATGAACTGACATTCTGCAGTACTAATTACCTTAAAACATGTTTGTTTTATTAAGGTCATAATGTGATGAATAGAACCCATACTATACACTCTCCCTGCAAGAGATTCTGGGAACCAAACACGACTTCCGCAAACTAGTTGCTAGGCCGTGTAAATTCACATTAAAGTTATTTGATCCGGCATACCCAATATAACTATCACTAATTGCCTAGAACAATGAGTTAGTGATTCATTGGTATTATTAGATCCTGTAGTTGTCCCATGCTATAGCACCTTATTATGTTCGTTCTGTTATAGTATCTTAGTATGTTCTCCCGCTGTAGTATCTTAGTATCTTCTCTCGTTATAGTATCTTAGTATCTTCTAGTTATAGTATCTTATTATTCTCTAGTATCTAGTATGAACTGAACCCCTAAACTATACCCCTTATAGTTTACTAGTATTTTACTTGAACTGTTGTTGAAAATACTCATTTTTCTACTAAGTTATGCTTGTACTTTAAGAACGGAGTTTTGTTAAACTATAAAGTAACATAACTTTAAAAGAGTTTTTGAAATGTTTTGACTACTTATAAATGACATAAGCAATCCTTTAAAAATGTTTATAACAAACAATTACACAATTATCATTGTGTTCAACTTGTATTCCCCCCCCCCTTAAAAGCATTTAAAACAGTTTAAAAGATTGATTTCAGGGGTATGAACTCACTGTTGGATTAGGTGTCTAAGCCCATAACTATTATTGGTATGTATTCGATCCGAGAGTAGCATGGTCCATTTGGGTTGCATATCATCAGGACAATTTGTTAGGATGGATTTTTGAGAGAAGGTTATTTATGGTTTATTAATATATTATAAGTTATAATATATTAATATGAAATCATATGTTTTAATTAGTATTGATCAAGAATTAATTTGGAATTAATGTAGTGTTCAAAAGAGACTAATTAAATCTATGGGGACTAATTATGATAATTAGTTATATTTATATGTGTTGGGATCATGATCCATGTTGGACCAAGTTTATGTATGGATACATAAAGAGTTGGGCCACATGAACCATGGATCATAAAACCCATGGGTATGGATTTGGGTTATATCCATGACCCTAGAAATCCCACATATAAATAGATACTTCATTGCCCAAAATCGTCACTGGTATCTTCTTGGAGTTCATTGTGGTTTTTGTGTGCATGGAATTCTCTCTCAAGTTCATCCTTTGTCCATGATGTGTTGTGATTCCACTTGAGGCTTCCACACTATTGGGGCTAAGCTATTTGAGGCCAAATACACCAAGACTTCAAGTTCCATCAAAAGGTATGTTATGCTAACTAGTATCTTATATGGTTTATGTTAAATGCATGCTAGTTGTAAGATTAACACCTTGGAAACCATTTGCATGTATAATTAGTGAAAACATAGATCCAAGGTATTTAGGGTTGTATGTGCACCATAGGATGTTGTAGTATACTAAAACCCAACACTCACCTTATGTGGGTGATTCAAACAAATATGTGCGTAAGGATGAGAAGTTCCACGAACGAAGTCCTGAGACTTGACGAGTCCTAAGTGACATATAATGGCATATATTGACATAAATATAGTGTTTAGAAGCAACCAAATGCAAGGAAACACCTTAAGGGACTAGGAAACACTTTGACCAAGTGTTGGAATCACATGTGATTCAATTTAAGGGAGTGTACAACCACTTGAGTGAGTGTGCGGCCATGGGTGTGCGGCCAGGGAGTGTGCGGCCGCACACTCATGGCAAAGAGTGCAAAAAACCGTTTTCCAAGGGTAGGGAGGCTTGTGGGACAATTGCTCATCAAGTGTTGAAGCTGGAAATGCATTTTGAAGGCCCTTTAGGGGTGTTTTGAGGGGTGTACGGCCACATCTGGGTGTGCGGCCGCATACACCATGTGTTCTTGAGTTCTGGGCATTTTCAAGGACTTAATCTAGTGTTCTAAAAAAGATTCAAGCATTGGGAAAGAGCACTTACGATCCGGAGGCTCGAGAAGGTTCAAAATCACCAAGAACAAGTGTGTGTTCTTGGTGTTCTTGGTGAAATGGTTGAAGATTTGAAGATCTAGCCAAAATATGATTTCCAATGGATGAAATCAAAGGGTGTTACTAGTTTGAAAGGATTAACAACAAATCAAGGGTAGAACACTTACAATCTTGAAGATCTAAGCTGAAAATCGGATGATAGTTGAGGGAGAAATCGTGTTCTTGACTTGGGAGGGTGAAAAGGGATGAATGAAGGCTAAGTACCAACCTTATACACGTGAGTGTGCTTCCAGGAGAGGGGTGTGCAGCCGCACACCCAAGTGTGCGGCCGTACACTCCTTAAGTTGGAGTGTAAGGCTCGATTTTGGTGCTAGAAGTGTACGCGATCCATTCCTATACTCAATGCTTGAATGTACTAAGCTTTGAACCTTTAAACGGACTCTAAACAAGGTTAAACGATAGCATAAATGAGTCTGACACTCAGTTGAGTTGACTGACTGGGCTTTACAAGGCAAAAATTTTAAAAATTTTCGGGTTGTCACATACATGCAGGTACGCGCAGCGTACATGTAACGCCCGTAGATCCGGGCTAGTCAATTTAGAGATAATAGGGGTCGAAAACGACTTTTCGATAAAAGATTATTTAGAATAAATAATATTAACCAAGTTGTAGAATATGTCTCAAGGTTTCCGTACATATAAAGAACGCTGAAATCCGAGTTATAACGAAGAAGTTATGACACGTCGAAGTTTTACGGCAAAACCGGCACGGCACCGAGAAGCGTAAATAGTGAATTTATGATAGAGTGAGTTTTAGCCTTAGCGATCTCAACGAAAGTCGTAGAATACGTTAAACCGAGAGCGTCCATAAAAAAGAACGCCCAAATCTGACTTCGTATGAGGAAGTTATGATTTTTCGAAATTTCGGCTTAGCAGTGTACAGCCCGAAGTTCGAATATTAGATCGAGCGGTTTTTAGCCGACACAACCTAAACGAGAATCGAAGATCTCATTAATAGTAGCATAACGATAAAAAGACAGACAAAAACGAACGTCAGATGAAGAAGTTATGAATTTTTAACGGACCAATCCTGTCCCGGCCTGTTAAAAATATAACTTTTAAAATAAAGTCAAAATTAGCCGACGGAGTCTAAATGAAAGTTGTAGAGTACGTTCCCGCCTACGCGTGGATATAAAGAACGTCGAAAACGGAGCTCGTATGCAAAAGTTATGATTTTTAGAAGTCGGGAAGGAAAATTGCGAAATCTGCAAGGAGGTGGTGACGTGGCCAAATCTCAGTCGTTGCTTGCTGAGCACGGCCTTGCATCCGATGATCCCCACGAAGCCTCGCTCTACGCCCCGCGTCCGAAGCTGGGTACGCCCGACGTACTTAGCCTTATCCACTTCCGAGAGTAGGCGCGTGCGAGCCAGCTGGATCCGAGCTGGTGACCTCATCCGAAGCTACGCGTCGCGTAGCTGCTGTACGCCCAGCGTACCACCGAGGTTCCGCAGCCTATAAATAGCTGCGAGATTTCCCGGAAAATTCACACCAATTCACTTCTCTCTCTAACTTACTTTCTCTCTCTAGCCTATTTTGTGCCCCCTAAACCCTAGGAAAAATCCCTAGCACCCTAAGGAAGCCCCGAGGCTCCCGGAGTCCCGAGAAAAAGGGTCTTTCGGTTCGGAAACGCTGCTCCAAGCGAAGCCCGGTTTTCTTTAAAAATTCGCTGTAAGTGAGCTACGCCTACGCAATTTTTAATACAACTTTTAAATAATTATAGTAGCGTTATTAGGTCCTTAAAATAATTATTTGGGCTATTATTATGAGTTATATTGAGTGTTATTTAACGCTTATATAATAATAATAATAGCTAGACTATTAATTAGTCGCGGTTAACGTTAGACTAAACCCTAGTGGTATTGATACTAGGTTTTGTCAAGGGAAATTGTTTTAAGGAAGTAACGAAGCGTTGTTCGAGTGCAGAGACACCACCTTCCAGGTGAGTGCATAGTTACTTTCATCTTACACATAGATATGAAGTATTTAATATAAATTACGTGCTATGTGTGCATATTATCTGTATACTTGCTATCTATGCTGGATGAACGTTTTTATACATGTTTTAACTAACTTAAACTGTATACGTATTTTATATCTACAAATATGTTGGGTATAACATGGGTAGATGAAGGATGAGAGATAAAAGATGATGTGAGTAAACAATGGCAGCTATAAACTTAGTGCCCAATAAATAAACAACGGCAGCTATGGACTTAGTTCCTATTGGACAAACGATGGTAGCTATGGACTTAGTACCTATTAGGTAAACACAGGTAGCTATGGACTTAGTACTTGTTAGGTGTTGGTAGCTATGGATTAGTACTTGGTAGCTATGGACTTAGTACCTGTTAGATAAACGTTGGTAGTTATGGACTTAGTACCTACGCTGGTAGCTATGGATTTAGTACCCGATGAAGGAACTTTTGCAGCTATGGAATTAGTGCATTGGCAGCTATGGACTTAGTGCCGGCCTTATAACCCTGGAAGCAAGGGACTTCGGAACGAACGAATAGATGAATCTTAGGGTAGATCCTTGAGAGTAAAGAAGATAATGGGGATGGGTAATTGGGTTGATTGTTTGATGTTTAAACATAATAATTATATTATTGTGGGTTGAAAACCCTATGTACTCACCAGGTTTCTCAACCTGACCCACTAAGTTTATTTGAATCACAGGTGTTGATATGAAGTTACATTGCACGAAGAGATTTAAAAGAGATGTAGATCACTAGTGATAATGAATGTAAGTTCTGTTTATGCTTATGTTTCTGTATTGACGATGACATCCCAAATGTTTTAAAAATGAATAAAAATACATTTCTTCGGAAATGCTTTGACAACGTATTTATCATGTTTTTCTGGGAACAAATTCCGCAAGATTTTTATTAAAAGAAGTACTCTGATTTTTATAAAGCATAAAAAAATCGGTCTTTTCTGGCCGTGAAAATGGGGATGTCACAATTGGTATCAGAGCATTAGTTTAAGCGAACTAGGAATTTGTAGGAAATTTCTAGACTTAAACTTAGGATGCTAAGCGATGATTGTGAGGAGTGTGTCTAATAAAATTTAGGTAATACACCTGAATAGACACAAGCACTAGCTTATTTAGGGAAAATGCCTAACATGCTATTATGTGCTAAATGATTTGTGATGCTTTATGCTATCGTTTGATCGGATCTATGGTCTGTTGCCGACCGGATCTGGAAACCTTATGTGTTTAGGATTCTAAACGTACGATTATGATATTAGAACTAGCATGTAAACGTTTCGGAGAGATAAGGATGATTTAAACGTCTATCCTAAATAAGGATCTAAATTCACCGTATTCGGTGTATAGATCAAGATGGCAAGAACCCGCAGTGGAGCTGGAAATACGAATGGGAATAGGAATCAACCCCCAGTGATTCAGCAAATACCTGTTGTAGTAGAAGTTGCACCTGAACCAATCACCATGGCTGGAGTACAAGCCATGATTCGGGCTATGTTAGCTGAACAAAGGGAAGAAATGAGGCAGATGTTGCATGAGAATAGGGACGAACCTACCATGCCCATTGAGCAACCTGAACTGAGTCCCGAGCAATCAGAGGAAGGGAACTATAGCCGCCAAACGATTCAAGTTGAGACTCAAGGAGAATGAAGGAATGGCCCGGAAAAGGGAAACAGCAAGGATGGACGAATGTATAAGAATTTCTTGGGTGCCAAGCCACCAAGTCTTTCTGGAAGCCCAAAGCCGGTTGAGATTATGGACTGGATCTCCGAAATGGAGATGGTGTTCGAGAGCTGTGACTGTAGCGACAAGCAAAAGACCGTCTTTGCAGTCAGACAACTAAAGACTGGAGTGCTAAGTTGGTGGAAGTTGTTGGCAGATACAATTCCACGAGGAGAAGCCATGCAAATGTCTTGGGAAGCATTCGTTGAACAGTTGAAAATGCAGTACTGCTCAGAGATAGATCTGATAGACCTAAACAACGAGTTTCAGAACCTGAAGAAAGGGAAGATGAGTGTTGATGAGTATGCCACCGCATTCACCGAGAGGATGAAGCTATTTCCCTACTTGGTTCCTACTGAACTCTCCAAGATTGATAGGTTTGCTAACGGACTGCCCACAGACTTTGGCCCAATGGTCAAAATGGCAACTACTTTGAAAACAGCCGTTAGAGCAGCTATGAACGTAGAGACCCAAATAAGAGAAAAAGGTCTAGAAAAAGATAAGGCAGGAGAAAAGCGGAAGTTTGAAGGATCTTCAAGGTCCAGCAAGGAGAGCAATTTCTCAAAGCTTGGGGGAGGAGAAAGAGGTGAAGCAAGACGGTGTGATAAATGCAAGAAGAAGCATTGTGGGAAATGCAACGAAGAAGTGACTTGTTACAAGTGTGGAAGGATGGTCACTATTCCAAGGATTGTACACATAATGATAAGGTGTGCTACGGATGTGGAGGCAAGGGGCACCTGTCTAGAAATTGCCCAAGGAAAAACGAAGCAGCAAGGCCAGAAGCACCACCGAGGCCAAGGGCATTCCACATGATCCTCGACGAAGCAGAAAACAACGCGAGGAATCAAGGATGAGGACTTCATATATGAAGATTGAGTTATACCATAGTATCGTATGATGTAACCTGTTAGAGGCATAATATAGGGTGAACTCGAACACCTATGTAATAGTTTCAAGAAATAATAAAGCCTTCGTTTTGTTATCTGGTGTGTTAAATTGTTATGTGATTTTTGTATGGTGACTTGGGGACTGCGAGACAATACTTGGGACGAGTATGAGTAGGTGTGAAAGGTAGTAGATGCATATACTACCGGAAGCACAAGACTCACACTTGGATCAGGGAAAGTCACAAGGTTACCAAGAAACTAGTAATTGATTCCGTTTTATTCAAACATGTTGTTACCATCGATTCGGTAATGACTAAGAAGATTGTTGTTATTCCGACCCTAGTGGTCATATCGAATTGAGTCCGACTACGGTGAGTATGTTACGTGGTTCAGAGAACCAAGTTCGATGTAGCATCTGACTTAAGCCGGAAGATTGAAATGAAAGATAATCAAAGCGATCAATACAGGTATCACGACAGTTGCTTGTAGCTAGAAATGCTACCTTTTAAGATGTGATAAGAACATGAAGGAAGGTATAGTCTGTTCTGGAATTTGACTCTAAGAGACCTGAGTCTAAGTGGTGCAACATACGACGAGAGGTCGTTAGAACGAGGCACGTCAATCTATTATAGAAATCAAAGAATTTATTCTTAAGTTTGTCAAGAAGAAGAAGGAGTCTCCAGTAAGAATCGAGATTGTGACTTGAAGGTCATAATTTGGAGTCTAACATGAGATAGAGAGCGGATGCAAGATCGAGCACCGCCTGTAGTCAAGGAGTCTAAGAGTTAGATACTCGTTCGAAGAAACATCAAAGTTATGACTTAGGATGAAGAGATAACGTATGGAGTCATCATGCGAGCCCTGTTTCGTTGATGATTCTGGGACGTAATCATCCTAAGGGGGAGATAATTGTAACGCTCGTAGATCCGGGCTAGTCGATTTAGAGATAATAGGGGTCGAAAACGAATTTTCGACAAAAGATTATTTAGAATAAATAATCTTAACCAAGTTGTAGAATATGTCTCAAGGTTTCCGTACATATAAAGAATGCCGAAATCCGAGTTATAACGAAGAAGTTATGACCCGTCGAAGTTTTACGGCAAAACCGGCCCGGCACCGGGAAGCGTAAATAGTGAATTTACGATAGAGTGAGTTTTAGCCTTAGCGATCTAAACGAAAGTCATAGAATACGTTAAACCGAGAGCGTCCATAAAAAAGAACGCCCAAATCTGACTTCGTATGAGGAAGTTATGATTTTTCGAAATTTCGGCTTAGCAGTGTACAGCCCGAAGTTCGAATATTAGATCGAGCGGTTTTTAGCCGACACAACCTAAACGAGAATCGAAGATCTCATTAATAGTAGCATAACGATAAAAAGACAGACAAAAACGAACGTCGGATGAAGAAGTTATGAATTTTTAACGGACCAATCCTGTCCCGGCCTGTTAAAAATATAACTTTTAAAATAAAGTCAAAATTAGCCGACGGAGTCTAAATGAAAGTTGTAGAGTACGTTCCCGCCTACGCGTGGATATAAAGAACGTCGAAAACAGAGCTCGTATGCGAAAGTTATGATTTTTAGAAGTCGGAAAGGAAAATTGTGAAATCTGCAAGGAGGTGGTGACGTGGCCAAATCTCAGTCGTTGCTTGCTGAGCACGGCCTTGCATCCGATGATCGCCACGAAGCCTCGCTCTATGCCCCGCGTTCGAAGCTGGGTACGCCCGGCGTACTTAGCCTTATCCACTTCCGAGAGTAGGCGTGTGCGAGCCAGCTAGATCCGAGCTGGTGACCTCATCCGAAGCTACGCGCCGCGTAGCTGCTATACGCCCAGCGTACCACCGAGGTTCCGCAGCCTATAAATAGCTGCGAGATTTCCCGGAAAATTCACACCAATTCACTTCTCTCTCTAACTTACTTTCTCTCTCTAGCCTATTTTGTGCCCCCTAAACCCTAGGAAAAATCCCTAGCACCCTAAGGAAGCCCCGAGGCTCCCGGAGTCCCGAGAAAAAGGGTCTTTCGGTTCGGAAACGCTGCTCCAAGCGAAGCCCGGTTTTCTTTAAAAATTCGCTGTAAGTGAGCTACGCCTACGCAATTTTTAATACAACTTTTAAATAATTATAGTAGCGTTATTAGGTCCTTAAAATAATTATTTGGGCTATTATTATGAGTTATATTGAGTGTTATTTAACGCTTATATAATAATAATAATAGCTAGACTATTAATTAGTCGCGGTTAACGTTAGACTAAACCCTAGTGGTATTGATACTAGGTTTTGTCAAGGGAAATTGTTTTAAGGAAGTAACGAAGCGTTGTTCGAGTGCAGAGACACCACCTTCCAGGTGAGTGCATAGTTACTTTCATCTTACACATAGATATGAAGTATTTAATATAAATTACGTGCTATGTGTGCATATTATCTGTATACTTGCTATCTATGCTGGATGAACGTTTTTATACATGTTTTAACTAACTTAAACTGTATACGTATTTTATATCTACAAATATGTTGGGTATAACATGGGTAGATGAAGGATGAGAGATAAAAGATGATGTGAGTAAACATTGACATCTATAAACTTAGTGCCCAATAAATAAACAACGGCAGCTATGGACTTAGTTCCTATTGGACAAACGATGGTAGCTATGGACTTAGTACCTATTAGGTAAACACAGGTAGCTATGGACTTAGTACTTGTTAGGTGTTGGTAGCTATGGATTAGTACTTGGTAGCTATGGACTTAGTACCTGTTAGATAAACGTTGGTAGTTATGGACTTAGTACCTACGCTGGTAGCTATGGATTTAGTACCCGATGAAGGAACTTTTGCAGCTATGGAATTAGTACATTGGCAGCTATGGACTTAGTGCCGGCCTTATAACCCTGGAAGCAAGGGACTTCGGAACGAACGAATAGATGAATCTTAGGGTAGATCCTTGAGAGTAAAGAAGATAATGGGGATGGGTAATTGGGTTGATTGTTTGATGTTTAAACATAATAATTATATTATTGTGGGTTGAAAACCCTATGTACTCACCAGGTTTCCCAACCTGACCCACTCAGTTTATTTGAATCACAGGTGTTGATATGAAGTTACATTGCACGAAGAGATTTAAAAGAGATGTAGATCACTAGTGATAATGAATGTAAGTTCTGTTTATGCTTATGTTTCTGTATTGACGATGACATCCCAAATGTTTTAAAAATGAATAAAAATACATTTCCTCGGAAATGCTTTGACAACGTATTTATCATGTTTTTCTGGGAACAAATTCCGCAAGATTTTTATTAAAAGAAGTACTCTGATTTTTATAAAGCATAAAAAAATCGGTCTTTTCTGGCCGTGAAAATGGGGATGTCACAGTACACCACCTTCAGCCGGTACGCTTAGCGTACATATGAGTACGCCCCGCGTACTCATCAGTTATGGGCTTGTGATGTTTTAGGCCCCGGGTTGGGCCAAGCAGTGGACTTTGGGTCTTTGGGCCTTAGTGGGCCATCAAGAGTCAGATGTTTTGGGCCAGCAATGTGTTTGGGCTTAGGGTAAGACCCATTAGAGGGATTGGGCCCAAATTGAGCAAATTGGGCCATTAGTGGACCACTAGTGGGCTTGGAAATCCTACCTAGTGTTGGGTTTTGTTTCGAGATTTGGGCCTTAGTTTTGGATCATACTGGGCCAGGGGTAAAATGGTCATTTTACCCCCATGCATGGACTAGGAATTATGGTATGGAACCAAGTTGCTAATTGGGTATATTGATCGGTATTGATGGTTCAGGAAGTGGGCGGGGCAGCAGCTAAGGATTTCTTCAAGAAGCTTCTGCATTCGAAGTGAGTCTTCTCACCATACCAATGGGTCTAAGGCACCAAGGCTGGCCCATTTTATTATAGTTGGTATACTTGTTGTGTAGGGGTGTGTGGCATTGCTACGCATTGATATGTGGTAGAGATAGCCTTCAGGGCTAATGGTAGAGATAGCCTTCAGGGCTAGTGGTAGAGATAGCCTTCAGGGCTAAAAGGTAGAGATAGCATGTATGGCTAAGGGTAGAGATAGCCTTTGTGGCTAATGGTAGAGATAACTTTATAGGTAATTGATATGCATTATGTGGTAGAGGTAGCTTTATAGCTAATTTATATGTGTATGAGGTAGAGGTAGCTTTTATAGCTAGCATGTTATGTAGTTTGTGTGTGGGGTATGCTCTGGGGAACTCACTAAGCTTCGTGCTTACAGGTTTGTTTATGGTTTCAGGTACTTCAGATTCCAAGGGCAAGGGCAAGACGTGATGGTGCGGCGTGCACTCTCTCACATACATTTTATGGGACACTCTGATGTTTGGAATAAAAGTTGTATTTGACTTATGTTTTGAAAACAATTATAAGTGGATTTCTTAATGTATGCGAATATGTTTACTTATTCTAAAATGAAAAATTTACTCTGAAAATTGGGTCGTTACAAGTTGGTATCAAAGCCTTGGTTTGAGGGATTCGGGCATACTCTCTGGTGTGTCAGGACTCAAACTAAGTAAATGGTAAAATTGTTTTCAAAAATGACATAAAAAGGCTTTTGAAAGAAAGGAAAAGATGAGAGTGCAACGCGCGTGATCAGCCGAGCCCGGTAAGTAGTTCCCCAGTGTGTTAGCCATGTTATTCTGATATTTGAGCTTTGATGATCGTATGGAACTTGCTATGTGTATGCTTTTAAAATTATATACGGTTAGGAGCTTATAGCCTTAGAATGATTGATTTGGCCTTATTTCCTGTTTGGTTGTGGTCCTATGGTCGAATCTTTTATTCGAAAGTCTATTTGATCATTTTTGTGTATAATTTGCATGCATAAAGGCAACATGTTATGATTGGTCTGATTGATATAAGTAGAGAAAATATTAGGACCGCCTGAGGTTGACGTATGTGGTGGTTTGTGGGATATGGTTTGGTTTTGGGACGAATTGGTGTTATCAGGTAGATCATTGGGGAAAGGTACAAATAGGTGTCGAAGGTAGTATTGGGCCTGTACTACTGAAAGCACAGGACCTGTACCCGAACCAATGTTAGATATGACAACTTCAAGGAGGACCGGTGTGGGAAGATACCGTATATGGAAATCCTGATCGTTATGATTTATGACATTACAGTTCAGCATGGCGGTGACACGATTTGGAGCAGGGGGATCAGGATCGGGATCTGGATCTGGGGCAGGATCATGCGACATTATCAATGTGATTGATGAGAGGCTGCGCGAGCTTATTACAGCTGAGGTTACCCCGGGTATCCTTGACGCTACCCCAGTCATTTTTGGGATGGTAAAGGAGGACATTATGGAGATCATGGAGGAGAGACTCAGATCATTCAGGGCTAAGATTGATGTGGGCCAGATTGGGGCCCGAACTTCCTCGTTCCGGGAGTTCAAGGCGTGTGGGGCGCCGAAGTTTTTCAGGGCCAGGGACCCCATTGTTAGCCGACGTTGGGTGGCGGATATCGAGAACGCCCAGCGCACGAGTTCTTGCCCGGATGCGGCAAATGTGTGATTCGCTTCTTGTATGCTGAGAGACAGGGACCGAGATTGGTGGGGCGAGGTTATGAGTCAGGTGAGGGCAGCCGGTGTGGCTGAGATGACCTGGGCCGAGTTTATTCGGCGATTCGACTTGGAGTTTGCACCATCCATTGAGGTGCAACGACTTGTGAGGGAGTTTCATAATTTACAGCAGACCACCGAGACTGTGGCGGAGATCACCGCCAAGTTTCGAGAGCGAGCTTTGTTGATCCCGCAGTATGCTACCGATGAGGAGATGCGGAGGACGAGGTATCATTCCATGCTAAGGGATGATATTCGGGAGTTTGTGAGCTTTATAGGGTGCAAAACCCTGAATGAGATGGTAGAGAAGGCCCGAAAACGGGAAATGGAGTTGGACTTCGGCACCAAGCGGAAGCCGGAGCAAACGCAGGCAACATGGGGTCAGGCTAAGAAGCCTAAGACCTCAAACACTTCCAGCAGGGGTCAGCAGGGTCAGGGCTGATGTTCCAAGTGCAGTAGGGTGCACGATGGAGCTTGTCGTAACGCAGGCACGAGATGCTATGCATGTGGCCAGCAGGGCCACTTGAGCAGGGACTGCCCCACGAAGGGCTTGATTTGTTTT
Source organism: Lactuca virosa (assembly GCF_052849685.1). Classification (NCBI taxonomy): domain Eukaryota; kingdom Viridiplantae; phylum Streptophyta; class Magnoliopsida; order Asterales; family Asteraceae; genus Lactuca; species Lactuca virosa. Next base: position 4,552,778 of record NC_136434.1, read on the forward strand.
CACTGCAACCAGACCGGCCATAAGCGGGTCGACTGTCCGAGGTTGCAAGGAGGGGGAGGAGTGGTGGCGGCGCCTGCACCCGCCACGATGAGGATTACCGATGGCCGCCCTGCCAGGATGCTCCATCGGTGAAGAGTCGCGCATTTCAGTTGACCACTGAGGAGGCTCAGGCAGCGCCAGACGTTGTGGCTGGTACGTGTCTATCATTCTTTACTCTTTATTATTCGTACAACTTACGTGGGCATTATGTTTGTATAAGGACCTTTTCGGTAAATGGTATGTCGGTACATGTCTTGTTTGATTCGAGTGCTACCCGATCGTTCGTGTCACTGGCACTCAGCAAGAAGTTCCGGGATGCATCGGGAACCTTGGTTTCCCGCTCGAAGTAGAGATTGCAGATGACCGCACGGCGGGTGCCGCGAGGACGATATTAGTTCGAGCAGCTAGAGTTATTGGCATTGTTGGGATGAGAGAAGTGCTAGCTGGTTCTCAGGAATCATGTTGTTTGGAAGGGTTATTCATGGTGCGCTAGCTCTGTTAGGCACCGACCATCAGCAGATTGTCAATGGGGACGGGAGACAGTTTAGGGAATCCTTCAATTCTCGCGTTCCGAGCAGACCTAGTTGAATCTAATTGGGGGATAATCATTCAGATATCCAAGATGGAAGCGAGTGTGAGACGAGGATGCGTTTCACATCCCCTTTGAGGGAAGAAAGGCGGCCTTAGGGGCTGATTAAATATAGGATATCGAGGGATGGGAGTTCGGCAGACTCCCCAACGTTGGAATCGCGTCTTCTTGACGCCATATAGCAGGATTTGGAGGAGGGAACCAGGTGGAGTTCCAGTCAGTATTTGAGTTCAACTGGAAGGATAGACCGCGTGGGCACTCAACGCTGAGATGCGTTGATTGACGAGCGATAGGGCTTGACAGTGATCATGTTTGTGCGGGAAGTGTTCTAAGTCTACGGGCGTAGCTATAACATACATGAATTCGTTTTGATGGCTTAGACCAGGGTAGACCAGTTCGCAAGGCCATGGGGAATCCACAGTTTAGGTGAAATCAGGATTGGAGAAGATTATTCGATCGGATATCGGTGGGCGAGCCCGGATGGTTATGGAAATTTGGAATATAATTGGTAGAGACTGTTGAGGCAAGGGTTTGGACCTTGAGTTGCAGAATCTTGTGGATAAGCGGTACGTGACTCAGGAGGGCTACGGCTGGGTGGTCCTAATATTTGATCTCTTGGAACATGGTGGTTGGACCGGGTGCGAGACTGGTAATCTCGGGGATCGGCTAAGGGTATATTTTTACCGGTCAGGTAAGGGTAATCGGATATTATGATGCATAATGGATCTCGAGGTAGTGGTGGATAGGGGTGTCAAAAAAACTCGAACCCGATTAGCCCAACCCGACCCTAACCCGAATAAAACATTTCGGGTCGGGTTTAATAGGGTCAAAATTCTTAATCGGGTTATTCGGGTTAACCCGACAAACCCGAACTATAATTAGGGTCGGGTTTAGGGTTGATTTTTTTTATAAAAGTTAGGTTTCGGGTTAACCCGATTAACCCGAATAAAGGTATACTACAATATTTATGTATTTCATTCCACCTCACGTCTTTTATTTTTGTACATTATGTGGCCTAAACAAGGGGAAAATAAGATGTAATAGAATTGTAGAACTAAATATTGCTTTGCACAATTGGAAATTAATATGTAGCATAGTAAAATAATATGCAATAGTAGTTTACGTGGCCTAAAATAAAAAATACATAGCCTCAAATCAAATGCATTATGCTTTTTACTTGTATAGTACAAAAAAGAAAAAATAAACCATATGCATTCAAAGTCATTTGGATTTAACACTTCCTAACTTAAGCTTCTGAAAATAAACCTTATCATAAATATGGCTCAATATTTCTATCCTACATTGTAACCCGATTAACTCGACTAACCCGACCCTATAAATCTGAAACCCGAATAACCCGAACCCGGATAACCCGTACCTTAATAGGGTCGGGTTCTGGGTGAAATTATTTTTATAAAAAACCCGACTAACCCGAAACCCGATCGGGTTTACCCGATTAACAGCCCTAGTGGTGGAGTATCGACCCGTTTCGGAGAGGACTCCGAATCGGGGTTCGCGCAGATTAAGTACAAGATTTTGATTCCGTGAGATGGAATTCGGGAGCATAAGGATGCCAAGGGCATCAAATGCAGTATACCAGGGCAGTTAATGTCAGACGAGGTGTCCTTCGGAGGTCAGATGGGACTGCTGAGCGTGTCTCTCTGGCTCAGCAATTGAGAAGGTGTCCGACGTTTCGGAGAGTTAGCAGACAAGTTGGGACCAGGAAGGTCCCGACAGTTCTTCAGGAAAGCAACCATGTGGCAGCAATGGGCGAAGGAGTGACTTCAGTGAGTTGGAATCTGTGTGCAAAATTGTGAGATATTCGGTAGTCGCAGTTGATCGGTGACTTTTGTTCTTTAAGAAGCCTGAAGGTATTACGAGTGGGAAGTATTCTATCTAGGCTGATCTCTTGTAGAGTCAGTTCAAGGATGATTCGATGTGGGCAGTCCGTTAGGGAGATAGACCATCTCGAGGCTTTAGGTTCAGATGGAGCGGATGTGATCAGGTTGCAAGGAAATCGTTCATCTTCGTATTCTAGAACCCTGCGAGGGTTGGTTTTGATTGCCTCAGGAAGACCGGGGTATTCCCGGGTTCGTGTCCGTGTTGCTCAGGTAGTCTGGTATGTCGGGGATGGTGATGCATGACTTCGAGGATGAAGTCTAATTTAAGTGGGGGAGAGTTGTAACACCTTGTTTCGAAAGTACTCGGTTGTGGTCTCGGAAGCCAAAGGGTAGGGGCAATTCGGTCTTTTAGGGATCTCGGGTCTTATCTGGGAGGTGTTAGGCTTGGGGGCATGGATAGGAGCGTAGGGCTTCCCGCCGCCTTTTCGTGGATATAAAGTTCGTAGGAAACGGACTTAGAATGAAGGAGGTATGGCACTTTGAAGTTACTGTCAGTTTTAGCCCCTAATGGAAATTAGTGCCAAGCAGATCCCATGCATGCTAGGTGGCCAGATCGAGAGTACGCCCAGCGTAAGCTGGGGTACACCCAACGTAGATGGAGTAAATGGTCGCGGGTGTTGAAGACGTACGCCCAGAGTCACTAAACCCTAATTTTTAGGGTGTGACACTATATAAAGAACATTACACCCTCAAGGTTCAACCTCCTTCTCACCCTTTAATCCCTCTTCGAACCCCTAACCCTAATTGTGAAAGTGTGAGCTTGTAAGGCCATCTTGGAGTGCATCTTGATGTTCTTAGAGAAGAGTGATCATCTTGGAGTCTCATTGATCAGGGAAGAGCTTTTGGATCCAGGTTCTCTAGCTCATTTGAAAGTCTGAGAAGGTATAAAGTTTCTACCTTGTTATCTTATAGCTTGAGATCTAGATTAGGTCTTGTTTGGTGTTTCTTATGAGCTTATGGACTATCTCTTAGGAGTTGAGCAACTCCACAGCTTAGGAAGAGTAGATCTGAGGTCCTTTGGTCTATCTACTTCATAAAAATGAAATCTTGATGAGTATTCTAACCTCATGCATGGATCAAGACCCTTGGAAAGGTCTTAATGGGTTGTTGGGTGCATATGGAGCATGCAAAGGCATAAAGTTGCCAACTTTATGCCTTAAGACGTCTTAATGGACTTAGCTCTGAAGTTTGATGTTGAAATCCCGAGTATTAAGCAATTAATGGAAAAGTAGTTTAACAGAGGAGTACGATGGGCGTACATGCAGGTACGCGTAGCGTACACCACCTTCAGCCAATACGCTTAGTGTACATATGAGTACGCCCCGCGTACTCATCAGTTATGGGCTTGTGATGTTTTGGGCCCCGGGTTGGGCCAAACAGTTGACTTTGTGTCTTTGGGCCTTAGTGTGCCATCAGGAGTCAGATGTTTTGGGCCAGGAATGTGTTTGGGCTTAGGGTAAGGCCCATTAGAGGGATTGGGCCCAAATTGAGCAAATTGGGCCATTAGTGGACCACTAGTGGGCTTGGAAAGCCTACCTAGAGTTGGGTTTTGTTTCGAGATTTGGCCCTTAGTTGTGGATCATACTGGGCCAGGGGTAAAATGGTCATTTTACCCCTATGCATGGACTAAGAATTATGGTATGGGACCCAGTTGCTAATTGGGTATATTGATTGGTATTGATGGTTCAGGAAGTGGGCGGGGCAGCAGCTAAGGATTTCTTCAAGAAGCTTCTGCATTCGAGGTGAGTCTTCTCACCATACCAATGGGTCTAAGGCACTAAGGCCAGCCCATTTTATGATAGTTGGTATACTTGTTGTGTAGAGGTGTGTGGCATTGCTATGCATTGATATGTGGTAGAGATAGCCTTCAGGGCTAATGGTAGAGATAGCCTTCAGGGCTAGTGGTAGAGATAGCCTTCAGGGCTAAAAGGTAGAGATAGCCTGTATGGCTAAGGGTAGAGATAACCTTTGTGGCTAATGTTAGAGATAGCTTTATAGCTAATTGATATGCATTATGTGGTAGAGATAGCTTTATAGCTAATTTATATGTGTATGAGGTAGAGGTAGCTTTTATAGCTAGCATGTTATGTAGTTTGTGTGTGGGGTATGCTCTGGGGAACTCACTAAGCTTCGTGCTTACAGGTTTGTTTATGGTTTCAGGTACTTCAGATTCCAAGGGCAAGGGCAAGGCGTGATGGCGCAACGTGCACTCTCTCACATACATTTTATGGGACACTCTAATGTTTGGAATAAAAGTTGTATTTGACTTATGTTTTGAAAACAATTATAACTGGATTTCTTAATGTATGGGAATATGTTTACTTATTCTCAAATGAAAAGTTTACTCTAAAAATTGGGTCGTTACAAATGCACTCTCAATAAAGCATCAAACTTGGTATTTCTCCCATCAACCATACTAAAACCTCTGAAGTATTCACCACACCACAAAAAACAGAACACACAGTCAAGAAATTACCGACATACACAGAAAAAGCCTATTTTATTTCTCCACTAATCAATATGATTCAATAACAAAAGATAGAATCTTTTTTATGACTAAATCCCAAAGAAAATTTACAGGAACATCAATAACTATTGTTTTTTAAACAACAATACCAATCTTAATAACAATTGCAACTACAACTACTTGAAACACAGTGCTTGAACAAGTTGCATAAAATAGATAACAAACAAAAAGAACTTGGATGATTTATAATAATCACAAAGTACGTTCTTGACCAAATCCATTCCCAGTTCACATTCATCACTAATCAAGTAAGGATCGAGCACAAAAACTATTCATCATGTTCATGGGTGGCACCTCCATCAACAAATCCTTTCAACCTTGCCCCCCAAAGCTTTCCAGTTGACACCGTTCCAGTTGCTACTTACACTTTATTCTCCTATATCGCTTACTAAGCTTGCCCCCAAAACTTTTTGCATAATCATCGTCCCTATTAAAACTTAAATTCAAAGTTGTTTCAGTCAAATTCTCAATGGTTAGATCAAACTGAATGAATAATGCGAAGAGATTTAGGGAGCAGCGAGAAGAGATTGAGAGTGAGTCGATGCAATAATCCAAATTACATATCGATTGAGAGAGGGTGAGACATACCAGAGGATGTGGGGAAGGAGGAGGAGTGGCATCGATGGATATAGCAACGCTAGGCAAGGACGGCGGAGGTGTCGTTTAGAAGAGGCAAGATTGGTAAATATATCAGTTTGCCTTGCATTCGCAGATGTAGGGGTGGGCAAGGAGAAGGAAAGCATGAGAAGGAGAATGGCAAATACGGAACATACACTTTTTCTTTCTTAGTCAGCGTCTTTTTTCGGTGGACTCAGTAAGAGGATGTCGACCTAGTAAGAGGCTATATGTGACAACCCGAAATTTTTTTGTTTTGAAAGCTCAGTCAGCCAACTCAACTGAGTGTCAGACTCATTGGTATTGAGTTCTAGCGTGATTAAAGGTCATTCTAAGGAGTTTTAATCCTTATACACTGAAGGAATGAGTGCTAGCATGAACCTGCTAGAGACACTGAACCAAGAATCAAGCCTTACCCTTTTCATTAAGAGTTCACGGCCACAACACTTGAGTTTACGGCCGTAAACTCAAGGTGGGCCGTAAACTCCCCCTTAAGGACTCATTTCCTTGGCTTTTCATTCATTATCTCATTTCCAACTCAATAACACTCCATTTCTCTCTCAACTATCATCCCGAGTTTCAACTTAGATCATAAAAAACGTAAGTGTTCCTTCCTTGATTTGTTGTTACACTTCATCTTCTAGTTACACTCTTTGATTTCATCCATGGAAATCAACTTTTCTTAGATCTTCAAGTTTCACTAAGAACACCAAGAACACACACTAGTGTTCTTGGCCAAAATCAACCATTTCAAGCCTCTATATCGTAAGTACTCTTCCCTACACTTGATATCTAGTTAGGACTCATGCTTAGAGCCTTGAAAACATCAAGAACACAAGAACAAAAGGAGTTTACGGCCAAGCCATCTCCCATGGCCGTAAACCCCTTTAAGGGTGCCATTTTGGCCATAAACCCTCCTAGATGCAAAGCTTGTGACCTAGAACCCTTCATTGATGAGAATAGGACCTTAAACTACTCTCATAAACATAATGACCATGAGTTTACGGCTGTAAACTCCTTTGGGCCGTAAACTCATCAAAAGCCTTCATTGAAGTGGTCTTTCTCATCCTTGTGTAGAGCAAAAGTCCCTAAAGCTTCCTAGCCTTCAAACACACACTTGTACATGTTTGACCATGAGTTTACGACCGTAAACTCCCTTTGTCCGTAAACCCATGGTAGTAAACTCATGATATTGCCATTCCACTCTCCTTTGATGAATCACATGTGATTCCAACACTTGGTCAAAGTGTTTCCTAGTCCCGGAAGGTGTTTCCTTTCATATAGTTGCTTATAAACACTATATTCATGCCAATATATGTCATTTAGGACTTATTGTGTCTCGAGACTTCATTCGTGGAACTTCTCATCCTTACACGCGTATTCGTTGAATCACCCACATCAGGTGAGTTCATACCCCGTAATGAATCTTTAAACTGTTTTAAATGCTTTTAATGGGGGGGGGGGGGGGGATACAAGTTGAACACAATGATAATTGTGTAATTGTTGGCTATAAACATCTTTCAAAATGTTGCTTATGTCTTTTATAAGTGATCAAAACATTTCAAAAACTCTTTTAAAGTTATGTTACTTTATGGTTAATCAAACTCCGTTTTTAAAGTACAAGCATAACTTAGTAGATAAATGAGTCTTTTCAATAACAGTTCAAGTGAAACATTAGTAAACTATAATAGGTATAGTTTAGGAAGATACTATTCATTACTTCTAGTACAATGAAGCAAACAAAGAGTCAGTTCATACATGAGTCAAACATACTATGATGAGAAACAAACAGAACATACATACATACTAGACAGAGAGAACATACAATACAACTAGTACAAGAGAACATACTATTATGAGAAACAGAACGAACATACTAAGTTGCTATAGCATGGAACTACTACAGGATCTAATTATACCAATGAATCACTAACTCATTGTTTTAAACAAAAGGTGATAGTTATATTGGGTATACATGATCATATAACTTTAATGTGAATTACACGGCTTGCAAGAATTTGCAGAGGTCGCGTTTGGTTCCCTTAATCTCTAGACAGGGAGAGCGTTTAGTAGGGGTACTAGCCTTCACATTATGACCATAATAAAACAAACATGTTTTAGGTCATTAGTACATCCGTATGTCATTTTAAACGACAACTGTGTACTTACATTTCCCATTACTTTATTAAAGTGACAATACCACTCGAAAGTCAATGCAAACTATATTTTTGGTTAATGATAGTCTAACTTGGGAGAATATACAACTCATGCAAGAAACAAACACACATAGCATTAGATGCCTTGGTAGAAGGCTACGTTTAGTAAGAGAGGGCCATAATGCTAACCTTATGATTCCTTAATGTATACAACAAAGGATATATACATCAATAGGATCCGACAGGTAATAGGATGTGTGCTCTCCGCTTCATTTCCTGTTCCTTGTTTGGTTGTGGGCTTGGAATGAACTCACCCAGTCTATTTTCTATTCGATTCTAGATATATATATATATATATATATATATATATATATGCTTAGTATACATTAAGTCATCATAAGGGTACCAGGTATGGGTCAAGTCATAGGATACAAAGTCAATGCACAGTTTTCTAGTACAAAACATACTTTCCAAATCAGAAATTTTGGTATACAAAACTAGAAACTTCCCAGTAAAGGGTTTAATCCATTTTATTAAACCAGTATAAACTTAAAAGACCTTAGGTGATTAACTCTATAATACTTTAGTTTATACATCATGGTTATATATAATTAATACCCAATAGGTAGTTGGATGTGTGCTTTCCGCCTTACTTCCTGTTCCTTGTTTGGTTGTGGGCTTAGGGCAGATTCACCCAATTAACTTTCTATCCGATATTAGATCATATATATCCAGTATAAACTAAGTTATTATAAAAGTAATCACCGTGGTCACCATTTTATTATAAGAAATAAGGGTTTTCTTAAAGAATCTTTTTCATTAAATATAAAGGAACCATTACAATTAACTCCATGAGTAACAAGTGAATACACCAGGGTTATATACCACAATGATCAAACAAACAATGGGATGCGTGTTTTCCGCCTTAGGGCAGATGCGCACAATCGATTGTTTGTTTACTCTGAGTCTTATATAACTTGTATCCACTTAGTACTCATAGAAAGGATTGTAGAGTCATTTTACTTAACTTTCATTAAAGTAGGAAATATAGGATTTTCTAGAGGAACAGGCGAACTTTTCTAAACAGAACTTACAACTTACTACATTTTACAACAACTTTCTACAACGTACTTACATCACTAAAATCTTATGAACTCACTAGCTTAATTGCTGATCAACTCTTTCAAATAACTTGTATTCTCAGGAGCCTATTAGACACGTACTCGTGCTGGGAATTCAAAAGATGAAGCATTATAGCTTCAAGTCTTGTTTTGTTATTTGCTTATGAATTCTATGTTTTGTGAACACACACATTGTAAACACTTTCTTTCTAATGAAATGGTTGTTCATTACTTGCTTACTATAATGCATATCTTGTGATACTAAACATGACGTCCTCCACCCCCGAACGTTTCCGCCGTTCCGATTTTGGGGTGTGACAGATTGGTATCAGAGCATTGTTTATAGTGAACTAAGTATATCAACCGATAAAAGATAAACAACTATAAATACAATGGGGCTTAAGTGCTCTGGATAATGATATATTTTAAGAGTATAAAGATAAGTTATAAAAATGTACCTACTTGCTTATACATGTACATACTAGACCAAGTATCACAAGAAGAACATAACTAAAGTATTTAAAGGTTGAACACTGTCGTCAAACCTGAACAGTTATGTAATCATAGCTAGGATCAATATAGCCTGATCAACTATATTCATTCGAGATGTGACCGACATGTGTTTGGGAGGGATGTGGTGTTGCAACAGTCTTAAAACTTACCTAAACACCAGTCAAGAGAATACTAGATCAAGTACATTAGAGTTAGAATATTATAGGAGTATTCTATGATACTATAACGCGATAACAAGTTTGAAACATACCAAGAAGATTATATTGAAATACTATAGGAGTATTTTAGGCTCTATATAAATAACTTATGTGATAACTTAAAAGACCCTTATGGATAGGTCTATAATCTTGCAATGTATACTCCCAAGGTTATATATAATTGAGAATTTATAGACTTAGAATTTGTGATCTACGCTTCACTACATGTTCCTTGTTTGGTTGTGGTTTTGGAGTAGGATCACTTATTCGAAGGCCTATTGAATCTTGAATTATATACAACTAGTATACCTTGTGAAATTATAGGAGGACTCTGTAAGGATCACCCCATAAAGTTACCTTAAAACTCATAGATTCTTTAGTCACTTCCATTCTCGCACGACAAGCCTAGATAAATGTAACCACTTCCTCATAGTAGACAACATGAGAGTCAGGAGGAAACGAGAGCAAGTTCAGGAGGAGCTTTCAAAGAGGGATCAACAGAAGTAACCAAAACGTCTTACACGTCACACTAATAAATAATAATCTTGTTAACTTAATGAGCGAATGGAGACACTGCTCACATTATGTGTTAGGATTATTTTCTTACATGCAGCTGGTAACAATTATTCAGGTAACATATATTCATTCGAGGATAGCCATTTCAAATTCATAGAGTTTATTAGGTATAGACTCTTTTATGAATTGTTTCTAGAACCCTGTGGAAGTCAGGACCCGATACACGCAGAACTAGGATAACCTTGTCTTTTCAGCTTTCGGATTGTGTCCATTGCTTTAGACTTATTCCGTCTCATCTTTGTATTCTTTTAGCAAAGATGCCTCCTCGTAGATCAAACAGACGCACTACTCCGATAACTCCAACTCCACCGTCACAATTCGATGCTGCTACTCTCCACACAGCGATATCCTTCGCAGTGGCAACTGCTATAGCGCACCTCGGTGAAAGTGGTACCTTCGGATCTGGTAGCGGTACCCACTTAGCCAACCCAGGAGCTACTCACGGACACCCAAGGGAGTGTTCGTATAAAGACTTCATGAACTGCAAACCAAATTTCTTTAATGGAAATGGTGGAGTCATCGCTCTGATGCGATGGTTCGAGAAAACATATTCGATCTTCGAAATCTGTTCGTGCCTGGAAGGGAGCAAAGTGAAGTTTGCTGCCTGCACCTTCTCTGAGAAAGCCCTAACACGGTGGAACAGCCATGTTAAGTCACTGACCCTATCAGTGGCTAACTCAATAGGTTGGGAGAACCTAAAAGAGTTAATGCTGGAAGAATACTGCCCGAGGGGCGAAGTTCAAAAGCTGGAACAAGAACTATGGGAGCTCACTATGGTCGGCTCAGACATAGTGACCTACACTAACCGGTTCAGCGAGCTTGCAGCTCTATGCCCCGGGATGGTTACCCCGGAGGGCAAGAAGATAGAAAGATACATCTGGGGTCTAACTGCTCCGACCCAAGGAGATGTGTTTTCTTCTAACCCAACCACCTTTGATAGCGCCAAACGCCTGGCTCAACAACTCATCGACCACGGAGTCCGCCATGGTGTGGAAGTCCTCGTTCCCGAGCCATTAAAGGGAAAGGACTATAATCAGAAGTCGGGGAACAAGAGGAAGAAGAAGCGAACAACACAGGACACCCCGCAAGAGCAACAAGCGAGTACTATGTACGCCGCTACAACACTTGCTGCTCCAACACCTGCCAGTCGATATGCTGGAACCCTCCCAAAGTGTGGAAAGTGCAACTATCACCACATCGGAGTATGCCGGGAAATGCAGTGTCTGAACTGCCACAGAAAGGGACACACAATCCGTTTATGCAGGGCACCGGCTCAACCGATCTCCCAAGTCCCCAGAGCTAAAGAAAACCAAAGAGACTGGACACTATCAGAGAGACTGCCCGATAACAAGGAACTCAGGCGCGGATGGAAAATTTCTGATGATCACCGCAGGGGAATCTACCCCGGAGTCGTCGACGAGCAGCGGTACGTTTTTTTTCGAAATAGTAATTACTTTGAAAAATTAATTTATATTCATATAAGATTAAAGCTTGGGGAAAACACTTAAAAAGTAATTATAATAACTCACATATTGAGATAGATCACAGTATTCAAGAGAACTAAAAGATCCGTTTAGAGAAGCTATAATGGCGTAGCATATACATCATGGTCGTGAATAACTAAGAGGCTGCAGGCTTAGAGTGAGTGATTCCGCCTTAATCCATGTTCCTTATAGGGTGAGGATTTGAGGCAGAGTTACTCAGTCGACTGTCTTATTCGTCTTAAATATTCATAACTTGTATATGACAGGCGATCGTAGTGGTACCAAGGAGGATCATGATATAAAGTATCATCACCAGTTATCAAAGCACTTTCATTCGTATGTATGCGTACATAGTGGTACGATACGTAGGAGTGTTAACATCAAAGGGAACACAGAAAGCCCTGGATCATTTACAGAGAGTACATTGTCGAACATACTAGGAGTACATTATCAAACACACTAGGGATACAACATCGTATAACAGACGTTTCTTTCAAATTGGCCAAAACTTTGTTCAAGTAAAGAGTCCGTTACTATCATTCGTCCTGAATTGGCGTGGTCCTCACCATACTAAGTTCATATGTTTCTATCGCCTCGATCGGCAAGTTCTCGAAACTTTCGTCTTTCGTATCGACAGTCCGACCTAAACCTCAGTTTTATCTTTCATGTTCTAAACCCCGAAATACTCGTGCGAAGAGTGCTTTGTCCTCCGAAGCCTTATCGTCGAATGTCCGCAGACCGTCACGAAATACCACTCGTCCAACAGGCCAAGTTCGAGCACAGAGACTATGGACGAATACAACCCACCTATCACTATTCAGTGTATACGCGAGGGTGGTATATGATTATGATTACGTAAATTTAGTATGTGTGTTTCCGCCCTATCTCCTGTTCCTTGTTTGGTTGTGGACCTGGGGCAGAGTCGCACATCCGACAGTCTTACTAATCCTAATTATATACGACTTGTATACACGAGGTAATGATATATGGACCAAGTACGAATCCTATCATGAACACCAGGGCAAAGTTGCCAGGTCTACGAGTTGGTATTCTGCCAATCAGAGGAGCGCAACCCCAGTAGTACTGCTAAGAAAGCTAATTTCGGGACGAAATTCCATCTAACGGGGGGATGATGTGACAACCCGAAATTTTTTTGTTTTGAAAGCTCAGTCAGCCAACTCAACTGAGTGTCAGACTCATTGGTATTGAGTTCTAGCCCGATTAAAGGTCATTCTAAGGAGTTTTAAGCCTTATACACTGAAGGAATGAGTGCTAGAATGAACCTGCTAGAGACACTGAACCAAGAATCAAGCCTTACCCTAACTGAGCTTCAACCGAAGAGGACTAATACACAATGTCATGTTGTTGAAAAGTTTAATGTTTTGTATAGTGTAGTTGATTAATATGTACTTATTAGGTATTTGTTTTTACATTTTATAAAATGTATAATTCATAATTTTTATACTAGATCTTTCGTGTGTTATGTATGACTCGTCTAAGTTGAATCACAAAAAATTGAAAATAAACATATGTACGTGCATATGAACATGTTTTTTTTAACATGTGCATATAACGCACAACACACACACACACACACACACATATATATATATATATATATATATATATATATATATATATATATATTGTAACATTTAAAAAACCATGATAAATTTTTTTGTTTTTATAAAACATTTTCACAAAAATCATAAGATGATCAAACATTATTTTCAAATCAAATTCAGAGGATCATAGTATCAAATAATCTATCAAAGCATAAATCAGTAGGAGGATGTGTGCGATCACTTCGCATTGCCCCGAAAACATTGAAATCAACAACTGTAAACATTGAAATCAACCACTGTAATGCCAAAGCCCACAACATAAGATTGGAATGCCCTCCAAAATACCCCACACAATAATACGTGTATAATGCATTGAAATCATCAAATGTAAACATTGAAATCAGTAGGAGGATGTGTACCTGAAAACATTGAAATCAACAACTGAAAGCCAAAGCTTACTAAGTTCCCCTAAAAGACCCCACACAATAATACGTATACAATGCATGCACACCGGGCCTACAATACGAGACTGGACCGCCCCAAAGCCCACATCATAAGACTAGAATGCCCTCAGGGCCCTCAACTTATGATTTGATTGCTCCCGAGCCCACAGTATAAGACTGGAATGCCCTCCCCACCACCCTCAACTTATGATTGGATTACTCCCGGGTTTATTGTCTTACAACATAGAGTAATATTGCCCCAACCCAACCGCATTATGTCGACATATGAAACAAATAATCAATAACCTGCAAATACACGTAATCATACAGATCTACCAATCTAACAGATCACTACAACATAACAACATCCTACACAAAATGACATATATTGTAGTACAAAGTATAGTGAAAAAACTCATCTTGCAGTCTAAAAGATAACAGTAATGATCACAGATCCAATAAACAGAACTACAAGTCACCTGTACAGAAAACAGGAACCAAATCTCAAACTACAGCGCAAAAACCATAAATTTGACCTAAAGTTAAACTTTGTCAAAATTTAACGGTCAAAGTCAAGGTTCAAATAAAAAATCCTCATTAGACGGTCGTCATGACGTGGCAAATCCTTATCCACGTCGTGGTCGCTAACCGATAGAATAGTCGCGACCCTACTTCAGTCCCCACATCGTGGCATATAACCCGCCACATCGTGGCGATGGTGCATGAATGTCTTTAAGCATTCAACCCTTAATACACTAAGACCTTAACCCAACTTTTCCAGAACACTTCTAGGACCCTTAAAGGTCCATAAAAATCCAAACTTTATGGACATGCATGACCCATGCACATCCTTCCCAGAACGTGGTAAAAAATGAAGAATTAAGACCTAGATCTCAAGAAAGGTCTTCAAACTACCACCAATTCCTAGATCTATAATATATGATACTCAAGGGACTCAGAGAAACCATAAAGTTGCAAACTTTATCTCTTTAAACCATACAAACAACATCAAAGGGACCAACACATGAAATAAAACCTAGATCTAAGGAGGAAAGAATCAAAAAAAATGGAAACTTGAGGACTTACAAAGAGCCCAGAAGATACACACAAGTGAAGGAGAGATTTGCATGCTAAACCAAAACACCAACTCTACTTCTTTTTCCTTCAAAACCACCAAAAGCTTGCAAAATGAACACAAAAGCCCTAAGAGGCTAGGGTTTGCTTCAAGGGTCGATTAGGAGGTAATGGAGGCTAAGGGTGGAAGAAACCCTAGCCATCACTTCCTTTAAATAGGACTCAAGCCTGAAAAAAAAGGGTTTTGGTCATAACAGGTCACCACATCGTGACCCAAAGAGTGTCACGTCGTGGGAGTCAAAATAAAGCTCGCGATCATCCTCGTCATGCCACATCGTGGTGAGGCCTCCACCATGTCGCGACCTTCCATTTTGAGAAAAAGTCAACAATAATCTAATAAGTAATACCTCAAGATTTCGAATGTTATATATATATATATATATATATATATATATATATATATATATATATATATATATATATAACACCAAGTTTCGTGTATGTCTCTCTTAAAAAGTATTAATATTTTAATTTTTGGATTTATGGTGGACAAGACGTGGTGATTGAGTCCTACAACGTGACCATGGTTAGTGAATTCGTGGAGGCCAAGTAAGTGCTACGACGTTAGCTTCTTCATATTGTCCCCAAATCCATTTCAATCCAAGTTTATACATGATTCTATCATCATGGATGTGTTTAAGTATTCCAATTGGATTCATTGTCATCAAACATCATATAGGTCATTGAATTCATTCCAATTTAATATATAATCATGAAATCCCCGATTTGGATTTCTAGGGTTCATGAGGGTTTTCAACCAAATCCCCAAATCTATCAATGAGATGATTTGATTGAGACCGGGATCATCAAAACTACTCAAGGGATTATCATTTGAAGAAGCTAATTTCGACATTAGGGTTAAAACCACTTCACAAGTTCAAATTTCTACATCAAAAGGAAGAAGATATACCTTGAAACCCTTGATTTCCTTCGTAGCTTGCACCAAATGAACCAAAAGAGCTTTAGATTGAATCCTTTTACTTATTAAAGAATAAATCACCATTCTACATCCCTTCCCCTCTTTGAATAGATCTTCTTTGGCTTGAAGAAGAGAGGATGCATTCTTATTTTCAGGTTTTTCACATTTGGCCCTTCTAGTTTGAGTATTTCTTCCAATTCCCACCATAAACTCAATATTTGTGATTCGATCCTTCTTTCACCTTCCTTGATATATTCCAATCGTCGAACCACCTAAACTCACCATAGAAGTTATGCAAAATAAGGTTGTCCACCCGAATAACATGAAATGGCCCACATTATTAATGAGATGCAATGTTCTAACATTAAATGTGATACACAAACAAGATAAAAAAAAATATACAAAAAGGTACACAAAATGCACCTAACAGTACGAATCGTAAGCCAAAAATGTCAAATCCGAAATAATCCATGTGGAATCCGTCCAAAAATTTCTTTCTATAAAAAGTTCAATATCAATGTACGAAATATTTTGTGACACATCTAAAAAACATGATGCTATTAAATTTATTCTAAAACAAACTATTTCAATTTTCAATCACTTTGATTATTTAAACAAATTATAAAACCAGGTTCTTTTTCTATATTCCAAAAACATTCCATAATTTTTTTGGATATGCGTATATAAATTCGAATTTACTAATTATTTTTTTCGAAAATGAAATGGAACGACGAGCATAATTATTGTGAATTATGTATTTTTTCTTTTTTCACTATCGTATTGAAGTTTTTATAGAAACGGCGTCTTTGGTGTGACGGATTCTTCCCCGGCGGTGTAGGGTGGTCATAACCTAAGTTACCTAACCAATAACCATGGCATTAGCAACACCGATTCTGATGTCTCATCCTCAATTCCAACCATCGTTCTTCACAAAGAGCAACAACCAAGTTACTCCCTCACCCGTATCCATCGTAATCAGAAACAGAATACAGATGGTGGTTCCTCAAAGTCAAAGCTATATCATAACCGTCAAGGCCATGGCCGGTGGTGGACTATACTCTGCTCAGCAATTCGAACTCACTCCCCAAAACGTCGATACTGTTCTCGATGACGTGAGGCCATACCTCATTGCCGATGGCGGAAACGTGGACGTTGTATCCGTTGAAGATGGCATCGTTTCTCTTAAGCTACAAGGTTCGTTTTAGGGCTTTTTTTTCTTTCTCATATTTCAATCGATTTTCTGGTTGACGAATTGCACTCATCTACTATTTCCATTGTTCAGGAATTTCTTATTTAACCCTGATGTTTTCAAAAGAATTAGTTTTGCCATCCAGGCGCAGCTTGTTGCCCGTATGTATTGAACTTTATTAGTCGATTTATAAAAGGATTTGGATTATGCTTTAAAGTTCTTATATGCGTTAGTCTGATAAAATGACCCGATTCTGGTTATCCCCTTTGAAAGGCACATCCAAACACACCTTAAAAGTAAGCAATGGAAATATGATTTGAATCAGGGGCGTGTGGGAGTTGTCCAAGCTCAACAACAACCATGAAGATGGGGATTGAAAGAGTGCTGAAAGAAAAATTCGGAGATGCTGTGAAGGATATCGTTCAAGTATTTGATGAACAAGCTGCTGCAACAAGCGTTGAGGCAAAGTTTTTGAATTGTTGTTGAATGTAAAAGAATAGTTTTATAGGTGATTATATATTGAATGGTGTGCAATTGCAGGCAGTGAATGGGCATCTTGAAATACTGAGACCAGCCATAGCCAACTTTGGTGGAAGTGTGGAGGTGCTGTCAGTGTCTGTGGAAGATGGGGAATGCGTTGTGAAGTATACTGGGCCTGACTCAATTGGATCGGGAGTCAAAGCAGCAATCAAGGAGAAGTTTCCAGACATCCAGAATGTCTTCTTCACATAGACTCTATGTTGCTGCTTGCTGTTGCTGTTGCTGTTATAGCCTCATCTTAAATCTAAAACTATACCCTTGTATGGCTGCTTTTGTTGACTGGTGTATTTCTATTTCTCTTAGTTTGTTGCGTATGTAAATATGGACACACTGATAAGTCATATGCATATACATCATCATCATCATCATACCATAATATATATTGGCCAAAGTATGCTTCCCTGCTTTTATTTTTATGTAATAACTTATAAATAAGAAACTCGATGTTTAATTATCTACATATGACATGATTTAGATTAATTTCATGAAATAATTACATCTATGTATTAGTTAAAGACACGAGTTCAAGATAAATATATTTAGTTTGTGTAAGTTTAGAAACGAGAATAGAATATATCGATCATTTATATGGAGATATTCTAGGAGCCATTGATTGGGTCTGTGTAGCAACACACGAACAAACGGTTCAGGAAGAAGAGGGAAAGCATGTGAACGATTTCTGAAGGTAAGGATTATACTTATAGACTTACAGTGGGTCATGTTTATGGCTTATCAGTGTATGTTAGAGATGGAATTTTGAATAATGTCTAAACCAATTAAAAAGATTCTTCTAACTTTTTCTATCATCCATTTTAATTCAACTTCAAGTTAATTTACCTACCATAACTTCATTTGATTTTTTTTTTCTTTTTCTTTGAATCGGCTGGAAATAAAAGATTTAGGAGATGTTTTTAAATTATAACTCACATTAAATTGTTGTCAATGGTTAAGAACTTCACTGTGTTATCTAATTTGGTAATCCATCTTCATGTTTTCAGCTTCCTTTTCTTTATCAGATTCATTAGCAGAGGAATTTTTTTTTTTGAAGTTTCAAAGTAGCAACGCATCAATGCGGCCCCCATTGATGTACATCGGTTTTGTACTTCCTAACTTTGTTTGCATTGTTTCTTATTCTATTACCGTGTGATACTTGTATATATTTTAGGGAAATGGGTTCTGAAAAGAAATAATTCATCTTTCTTGGTTAAATTGGACATTTATGGCATTAATATGATTTAAAGCACTCAAAGTTGCTTTCATGTTTCTTGAAATGCAAGGTAATTCAAAAGGAGGTAATTTCTATTCAGTTTACATATACTTCGAGTGTTGTTTTTTTAATTTTTTTTTTTTTTTTATATCAATCGGTTCATCATCTTTTGGTTATTTGTTTATAGTTTCAGACTTCTAGTGGTTTTCAATGGATTGCATTGAAGGTTCTTCTACCAAGAATCAAACACTAAAATCTCGACAGCGTCCATGAATGTACAAAAATCTCCTACCAGTTTCTTATTATCTATTTCTTTCACTTATGTGTGTTATCATTGATTCTAACAGATTGAATATGTTCATAGGCGTGAATACAATCGAGCTTTAAGGGGGAACAATAACCAGAATTGGTGGTGGTCATCATAGGGATTGACACAACTGAATTGGCAAAGAATCTAAGGAAATAGATCAAGTATGTGTTTAATTATTGATGTTTTGTCAAGATTTTTGTTGCTAAACTAGAAATTATATTGTAACTACTGAATTGGCAAGGAATGTTATGATCAAATTGTATATTTGGTTTTATAGTTTTGATCAAAGATATGATTTTTTTACTAATGAAAAATGAAAATGGAGTTTACATTGTGTGTCACGTGGTTAGGGTCTAAACTAAGGCTGCTATGTAATCTTTCTCAACATCCCGCAAAAAGTTTAGAAATTTGACTTTTGAGATAACTGAAGGGTCAAAGGCTCATATGTCCACGAATTACAATTTTGGTATTTTTGAGTATTTTTTTTCCCAAAATATGTTACCAATGACAACTTCCATTCAGTTAGACCTCCTCTCCCCCACCCACACACACGATCCAACCCAACCCAACCCAACCCACGAACATCTACCAACCCCTCAAAATGTATGGTTATATTTGTTACCAATATATGTTATCAATGACAACTTCTATTCAATTAGACCTGACACCCCTCCCCCCACCCACCCACACACGCGACCCAATCCAATCCAACCCAACCCAATATTTGTTCCCTTCAAAAAATCATTTGATTTTTTTTATATATAAAACAACAAATAATTTTATATAAAAAACCATTCTTTATAATTAAGATCTATAGCTCGACGACTCGTCGAAAAAGAAAGAGATTGATCGACGTTCAGACCAACACCATTTGCGACGCTGCAGTTCTACGTCGTCCTTTAAAGGGTTTCTTGTTCGCCGGAAAAACGACTTCTCATATCTAGTACACGATTTCTCAATTTCTAGTAAACCCGACTCAGTTCGCCCGTCTTCTCAGTACGTCCTTCGCCGATCGCCCCCTTTGTCATATCTACGTCGCCAGAAACCTAGGATCGTCGGGGTACAGGATCGACGGGGTACGTCGTAGGATCGTCTCCATGGCAGTGGTTTCGAGTTGCTAGGGTTTGCAGCGGCACCGGATCCGAAATGTTGACGAATCTATGGATCTCTCGACCTCCCTCTCAGAAGATGTTATAATAGGGTTAGGGTTTCCACTGGTGGCGACCTACGGTAGTGGCGGCGATGACGAAGCAGATCAGAAAATTGACGGCGATGGTGAACTCGACTTCATGATGACGAGGGTTTTCAGATCGAAACTCTCATGACGACGAGGGTTTTCAGATCGAAACTCTCAGTCCTCGGAACCCTCTTCGCAGGAAGCCTCAGTCGTCGGAACTCTGAGTCGCCGGAACCCTCTTCGCCGAAAGCCTCCTTCGCCGGTGGTGGCGAAGGAGATGAGGAGCAAAATCATTTGCACGAATTACTTATCGACCAAAGCTCACTTACCTATACTTGCTTTTGGAATTTTATTTATTTATTTATTTATTTTTTGAAAGTATGCACTCTCGATTATAATATTTAATTTGAGGATAATACTTTAAATCGATGAAGGAAATTGGGAAAATGACTTGAGAGGGTAATTATTTCTTTGTCTTGTTCACATTTAGGTAACTTAATTTTTTTTTTTATTTTACATATTTGACTATTTAACTTGTTAAATGTGTTCACATATTACCATTGTCACCTGCTATAGCAGGTAACAATGGTAATATGTGAACACATTTAACAAGTTAAATTGTCAAATGTGTAAAAAAAAAAAAACAAATTTTTTTACAATTTTTTTAAGAATTTTTGTAATTTCTTACAACATTTTTATGATATTGTTTCCTATAGGTTTTTCTAATACAATGTTTTTAAACTTTGCTTATATTTTTTTCTTTTTTTATAATTTTAATACAAATGCTTTTAAATCAAATATTTTATAAATGTTTTAAAATTTTCTTAAAAGTTTTTAACCTTTTTTTTTTTTACATTTTCATACAATTTTTCTAAAATTTTCATACATTTATTTTTAAATTTTCTTTTACAACATTTTTAAAGTGTTTCACAGATTTTATATGACAATTTAATATTTTTTATAACATTTTAAAATACTTTCGTTCAATACTAGTTTAAAACGTTGTATTAAAAAAAATTAAAATTTTACAAACTTGTAATTAAAAAGTATTAAAAAGTTGGAATAATTTGAAAACATTTACATTATATAGATTTTTTTTGTTTTTTATTTGCTACGTAATATTTTCTTTTTATTTTTTTAAAAGACCCTCCATAACTATTGTTACATATTTAATTTATTTAATTTTATTGTTAGATATTATTTACTTTAAAAGTATTGTATATGTTTAAAAACAAAAGAAAAAAATTAGAAGAGACTATATTAAATATTTCACAAAACAAAAACATATCTATTAATTAAAAAGTAAAGTTTAAAATAGACCAATATTTAATTAATATTTAGAAAATTATCAATATTTTAAAAATAACGTTTGAAAAAAATAATACAAAAAAATTTGAAAAATAAAATCGCTATTAAGAGTTGGGAAAATGACTTATCAGGGTAATTAACTTTTCATTTTGTTCATATTTAGGAAACTTTTTTTTGTACACATTTAACCATTTAACTTGTTATATGTCTTCACATATTGCCATTGTCACCGGCTATAGTCGGTGACAATGACAATATGTGAACACATATAACAAGTTAGCCGGTGACAATGGCAATATGTGAAGACATATAACAAGTTAAATGACCAAATGTGTATAAAAATAAAAAAGTTACCTAAATGTGAACAAAATAATAAAAGCAAGTGATTTTCCCAAGGAAATTCTATTTGTTTATTTTGCTTTTGGTTTTGCTTTTCGTATTGTTGCAGAGGCATTATTATACAATTAAATTATATTTAATTTCAGCCAATTGAACTTTTGTGATGCACTTGTTTGTTTTACAAAGTAGTTTCTGTTAAATTATATGTATATATTTGAAGCTGCAGTTTTTTTATTTATTATTTTTTGGTAGGGTTAATTGATTAATGTTTATATTGTTAATTCATATATTGTTTCTTCACTTGTTATTCATGTGGAAGCAGTTTAATTTTAGAACTGCATAATTTGAATTCTAATATGCATTGTTAATAATATATGAAATTATTTTGACTCAGATTATAAGGTTTGACTTTACAATCTCCCTTATCTGATGATGTCAAAACCTATTCCACTAGAAGGTCTTCAACACATACCTTATCAACTTCAAATATAATCTCTAGCTTGATCCACTTGAAATCATCAGAAGCTATTTCATATCTTCTTTTGTCTAGCTCATAAGAAATGATCCAATGATAATAATCAACTTGAGGTTTGTCTTTGCACTCCCTTAGATGAAAGAGATGTTTAGTGAGAGTCGTTGAAAGATCAAGAGACTATTGAAAGCATATATGATCATGATCATCAATATAAAACAATCCATGTTTGGGAAAAACTTACTTAAGCTCGGTTGATTGAATGCACCACACCCTTTCTCATTTTAGAACAACTCATTTCTTAAAAATACTTTTCTTTTGAAAACTTTACCAAATCCTCGATTTGAGTTCAGACACACCCGAGAGTATGTCTGAATCACTCAAACCAAGGCTTTGAAACCAACTTGTAACGTCCCAAAAATAATGACATAAAATTTTCGTTTTTAGATTAATAAATCGTTAGTACAAATTACTTCCATAAAACCAAGGTAATTTAGATTTAGCAAAACATCATCAAATCAGAGTAAATCAAGAAATGCAGAAACTTGTGGTGTGTGCTCTGCAATCATCCCGGACTCTTCCATTTGAAAACCGAAGTACCTGAAACATAAACTAAAAACCGTAAGCACAAAGCTTAGTGAGTTCCCCAAAATACCATACACCATAAAAACCCAATATATAATGCAACATACATATAGTTTCCATGGGCTCCCCATGGTCTTTATCTATTATGCCATGGGCTCCCCCCATGGTCTTTACCTGGAATGTCATGGGCTCCCCCATGGTCTGATATCCAATTGCCACAGGATCCCCCCGGGGTCTTCCATGCAAGTATCACAGAGACAACTAGCATACCACATAACACGTAATGGGTCGGCATTGGTGCCTTCGACCCATAGATATAGTGAGAAGACTCACCTTGGACAGCTGAAACCCACAGATACTCTTTGACTGTAGAATCGCTAGAAACCCTGCGCTATCAAACAAATAACACCCAATTAACAATTGGGATCCAAACCTAATCCAATAATCCATATATAGGTTAAAAAGACCATTTTACCCCTACCTAGTTTGGTCCAAGACTAAGGTCCAAACTCTCAATCATAAAGGCCCACAAACCAATAATCATCCAAAGCCCACTTATGGCCCAATTTTCCAAATTGGGCCCAAACCCTTACATGGGCCTTACCCTAAAGCCCATTAACTTTTCCCCAATCCAAACACTTGTTTACAGATGGTCCAACAAATCCCCAAGCAATCTAAGCCCAAAAGATAGCTCAAACCGAAGCCCAAACACACAAGGCCCAATCAGATCGAGTACGCGGGGCGTACAAGCACGTACGTGCAGTGTACTCGCTTGGAGACTTGTATGCTAAGCGTACCTGCTTGTACACCCAGCGTACTCACCCTTATTTAGCCCAAACTCGATTTTTCACTTAATCCATTAAGATAAAGCTCCAAAACACAGATCTGACCTCCTTTAGCTGGATTATCACGTAAAGTTGCCAACTTTACGTCCATACATGACTAAATGAAGCTCTTAAGCTTACAATGGACTTAATAGACGACTTAAAGCATGTATAACAACATAATACACATAAAGCTTGCACTTTTATGCTCAAGGATACCAAAATAAACTCAAACCTGAAAAGATAAACCCTTGAACAACCTAACTCATTCCATTACCCAAAAAGGAGACCAAAATCATAATAAACTATCCATGAATAGATCTAATCATACACAAGCCAAGATGCAAACTTGATACCTCAAAAAGCTTCCCCACAAGATGATGATCCTGGATCCCAAGCCTCTCCACCAAGCCAAACAACTTCAAGCTTCTCTTCTTTCCTTCCCAAGGGAAAAATATGCACCAAAGCCCTCTAATATCTCAAAAACACCTCCAAGAGGCTACAAGGTCGATTTAGGGGTTTTAGGGTATGGAGGCTAGCTTAGAAATGCACCAAAGGGACTAACATAAAGCTTATATAGGGTACATCCCTAAAAATTAGAGTGTCATACTAAACCTCGTACACCCAACGTACTCCTCGTACGCATGTCGTAACTCCCTTCGCATAAGTACGCCCCACATACTCCCTTGGTACGCCCTGCGCACTAGGGTTTTCCCTCAAACCCTAATTCATTCTGAAGGCCATAACTTCTTTGATACAACTCTGATTCCGACCATCCTTATATCTATGAAAAGGTAACGAGAAGCCCTACACTTCTATCAACTCATACCAGCCTTAAGACCTTCCGAAAAAAATCTAATTTCCACAAAAGCCCGAACTGACACTTTATCGAAATACCCCTAGGCTCCAAAAACGAACCGAACACCCAATCACTTCAATTACATCATTCACACCCTAATGGGCCTAGATCTCACCTATTAAAAGGCCCTAAGCCTTATGATGACTGATCTTCGGGCCGCAACCTCGAATTAGGAATCGATTCGAAACAGGACGTTACAGGACCCGTGTGCGTGGCCCGTTCGTAGGTATATACTGGGTGAGACCCGCGGGCGAGGCCCGTATGTTTATGGCAACACAGGTGAGACATGGTAGAGACCGATTGGGTCAAGGTATTGGATCGTGGTTCTAATGGGATGATTATGTGGCCAGTGAGTGGCAAAGGGTGATGTATAGGCTAGGGTAGCTTTAGCAGTTGGACTCTCAGGAACTTGGTAGCTGGACTAGGTGCGAGACTGGCAGTCTCAGAGGTGGTTTGGGGATTTTTATGTCCTGGTTTAGTGAATGGTTACGGTAAATCAGAAGATTCCAGGTGAAATCCATGAGTAAATCCTTGGATCTCAGGTTTTGAGTTATGCACCGAGATGGTTTTTGGTCGAGACTCGTGTTGGTAATCGTAAGTGTATATACACAAGATCTTTATTACAACAATATATGAATTAAGGAATCTGTATGCCAAGGGCATCAACTGAAGGGTTCAGGGTCAAAAGGGGATGTTTTCAGTTCAGATGGTAGAAAAGGCCCTTGTGATTGTGCTTTGGAATGGTTCTACCTTTGTGTAGGTCTGGCAAGTTATCGAACTTTAGGATGAGTCTTTGGATTATCTAAGCCTTCTACAAAGTGAAAAGTTTCGGCAACAAGGATCGGTCGGTGATTCTATTTTCAGTGGAAACAACAAGATAATCAAGGAATGGAAGTGTTATGATTAGTTGGATTACGAAGTGGAATTGTAATGTCAATGTTTCACCATGGGTTGTCTGTCAGGGGTCAGACAGGGTTTAGAATTTCGGATTTTCGGCAGAATAGTAATGGTTATTCTTCAGGGGTAGTGGAAGAAGTGTTCTAGTTGTCCGGTGTGGCTGGGAGGTAGCAAGGAATGATTTTGAGGACGAAATATAATTTAAGTGGGGAGAGTTGTAACATCCATTTTCTTGGATGGATCGAATTAGGTTTTCATAAGGTCAAAAGGTTGGATTTTGGAGAAAAAGGGGTCCTCAAGACGTGATGCATAGAGGCCCACGACGTGAGGAGGGCTGCATGAAGATTTTATCCGGGACTGAGCTCACGACGTGAGGACCGCTGCAGCACAAGCCCACGAAGTTTTAGGGTTTCCCACGTATTTAAGCCCCCTTGACTCGGTTTAGGGTTCATTTCTCAGCCTTCACCTTTCCCTAACTTAGAAAAACCCTAACCCTAATCCATCATGGTGATTTTGGATCCATTTTAGTGTTTTGGTGGCTAGTATAAGAAAAAGAAGAGGTTCTAGAGTGTTGGTTCAGCAAGGAGGCTTCATCATCATCATCTTGTGCACATTTTGGACCATTGTAAGTGTCCAGGATCCAATCTTTATGAGCTCAAATTGCTAGATCTAAGTTCTAAGCTCCTTTTTTCATGTTTATGTTGGATTGCATGCTTACGATCCATAAAGTTGGCAACTTTATGGATCAGTGAGTTATTCTCTATGATCTAGTCATATGGATCTGAAGTATGGTTATAATTTATGAATATTGTTTGAGTTTGGGGCCATTTCTTGTCATTTTGACCTAAGATGGGTTTAGGACATGCTTGGGGCATGCATTTCCATCAAGTAGTCGTTTTTATTGGCATTTGGAGTCCTTGTTAGCTTTTGGAAGAATTAGGATTGAAGGCTTAATGGATTAAGGACTTAAAAGTTGTATTTTTAGCCTTAGATTGTTCTCACTACGTGAGAAGCCTTTGGTCCCGTTTCTAGTTATCTGTTTGAGGCTCACGACGTAAGAGAAGGTTGGTCACGACGTGAGAAGCCTTTCCAAGGTGACACCTTTAGGAGGACCATATCTGCTACCTGAAATTCCAGGTCCGAACGGCGCCTGTAGGCATAACTTTTCTGCCGACTCTGAGCAATCTGAATCCTGCTCCGGACCTGATGGATCCTCTCCGTTGTCTTGAGTACCACTTCGGTACTCCAATGACCTTCTGCCCAACCTCAACCTAGCAAATCGGGGTTCTGCACTTCCTCCCATAAAGCATCTCAAATGGAGGACGGTTGATGCTTACGTGGTAGCTATTATTGTAGGAAAACTCTTCCAAGGGAAGGTAGGTATCCCAGGTACCACCAAAGTCTAGTACGTATGCCCGCAACATGTCCTCCCAGGTTTGTATGGTCCGCTCACTCTGACCATCCGTCTAAGGGTGAAAAGTTGTGCTAAAATGCAGACGAGTACCCAACTAATCATGAAATTTCTTCCAGAATCTGGAAGTGAATCGCACGTCTCGGTCAGAAATTGTGACATCCCCATTTTCACGGCCAGAAAAGACCGATTTTGTTTATGCTTTATAAAAATCAGAGCACCTCTTTTAATAAAAATGTTGCGGAATTTGTTCCCAGAAAAACATGATAAATACGTTATCAAAGCATTTTCGAAGAAATGTATTTTTATTAATTTTAAAACATTGGGATGTCATCGTCAATACAAAAACATAAGCATAAACAGAACTTACATTCATTATCACTAGTGATTATATCTCCTTAATCCCTCAGTGTAATATAATTTCATATCGACACTTGTGATACAAATAAGCTTGAGTGAGTCAGGTTGGGAAACCTGGTGAGTACATAGGGTTTTTAACCCACAATAATTTAATTATTATGTTTAAACATCAAACAATCAACCCAATTACCCATCCCCATTATCTTCCTTACTCTTAAGGATCTACCCTAAGAATCATCTATCCTGCATTCATTCATTTCGAAGCCCATTGCTTCCAGGGTTTATATGATTGACACTAAGTCCATAGCTGCCAATGCTTGTTCGTAAAGCACTAATTCCATAGCTGCTAAAGTTTATTCATCGGGTACTAAATCCATAGCTACCAGTGTTCAACTAATAGGTAATAAATCCATAGCTACCACCGTTTATTTAACAGGTACTAAGTCCATAGCTACCAACGTTTATCTAACAGGTACGAAGTCCATAGCTACCAATGTTTATTTGTGACACCAGTCAAATTTTGGTCAAAAATAAATTGATCAATAATCGTAATTGGGATGAACCAAGTGGTAGAGTTTGTAACAAGGTTTCCAAAAACATAAGGAACACTGAAATCCGAGTTATCACGAAGAAGTTATGACCAATCGAAAATCCGCGGTAAAACCGGCAAAACACTGTTCAGTGTAAAAAGCGAATTTTTGATAAAAGGATTTTTAGCCTTAACAATCTAAATGAAACTTGTAGAATATGTTAAACCGAGAACGTTCATAAAAAGAACGTGAAAATCCGACTTCGTATGAGGAAGTTATGATTTTTCGAAGTTTCGGTTTAGCAGTAGACAGCTAAAAATTCGAAATATAAATCGATCGATATTTAGCCGATGCAACTTAAACGAGAATCGAAGGTCTCGTCAAAAGTAGCACAACGGTAAAAAGACAGACGAAAACGGACGTCGGATGAAGAAGTTATGAATTGTTAACGGATTCCCGTCCCGGTCTGTTTAAAATAATAATATTAAAAATAAAGTCAAAATCAGCCGACGAAGTCTAAACAAAAGTTGTAGAGTATGATTTTACCTACGCGTGCATATAAAGAACGTCAAAAACGGAGCTCGTATGCGAAAGTTATGATTTTCGCAAGTTTTTGGCACAGAAATCAAGAAAATATTGAAAACCGGGAAATTTCGCTGAGTCACTCCTCGGACACGTCACCTCACATGCGAGGCCTCCACGTGTCATCCTCTGGTTAGACCGAGCTTCGCGTGTCGACTTCTGATTGGACCAACTCCGCGGTCCACTAAGCTTCGGACAGGCTCGCAGGAGACACCCCGCGGATGCTCCTCGGACACCCTCCTCGCCTCGTGTACTCCTCCTATTGGACCGAAGCATGGCCCAATCCGAAGCTGCCAGATCCGAACCGACGGTCCGAACCGAAGCCTCGCAAAGCCACCTGTCCGAGCCGAACCTCCATTTTGCCACCTGTCCGAGCCACGTGTCTCGCTTACCTTGCTTCAGATCCGAAGCTGCGGACTATAAATAGCCTGCGAGACTTCTCGGATTTATGACATTTTTCACCCCAAAACTTCCCAAAATTCACATTTTAACCCCGGAAACTTTCTCACGGCCCCCGAAGGCCCCGGTATCACGTCTAAAGCCCGAAGCAAGCCCCGGAGCCCCGGAATTCTCGAGAAGTCATCCTCTCTCCTGTCGAAACTCTGCCCGGTTTGAGCCGGTTTCTCGTTAAATAAACTCTTTACGGGAAACGAAACGCTGCCCGAATCACCGCTTATCAAAGTGAGTTCATACCCATATAATTCACCTTTTCAATGGTTTTTAAATGCTTTTTAGGGGGGAACACAAGTTTAACACAATAATAAATTGTGTTAACATCTGTGTGTGATAATAATCACACAGAAAATTTCCGTATGCTTTTAAGAATTAACGAATACTTCCAAAATAACTTAAAGCCATGTTAAATCTTAAAAGTCATGTAAACTCCGTTAAATTCTTTGAAAAATGTTTTATAAACTATTTCAAATTATATATGCCAAAATCATGTGTATATATGTATAAATATATAAATAAGATTTGAAGGGCTTAGGACTAATGAATTATCCTATATCCTTTTCCTTGTTTGGATGTGGAATTAGGGTTGTATTATTTGTCCGAAGGTTGTTTCCTTCTTAATTATATATATTACACATATATGAGTACAAAAGGTTACTCCTTTTGGTATCTTCACCTTTGTATCAGGCTGAGCAAAGGTGTTCATCCATGAGAAACCATGCTAATCAGATAGAACATATAAATTATAATAGGTATAATTTATGATTCAAAACTAAATATACAAGTATGATTCACGAATGTATACTTTCCAAGGAAATTACCAAAATTCATTCAACTATACCAAGATATGTATAATACCTTTAATATACGAACAACATATTAAAGAAGTAAAGATACATCATACCGGGTTTGCATTAACAAAGGTACTATACAGAGTACTTGAGTTAGCAAACATAAGGTAATGTCGGGTTTGCATTAGCAATGGTACTATACAGAGTACCAGAGTTAGAAAACACGAGGTAATAATACATAAAACCGGGTTTGCATTAGCAATGGTACTATACAGAGTACCAGAGTTAGCAAACACGAGGTAATAATACATTCTGCCGGGTTTGCATTAGCAAAGGTACTATACAGAGTACCCGAGTTAGCAAACTCGAGGTAATAATACATCTTACCGGGTTAGCATTAACCAAGGGTACGATTCAAAGTACCAGAGTTAGCATTCATCGGGTAATAATAATAATACATCGGAAATCTCGTTGAAACAATAAATTTGTGAGACCCTTCACGGTGTACTTATCTAAGTACGACCTTTTAAGTCTTGAACTATTAGCCAGAATCTCTTGTAGGGAGAGCGTGAATTTGTGTATAGATCTATATGGGACTGAAAATCCCGCACCTCTACTGTTCGCTACAGTTTGGCCGGCAGGCCTAAGGTGTCAAATATCATTCCAGTTCCGACGCCTGAAGAACGTCGCTGCAGGCATTTCCGTCATATTAGTATGGTTAATAGGACTCACATGGATAAAACAACGAGTGAATTACAAAGTAATATACTTCTCTTATAACAGTAAGAAAAGTTAATTACATTCCGACCAGATATACCTTCAGTAGCTTTTACTTACAGTAAGAGCTATGTATCATGAAATCAAGTATTGTACTTCTGCTTTTGAACATTTAAAACCACAAGGCAGTATTATGGATAATATAATACTCTCCATGATTAATACTAAGGTTTTTACTGTAGAACAGATATAACTAAGAACACTTTTACAAATGAAACGGTTTATGGGATTAAACCAATGTTACAAATGAAACGGTTTATGGGATTAAACCACTTATACAAAGGAAACGGTTTATGGGTTTAAACCACTCATCAAATGAAACTTAGTCATTCAATCTCTGTAAACTAGTATAACATAAAAGACCTTTAGTGGTTAATTCTATAATTCCTTAGTTATTACATCAGAGTTGTACATAAGTAATATCCGATTGACAGTGAAATGTGTGACTTCCGCCTTACTTCCTGTTCCTTGTTTGGTTGTGGGCTTAGGGCAGATACACCCATTTGACTGTCCATTCGATATTGTGTTATATATAATCAGTATAAACTAAGTAATTACAGAGGGAAACTATTGAGGTTATCAGTTAATCACCTCAGGAAATATAGGATTTCCTGGAGAAACCAGTGAACTTATTCAAAGAACTTAGGGTATACTTAACAGAACTAAAATACTTATGAACTCACCAGCTTAAATGCTGATCAACTCTTTCCAAATAACTTGTATTCTCAGGAATCCAGTAGACAGGTACACTCCCGAAGCTTTTGAGAAGACTACCTAGTACCGTACTGCGACTCTTGTCTTCTTCTGTACCTACTTTAGTGTTTGAATATGTAATGTTTAAACACTTATGTAAAACTTATACTTATTAATACAATGGTTGTTTGTACTTTGATTACTATGTTACATGTGTTGTGATACTTACCTTAAGTCCTCCGTGATGGGTTTTGAGCACTACATCATTCCTATGGTGTACATGCAAACCCTAATAGCTTTGGATCTAGTTTGTCTAATGAACATGCAATTGATAATCCAAAGCCATAAACCCTAGATCTAATAAACTATAACTGAAATTAGGGTTTAGATCTTACATTTGATTGTTATATAGCAATAACAATCAATCCTTGGCTTCAGAAAACTTAGTGCCTCAAGTGCTGCACCTCTAATGGAGTCACAAACACCACTAAGCAACTTGGATGAAGAGGGAGGAGAGAGGAGGCACCAAAAACGGCTGGAAACCCTAATCCTAGTGTTAGCCACGTTTTTTGGTGCCCAAGGGTTCCTTATATACTTAGGCTATTAGGGTTTGCAACTAGGAAACCCTAATCTGACTGCTTAGGCCCTAAGCACCCCATGGACACCTTTAACATATCCCTTGGACGAATTCCTTATGGGCTTACCATAGAATTCGTCCAACCTATATATTATTAGGTGATCCATAGCCCAATTGTAATTATCTTATAATTACAACTCCAGTCCCCTAAGTTTAATTAATCTCTTTTAGTCACAAAATTAATTCTTAATTAATTCTTGACTAATATTAATTAAACAATATGATTTATCCTTTAATATATTATTCTTATAATATATTAATAAATCATAATTAAACCATTCTCTCCTTAATTCATCCTACATATTGCTATGGTGAAGGCAACCCAAAAGGACCATGCTCATAATTGGGTCAAGTATATACCAATATAGTTATGGACTTAGACACTAATCCAACAGTCTCCCACTTGGATAAGTCTAATAACTATTCTGCATAACTTCAGAACCTGATCAGCAATCGTAGCTTTCAAAAGCCGCTGTCAACTCTGATCTTATCAGATACGCGTGTCCTTTAGATAAGGGATTATATATTCCTCCATTCTACAAGATATCATATAGACATTGATTTAAATCATTCTCTCTATCTATGTATTGTTTCACGACATCCGATTCATGACGACTGACAATAGACTACAATTGAACACATCAACTTAGTCCCGACTTGGCCAAGCGCTTAGGGTGTCATCACTAAATCATCGAGGGGCCCACAGATATCGCTTTTATCCCACTTTGGGTAAAAGGAATGGATAAACTTCGACTCAAATGCTTGCTTGCACCTACTAATCAAATCACACACAACAATAAGTTTTATAACACCAAGTTACTGGTGCGTTTACTTATTGTCAATGTGCAACCGACCAGCAAATAACAACTCACACGTCTCGGTTTCAAGAATATACAATGTTATCGTCTCACTAATCACCCGTGATAAATCCATGAAGTGATTCAAGTGAGCATAGGTTTAATCCAATACTTTAATCTTATTAAAGCACTCATGAACTCTGCAGCAAACTTGTGCTATGTCTAAACACTTTAGACAATCTGCAGACAGATTCATGATAGTCTTCCTTCATACCTACTTCCAACGTATGACCGACTGTGGAGGTTCGAATAACCCAGTTATTCTGGAAGTCAAAACATGCAAAGTGAAACACAATAATAATATTAATCCTATATGGCCCCAAAACCTTTGAGCGTAAATAAAAACACTTTTATTTAAACACCATATTGATTACTCATTATTCATTGCTTACTGTTTCAGAAAATCAACTTATTACTCGAATGATAACCACAATTGTCCCATGCTCCAAGCATGCACACTTTGGTTTCCTATGGTCCATACTTTGTGAAATAGATCAATTGAAAAACTTTTCCAATGAAACTCATTTCACAATCCCCAATTCTTATTATTAGTATAAGAATACCAAATTCTTGCCACTTTCAGAATATGTCAGATTCTAACATTTTATGCAATGATTCTTTCGTAAAGTCATAGCACAAAAGTCATCAAGACTTGGCCAATGAAATCACAAAGTACTCTATCAGAAATTGTTACAAAACAATTATATAGATGTGATGTCTCTCACTCAAAGTACATTCATTTGAACATCCTTTTTGCATAAAATTTTCTAATCTAGACATAAATTCTTAATTTCCAACTCCCAATTATGGAAACATTTCCATGTTTTCCATATGACAACTCATTCTTAATAGAATCTTATCTATTCATAATAATGTCGATATGGTCCATCCAATACTATACTTCCAACTACTCACAAGCGACCAATCCTCAGCGAACTTTGGATCGTCCTTTGATAGTTGTTTAATTATTTTAGTCAAAACCGATTCTAGTCCCTTTTTCCCTCTTAATGCCCTAGGCATTTGGAAAATTTTAGAATGGTCAAATATTATAGCATATGCAATCGATCCTATACCCGAAGCGTATTGGACACGATGCATAATGTCTCACATAAAGACGTGATACTTTATCATTCTTCTGCCATAATATTTTATGTGCCATGTTCCCACTATTCGAACTATGAAGAGTGATGCCGTAATCATAATCGAATATTGAGACTGCACTATGTATCCTTGACTAAATATATTAACATTTCTCGATCTAAGCTTTTAGATTTTGAAACGAAGTATAATATTCTCTCCCTTAATTATAGCAAAACAACTTTTCAACCCTTGCAACTTTGCAAAGTGAATCTTTGTTTTCTATAATTAATATTGCTAACTTGCAATACTTACCATAATAATCATGCTCCCACTTAACATGATGATTATTTTCTTACCAGCATAACACTTATGCTCCCACTAGCTTTGACATATATTCAGAAAACAATTGAACTTCCAGAAAAACAATGCTTATTGAATTCCTTAAGTTCATATTTCTAATACCTAATGCTTTGATAAGCCTTTACCTAAGCTTTTTAAGCTCATACACATTTGCCTTAGATAGCTCACATGTGTGTCTAAACAATTCAGAATTTATGTTACTAAGTCCTAAATGTTCAGACCAATTGCCAAATCTCACAATTCGAACTAGGGATGCCGTAATCATAATCGAATTTAAGAATACAATTTTCACAATTGCAATCTTCTTATAATCTCTCTTAGTGAAAACATTTCCTTACAATCATTTTCATAAAGGAGGGAAACCTCATGACACTTAGATTTTAAAGTGTATGTGTTCCTATCCATGTGAATTTGCCAAAACCAAAGTTTGCGACAAATCCAAACTTATATGGACCGAACGTGCTCAATCTCGATTTCTTGCCTCATGGTAACATGAATGCCCACCATGTCTTCCAAGCAACTCACCCTTTCATATCAATGTACTTTCCATTGATCAAGGTGCTTTGTCTTTATGCATTCAAATGAGAACTCATTGAACTCACATGCATAATTAACTCAATTGGAATGGCACAGAAAAAAAGTATGTCATCCACGATAGGCTTTAAACCTCAAGTCATGTGCTAGTGATGATCAACTAGGTTTAACTCTTGATTTGTTCTTGAAACCTTTCAAGACCATTAAGACTCCCACTGACTCCTTGACATGTAAGATTCTCTTGTCAAGAAACATTTCTTGACAAACAAATATTCAAGAGTTAGTGTAGCCTTTTGTTAAGTTTAACACTTCACACAATTGGTCCTGGTTGGTCTTTGTCTTATCCAAGACATCACAACTTACCAATTTCAAATGTGCAAGAATAAGAAAACTTTTCCAAATTCCACATTTGACGAGTGTTATAAACCTACTAAAGACTTGTCACTCATGTCAGAATCTTGACTCTAAGACTTGATATTGGAACGAAGTATGATTGACTTCTTGATTTAACCATTTCTACAATTCTCGATTCCTCTTCTTAGACATGCAATTGCACTAAGACTCACTTAGAGGATCAATTGAGAAATAGTTCTTAATCATTAAGACTTATCATAAAACACAATAAAAGGTACTCTCCTTTCTTCTTAGAATAGAGAAACTTTTATCTTTCTGCCTACTTGATTCTTCTTATTCGTTCTGCTATTTATTGAAACTC
This sequence comes from Lactuca virosa, assembly GCF_052849685.1. NCBI lineage: Eukaryota > Viridiplantae > Streptophyta > Magnoliopsida > Asterales > Asteraceae > Lactuca > Lactuca virosa. The sequence continues at coordinate 4,588,044 of NC_136434.1, forward strand.
TTTCGATCAACTCAAAATTATACTTAATCTTATAAGTATAACCATATTTACTAAACTTTAGTAAATCATGACGAATGTCTTTATCACTCTTGTGGTGTACTTGATCAACGCACAACCTAGTGTACTCGATCTCCTAGTCCTTCTCTTGACACTTTGCCAAAGAATTAGTCTAATTTCCAAATATGAAGTTTCTCATTCATCACGCAACCAAGTTGCATGACTCCAAGTTTCTGTCCAACTGAAACTTGGGCGATGAGAATTTTCCCTTATTTGGCAAATTCTCGACATTTCCACAAATAACATAATAAAGAATCCATTATTGCTAACAAAAGAAACAATCAAACATCAATTTTTCATACACACCATTGCAAGGATAAATAAATAAGACAAAATCAAAATTTATTTTATTGCGGAAAAATTTGTCCTTACAATGCAATTCAACTGAAAAACTATGCTATTACATATTTCTTATCAATCTATCCTAACTCTAGAGTAGCAGCTCAAAAATCTGATCCTCGAGTCCACGCGATCGAAATCCATTTCTTCATGGTCAGATTCAACACGCTTCTTCCTTAAGCTTCCTCTCTTTTCTTCGATCCTGCAAAAACATCAAAATGTAATCTTATCACATCATGTATTAAGAATCAAAGAATAGGAACTTATAGAGTTAGTTAATAGATTTTACCTGAAGTAGAGCCATACGTCTTGACTATCCCATCTCTTAGATCTCTCAGGTAAACAGGGCAGCTTCGTCTCCAATGCCCCTTCTCTTGGCAGTAGAAGCAGATGGACTCTTTTGGAATGGCACAAGGAACTATCTCAGAATTTACCTTTTCTGGATTTCCAATGTCACCATTTTCAATGTCCATTGAAGTTTGGGAGATTGATTTGCCAGACAAATTTGCTTGATCAGCACGCCAAATCATTTCTGATTCAGCAGCTATAAGCAAATAGGTCAAATCAATGAGGGTCACGTCATGGTTCATCATATAGTACTCTCTAACGAACTCACTATATGATTCAGGAAGTGACTGAAGAACCCAGTCAACAGCCAACATTTCTGAGATATCGACACCCATCATCCTTAACATATCAATGTGTGGCTTTATCTCTAAGATGTGTGCACACACAGGTTTCCCATCTTTGTGTTTACTTGCCAAAAGGGCTTGAGTGAGCTTGAACTTTTCAAGCCTTTGAACTTGTGGGTTAGGGAGAATAATTGGAGGAGGTGGAGGAAGTGAAGCATGACTCTCATTTCCTTGATCGTATCGTGGAACGTCATCTTCATTTGGAAAGCTTGTTCCAAGGGACTTGGGAAGATCATTGTAAGATTTAGACATCTACAAAACGGGAGAAAATTCAAGTTAGTTGATAAGAATCCTTGATGTAACACCCAAATGAAACATCAAGGCTAGGATCCAACACAATACTCTACAACCTAGAAGAGGGATGCCGTAATCTAGTTGCAGAATATTTGAAGGTAGGTAAATGACGATTTACCAATTTCCACCATGAAAAACGAAAAGAAATTAAGTTTTAAATGAATTGAAATTCCTAGATCTTTTGAGATTCATTGAACTTTTCAATGGCATGTTTAATCTCGATTATGCCCTTCTATTTGTGACTGGGATGCCGAGGATCACAAATAAGGTGTGAATAACCATACGAATCTACGTGATGCACTCAATACTACTATCACCTAATCAATGTGCCGATTAACCACACACGCTCCATTGATCTATGATAAACATCGAGCCACCCTTCGCCACCAATGTCAATCCCAAATTAGTGTGCCGGTTAACCACACACGCTCCACTAACGTTTGACAAGGGTACGAAGTGTAATTCCATGGATTAGCATACAATTTCACATTTTGCCTAAAGTAACTAGAATTTGGGAATTTGTAAAAGCATGTAGTTACTTTGTACTTCATTATACTTATAATGGAAGGTTTCGTCTTATCCTACCCGTTCGGCTAACGACCCTCCACTAGTCAAGATTGCGGTGGGTAAGAGTGGATACCCATTCAATCACCATTTTATAGGCAATTTCCTTAAACACCCCTTATAGACCAGCTTCGTGAATGAGACATACTAACGGTAAGACTGACTGTTTACTCATACATATCTATAATATTAGACTTTTAATGTTATATACAGTATAGGGTGTATTTTACACTTTTAAAATACTAGGTGGTCTAATTTAATAAATTTATACTTTTAACTTAATTAAATGTAAACCAAAACTTTATGGGTTTATTAAATCTCCTTTAATTATACACCTTAATTAATTAATAAAACCATAAGGGTGTAATTTGAACATTTTCAAAAAATACTAGGGGTTTTAGAATTTAACATTTCAATATTAAACTTTTAATCAACTTTTAAATTCCAAAACATGAGGGCAAGTTTTGAAACATTTCAAAACATTAGGGTTTAGAATTTAAATATTTCAAAATTAAACTTTTAATCAAAAATTTTAAATTCCAAAACTTGAGGGCAAGTTTTGAAACTTTTCAAAACATTAGGGTTTAACTATTTAAATTTCAAAAAACAAAACTTTTAAGTTCAAATTTAAACTATAAAACCTAAAGGGGAATATTGAAACTTTTTTCACAAGATAATTCAAATCTAAATTACAAATAATCAATCTTTATCTAATAAAACAAAAGATTATCTAAATTTTGACAATTATCTTCTATTTTGGCAAGGATAATCTCCAAATATTGATAAAAATCGGATTTTATTAATAAAAAACGTTTTAGGTAATTATCCACAGCCAAAACAGGTCAAAATCCCGAAATCAGCTCCATCTGACTCGCTGACTCGTCGAGTCAGGCTTGGACTCGTCGAGTTCACTATGGACTCGGCGAGTCACCCTGTTGACTCGACGAGTCAAGTCGAAAAAACTCAAAAAATTTCGATGTTCAGCCAATTTTCGATCAAATAAGCATCAAATTCACTAACAAACAGCCCTAGGCTCTGATACCACTGATGGGTTTTGAGCACTACATCATTCCTATGGTGTACATGCAAACCCTAATAGCTTTGGATCTAGTTTGTCTAATGAACATGCAATTGATAATCCAAAGCCATAAACCCTAGATCTAATAAACTATAACTGAAATTAGGGTTTAGATCTTACATTTGATTGTTATATAGCAATAACAATCAATCCTTGGCTTCAGAAAGCTTAGTGCCTCAAGTGCTGCACCTCTAATGGAGTCACAAACACCACTAAGCAACTTGGATGAAGAGGGAGGAGAGAGGAGGCACCAAAAACGGCTGGAAACCCTAATCCTAGTGTTAGCCACGTTTTTTGGTGCCCAAGGGTTCCTTATATACTTAGGCTATTAGGGTTTGCAACTAGGAAACCCTAATCTGACTGCTTAGGCCCTAAGCAGCCCATGGACTCCTTTAACATATCCCTTGGACGAATTCCTTATGGGCTTACCATAGAATTCGTCCAACCTATATATTATTAGGTGATCCATAGCCCAATTGTAATTATCTTATAATTACAACTCCAGTCCCCTAAGTTTAATTAATCTCTTTTAGTCACAAAATTAATTCTTAATTAATTCTTGACTAATATTAATTAAACAATATGATTTATCCTTTAATATATTATTCTTATAATATATTAATAAATCATAATTAAACCATTCTCTCCTTAATTCATCCTACATATTGCTATGGTGAAGGCAACCCAAAAGGACCATGCTCATAATTGGGTCAAGTATATACCAAAATAGTTATGGACTTAGACACTAATCCAACACTCCGCCCCCGAACGTTTCCGCCGTTCCGGTTTGGGGGTGCGACATTATTCGTAGGCACTAAGTCCATAGCTCTCGATGTTATTTGTTAGACACTAAGTCTATAGCTGCCAATGTTCACTCATATCATCTTTCATCTCTTATCATTCATCTACCCATGTTTTACCCAACATATTCGTAGATATAAAATACATATACAATTTAAATTATTTAAAACATGTATAAAATCGTTCATCCAGCATAAAAAGCAAGTATTCAAATAATATGCACACATAGCTCGTAATTTATATAAAATACTTCATATATCTTGTATGGTTAGATATACTAGTTCACTATAAACAATGCTCTGATACCAACCTGTCACACCCCCGAACTGGGACGGCGGAAACGTCCGGGGGCGGATGACTTCATGTACAGTATAATAACAATTGAATATGAATGAAACAGAGCAACCAAACATCATACATTGGAAATACAGACTTACATAGTTTACATATTGTAGTTGTTCATCAGTTACACAAAAGTAATAAAAGTAAAATTTCTTGAAGTCGCACCACTTGATCACATAATCGAGCTTATTACCTGCTTCTGGATCTCTGAGAATACAAGTTGTTTTGAAAAGCGTCAACTAAAAAGTTGGTGAGTTCATAAGCATTTTTGCATAAAATGGTTTTGTACTTGTTTGGAGTATTTCTCATAGTGTTTTCAGAAAATCCGATATTTTCTATAAAATAGTTTGTAAGTCTCGTTCTAAAACTATGAATATATGTATGCATGTCCTTTATTATCTTTTGTTTGTAAAAGTAAAGCGAACGTTCCCAGAAAATCCGATATTTTCTAAAAAAACAATGGTTTGAATGTTTGTGTCCGATTATACATATATGTTAATGTTTGCGAAGATAATAAGAGAATGATCCCAGGCAACCCGATGTTGTCTGCGTAAGAGAATGCTACAATCTCAACCCCCGTGGTTGAGTACCAGTGCATATAGATTACCGACATCAAAAAGAAGGTTTCCCGTAAATTTTATAACGTTCATTCCTCTAAGTGAGCCGTTACAACCATACTTGATAATGACTAGTTCGCTTGTCATGACGTTTTTAGCGCCGATTTTGATTTAGGTAAGGTTTGTCGCCCTATACTGGCCCAGTCTAGCTGTAGCGAACAGCTAAGGCGTGGGGGGTCACCCCGTATAGATCTATACACAAACTCCCGCTCTCCCTCCAGGAAACTCTGATTATAACTACAGGCTACGATCATACACTCAAAGGTGTCAACCGACACATCTCACTAGATCCTTAATCAAAGTTTACGCGGAAAAAGAAGAAAAACATATAAAACTCATTACCAGGCCCAATGAACCATGTAAGTGAACCACTAAGGCATCGCTAAACATGTAGGTCATTTCAAGGCCCTATAGGAATGAGATTATATAACTTGGGCCCAAAATATATGTAAAAGGACAACTAAGGCCCATTTCACATGTAAGGTATTTACAGGCCCAAATAGCACGCAAATAGAATCCAAGGTCCATCGCACATATTAATGGGTCAATGAGGCCCAATAAACATATAAATAGTATTCATGGCGTATCAAACATATTAATGGGTTACTAAGGCCCAATAAACATGAAAATAACCTAATTAGCCCGTTTGTTATTATATTGCTAGTTTTAGCTCGATTATTTACTAAATTGATATAAAAAGCCCAATTTTTGTAAAAATGACGTTCTTGGCCCAATATACCACAAATTTTCAATTAAGGCCCAATTTTAGTAAAAATAACACTTTAGTCCCCCTTTTGTTCAAAACTTGTATTTATGGCTAGTTTTTGGTAAAGATAACATTTTTAACCCATTTTTATCAAGAATATCATTTTTGGCTTGATTTTTGTGAAACTACACATTTTTCTGGTTTTTGACTTTTCTGACCCGGTTGTTGGAAAATTTGTAGAAAAATCATCGTAAGTCAAAATTTGGATCCGTAAACTCTGGAAGTTTGGAAATTTTGTCTACTTTGTTCACAATTTTTATCATAACTTTTAATGGCCTGAAACAAGTGTGAAATTGCTCACCTTCACAGGCTGGTCCGAGATTATTTCAAATATGATAGGCAGTTTTGTAAAATTCTCCAAAAATTGTAGAAAAATCGTATGAAAACGTGAGAGTAGTCATTTTAAAGGTAATAACCTGAACTGTTTTCATGTAAAACAGTTTTGAAAAATATTACCATTAAGGTGGTCAAAACAGTCCGAAACTAGACCATAACGTTCCTATTAAAGCTGAATTTTTGAGTTTAGGTTATAGATGTTTGAACACAACACTTGTTTTTGCTATTTAGGGTGTATAATCTCAGATCTACAAGTTTACATGTAATATATGAGACAAAACATTCTTTTCTCATGGTTTTTATGAAGATCTAGGTGATAAACTTCATTTTCAAGTAAAGATCTAAAAGTTAAACACATAAACATGCACATATACATAGATCTAACACAAAAGTACTTGTATCCTCCCCCAAAAACATTATAAACCCGAAAACAAGGGGGTATGAAGCTCACCTTGGGGGTTTTTGAGATGTAGATGAAGAAGAAGAAGAATCTTTGAACCTAGCTTGAGTTTTTGGTGAGATCTCGAAATGGAGGTGGTTCAAGGAGCTTAGAACTTTTTCTTTGATGAAGAAGAGCTCGAAATCTTCTTGGAGAGAATAATGGAGCTTGAGAGGAAATGAGATGGAAGAAAATTTGAAGTGAAAAGTGGTGAGTAGGGAGTGTTTGGACGAATTTTTAGAGAGAGGAGGGGAAAGAGAGAGGCTTGAGTGTATGGTGGATAAACATGTCTTGCCTTGAAGTATGGTGGTCAATGCTTGGAAACATGAGAGGCAATGTTGTGGTGGCAACTCCTTTGTCCATCACCTTTTTTTTTGTCTAGATGGGCCAACCTACCCAAAGGGGTCCTCGGCCCAAAAGAGTGGCCCAAAAGGAAGGGTTCTCGGGTTTTAACTTGATCCAATCAACTGTTCTTGGCCCAATTAGAGCTTTCGGTTTTAGCTTAGCCCATTTAGGGTCTTCGGCCCAATAGGAGGATCCACAAGAGATTCTCGGCCTATCAAATCCCATTGAGGTGTGTTCGGTCCAATGAAAGGCCCAATAGTCTAAGAGTAAATTTCACGGCCCAAAAATGATTGGATTTGGCTTATTGGATTGAGTTTCGGGTCTTCATGTGGTTGCTTCGACTTGAATGACAATGTATGCAAGTATGAACTTAATATCATTGACGTTTGAATTTCACTAAATGAAATGTTTCAAGATTACACAAGGAGATTTTCTTGTACAAGGGCCAACTTCCTAACCCAAATTTGCTAGTTGTGACATCATCCCCCCGTTAGAGGGAATTTCGTCCCAAAATTCATTTTAAAGCAGAATCTCAAGCACTAAGGAAAAGGTGTGGGTATATCGGGTTCGCCTTCCTATGTTCTTCCCAAGGCGTATTATGTCTTTCCAAATAGGGCTTTTAGTAGTGCATGATCACTAACTCGGGATTCCAAGGACTTCTGTCGCTTACTTGCTTAGTTCTTTTGTCAGTTTCTGGATGACTCTAGTCGTGCTTGAATTTATGTAATCTCTTCGATTGTCTCTCTGATGATTCTGGGGCTGGTTATAGCGTCGTAGGGTACTTGCCTTTGGCTAGCTGGGTGTTGGTCATCTCAGCCCAACACAGAGGTATTCTAACCTTGCGTCCTGTATGGTGAAGTGAAAAGGGGTGGTTATGGCTATTGATGATTTTTGTACTTGATGACCCAAAAGTAGTGTCTCTAAACCTTAAGGCGAACACTGTTGTCACCAAGTTAAGGTTGCATGCAATATAGTTGGCCTCATACTTCTTAAGTTGGCATGGGGGTTTCTTACTACCTGATCCCGAACTAGTGGGAGGTCGGTCTTTGCTTGCTCCTGAGGGCAGTTCTTTGATTCGGGTTAGGGGATATCGATCCTTGAGGATGGTTTTGTTTGGTTCTTAGTAGTCAGGGGTCCTATGGACACTTAGCCTTTCCTATTTATGAGTTGAATAGGCGTTTCTAAGGTTCAAGTCTTGGTTTGATAACTCTCACACTTACTGGGTCGTTCCATCGACCGGATACCTTCAGTGTTTATGTTGCTGCTAAGTGGTCTTGGTGGTCTGGCTATGAGAATGGCTTCATGAGTTGATTCGGTCTCCCAACTCAACTTGGCATGTAGGTGATATTTCCGGAAGGGCTTTGGAAACATCTTAGGGGGGTTATAAATCTCTAGGTTACTCTCGGTATCCTTTGCTCCTTATTTCTTATCCCCATTAAGGGCTAGGAAAGAGTGTGGTATTACTTGCACGGGTACCTAAGGGTCTAGATGCCTGGGATAATCTGAGGATTGTCGTTACAAGTTGTAGGGGTTTCGTTAATCGATTGGTTAAGACGAAAAGCCTTGTTGGCACATGAATTTCGTATGGTGAGGATCAAGTCAGCCCATGTCAATTGACACCGTTGGGCTCCTTGTTGTAATAGATATTGGATTGATCTGAAAGGGATAATTGTTTGAAATGATAGTGTGTTCTATGTATACGTTTGTAATGTTACCAATTTTATCCTCGGTGTTACTACTATGGTTATTTTGTTCTGAATTTTTTGGTGTCCTAGTAATACGAGTGCCTTGGTATAGACGATGTGATTTCGTAGTCTGATTTCTATTAGACCTCTCTATGATGGTTTGATGTTGTCTAGTCATATATAATTCAAGTTTGAAAAGATTGTAGACTGAGTGGTCATGCCCTAAACCCATAGTCAGACAAAGAACATGAATTAAGGCGGAACTACACACTCTAAGTTTGTAGAATCTTAATTAAACACGGCCTTACGTTTATACCAAGTTAAACTGAGTGATTTTGGGAACGTACCAAAAGTCTCGGTAGGTTTCCTCGTTGTCCCTTTCACGTCCAGTTGTTAAACTCCTCCTGGTCCTCCGTCATTCTTCTCTGTTGGGCAATTCCTCTTGAAGTGTCCCGTTTCACCGCATGCATGGCATATAGGACTTAATTCTAGGTTGGGGGTTGGAGTGACGCATGGGGTCGGGGCCCTACAGTAGCGGGAGGTGTGCCCCTTCTTGTTGCACCTATTGCAATGCAATTCCCGGCAGACTCCATGATGATGGTAGCTGCTCTTGCTGCAGAGCGGGGAGTTTCCATAATATGGTCTTCTCGGTGCTGAGGTAGGGGGGCCAGTGGGGGTAGGGGCTGCTACAACTTGTTGCCTTTTGGTAGGCCCTTGAGTCGATCCGCTTCCTTTCTTGTTCCCCAGCTTTCGCTTCATGACCTTAGGTTTGGAGTTTGGGGTGTCTGGGTAAGTTGTCCCTCGTTGGTTTCCTTGGTTGTTACTACGGTTGGAGTTATCGACACCATTTCCATTTCCATTTGGATTGTTGGCGTTGAGTTGCACCATGACGGCTGTCATGACAGCTGTTACAGCGGCTTGGAAGGTTGCGGGGTCCATCTGCAGAATTGGTGTTTTGCCAGCTAGCTGGTTGTTTCCATGGGAAGACATGATTCTGTTGCATAATGAGAAAACATGTTCGTGAGTAGCTATGGTTATTTCTAGTCATATCTCATCTATGATTATAGATATGAACTTATACATGTACTCATATAAATCACATGTTTTGTTGCACGATTCTCGTTGTTTCGACCTACATCCCTATGATGTACTAATGGTAGTATGTAGAAATAAGTATTGTACAAATGTTAAGTTACCCTAATAGATTATAGACATCAGATCCTTAAGTTGGCTCAGGTTACATGAGTTCTTGTAGGGCGTACCTCTCTTGATTTACTACTACTAGTTGTGACGAATTACATGGTAAACCTAGGACTTAATGCGAATAGTGTAATGACTCTCATATTCCTAAGTAGCGTACAAGGTGTCAAACCATTTCGCTCATTTCACGAGTGGCCTCTTCTGCTCTCTGCTCTGCAAAGGATGCCCTAGCCTCTGCTTCAATGAGTTGTTGCCTTAGGGTGGTCACCTCTCCCTCTAGGGAGTGGAAATGATTGGTAAGGTCTTCCTGTTTTGCGTGTTGGTTCGGTATTGCTTCCGAGGGGTAAAGCTCGTTAAGGATCTCTCCGACGCCTTCATCCATGTCTGAATCCTCATCAGAATCTTGTCTCTCATACTCCATTATTTGGTGTTCCTCGGGCCTACTCCTGGGTTCTTCCCTTGCACTTCCTCTAGTTCTCCCTCGACCCATTCGTTGGCTATTACCGCAGGGTAGTAGGGGTCTTCAGGGTGAAGCTCAGCCATGTTGCCTATGAGGGAATAGGGGTAGGAGATACATGTAGAAGGTTTAAGTGTGGAGGTCATATGGTATTCTAAAGTACTACTATAGCATTACATGTTTGATCCTAGGGCTTCTTGATGTACGAAATCGTTAAGTTTTTAGACTTGTTGTTATTGTTTAGTATCATAAAATACTCCTATAGTATTTTAAACTTTAGGTTTAGCTCCAATGCTCCTTTTCATGTAAGGTCGGTAAGTTTTAGACTCGTTGCAACGCTACCCTCACTCCCAAGCACATGTTGGTCATATATCAAATAAATATAGTTGATCAGGCTAAATTTATCCCAGATATGATTACATAACTGCCCAGGTTTGACTGTAGTGTTCAACATCTAAATACTTTCGTTTTGTTCGTATTATGATACGGTTCTAGCAAGTATGTATACTTTTAGAAGATACTTATATTCTTAAGGTATACTTTTAGCCAGAGTGTTTTTTAGTCCCATTGTATTTATAGTTACATATCTTGTATGGTTAGATATACTACTTCACTATAAACAATGCTCTGATACCAACCAGTCACACCCCCGAACCGGGACGGCGGAAACGTCCGGGGGCGGATGACTTCATGTACCGTATCATAACAATTGAATATGAATGAAACAGAGCAACCAAACATCATACATTGGAAATACAGACTTACATAGTTTACATATTGTAGTTGTTCATCAGTTACACAAAAGTAATAAAAGTAAAATTTCTTGAAGTCGCACCACTTGATCACATAATCGAGCTTATTACCTGCTTCTGGATCTCTGAGAATACAAGTTGTTTTGAAAAGCGTCAACTAAAAAGTTGATGAGTTCATAAGCATTTTTGCATAAAATGGTTTTGTACTTGTTTGGAATATTTCTCATAGTGTTTTCAGAAAATCCGATATTTTCTATAAAATAGTTTGTAAGTCTCGTTCTAAAACTATGAATATATGTATGCATGTCCTTTATTATCTTTTGTTTGTAAAAGTAAAGCGAACGTTCCCAGAAAATCCGATATTTTCTAAAAAAACAATGGTTTGAATGTTTGTGTCCGATTATACATATATGTTAATGTTTGCGAAGATAATAAGAGAATGATCCCAGGCAACCCGATGTTGTCTGCGTAAGAGAATGCTACAATCTCAACCCCCGTGGTTGAGTACCAGTGCATATAGATTACCGACATCAAAAAGAAGGTTTCCCGTAAATTTTATAACGTTCATTCCTCTAAGTGAGCCGTTACAACCATACTTGATAATGACTAGTTCGCTTGTCATGACGTTTTTAGCGTCGATTTTGATTTAGGTAAGGTTTGTCGCCCTATACTGGCCCAGTCTAGCTGTAGCGAACAGCTAAGGCGTGGGGGGTCACCCCGTATAGATCTATACACAAACTCCCGCTCTCCCTCCAGGAAACTCTGATTATAACTACAGGCTACAATCATACACTCAAAGGTGTCAACCGACACGTCTCACTAGATCCTTAATCAAAGTTTACGCGGAAAAAGAAGAAAAACATATAAAACTCATTACCAGGCCCAATGAACCATGTAAGTGAACTACTAAGGCATCGCTAAACATGTAGGTCATTTCAAGGCCCTATAGGAATGAGATTATATAACTTGGGCCCAAAATATATGTAAAAGGACAACTAAGGCCCATTTCACATGTAAGGTATTTACAGGCCCAAATAGCACGCAAATAGAATCCAAGGTCCGTCGCACATGTTAATGGGTCAATGAGGCCCAATAAACATATAAATAGTATTCATGACGTATCAAACATATTAATGGGTTACTAAGGCCCAATAAACATGAAAATAACCTAATTAGCCCGTTTGTTATTATATTGCTAGTTTTAGCTCGATTATTTACTAAATTGATATAAAAAGCCCACTTTTTGTAAAAATGACGTTCTTGGTCCAATATACCACAAATTTTCAATTAAGGCCCAATTTTAGTAAAAATAACACTTTAGTCCCCCTTTTGTTCAAAACTTGTATTTATGGCTAGTTTTTGGTAAAGATAACATTTTTAACCCATTTTTATCAAGAATATCATTTTTGGCTTGATTTTTGTGAAACTACACATTTTCTGGTTTTTGACTTTTCTGACCCGGTTGTTGGAAAATTTGTAGAAAAATCATCGTAAGTCGAAATTTGGATCCGTAAACTCTGGATGTTTGGAAATGTTGTCTACTTTGTTCACAATTTTTCTCAAAACTTTTAATGGCCTCAAACAAGTGTGAAATTGCTCACCTTCACAGGCTGGTCCAAAATTATTTCAAATATGATAGGCAGTTTTGTAAAATTCTCCAAAAATTGTAGAAAAATTGTATGAAAACGTGAGAGTAGTCATTTTAAAGGTAATAACCTGAATTGTTTTCATGTAAAACAGTTTTGAAAAATATTACCATTGTCAAAACAGTCCGAAACTAGACCATAACGTTCCTATTAAAGCTGAATTTTTGAGTTTAGGTTATAGATGTTTGAACACAACACTTGTTTTTGCTATTTAGGGTGTATAATCTCAGATCTACAAGTTTACATGTAATATATGAGACAAAACATTCTTTTCTCATGGTTTTTATGAAGATCTAGGTGATAAACTTCATTTTCAAGTAAAGATCTAAAAGTTAAACACATAAACATGCACATATACATAGATCTAACACGAAAGCACTTGTATCCTCCCCCAAAAACATTATAAACCCGAAAAAGGGGGTATGAAGCTCACCTTGGGGGTTTTTGAGATGTAGATGAAGAAGAAGAAGAATCTTTGAACCTAGCTTGAGTTTTTGGTGAGATCTCGAAATGGAGGTGGTTCAAGGAGCTTAGAACTTGTTCTTTGATGAAGAAGAGCTCGAAATCTTCTTGGAGAGAATAATAGAGCTTGAGAGGAAATGAGATGGAAGAAAATTTGAATTGAAAAGTGGTGAGTAGGGAGTGTTTAGACGAATTTTTAGAGAGAGGAGGGGAAAGAGAGAGGCTTGAGTGTATGGTTGACAAACATGTCTTGCCTTGAAGTATGGTGGTCAATGCTTGGAAACATGAGAGGCAATGTTGTGGTGGCAACTCCTTTGTCCATCACCTTTTTTTTGTCTAGATGGGTTAACCTACCCAAAGGGGTCCTCGGCCCAAAATAGTGGCCCAAAAGGAAGGGTTCTCGGGTTTTAACTTGATCCAATCAACTGTTCTTGGCCCAATTAGAGCTTTCGGTTTTAGCTTGGCCCATTTAGGGTCTTCGGCCCAATAGGAGGATCCACAAGAGATTCTCGGCCTATCAAAGCCCATTGAGGTGTGTTCGGCCCAATGCCCAATAGTCTAAGAGTAAATTTCACGGCCCAAAAATGATTGGATTTGGCTTATTGGATTGAGTTTCGGGTCTTCATGTGGTTGCTTCGACTTGAATGACAATGTATGCAAGTATGAACTTAATATCATTGACGTTTGAATTTCACTAAATGATATGTTTCAAGATTACACAAGGAAATTTTCTTGTACAAGGGCCAACTTCCTAACCCAAGTTTGCTAGTTGTGACATTTTTCCACATAGGAAAGTTCTTCTCTTCAAAGTAGAATTTTGTTTCCCGAGGTTGTACCAATAAAGAGTTCGGATTTAGAAGATGAAGATGGTTTTGAGATTGCTTGATAAGTATACCTGCTCTGATACCAACTGATGGATCAAAGTTTAACAAAAAATATCAAGCAATAAGAGCAAGAACAATAATGAACGAATAAGAAAATTAATCAAAAACCAATTTTGATTAAGAAATCTATCACAAAGAGAGAATACACAAAGCGTTAATTACATCGATACCTAATGTAACTTATATATTAGGTAAAGGCTATTCTAGATTCAAATCCCTACAAATCAGGGATTTGAATAATATGATAACTACCATATATAAAAAATATATATACTATACAAAAGATCGTATCACAAAAAGATAACGAATCAGTAACTTAAAATAATATCACGCTGCAATGAGAAACTAGTCAGCGACTAATGGTGTTGATCAAAGAGTAAGCATGATAAATGTTTGACTCATCAGATTATAAGGTTTGACTTTACAATCTCATTCTAACCTTGTACGAAAAGGTTATGACACATGTCATCATTTAGAAACACCTCATTCCCACCTAACCTATCCTACTTACCCGGTCACCCTTGAACTCGTTGTTGGATGTATTTGGATTTCCTATAACCGTCATACCTATAATCCTAATGGATCACATATGTCATCAATTAGAAACATATATTTCATCTATTATAATCCTTTTGGAGGCAGTTGAAGGAAATAGATATGACTGTCGAAGATGGAGGTGATCTATGAAATGAAGAAAAGGGGATCAACGGGTCTGTAAAGGAAGAGGAGAAGAAGAATAAAATATTATGGATCACATATGTCATCAATTAGAAACATATATTTCATTTATTATAATCCTTTTGGAGGCAGTTGCAGGAAATAGAGATGACTGTCGAAGATGGAGGCGATCTATGGAATGGAGAAGTGGGGATCAATAGGTCTGTAAATGAAGAGGAGAAGAAGAATAAAATATTATCTAGTGCAAATTTAGCCCCTTTTGTTGGTTTATTATTATTATTATTATTATTATTATTATTATTATTATAATAAATTTTATAAATTTTAATATGAATATAAGCTTTTATTAGTTTTGGTTCGTCGACAATCTAGTCACTTTACGCTAGGGGTGTGTATGAGACGGTTTGGTTCGGTTATTGGTCAAAACCGAACCATAGCCATTATGATTGGTTAATGCATTTTGGTAGCCATTGGGTATGGTTAATATTGGTTATGGTTAATGGTTTTTGTTGGTTAACGGTTTTGGTTAATGGTTAATATTGGTTAACCATAATGTTCAAAATAATATAAATGGCGAAAGTATATTGACATAAAAAAATGAAAACGGAATACAAAAAAGTCCTCAACGCTAATGTTTGTAACCTAGCTTATCGTAATAGAATAAAATGTGTACTTTTGATACTCAGAGTGAGATAACACATAGTCACATTCAAAATAAAAAACATTTAATAAAAATATAAAACTTTTTAAAAAATTGACATTAATAATTTCATATATTGATAATTGATATTAACATTAAAATAAAGCCAAACATTCATACACGTTTAATACGATTAAATCAAAAACTATAAAATAAAATAGCCAAACATTTATATTATGTGTTATCCGGATTAAAAAAAATTCAATCACTCATATACATTTAATGTGATTAAGTCAAAAAATCCTTCGAATAGGTTTATAAAGTCAAAACAATCTTTGATTAGGATTAACGGTGTGAGAAGCATCCATTTAGGATTATGAGTGTGAAGATTAAACTAATTGTGAATAATGTTTACAAATTGTAGAATTAGCCGATTAGGAATTACAATATTAATGAATTATCTAGCTATTGACATGATTGGAAGATTGTGTGTGTCTGTGTGATCAGCCTTTTATGGTTTGATTGTTCGTTCGTCTCCTGATAAGTGAGGATTAATGAATTATATTTTGGAATTTTAATGAGTCTTAAATAAGTTTTACTATATTATTTTATATATAATCTATAAGTTTTATATATTAAAACATAAAGTTAGCGGTTCAGTTAATAATGATTCGATTAACCTATAAAACCATAACCGAACCGTTAGTTATCAGTTAACAAAAATTAGAAACCGAACAGTTTTTAAAATGGTTCGGTTATATCGGTTAATTTGATTTTGGTTCGGTTTTTCGGTTATTATGCTCACCCCTCCTTTACTCATATATAATGGATGCCCATTTATGGTAACAACAATGGGACCAACCGAGTAGTATTTTTCAACCGTGATAATTACTCACAAGAATTTTTAAATCTTGGATCAAAACTACGTATTAATACACGAATGGACCAAAATTGTAATTTACTCTTTCGCCTCATTATTTTCGGGCCCATAAATGAGTGGAAGACCATTCCATTTTAATTTAGATTTTAAACAAGATTTACCCCATCGGCCCATCACTCTCTCAAGCTAGAGGTGGAAAACAAAACCGGTTATCTTATTTATACTCAGATCCGACCTAAAACCATTTTCATTTGACCCAAGTTATTGGATTTGCTTGGATCACATTTTAGATAATGGAAAACACTGGTTAAGAATTAAACTATTTTAGAAGAACAGGTTTTTATATATATATACCCTGATAAATTAAACCGGTTAGAAACCCATCCACTGCACCTCTATCTCAAGCCACTTGCCGAGACAATAAAAACATGAAATAGTAAGCTGCAATTGAGTAATGAGATATACAGAACATTTTCGCGATTAAATAATAGATTGATTTTTATAATTAATCATTTTTTATGCTGTGTATACTTGACTACATTAGATGACTTTAAGTCATTTAATTGTCTAATCTGTTTTTTAATTAACTATTTTATAAGCTGAATTAGCATATTTCTATATAGATGCCTTGAAATTGAATCTAATTTTGATTCGTGTACTAATAATCATCAATGTCAATGTTAAACGAATAAAAGATTGAAGCGTCGGTTAGCGAATGGTAGCATATGATTTCGGTGGTTATGGTTTGGAAGAGACACGTGTCTCTAAAGATTAAATAATACGGTGGCCGGTAACTCCGTTGCGACATTCCTCAATCCCACCGATTCCCTCACGACATATATTCCCTAATGCTTCGGCTTCTTCCTGTCATCCCATATATTAAATTCCCATTTTCCTGTATCGCCTGCTCCTCAACTACTTTTCTTCTTTATCTTTTTATTTATTTATTTATTTATTTATTATTATTATTATTATTATTATTATTATTATTATTCTCTCAATTAATTTTCCTACTTTGAAAATACTAAAAAATCAAAACCGAAAATAAAGGGGTATCCAAAAAATAAAATCGATTATTATACAATAAAAAAACCACAATTTCAATAAGACTAAACGAGTAATTACATTTTCAGTCCTATCTTTCTCAATTGCAAATCAAAGTAGTGAAAGTACCATTCATAAAATCTCACATGAGTCATACTCAAATTGTTGTTGGTATATACGGTATCGATGACGGCTTTAAGAGTCAAAGAAGATGTGTAATGTCCGTTTCGATTTTTCGGTATGTCATTATTATTATTTTTATAGTTAATAATAATAATAATAATAATAATAATAATAATAATAATAAAATAAATCAATTTATTTAATATAAATAAGATCTATATGTCCAAGGGGGGTATTGTGCTAATTCTATAAATGAGCTTGCTAAAGAATTTCGGTATAAGGGTAGATTCCGTCAGAATGGGCATCTTCAAGGACTAAAGCTAACTTTTTCAGAAACTGCTTTGTCTTTGTCTTCTCTAAACAGCAAGCAACGACGCATTGGTTTCTTTGTCGTTTTAGCATCTGCAAGACTCGAATATTTGAAAGTAATTTATCATAATATCTCAAATGTCCTCTCCTTTGACTATCATATCGATCACTTCCTTCCTTTTGGTTGTAAAGCCCGAGATCAGTCGAAGTTCTCTCTCTTGGCCGCCATAGCTAGGGCTTGAGAAGAAAGCTGTTGTAACACTCGATCTAAACCATCTCGTAGGAATTACACTATTGGAAATTTTTTGAGGGGTATCCCGGGCTACCCCAGGCTCTACATTGAATCCGCCTGTGAAACCGACCCTTGTAAGAATATTTAAAATTTTTTTCTCTCTCTCTCTCTCTTATATATATATATATATATATATATATATATATATATATATACACACACACACATATATATATATATATATATATATATATATATATATATATATGTGTGTGTGTGTTAAAAATGTAGATGCATATTACAATCTCATATTTATTGTTTAAGATAAAGTGTTATGTGATTGAGGGGTTATTATGTAAAGCTGGTATTCTTCTGGGTAGTAAAGTGTATATACAGGTTGATTGATACGCGGGTTATAGCTTGGGTCAAGTTCGGTTCAGGTTGTAATTGTGGTTGATATCCAGGATATAAAAGAAGAGAGAGAAGATTGTTCGAGATATAATTCATCTCAGATCAGTTTAGGGTTTTCTCTCTGTTCTCTCGTTGATTCTTTCGTTCATTTGTTCATCTTCATCTGTATAGAATAGGATAATTTGTACAAGAGTCTTATTGATTAGTTCTTGATCATGATGTCTTGGTTGATATAGATTAGGTTGAGTGTTTTGTAACGAGAGTAGATTAGGTGGTTTGTAGTGAGGTTTGATCTGTATGTTCTTGAAAACCACCTGTTTCTTTGTCCTTAAATGATATGAGAAATGGTGATGTTGGGAAAGTTTATCTTGTATGTTTCAACATGGTATCAGAGCTCTAAGGCTCGTGTTTTTTGATCCTGACGTCTCGTTTCGTGTTCGTTAATCTCCTGTTGTTGACGATCTGTTGAAAGGTATTTCGTCTTCTTCCTCTTTCTACAGTTTTTTGTTCATTTGGTTAGACGATTGAGAGTTTTAGGGTTTTTTTGGTTATTTACCCTAAAACTTGATTCTATTTGTTAAGATCCTGGTATTGCGAAGTTTTTTGTTCTTGATCTTTCAGGTTTGGTGAGGATCGGATTCTTAACCAAGCACTGCTGTTGAGAAATCAAGCTTTCGTGGTGTAATCGATCAATCCCTTAAATCTGAAATAATCCTCTTGGGGTCGGATTTTATCACCGATAAACCCTTGAAGGAAACAGATTCATGGAGTCGGTTCTGTTAATCGGTTCTAGCCTATTGCGCTGTGAGGTTTTCTTGTTCTCTTCTTTCTTTTTCCTAGCTGTAGATGTGGGAGATCCTGGTGTCTTGAGTACACCAGTTACTTGTTGGTTGTTTTTTTTACACTGTGTTGATTTTCTTGGGCCCCGACATACTGTGGTGACCATCTGGACTTTAAGTCAACACAGGTGTGTGTGATTTCTGATTTCTTGGTTGATCTGTTTGCTATTTGTTTTTTTCCTGTGTGTTATTTTTTCTGTGATCTATTATGGCTGGTGTTACTTCAGAAGGAAGTGGTAGTGCTAAAGATAATCCAGTTGATTTTGATGATCCTTTTGATAATACTGTAACTTCTATTATAACAATTAAGTTGACTGGTAATGAAAATTATCGTCTGTGGCGTAGTGCTATGTCTAGAGGTCTTAAGGCTAGAAAAAACTGAAGCATCTAAAGCATCTAAGTGGGAACGTGTTAATGCTGTTGTTTGTAATTGGATCTTAGGGTCAATTTCTGAAACTATATATGCTAGTCATGTATATTCTGATAAAGCTAAAGATATTTGGGATGAATTATTTGAGACTTATAATAAGGCTGATGGGTCTGTCATTTTTAATATTCATCAACAAATTAACAACTAAAGCAAAATGGTTTTTCTCTTTCTCATTATTACAATAAGCTAGATTCATTATGGTCAAGTTCGGTTCGGGTTGTAACTGTGATTGATATCCAGGATATAAAAGAAGAGAGAGAAGACTGTTCGAGATATTATTCATCTCAGATCAGTTTAGGGTTTTCTCTCTGTTCTCTCGTTGATTCTTTCGTTCATTTGTTCATCTTCATCTGTATAGACTAGGATAATTTGTACAAGAGTCTTATTGATTAGTTCTTGATCATGATGTCTTGGTTGATATAGATTAGGTTGAGTGTTTTGTAACGAGAGTAGATTAGGTGGTTTGTAGTGAGGTTTGATCTGTAAGTTCTTGAAAACCATCTGTTTCTTTGTCCTTAAATGATATGAGAAATGGTGATGTTGGGAAAGTTTATCTTGTATGTTTCAACAATATATATATATATATATATATATATATATATATATATATATATATATATATATACACTTGACGTAATCATGCACGTTGCACATGAATACAATTATACAATTAAAACTATCGCGGGTAAATGTTTATGTGGCTAACAAAACAAACTTAGACTATCATATTCTGATTAAAAAAAATATGAAATGTATTATATGTTTATGTGAGATTGCGATAAAACCTCCATGGACGATGTTTCAGTAGAGAGAGAAAGAGGAAGTGAAATTCATCATCGTCATCAAATTCCCTCGTCTTTAATCTTCCGTAAAACTGGCGACATTGTTAATGACGACCTGACATTCAACGTTTGAGATTGTAATTTGATATTGGTGTATGCTTGTGATTCAAAAGATGTTTTCTTTAATGGCAGGCATTTTGGATCCCAAAAAACTCGATGACAAAAGCAGAGTGAGAAAGCGAGCCCTAAATTCTTCCGTAGAACGATTGACTAAAATCAATGTTTGTAACGAAACGTTAGGTTTACTTAAAATCGTTGGAAAATATGACCATAAATTTGTGCATGTGTTTGTGGATAGAGGAAGGGGAGTGTTGATGGAGGCGGTGGTGTATTGGGAATTACACTATATGGATGCAATATTTTGTGGAAGCGGTTGGAAAACCATACGGAAGGTCAATGGTAAGGAACGTTGTGTCGGTCAGTACGTGACATATAGTTGGAAGGGGGTTAAATTTGATATAGAAGGAACAAAGTAAAAGTGTTTATATATATATATATATATATATATATATATATATATATATATATATATATATATATATATATATATAGCGGGAAGATCAATAGAAAATGCATAAACCTAAAAAAACCTTAGATACCAAAAAAAAACTAATAAAAATACATAAAAAATACTTTGAAATATCTAATTTTTTTATTGACTTTATAAATAAAAAAATCACATATATAGCTATATTTTCGCTGAAAAAAAAATTAAAAAAGAAGATTTTTTTTCTAATTTTTTTAGAAAGAATTTTTTTTCAAAATTATTTTCAGCTATATATATATATATATATATATATATATATATATATGTGTGTGTGTGTGTGTGTGTGTGTGTGTGTGTGCGCGCGCGCGTTTGTGTGTGTGTGCGATTTTAATGTTCATAAAGTTCAAAGAAAGATTAAATATCTCAAAGTATATTTTCTATATATTTCTATTGATTTTTTAGGTTTTAGGGTTTTTAAAGGTGTATGCATTTTCTATTGATCTTTCCATTATATATATATATATATATATATATATATATATATATATATATATATATATATATATATATATATATATAAAAGTAAAAGTTCAAATGAGAACCCTTAAAGATTTAGAAGTCTAAGAACCACTTATTTTTAATTTATATTTGTTTTCTTTTAATTGTTTTTTGATCAATGCCAAAACCAATAGGGTTAATACGGTCATTCTAAAACCTTAACATTAAAACAACAACATCATTTATAAAAGTAAGATCTGGAGATTTCTTCCCCTCAAACTTTCTTTCAAACTTCCACAAACTTATATCAAAACTCTACCACTGTCTCCTCCAACTACCACCATCGTCCACCTTGTCGTCGCCTCTTGCCACCGTAGTTGGTTACCATCGTCATTACTGCCACTCCAATGCCTCCTACCGTCAGCCAAAATCGCCACCAACGACCTCCGATCTACGAATCCTAACCTCCAAAAAGATCTAAGCTCTAGCATGTCAATCTCAGATCTAAAACTTTTGGCGACTCTAAGCTAGATCTAGCCTTTTACATCTTCAAATCTGGAACTTCCGGTGACTGTAAGATAGATCTGACCTTATTGGGATTAGAACCCTAATTGTGATTTGATGAACAAGATGCGGAAAATAAGAACAAACACAAATAAAGAAGATATGTCGAATGATCACTCGATTTATTCAAAACATGAGGAATAAATTACACTTTCAGCATAGACTAAAGAATCTAACACTACATAAGAAACCTCAAAAGTGGCGACTATATTTTGCCTCACTCTTAACCCTAATAATGAATAATACATGACTATTTATAGGGAAAAGACAAGTCTTGGGCTTTTAACCTACACTTCATCAAGGGGCCCATTGCCATCATCCATGGAGTGCTTTGAAACCCTACAATCTCCCCCTCAAAGTATGGAATGGATGACAATGCTTCAACTTCCAAAACAAACATCTAGCAAATAAGAAATGATCTTGCAACGAGGAATATTTGAAGCAATCCACGAATCTTGATTCTTCAATAGTCTTCAAAAACGGGCTCTAGGATATATAAACAAGGCATTGAAGTAATGTCTTTAAACTTCATTTTCGAATGTAATCCCAAAGATCTTCAATAAAGCCAAACCCGCCATAAAAACCCATTTCAGAACAAAGAAACCAAATCACTTCTCGTCTTTGAAGAGCTCCCCCTCCAAGTCACAATGATGTACAAATAACCTAATGATATAAGCCACCAAAAATTATCATGTAACAACCCAAATTTTAAGATTCGTAACGCCACTTGATCGAGAAAATACTAGAAGTCGGAGATGTAAAAAGTCCTTAGATGAGCTCGATGAAGAACTTCTACTGTAAAGGATACTTCTCTGTAAAAGCTTTAGCAGAGCTCGATGAAGAACTTCTACTGTAAAAGCTACCTTCATAATTCTACCACAAGCTTTATAAAAAATCTTCAACTTTGGAAAGTCACAAATCCAATTTCGAATGGCCATATCAAATTCTCCCCCGATTTATAATAAAAAATGTGATTATAAAGCCTTTAAATGGTCGTGAGAATGATCTTGAATGGATAAATAATTATCGTGCTCCCCCGTGACAAAATGATATACACAATGAAGTATAAAATCTGAAAAAGTCGTGAAAATTTGACATTATCACAAAAAACGACTTTCCGAACTGCCAAGACTTGATGGAATCTTTAATTTTTCTGTTCACGAAAAAATATGTGCGTTAAAAAATCCAAAACTGTTCACCGACCCTTAAATTTGTAAACTTTTGTGAATATAGGGCATAAACTGTCACTTGCTGAAAGACAGGGGCTGGAATGGTAATTCAGCATCAATATACCCCTTTATTTGTAACAAAATCTGGAAATGGTCCAAAACTACCAAGGCATGAAAAGTATAGGGACCAGATCGTCAAATTCTTGAAGTTGCAGGGACCAAGTGGGAAACTTTGAGTTATCTTCTTCCCCACAGCGACTGATACAAGAAGAAATCATACCACCACGATTTGTTCATTCAGTCCGAGCACAAGCAGCCGAAACCAAGTTCGGTCCAAGATTGTTGATACAAAAACCATGTTCGGTCCGAAATCCAACTTCATGACAAGCGAAACCTTAGCCAAACCGAATCACAGGTTCGCTTTCCCCTCTTTCGTTCCAAGGCAACAGCCAAACCCAATCATAGATTCGCTAACGAATCAAACGATTTTAGGAGAAGAACGAGCGCGAACCCAGAATCACAATCACCGAACCCTTGATCTTTCGCTCTTGTTCACTCGGTTGAGTCACGATTCAGATTTCATCCATTCTCAGGTAACGCCTTTTCTGACCAGTTTAGACTTGGCAAAGCGAACTCAATTTCATTTGAACCAATGTATTAAGCCCCGAATGTAAAACCCATTAGGCGATTGAGAACCTGATTCCAATTTGATTCCAGATCAACAACCCATTTTCAATCAAATCCAATATCATATTCAACTGTTCTTCACCTGTTCTTCACCTGTTCATCATAAGTCGACTATATTGGCATTCAACAAGCACCCAATCGCCACTTGCAAAAATCAATTTCCAGATTAAACTTGTTGGACAAAGTTGATACGATCAATAATCATCACCATAGTTATCTGTTCTTGATGTTCGTCAAATCACACACGATCAAAGATTCACGAAAATTGGTTCTCAAACAACTCGATTGAAACAAATCGGTCATTCAACCACAAGATCGTACAAGAAATAACACGATCGAACAAATATTGATTGCAGAATGAATCCAAACAGGAAATACGCTATAACACAAACTCCATTATCAAGAGGATTAAATCGATTGAAGGAGTTTGTAATCGAAACTATGGAAAACACAAAATTATTTTTGAATCGATCAAAATACATGAACACTTAATTGTCATATAGATAACGCATCATTTGAATAATGAATTTTGATTTGTGAATCCAGAACTTGCGACATCGACACCAATATATTTTCTAAACGATGAACAGTGGACGAAAAAGTGGGCTTATTGAGTGAAACGAATGAACAGTAAAGAACCAGATCTATGGTCCAAAACGAATGAACTTGATCACGAAGCAAACAATTGATTTTGGACTAAGCAATGATCAGATCCAACTATGAGAATGAATAAAAAATACGAGATGGATTAAAAAAAATACCCAGATGAACAGAGAAATACACCATAAGTCTTTATGAACAGTAAGTTGAACAGAAATCTTGAATCCATACCGCCAAAACACCAATAATCTTTAATATATGTGCAGAAAATCACCAAATCAAGAACCGATACTTCAAAAATCAATAGATCTTCAAAGACCCGCTCTGATACCACTTGTTGGGATTAGAACCCTAATTGTGATTTGATGAACAAGATCCGAAAAATAAGAACAAACACAAATAAAGAAGATATGTCGAATGATCACTCGATTTATTCAAAACATGAGGAATAAATTACACTTTCAACATAGACTAAAGAATCTAACACTACATAAGAAACCTCACAACATGGCGACTACATTTTGCCTCACTCTTAACCCTAATAATGAATAATACATGACTATTTATAGGGAAAAGACAAGTCTTGGGCTTTTAACCTATACTTCATCAAGGGGCCCATTTCCATCATACATGGAGTGATTTGAAACCCTACAGACCTTCTACACCTTCATATCTATTATGAACCACAACTATCACCGCCAAAATACCCGATCTGTCCTTCTACACCTTCAGATCTGTTATTTGTGCTTTGTCTATGACGTCCGTGCTTGCCAAAACACCAAAAAGCGTCGCCTATCGTCGTTTTTTGTTTTATCTGGTGCTCTAACACCGACGATCGCCTTTCTCTAGATCTATAACTCAGGCGAGCGATGCGGATCTGCCAAACTCGCCTCCATATAGATCTGAATTGTCTCTGGTTCCTTTGGATCTACTTTTCTCTGACCATCTCCAACTATCTTGTTCATCTTTGACGACCAAGGGACTTTATATTTCACAACTTATGCTCAGATCGATATCTTTCCCACTGTTTTCGTCGATGCACGTACTCTCAACCTCTCCTGATCTGAAATTATGTCCTTGGCAACGAGCATTCTTTAAATCCAATGGAGTTTCACTCAAAGCGAGGTAATATGACTTCATATTGGTTTTGTTCTTGAAGTTTTTGTGTTCTGATTCATATTTTGAACATAGA
The DNA here is from genome assembly GCF_052849685.1 of Lactuca virosa. Classification (NCBI taxonomy): domain Eukaryota; kingdom Viridiplantae; phylum Streptophyta; class Magnoliopsida; order Asterales; family Asteraceae; genus Lactuca; species Lactuca virosa. The sequence goes on from NC_136434.1 coordinate 4,613,425, forward strand.
GTTATGATTTTTCTTTACCTGTGGTTTTATGTATCAGGATATACCTTTAGCGAAATAATATATTTTTTCCCATGGAAATGTGTCAAGTTGTTTTGATTTTTAGGAATTGTTTGTGTATCATATTTCTATGATGCACGTTTTTTTTTGATTTTTTGTTTTTGTTTTTTTCTTTCTGTTAAAGTGTGAGTTTGATGTTTTAATCTCTCATTTGTTGTCTACTTTTGTTAATCTTAGTTTTAACTGTTTTTTAAGTTGTGAATGTAGATTGGTTTTGAATTAAACTGTGAATTTTGTGTATTAATGTAGTAAGAGTTTTAATTTGATAATATGGCTATGAATGCATGTTATTTTGTGTAGTAAATTGTGAATTTATTGTCTTAAGCTATGAATTTTGTATATTAAGATGTGATTTTTGTGTTTTAAATTGTAAATTTATTGCATTAAGTTGTGACTTTTCTGTTTAAACTGTGAATTTTGTGTATTAAACTGTGAATTTATTTTATTAAGTTGTGAATTTCGCGTATTAAACTGTGAATAATGATATTAAGAGTTTTAAGTTGATAATATGTGTAACACCATGAATCCCGAAGGCTAATTAAGAAAAGAAAATTTTCAATAAGAAGCCAACTCGTCAAGTTCAAGGATGAAAACTCGACGTTTTGGAATGCTGGACCGCGCAATTTGGAAGACCAACTCGACGAGTTGGACTGGGTTTGGAAAACCCTAAAACCGGGACTTTGCACCCTATTTAAACACCTTAACCTCCAAAGGCTGGCCTCATTTCCAGCCTCCAAGTCCCAAAACCTAGATCTCGAAACCCTAATGCATTGTGTGAGCTTGTCAGCCATTTTTGAGAGAGATCTTGTGTATGTGAAGCTTAAGGAAGAATGAGAAGCTTGATAACTCAAGAAGGAGATTATAGATCCAGAAACTCCACTCCATTTGCAGCATTTTCTGGTGAGCAAGCCTCAAACTTGCTTAATGATTACTTAGATCTATTCACTTTCACTTTTATTGGGTTTTGGTCCAAGAAGCATGGTCCTTGGGAAATGGACGTCCCAAGTGAGTATATATCCAGATCTAGGACCTTAAAGGGCTTTCATGGCATAAAGGTGCAAACTTTATGGCCATAGAAGACTGATGCAAGCTTTAGGATGTCATTTTGGCCTTTTAAGCTCCAAAAGGCCATGCATGGAGAGAAAGTCAGAGGATTTACGTGTTCATGTAGTATCTAGGGTCTAGATCTCAGTTTGTATGCCTTAGCTTGAAGTATTAATGGCTTTTGGATACAGATCTAGGTCTTAAAGAGTTAGGTTTTGAGCTAAATCCATTAAGGAAGGGTATTAATGGGTAAATTTGGAAACTGTACCCTTAAAAGGACATTTTCAGTATGAATATGAATTATGGAGCTTAGATCTGAAGGATTGGAGCTTAATCCTTTAATAAGGGCTTAACAGACTGAAAAACTCGACGAGTCATGAAGGAACTCGACGAGTTGGAAAGATTTGTCCCGATCCTGTAAAGGGCAGGACTCGACGAGTCTGAGGAAGTACTCAACGAGTTGACTCGTTTTATCATAATTCTAAGAAGCATGGAAACTCGATGAGTTAGAAGATAACTCGACGAGTTGAGTCAACTCGGAGCGTTGACAATGACTTTGACTTGGATGTTGACTTTGACCTTGACTTGACTTTGACCAAGGTTGACCCCTGTAGGGTTATGAAGTACATAATGGGTTCTAAAGGGGTAGTTTCATGTAAGAGTTTAGGCCCAATTTGGAAAATTGGTCCATATGTTGGGCTTTGGTTCATTGCTTGACTTTTGGGCCTTTAGAGTGTGATTTTGGGCCTTGGATTTGAATCAAGCTAGGTTGGGGATAAAGTAGCCTTTTTACCCCAAGTATGGACTTATGGTTATGTATTGGAACCCAGTTATTAATTGGGTGTTGTTTTGATGTTGACAGTTCGGGAATATGTCATCCAGCAGCTAGAGTTTTGTCCCCGGGACTTCAGCAGTGTGAGGTGAGTTACCTTCCTATAGGAGTGGGTCTAAGGCACCAATGTTGGCCCACTAGTAGGAGTATAGAGTGGAGATGATTGTCTTTGTGATAATTGTCTGGTTTTCCACTATCTGATGTGGTTTATATGTTATATGCCATGTTATATGTGATAGTGGTAGGAGGGGTGGTTAGACCCCGTAACCGGTTGTAATAAACCGGAGGGTAGGTCGGGCACCCAGATATGCTTGGCAGTATGTTTACGATATGATATTATGTGGTAGTAATAGGGATGAAATAGTCCCCGTAACCGGTTGAGATAAACCGGAGGGTAGGTCGGGCACCCAGATATGTGTAACATCCCGACTCCCAGGTAAATTTAATTATATTATATTCATTTTGTTAGGGCAACTCGACAAGTTGGAGACCCCAACTCGCTGAGTAAAGATGGAGATGCCCGCGCGAGTTTTAGAGTCTACTCGACGAGTCGGTGGACCCAACTCGACAAGTAGGTGCTGAGTGAGAAAACCCTAATTTTCAGGGTTTGTGTCGTATTTAAAGGACCTTAAGCCCTCATTTCAGCCTCCCTTATCACTTTAACACCCTAAGAGAAACCCTAAACGAGCTAGTGTCATTTGTGAGAGAAAGAGAAAGAGGCTAAGAGAGTGTATCTTGGTGAAATCCTTGATGGAGATTGAGGAGCAAAAGGCTTGGAACAAGAAGGAGACCTTGGATCCAACATCTACACTGTTGTAGCAACCATCTAGAGGTAAAAAGTCGCCACCTTGATCACTTAGTTGTTAGATCTCTTCACTAGGAAGTTATGGCCATTATTAGCATTCTTTTTGAGCCTTTGGGTTGTTTGAGCATGCCATGAAGTTGAAACTTCAGATCTGGACTGTATAAGGTCCCTTGAGCATAAAGATACATGCTTTATTAAGCTATTGGCCAAGTTCCAAGCATTAAACCTCATATAGAGCTTTATTTTGGCATTTTGAGCCCTAGGTTCCATGCATGGACGTAAAGCTTGCAGCTTTACGTGGTAGTTCATTCTTGGGAGGCTAGATCTAGAGTTTGGGACATTATTTCTGCTTGGAATCGTCTGAATGAGAATTTGACTAGAGGGACTCGACGAGTGCATGATCAAACTCGATGAGTCGGTTAGGGTTTTCCCCTGATAGACTGGACGTGCTACAATTCGACGAGTTGAGTTGCAGTTTTCCCGATTTTTCTGAGAACAAGAGGAACTCGATGAGCGCATAGGTGCACTCGACGAGTTGGGTCAACATGGATTGTTGACTCGAGTGTTGACTTCCGTTGACTTTTAGGGTTTGGTCAAGTGATAGATTTGAAGACCATGGAAGGGTAAAATGGTCTTTTCACCCTTTTCAAGACTTAGTAAAGGGGTTAGCTTAATAAATTTAGAGTGTTTATTTCAAAGTGTTAATTAGAGATGGTTATGATATGTAGGCGGAGTCGAGACCGATCGTTGAGTACGAGACATATTTACTTTGCTTACGAGGTGAGTCTTCTCACTATACTTACCTGCGTGGTAATACTGTGCGACCAGAGGGTCTTATTTGAGTTATTGACCGGAGGGTCTTATGTGCTTATACTGAGTTATGTGATATTATGCATTTTGTCTGTGTGATTTATACTAAATATTATATATATGCTTTATTGAGTTAGGACCAGAGGGTCCAAACCGAGCTGTGAGACCGAAGGGTCCTCACTGAGATACCAGACTGGAGGGTCCGATCCAAGCTATGAGACCGGAGGGTCCTCACTGAGACACATGACCGGAGGGTCCTTATTGAGATTTAGCCATGAGAGGCTAATTGTTTGTGCATGGTATTTTGGGGAACTCACTAAGCTTCGTGCTTACAGTGTTGTGTGATATGTGTTTCAGGTACTTCTCAGGATTGCGGGAAGGCGCCGGCTTGATTGTACACACGAGTTGGATTTTATGTTTTTGAGGATTATGGGATATTATCAAACAATTGTTGACTTGTGTTTTGATAACTTATACATTGTGGTTTTTGAGAAATATGACTTGAGCTTTATGTGATTTTAAAAATGAAAAAATTTGTTTGAAAATTTAGAGTGTTACAAGTGATGGGTTATGAGCACTACATCATTCCTATGGTGTACATGCAAATCCTAAAGCTTTGGATCTAGTTTGTCTAATGAACATGCAATAATCATCCAAAGCCATAAACCCTAGATCTAGCATGTGATAATCAAATAACATATGAATTAGGGTTTAGATCTTACCTTGATTGTTATGTAGCAATAACAATCTATTCCTTCTTGTAATTGGCTTCTAAAAGCTTAGAGTCACAAATGTCACTCCTCTAATGGCTCACAAACACCAAGAGCAAGAGGATGAAGAAGGAGAAGAGGAGAGGCACTCAAAAGCGTCTAGAAACCCTAAGGAAACTCTTAGCCACGTTTTTGGTGCCCTAGGGGTCCTTAAATAGTGAGGCTATTAGGGTTATCTAACAAGTAAACCCTAATTTGACTGCTTAGGCCCTAAGCAGCCCATGGACTCCCTCCTTAGAGGCCTTGGACGATTTCTAATGGGTTTCCCCATAGAATTCGTCCACTCCTCTAATAAGGAGTCCATTAGCCCAATATTCAACTATCACACAATTGACAGTTCTAGTCCCCTAAGTTTAATTAATCTCATTTAGCCACAAAATTAATTCTCAATTAATTATTGGCTAATATTAATTAAACAATATGATTTCTCCTTTAATATATTATTCATATAATATATTAATAAATCATAATTAATCTCTTTCTCCATAAATCATCCTATCAAGTTGCTTTGGTGAAGGCAACCCAAAAGGACCATGCTTGCAATCGGGTCAAGTACATACCAAAATAGTTATGGACTTAGACACTAATCCAACAGTCTCCCACTTGGATAAGTCTAATAACTATTCTGCGTATGACTTCAGATCCTGATCCGCAATCGTAGCTTTCAAAAGCCGCTGTCAACTCTGATCTTATCGGATACGCGTCCTTTAGATAAGGGATCATATATTCCTCCATTCTAGATATCGTATAGACGTGAGACATGGATTAAAATCATTCTCTCAGTCTGTGTGTCATTTCTTGATTTCCGATTTATGACGACTGACTAATTGAACAAATCAAATCAGTCCTGGCCCGGCCGAGCACTTTCCTTTGTCATCACTAAATCATCGAGGGGCCCACATATATTTCTTTTATCCCACTTTGGGTAAAAGGAATGGATAAACTTCGACTCAATGCTCGCTTGTACTCACTCACCGAATCACACACAACAATACGTTTTATAACACCAAGTTACTGGTGCGTTTACATATTATCAATGTATAACCGACTCGCAAGATACAACTCACACATCTCGGTTTCAAGAATATAAGATATTATCGTCTCACCAATCACTCGTGATAAAATCCATGAAGCGATCCAAGTGAGCGTGGGTTTAATCCAATGCTCAAATCATATTCGTAAGCACTCATGAACGTTGTAGCAAACTTTTTCTATGTCTAATACACTTTAGACAATCTACACACCAATTCATGACAATCTTCTTTCATACCTACTCCCAAAGTATGAGCGACTGTGGAACGTTCAAATAATTCGATTATTCTCAAATAACTCAATTATTTAGGAAGTCAAAACATGCAAATTGAAACACAAGAATAATACTAATCTTATATGGCCCCAAACTTTTGAGTACAAATAAAACACTTTTATTTAATCACCATATTGATTACTCATTATTTGTTGTTTCGGGTAATCAACTTCTTACTTGAATTATAACAACAATTGTCCCATGCTCTTAGCATGCACACTATGTTTAGTTATGGTCCTTACTCTGTGAAATAGTATAATTGAATAACATTTTCAATCACACTCATTTTACAATTCCCAATCCTTACCACAAGTGTAAGAATACCAAATTCTTGCCACTTATAGAATATGTTAGATCCTAACACTTTATGCAACATTCCTTTCGTAATGTCATGGCACAAAAGTCATCAAGACTCGGCCAATGAAATTACAAAATGCTCTATTGGAGATTGTTACAAGACAATTCCATAGATGTGAAGTCTCATATTCAAAGTACATTCCTTTGAACATCCTTCTTGCATAAAAGTTTCTAATCTAGACATAAATTCTTAACGTTCAACTCCCAATATGGAAACATTTCCATATTTTCCATATGACAAATCATTCTAAATAGAATCATATCTATTTATAATAATGTCAATATGTTCCATCCATGACTATACTTCTAACTGTCCCCAAGTGACCAATCCTTGGCGAACCTTAGATTATCCTTAACAGTTGTTTAACTAATTCAGTCAAATCCGATTCTAGTCCTCTTTCCCTCTTAATGTCCTAGGCATTTGGAAAATTTTAGAACGGTCGAATATTACAACGACATGATACTTTACCAGTCTTTTGCTATAATATTTCTATTTGCCATGTTCTCACGATTCGAACTATGAAGAGGGATGTCGTAATCATAATCGAGTGTGAGAACGCAACAATTATTTCCATATATAGAATTCTCTTACGTTGAATCCGTTCAACATAACATTTATATATCTTTTTGACTAAATTTGTTCAAAATTTATTGATCTAAACCTTTAGATTTGAAACGAAGTATAATATTCTCTCCCTTAATTATAGCAAAACAACTTTTCAACCTATGCAACTTTGCAAAGTGAAACTTTTGTTTTCTATAATTAATATTGCTAACTTGCAATAATAATCATGCTCCCACTAACATGATGATTATATCCATACCAGCATAATCATGCTCCCACTAACATGATGATTATATCCATACCAGCATAACATTTATGCTCCCACTAGCTTTGACACGTATTCAGAAAACAGTTGGACTTCTAAAAGACAATACTTATTGACTTCCAAAGTTCATATTTCCAATACGATGTGCTTCGATAAGCCTTTATCTAAGCTTCTCAAATTCACACACCTTTCCTTAGATAGCTCACATGTGTGTCTAAACTAATTCAGAACTTATATTACTAAGTCCTAAATGTTCAGACTAACTGCCAAATCTCACAATTCGAACTATAAAGAGGGATGTCGTAATCATAATCGAATTTGAGAATGCAATTTACATAATCGCTATCTCCTTAAAATCTCTCTTAGTGAAAGCGTTTCCTCACAATCATTTTCATGAAGGAGAGAAACCTTATGACACTTAGATTTTATGGTGCATGTGTTCCTATCCATGCAAATTTGTCATAAGCATAATCGTAAGAAAATGTTTGTGACAAATTCAACCTCTTATGGACAGAACTTGTTCATTCTTAATTTCTTGCCATCAAGGGTCCCACCACTGCTTCCAAGTTATTTAGCAGCTCACCTATGCCAGTCAATGTACTTTCATTGATCAAGGTATTTGCCCTTATGCATTCAATTGAGAACTCGTAGAACTCATATGCATAATCACTCAACTGGATTGACACAGAAATAAAATTTTGCCAACACGATAGGTTACAATCCTCAAGTCGTGTGCTAGTGTTTATTAGTTTTACTTCTTGATTTGTTCTTGAAACTTTTCAAGATCTTTAGACTCCCACTGACCTCTTGACATATAAGATTCTCTTGTCAAGAAACATTTCTTGACAACCAAATACTCAAGAGTTAGTGTGTGTCTTTATCAAGACAAACCTACACACAATTTGGTACTAGTTGGTCTTTATCTTATCCAAGACATCACAACTTACCAAAATGTGCTAGTGTAAGAACATTCCCACTTTACAATTGATGAGTGTGTTAAATTTATTAAGATGATGTCACTCAAATCACAATTTTGGAGTACGACTCTAAAACTTGATTTTGGAACGAAGTACGATTCATCTTATTGACTTAAACCATTTTTGACAATTCTCGACTCCTCTTCTTAGCCATACTAGTGCACTAAGGTGTCCTTAGAGGATGAATTGTAATATGGTTCTTAAGACGATCATAAACATGATACAAAAGTACTCTCCCTTCTTCTTAGATTGGAGAAACTTTTATCTTTCTTGCCTAATTGATTCTTCTTATTCGTTCTGCCATTCATTGAAACTTTTCAATGATTCAGAATCATACTTAATCTTTTAAGTATAATCATATTTACTAATCTTTTAGCAAATCATGACGAACATTTTATCGTTCTTTGTGGTGGACTTGACTAGTGCACAACATTGTGTACCAGATCTCATTATCGTTCACTTGACTCACATACTTATGTGAACAAGGAATTAGTCTCAATTTTCCAAATACAAAGGTTCTCATTCGTCACACAATACCAGTTGCATCATTCCAAGTTTCTGTCCTATTGAAACTTGGGCGATGAGAATCTTTCTTCATTTGGTAAATTTCTAACATTACCACAAATAACATAACTAAGAATCAAATCCATTCACAATATTGCTAACAATAGAACCATTCAAACACCAATTTTCATAAAATCCATCGCAAGGAAACATAAATAAGATAAATCAAAATTTATTTTATTGCGGAAAAATATTGTCCTTACAATGCGATTAGAAATGAAAACTATGTAAATATTACTTAGCAATCTTTCCTAACTCTAAAGTAGTAGCTTTAATATCTGATCCTTGAATCATGCGATCGAAATCCATTTCTTCGCGATCAGACTCAGCTTGCTCCTTCCTCTAAGCTTCCTTTCCTTTCTTTGATCCTTCAAAACATCAAAATGTAATCTTATCATATCATGTATTAAGAATCTCCAAATAGGAACTTAATAGAGTTAGATAGTGGATTTTACCTAAAGCAGAGTCATACATCTTGACTCTCCCATCTCTTAGATCTCTCAGGTAGTTAGGGCAGCTTCGTAACCAATGCCCCTTCTTTTGCAGTAGAAACACATGGATTCTCATGGAATGATACACAAGACTATCTCAGACTCAACCTTTCTCTTGCGTAGAGAAAACTTTTCTGGACTTCCAATGTTACCATTGTCCATAGAGAGTTGGGATATTGATTTACCAGACAAATTTGTTGACCAGTGTGCCAAATCATTTCTGATTTAGCAGCAACAAGCAAATAAGTCAAATCAATAAGGGTCATGTCGTGGTCCATCATATAGTACTCTCTAACGAACTTACCATATGATTCGGGAATTGAATGAAGAACCAAGTCAACGGCCAACTTCCTTTAAACATCGACACCTAACAATCCCAATCTATCAATATGTAACCTTTTATCCAAGACATGAGCACATATAGACTTTCCATTTTCATGTATTTTTCCAATAGGGCTTGAGTGACCTTGAACTTTTCAAGTTTTCAAACACGTGGGTCAGGGAGAATTATTGGAGGAGGTGGAGAAAATGAAGCATGATTTCCATTTCCACAATGCAATCGTGGAACATCATCTTCACGTGGAAAACTTTTTCCAACGGATTTAGGAAGACCATAGTTGTCAGACTTTGACATCTATGAAAGGGGAGAAAATTCAAGTTTAGTTGATTGAATCCTTAATAAAACACCCAAATGAGATATTAAGGCTAGGACCCAACACAATGTCCTACAAATTGGAAGAGGGATGTCGTAATCCAACTCGCAGAACATTTGAAGGTAGGTAAATGACGATTTACCAATTTCCACCATGAAAAACGAAAAGAAGGTTAAGTTTTAAATGAATTGAAACTCCTAGATCTTTTGAGATTCATTGAACTTTTCAATGTCATGTTTAATCTCGATTATGCCCTTAATTTGTGACTGGGATGCCGAGGATCACAAATAAGGTGTGAATAACCATGCGAATGTACGTGGTGCCCTCAATGTTACATTCACCTAATCGACGTGCCGGTTAACCACACACGCTCCATCGATCTATGACAAACATTGAGTCACACTTCGCTACCAATGCCAAACCCAACTTGGTGTGCCGGTTAACCACACACGCTCCACTAATTGTCTCGACAAGGGTACAAAGTGTAATTCCATGGAATTGCATCGATTTCACTTTTTCCTAAAGTAACTAACATTGGGAATTTTGTAAAACATTTAGTTACTTTATTCATTATACTTTTAATGAGGAGAGGGTTTGCCCTATCCTACCCGTTCGGCTAACGACCCTCCACCAATCAAGGAAGCGGTGGGTGAGAGTGGACACCCATTAAACGGCCATTTTATAGGCCATAACCTTATACCCCCCTTATAGATCGGCTTCGTGAATGAGGCCTACTAACGGTAAGACTAGCACTTTAAGTTATACATATATAATATTAGACTTTTAATGTTATATAGTATAAGAGTGTATTTTACACTTTTAAAATACTAGGTGGTTTAATTTTATAAATTACACTTTTAATTTAATTAAAAATAAACCATATAATTATGGATTTATTAACTCTCTTTTAATTATACTTTTAATTAACTTAATAAAACCATAAGGGTGTAATTTGAATTTTTCAAAACTAGGGTTTTAGAATTTAAAATTTCAAAAATTAAACTTTTAATCAAAAATTTAAATTCCAAAACTTGAGGACAAGTTTTGAAACCTTTCAAAATATTAGGGTTCAACTATTTAAATTTCAAAACAAAACTTTTAAGGTTCAAATTTAAACTATAAAACCTAAGGGGGAAAAATTGAAACTTTTCAAATTTACTAGGTCAAATATTTGACTAATAATAATCCTATATTATCCATATTTAACCAAATCCATCAATTTTGATGAGGATAATCATTCCAAACTTAAAAATTCAGATTTTGGCAAGAAAAACGAGTTTTGGCAATTATCCTCAACAAAATTGTCACACCCCCAAACCTAGGATGGCGGAAACGTCTGGGGGTGGAGGACTTCATGTATAGTATCATAACAACAATTTCGATAGTGATCAAAGTAAACACAACCAACATAAATATAATTGAAAAAGTTACATCATAGTATATGTTTACATGTTTCCAAATCAATTACATTATGTTGACAAAAATGAAATGTTTGACGCCTTAACGTCCCATCCTCAAAAGCGCTTGTTTACCTGATTATTTATTCCCTGAGAATACAAGTAGTTTGAAAGAGTGTCAACAATTAAGTTGGTGAGTTCATAAGCTTTTGAATGTAGTGATGAAAACCTTTTCCTTTGTATAAGTAATGTTTGTTCCAAAAAATCTAATATTTTCCTTAGAGTGTAAATTGCAGCCTTAAATCCAAAGACCAAAATGTACAAGTAATTTTCAAAATTATAGTAAAACAATGCAAGTTTAAATTGACATAAACTCGTTTGATTCAATGAAATTCTCGTAAATTCCTATGAGTTGTTAATACTTTTAGTGAGTTATTATAACCATACTATGACCTAGATGGCCTGAAACGACGTTCTTCAGGCGTCGGAAATGTTATGACATCTGTCACCCGTAGACCTCGAGGCCCTACTGTAGCTAGCAGCAAGGTGTGGGGTGTCAATCCCAATATAGATCTATACACAACTATCACGCTCTCCCTCAAAGAGACTCTGGTTACAATACAAGACTTATAGTGAATTACTTGAAAAGTAACATGAAGCGAATGTCTCACAATTTAGTCATTAACGGATTTACGTGAAGTGAATGAAAAGCCCTTTTTGTGTAAATGAAGCCTTTAGTAATGAACTTGTTGTGTAGTGAATCATAAACTATACCTATTATATTTTATCCAATGATTGTAGTTGTAGTGAACCTAAACTATACTTACAATAGTTTATCAAAATGTTTGTATGCAATGGATATAAACTTTGTTTATTTTAATTAATCACCATCCTTGTGGAGGTAAAAATCCATTTGTTTTCTGTTTGTATGTCTATTTACCAAGACAAAATAACATATAATATAACACATATATGCACATAATGATACACACCTTGCTCAACAAGTTACAAGGTGTAAGTGAAATAGGTAACATTTTTCTAGTGTTAATATTTCTATTTCCTGATATTAGAAGATTTATAGATAAATCATCAAAAGTCCAAATCAGAATCTGTAAATTCTGAGAGTTTGGAAAATGTGTGTAGTTTGTTCATAAATTTTATTATGATTTTTAGTGACCTCTCACTTGTGTGAAAAAGTCCATATTCACAGACTGGTCCGGATTTGTTCTTGTAATGATAGGCAGTTTTGTAAAAATCACCATAACTTGTAGCAAAATCGTATGGAGATGTGCAAGTAGTCATTTTAAAGGTATGAACCTGAACTATTTGCATCTAATACAGTTTTGAAAACTAAAATGTTTAAGTTGACCAAAACAGTCCGTGAATGGAGTTAAACTTTTCTGATGAAAGATGTTGTTTGAGTTTAGTTAAGTTCTTGGTGTTTTAACTTGTATTCCCCCCTTTAAAACTTGAGAAAACTTGAAAAGATAGGGGTATGAACTCACCTTGTGTGATTTCAGTGGGTGGATGTTGAATAAAGGTAGTGTTCAACTCAAGAACACTTAGAAGATTGCTTGAAGATTCGAAGAACTAACACAAATATGATGAAGTTTGTGTAAGCAACCTATGATTTGAGTAGAAAGAGGTGGAATAATCATATGAAGGATAATAATACTTACCAAAAGTAGAATAAAAGATTGGAGAATAGCCTTGAATCTCGAAATTTAGAGAGAGAAAGTGAGAGAGAATGAAGTTTGTTCTTTGGTGGAAAATGAGAGAAATGTGAGGAGAGAGGGGAGTTTTCCAGCCGTTGATCAAGGATGTGGCTGGAAAAATGATGGAAAGAGTACAATGAAAGGACTAGGTATGGTGGAAGGACAAGGGCTGGTCATGGAGTGGGCATGGGTGGTTGCTTGTGACATACACTAAAGTAAGGTCAACACTCCACCTATAATATCCCACCCACTCTTCTTGGATAAGGATTATACCCCAAAAACGTGATTAATTATGAAGTATGGGGTTCTATATGTTAAAATATGATTTTGGGTGAAAATCCCGCGTTAAAATCACGAAAAACGGGCTTAAAACGCTAAAAATATTGAAAACCGGGCAAAAATTGCCAATTTCCGAAATTCAGGGCCGGAGGTTCGGTCCCAGCTCTTAGAACCGAAAGTGGATGGAGAACCGAGAGTAGGGTTTGGCTGAGTAGTGTCGCATCTCGGACCGAAGGTGCAGTCTCGGACCGAAGGTGGCCTCTCGGACCGAAGGTTACTTTCGGTTCAGGAGATTTCGGTTCCTAAGAAGGTTCGACTCCTAAGAAGGTTCGGTTCCTAAGAAGGTTCGGCTCCTTAGAAGGTTCGGTTCCTAAGAAGGTTCGGCTCCTTAAGAGGGTTTTTCGCGTAAATTTCCGTTTCCGAGCGGTTTTCGATTAAATTAAGGGTCGGGATGCCCCGGGTGATTATAAGAAGTTGAGAGAGATTTGGAGAGAGATTTCACATACTTGGAGAGATTTGGGAGAGATTTCACATACTTGGAGAGATTTCTCATTCAGAGAGAGATTTGGGACAAAGAGAGATAGAGTGAAAGAGATTGGGAGAGACTTCTTTTGTGACCTTATTGAGTGTTTGGCTTTGTAACGCAAGGTCCGTAAACCCCGTTTAGCCATGTTTAAGGGTCTTACACACCCCCGAAGGGTATGTAATAGTGTTTTATCGCTTTGCTACCCCACTTACCCCGATTAGGGTTCAAGAAATCTAAAAATACAAACTTTTCAAGTGATGATTTCTTATTAAAATAGTGAGTTGTACAGTAATTACATAAAGTAAACCCTAGTATATAAGGGTTAGTAGAGTTGACCGGTTTGACTTGTTGACTTTATTTGACTTTGACTTGACCAGAATTTGACGGTTGTTACAAAAATCAGGCAGAAAATTCGAAAATCCCGGCACCAGAGCCCTGGACTCGTCGAGTCCACAATGGAACTCGTCGAGTAGGACCTACTCGTCGAGTCCATTCATGGACTCGGCGATTCTGCCAGTCAGAACCCAAAAAATTCGATTTTTCAAGTAAGCAATGAACAATTAAGCATCAATTCATCAACAAACAGCCTAAGGCTCTGATACCACTGATGCGTTATGAGCACTACATCATTCCTATGGTGTACATGCAAACCCTAAAGCTTTGGATCTAGTTTGTCTAATGAACATGCAATAATCATCCAAAGCCATAAACCCTAGATCTAGCATGTGATAATCAAATAACATATGAATTAGGGTTTAGATCTTACCTTGATTGTTATGTAGCAATAACAATCTATTCCTTCTTGTAATTGGCTTCTAAAAGCTTAGAGTCACAAATGTCACTCCTCTAATGGCTCACAAACACCAAGAGCAAGAGGATGAAGAAGGAGAAGAGGAGAGGCACTCAAAAACGTCTAGAAACCCTAAGGAAACTCTTAGCCACGTTTTTGGTGCCCTAGGGGTCCTTAAATAGTGAGGCTATTAGGGTTATCTAACAAGTAAACCCTAATTTGACTGCTTTGGCCCTAAGCAGCCCATGGACTCCCTCCTTAGAGGCCTTGGACGATTTCTAATGGGTTTCCCCATAGAATTTGTCCACTCCTCTAATAAGGATTCCATTAGCCCAATATTCAACTATCACACAATTGACAGTTCTAGTCCCCTAAGTTTAATTAATCTCTTTTAGCCACAAAATTAATTCTCAATTAATTATTGGCTAATATTAATTAAACAATATGATTTCCCCTTTAATATATTATTCATATAATATATTAATAAATCATAATTAATCTCTTTCTCCATAAATCATCCTATCAAGTTGCTTTGGTGAAGGCAACCCAAAAGGACCATGCTTGCAAACGGGTCAAGTACATACCAAAATAGTTATGGACTTAGACACTAATCCAACAACAAGTTGGTATAAGAGCCTTGGTTTGAGGGATTCAGATTTACTCTCGGGTATGTTTGGACTCAAACTGAGGATTTGAGAAAATTTTCTAAAAAGAAATGATTTTTATAAAAACGAGTAAGAGCTTTTAAGAGATTGCGAGACAGAACAATGTGTACAATCAGCCATAGCCCGAACGGTGATTTCCCAAAATACCATTACTTATTTGTATCATGAGATATTTATGAGATATTAGAGCTTCATGCTAGAGGATAGGCTAGGTATTCCAGAATTTAGAGCTAGAGTTTCCTGATTCATGATGCCTTAGCCTAGGGTATGCTATTGATTGATCTTATCTGCTATTTTCTATGTGTATGTACTGAGTAGGGGAAACATAACAGGAATCTTTTAGAGAGAGTTTTGAATGATCTAGGAGAGATACCTAGATGACCATTGAGGAATCTACCGAGAGAGTAGTTTGATATCCGTGAGGGATAGAGTACTTTTGAGTTAGGATCCTTGGAGGAGGACTTAGGACGACTACAGGTTGGTGTGGAAGGTAGTATTGGGCTCGTACTACTGAAAGCACCGGATCTGTATGCGACCCAAGTAAGAACCTTAGGATACTAAGGAACATGTAGGGGTGGGTAATGGCGTGAGTGCTTGAGCTAGTCTCTGATGATTTTCGTGTTTGTGTTTCAGAGGCACTATGGTTGTTACCCGCAACAACCCCGGGGGCAGTGGTACCAGTGACGAGGAGATCTGCATGATCATTCATAAGGAGGTGGCCGTAAGTATCAGAGAGGCCATAACAGAGATGTTTAGGTCTATTAAGACCAAACTGATTGAGACATTTGATGAGTGATACACTGCTGTCACAGAGGATGCTGCTGTCACAGCCACCACAGCCCTAGCTGCTTTGAGGCCACAGGGGGGTGACTCATTGTTGTTTCGGGAGTTTAGAAACACGAAGCCACCAGATTTTGATGGGGCCCAGGACCCGATTATTTCCATGAGATGGATCTCCGACATTGAGGGGTGTTTCTATATGTGTTCATGCCCAGAGCATCTGATAGTTCGATTTGCGCTGAACCAGCTTCGCTTGGGAGCGAAGGACTGGTGGAAGTTTGTGACGATTGATTTTACCCCTGCAGATCATGGTGCAGTGAATTGGGAGAGTTTCACCAAGTTGTTCAGAGATGAGTATGTTACCCAGGTGGAGAGCGAACGTTTGGAACAAGAGTTTCTTTCTCTCAAGCAGAAGACAGATTCAGTGATAGAGATTACGAGGATGTTTCATGAGAGGGCGCTGTTCTGCCCTGAGCACGTGTCTACTGAGCAGGAACGTGTGAGCCAATATTTGAGCATCTTGAGGAGAGATATACGGGAGTTCATGGCGAACTCTTCATAGCGGACATTGGCCGATCTGCAGACCAATGCCAGGAAGAGAGAGATTGAGCTGGAGATTCAGACCAGAGAGGAGGGAGAGCAGCAGGGGAGAGATCGGAGACCAGTGCAGTCGCAGCCGGCGGCAAAGCGAGCCAAGCCCGGTGATCCGAGAGCGGGAGGCTAGAAGGGCCGGACTTAGGGAAAGTGCGACAAGAGCCACGATGGATCTTGCCGAGCGGGGACTTGCTACAAATATGGCAAGGAGGGGCACGTGGCGAGGGACTGCCCCAAGGGATTTTCGGTTTGCTTTCATAGCAAACAGATTGGACACAAGAAGGCCGAATGTCCTCAGCTCACTCAGGGATCAGCCTAGGCTTCTGCTCCTATTGCTTTACGTGTTACTAATGGTCGGTCGGGGAAGGCCGAAGCTCCGAGAGTTCGTGGGAGAGCATTTCAGCTCACTGCGGAGGAGGTCCGCGCAGCGCCTGATGTTGTTGTTGGTACGTATCTCCTTTATTCATGTTATTTTGAGATTTATTTATGCTTATACTGTGCTGCATATAGGCACTTTTCTTGTGAGTTCTGTGCATACCTTGGTGTTATTTGACTCGGGTGTGATTCGATCTTTTGTGTCTTTATCCTTTAGTTGTCACATTAGTGTTAGACGCGAGGCATTGAGTCGACCACTGACGGTTTCTATAGTCGATGAGCATACGGTTTTTGCCACTGATGTATTTCGAGGATGTGTTTTAGAGATCTTTGGTGTTGAGTTCCCGATAGATCTGGTACCGATAATGATGGGTGATTTTTGTGTCATAGTGGGCATGGATTGGTTGAGCCGGTTTGGAGCCGTGATTGACTGGGATTGTTAGATGGTGACCATACGAGACCCTAGTGGGGGAGTACTTACTGTGTATGGCGAAAGAACTAGATCGGGATCAGATTTCTGCTCTGACGCCAGGGCAAGGCAGAGTTTACAACAGGGATGCATTGGGTTTTTAGTGTACGTGATGGATACGCGAGTTTCCACTGAGAGGCCGAGTTCTATTTCCGATGTTCAGTAGTGTGTGAAGTCCCGGAGGTTTTCCCCGAGGAATTACCGGGTGTTCCTCCTGGGAGGTAGCTGGAGTTTCGGATCGATCTGATTCCGGGTGAGGCGCCTATTGCCAAGGCACCTTATCACCTTGCACCGCCGGAGATGCAGGAGTTGTCCTCGCAGCTCCAGGAGCTGTTGGGGAAGGGTTTTATTAGACCGGGTAGCTCACCATGGGGAGCGCCGATCCTTTTTGTCAAGAAAAAGGATGGTTCACACCGGATGTGCATCAATTACCGGGAGTTGAACAAGCTGACGGTCAAGAACCGTTATCCACTACCGAGGATCGACGACTTGTTTGATCAGTTGCAGGGGGCGTCTTGGTTTTCCAAGATTGATTTGAGGTTTGGGTATCATCAGATGAGGGTCTGTGAGGAGGATATTCAGAAGACAACTTTCCGAACTCGTTATGGGAATTATGAGTTTGTGGTGATGCCTTTCGGGCTTACCAATGCAGCTGCAACGTTCACGGACCTCATGAACTGGGTGTGCAGGCCCATGTTGGATAGGTCGGTGATCATGTTCATCGACAAGATTTTGGTGTACTCGAGATCTAGGGAACAACATGAGGATCACCTGCAGGAGATTCTTGGAGTATTGAGGATAGAGAGGCTTTATGCCAAATTCTCCAAGTGTGATTTCTGGTTGCGAGAGGTCCAGTTCTTGGGTACCTCGTTAACCAGAATGGGATTTTGGTCGACTCGGCCAAGATTGAGGCAGCTATGCGATGGGAGGTGCCGAGATCCCCATCCGAGATCAGGAGATTTTTGGGGTTTGGCAGGTTACTATCGGAGGTTTATCAGAGATTTCTCCAAGATTGCCGTTCCTCCCACCAGATTGACCAGGAAGGGTGTTACTTTTGTCTGGGGGCCCGAGCAGCAGGCCTCATTTGAGACTCTTCGCCATAGATTGTGTGAAGCTCCAGTGTTAGCTCTTCTTGAGGGGGTAGAGGACTTCATAGTCTACTGTGATGCATCCATTTCCGGGTTGGGTGCCGTGTTGATACATAGGGGGCACGTGATAGCATATGCATCGAGGCAGTTGAAGCCTCACGAGAAGAGATATCCCACCCATGATTTGGAGTTGGGGCGGTGGTATTCGCCCTCAAGATTTGTCGCCCCTATCTTTATGGTGTCCGGTGTACCATATAAACGGACCATAAGAGCCTGAAGTACCTTATGGATCAGTCCAACCTGAAAATGAGACAGAGGAGGTGGTTGGATGTAATGAAAGACTATGACTGTGAGATTTTGTATCATCCTGGAAAGGCTAATGTGGTAGCCGATGCCCTGAGTCGTAGAGCAGTGAGTGCTCCGATACGAGACATGTGCATGGGGATGACGGTGATGACTCCAGTCTTAGATACCACCCAATAGGCCCAAGCGGTGGCCATAAGACCAGAGAACCGTAAGAGAGAGTGGGTGATCGGCCAGATTTCTGAGTTTGAGACTTATAGTCGTGGGCTTATGACCTATCATGGGCGGATATGGGTGCCATATTTGGGTGGAGCTCGACAGACTTTGATGGGGGAGGCCCATAAGTCGAGGTTTTTTATCCACCCTGGGGCCACTAAGATGTATCTGGACTTGAGAAGGGATTATTGGTGGCCCTGTATGAAGAGAGATGTGGCATGGGTAGTCGAGAGATGCTTGACCCATCGTCAGGTCAAGGCAGAGCACCAACGTCCTCATGATAAGTTGTAGCCTTTGTAGGTTCTTCTATGGAAGTGGGAGCAAATTTCCATGGATTTCATTACCAAGTTACCGAGGACCGCGCAAGGTGTTGATGCGATATGGGTGATTGTAGGCTAGTTGACGAAGAGTGCTCACTTCCTGGCTATAAGTGAGAGCTCTTCTGCGGAGAAATTGGCCGAGATCTACGTTCGAGAGGTTGTGGCATCGCATGGGGTGCCAACATCGATAGTGTCAGATCGGGATGTAAGTTTTACTTCCAGGTTCTGGAAGAAGTTTCACGAGGAGTTGGGTACTCGGTTGCATTTCAGCAACGCTTACCACCCACAGACCGACGGGCAGAGCGAGCGGACGATTCAGACGCTCGAGGAAATGCTACGTGCATGTGTTATGGACTTCGGTGGAAGTTGGGACACTTACTTGCCATTGACTGAGTTTTCGTACAACAACAACTATCACTCCAGTATCGGTATGCCTCCCTTTGAGCTTTTATACGGGAGGAGGTGTCGGACTCCCATATGTTGGGGAGAAGTAGGGCAGAGAGTTATGGGGAGCACTGAGATAGTGCTCAAGACGACAGAGTAGATCCAACAGGTCAGACAGAGGTTACTGACGGCCCATAGTCGTCAGAAGAATTATGCATACCGGCGACGTTCAGAGCTAGAGTTCCAGGTCGGGGATTATTTCCTCCTGAAGGTATCCCTATGGAATGGGGTGATCCGATTCAGGAAGCGGGGCAAGTTGGGCCCTAGATACATCGGTCCTTTCAGAGTGATCGCTCGAGTGGGTAAGGTAGCTTATCAGTTAGAGCTGTCTGCGGAGTTGAGTCAGATTCATAACACCTTCCATGTGTCCCAGCTGATGAAGTGTGTAGCCGATGAGATGACAGTGGTCCCCTTAGAGGACATACAGGTTGATGATCGCTTGAACTACATTGAGAAGCCGGTAGCGATCTTGGATAGGAAGGTGAAGGTCTTGAGGAATAAAGAGGTTTCAGTCTATGATTAAGGGAAATTAAGCTTGTTGCAATGGGTTTTAACCATGTAAGAAATTACCAAGTTTGTGATCGTTCTTCCTTGTTATTTAAGGCCGAAGATGTAACCTCATACAATTTACTTTCATTGATATGTCAATAATAGCAACCTACTTTCATGTTTAAATGTACGAACACTATGCATTGAAAATTCTACCAAAATATCCACATATTGAGGTTGCTATATGCAATTTTTATTGTGGTAACTTATACATGTAAATTACAATAAAAGCAACGTATTTTATCCTTTGTACCATTATAGACGTACTTTATTAGTTTTAACGCATAATAGCAATGCACTTATATTTGTTTACCAATAATAGCACTGTTGTTACATTTTTTTCAATCGATAGAATCAATATGGAAAAAAGTACATTGCTATTTGTTATATTTAACCTTATAAAATTTAAAAAAAAAGCGTTTCGATTTGCTTTGGGGATTGTTTCTCACTTGATTTTATGGTTTTTTCAAGAGTTACCAAAAATACACTTCAAGGGTCTTGCTTAGCATGGGCCTTAAACATGCCTAGTATATATATATATATATATATATATATATATATATATATATATATATATATATATATATATATATATATATATATATACACACGCATACACACACACAAACACACACACACACACACACATATATATATATATAGGGTTCAGTTCCTGTGATAACTCATTTTAAAGTGAGGACTCGTGAGGACACCTTAAAAAAATACAAATCATAAAATCGAGCATCGATCTATATCCGGGAGAAAAAAAATTGGAAATTTTTTTTTGCATCATTTAATCTGATCCATGATTCAATTTTAATTTTTTATTTTGCATCATTATGATCCATGATTCAATTTTAATGATCCAAATTTTTTTTCCCAGAAATAGATCTATGCTTGATTTTATGATTTGTATTTTTTTTAGATTTTTTTTCAATTTTTTAAAAGTGTCCTCACGAGTACTCACTTTAAAATGAATCCTCACCCGATCCTGTTTCTATATATATATATATATATATATATATATATATATATATATATATATATATATATATATATATATATATATATATATATATATATATATAGAAAAAACATCATAAATGGTCCCTGTGGTTTCCCAAAATCTGAAGTTTAGTCCCCGTGGTTTAAAAACGTCATAGATGGTCCCTGTGTTTTCAAAACTTTTGACGATTGGTCCTTATTGCTAACTCCGTTAAGTTCTGTCCGTTAACTAAAGGGCATTTTCGTCATTTCACCACCACAGGGACCATTTATGATGTTTTCTTATATATTTTTTTTAAAAGAAAAAATTAAATATGGAAAAGCTCTCTCTCTCTCTCTTTCTCTCTCTCTCTCTCTCTCTCTCTCTAGAGATCTGAAAAAGCTTTAACAGGTTATACGCTACAACCTAAACTTGTTCTTGCTTACAAAAAATTAGAAATTTGAGTTCTTGAGTTCAGATTTTGTATTTGTATGTGTTCATGTTCCATATTTTTTGTATGTGTTATTGTAATTTTGTGTGTGTTCCAAATCCATTTATTTGATGCTCCGATTTTCGAAAATTCGATCTGGAGATAAAACTACAACATGTATGTGTTCTTGTAATCTGAGAATCAAAAATCAATCAATACACTCCATCTCTCTCATACATACAACATTAAGAACACAGTAGAATCGATGATTTCATGAACAAAAACATTTCTATGTGTGTGTTTTCTAACCCGATTCCAGCAACATAAAACATTTTTTAGAACTTAAGAACCCAAAAAATCTGCGGATCGATGAAAAAATTTGAAGCAGAAAACACTAACTGAAGAATGAAGACGAAAACCCTAATTGAAGACGAAGCCGTCATCGATATCTGAACATCTCCTTACGAAGAATCAAGAAGAATAACCGAATCGGAAGCAACAACAGGGGTAGATCGATGGTGGTTGAGGAATCACGATGAAGGGGAGCCCATTTTTCCAGCAATCCTCTTGGCCTCTTCGAACTCGTCTCCGGCAGCAATTGAACCGAAAAAGGAAGCAATAGCAACAGTCGACCAATGGAGAGCACCATCGATGCTAGATTTGACTGAAAAAAAGAAGGACAACGAAAACGACAGTAGGTGGGCGTTTCGTGGGATTTCTCAGCAGCCGGAGGAGGGGTGGCTGGAATGGAGGCAACAACCCACTTCCTTCTGTTTCGTTTTTCCGGTGAGTCAAGGAAGAAAAGAGGAAGAGGGGAATCGGGTATAGAAACTACTAAGGGTGTTTGGGTGGTGCTTCGACAGGAGGAGGGTGAAAATTTGTGAAATCGTCGGTTCCTCATTCCCTTCCATCACCGGAGGTCAAAACGAGATTGAGAGAGAGAGAGAGAGAGAGAGAGAAAAGAGATTATATTTAATTTTTTCTTTTTTGAAAAAATATATAAGAAAACATCATAAATGGTCCCTGTGGTGGTGAAATGACGAAAATGCCCTTTAGCTAACGGACAGATTTTTAACGGAGTTAGCAATAAGGACCAATCGTCAAAAGTTTTGAAAGCACAGGGACCATCTATGACGTTTTTAAACCATGGGGACTAAACTTCAGATTTTGGGAAAACACAGGGACCATTTATGATGTTTTTTCATATATATATATATATATATATATATATATATATATATATATATATATATATATATATATATATATATATGGGAGCGTTCAATCGAGAACATTTTTTATTGTGAGAACATTTGAGAACAAAATTAAAAAACTCACTAACCAATATCACTCATCACGCAAACAATGTCATCCACCACCACCACCACCCGTCACCTCCACCACCCAACATCATCACCACCACCCGCCACTACCAACCCCACCCACCACCATCACCACCATTCACCACAACCACCAACCACCCACAACATCCATCCACCTCCACCACCCATCACTA
Organism: Lactuca virosa; assembly: GCF_052849685.1. Classification (NCBI taxonomy): domain Eukaryota; kingdom Viridiplantae; phylum Streptophyta; class Magnoliopsida; order Asterales; family Asteraceae; genus Lactuca; species Lactuca virosa. The sequence goes on from NC_136434.1 coordinate 4,636,362, forward strand.
CCACCCACCCATCACTACCACCCACCCACCACTATGACCACCACCCATCACCACCATCCACCACTCATCACCACCAACCACCACTACCGGCCACCATCACCCCTACCCACCACCCACCACAACAACCACCCATCCATCACTACCACCACCCACCACAACAACCACCACCTGCCACTACCACCAACCACCACCCACCACCCATTACCACCACCGGCCACCATCACCCCTACCCACCACCCACCACAACAACCACCCACCCATCACTACCACTCACCCACTACCCACCATTATGACCACCATCCACCATTACCACCACCCACCACCCACTACCCACCACCACCGACCACAACCACTCATCACCACCACCCACCACAACCACCCATCACCACCGACCACCATCACTCCCACCCACCACCATCACCACCACCCATCACCACCACCAGCCTCCACAACCCATCACCACCACACACCACCCATCACCATCACCGACCACCACCACCTATCACCACTACCCACCAAAACCACCCGCCACCACCACCCCACCCATCACCCACCAAAACCACCATACACCACCACCACCCACCCACCCACCACCACCACCTATCACTATCACCCATCTCTACCACCCATCATCATCACCCACCATCGTCACCTGCCACCCACTATAATCACCACACCTATCACCACCCACCACCCTACATGTCACCCCCACCACCCTTTACCACCACCACCACTTACCACTTACCACCAACAAATATCACTAAACACCACCACCACCCGTGATTATGTGTATATAATCACATGTGATTATGTGTATTTCATCACATATGATTTATATAGACAATATTCTTTTTTGTCCATATAAATCATGTGATTAGATACATATAATCACATGTGATTAGATATATTTAATTAAATGTTATTAGATATATTTAATCGCATATATCATTATTGCTCTCTTGATTCAATAATTATTTTTTTGTCAACTTTAATCATATGTGATTAGATACATAAAATCACATGTGATTATATGTATCCAATCACATATGATTTATATGAACGATATTCATTTTTGAGTTTTCGTTTCAATAATTTTTCTCCTATATTTAATCATATGTGATTATAAGTATTTAATCACATATGATTAACGTGGATACAAATTTGTTTTAATGTTCTTGATTCAATAGTTGTTCTCGTGTATATAATTACATGCTATTATATATATTTCATCACATATGATTTATTGAATCAAGAACGTGAAAACATATATTTTTCACATAAATCATATGTGATTAAATACACGAGACCAACTATTGAATTAAAAAGCAAAAATGAATATTGTTGACATAAATCATATGTGATAAAATACATATAATCGCATGTAATTATATGTACCTAATCACATATGATTTATACGGACAAGATTCATTATTTCTTTCTCAATTCAATAGTTGTACTCATGTACTTAATCACATGTGATTATATGTATCAAATCACATATGATTTATATTGATACTATTCATTTTCGCATTTTTGATTCAATATTTTATCTCATTATTTAATCATATGTGATTGTATGTATTTAATCACATATGATTAATGTGGAAAAAGAAAACTATTGAATCGAAAACACAAAAATGAATCTTGTATACATAAATCATATGTGACTAAATGTACAAGAACAAATATTGAACAGGAATGCAAAAACGAATATTGTCCATATTAATCATATCTGATTAAATACATATAACCTCATGTAATTAAATACACAATAATAACAATTGAATAGAGAACGCGAAAATTAATATTTTCCACATAAATTCTATGTGACTAGATACATATAATCACATGTGATTATATGCGTTTAATCACATATGATATATGTGAACAATATTTATCTTTGTGTCTCGATTCAATAGTTGTTCTCGTGTATATAATCATATATGATTATATGTATCTAATCACATATGATTTATATAGACATCATTGTTTTTTATCCATATAAATCATATGTGATTAGATACATATAATCACATGTTATTAGATGTATTTAATCACATATGATTAAAGTTGATAAAGAACAATTACTGAATCGAGAACGCGATAATGAAGCTTGTCCACATAAATCATATGTGATTCAATAGTTAGTTCTGTTTATTTAAATACATATACTCACATAAATCATATGTCATTATATGTATTTAATCAAATAAATCATATGTGATTAAATATATATAATCACATGTGATTACATGTACCTAATCACATATTATTTATATAGACAATCTTTGTTTTCGATTTTTCGATTCAATAATTTTATCATGTTTGTAATCATGCGTGATTATATGTATTTAGTCACATATAACTAAGATGGAAAAAGAATTTTTTTTGAATCAATAACGATAAAACAATTTTTGCACACATTGTGTGTTGATACATATAATCCCATGTGATTAAATACACGAGAGCAAATATTGAATCGAAAAGATAAAATAAATACTATTCATATAAATCATATGTGATTATATACATATAATCTAATCATATGTGATTAAACAATGAAAAACAAGTATTAAATCGAGAAAGCAAAAATGAATAGTGTCCTCATAAATCATATGTGATTAGATACATATAATAACATTTGATTACATATATTTAATCACATATGATTAAGACTAATAACAATTATTGAATCGAAAACATGATACTGAATCTTGTCCACATAAATCATATGTGATTGTATACATATAATCACATGTGATTATATGTATTTAATAAAATATGATTTTGTGGATAATATTTATTTTTATGGTTTTGATTTAATAATTGGTCTCGTGTATTTAATCACATGTGATTATATGTACTTAACAACATATGATTTATGTAGACAAGATTTCTTTTCACGTTCTTGATTCAATAGTTGTTGTTTTGTGTATAGAATCACATGTGATTATATGTATTCAATCACATATGATTTATATAGACAATATTTGTTTTTTCAAAATAAAATAATATGTGATTAGATACATATAATCAAATGTGATTAATTGTATTTAAATCACATATTATTAAAGTGAACAAAGAACAATTATTGAATCGAAAATGCGAAAATGAAACTTGTCCATATAAATCATATGTGATTAGATACATATAATCACATGTGATTATATGTATCTAATCACATGTGATTTATGACGACAATATTCATTTTTGTGTTCTTGGTTCAATAGTCATGATCGTGTACTTAATCATATTTGATTATATTTATCCGATCAAATATGATTTACATGTGATTAAATGTATATAATTAAATATGATTAAAGCGGACAATGAACAAAAATTGAGTTAAGAAACTGAAAATGGAATTTTTGTAGATAAATCATTATGATTAAATACATACAATCTCATGTGATTATGTGTATTTAATCACATATGATTTATATGGACAAAATTCATTTTCGAGTTTTCAATTCAATAATTTTTCTCATATATTTAATCACATGTGATTATATGTATCTAATTACATATCATTTATATGGATAAAAACGAATCGATATTGTCCACATAAATCATATATGATTACATACATATATGAACATATGATTAAATATATGAGAACAACTATTGAATTGAGAACACAAAAATGAATATTTTCCACATAAATCATATATGATTAGACCGGTTGTAGAACCACTATGGGGACAATAATGCTACCTAAAAGCACGAAAAAAAACAAGCACAGTAATACAAACAAGTAATTACAATTTGCCAACCGTTGGAATTCACAAACTCTCCTTCATTGTTATCCATTAAACAATCAAGATCATAATATTAGGGGTGTTTATTGGGTATAACTTTCGGGTTTCGGGTAGTTCAAGTTTTTTCTAATAAAAAAGTTAAACAATAACCAAACTATATTAAATTCGGGTATAGGTAATTCAGATATTAGGTCGGATTCGGATATATCGGGTACTACCCGAAAAAATATAAAATATTAGGAAAAAATATTTGACATGTTATCTAAACTGTAAGGACCAATTGTATAACTGTATTTTAATTAACAAAAAGAAACAATAAGAATGATGCATTCACCAATTTGAAAACATGTAGTGCAGTAGGATAACCATTTATATACATGATGCAGTGACCACTTTTTTATTGTGAAAAAGTAGCATATAATTGTGAGAATTTAGCAAGAATCAAACTGTCACATATAATCATATATAATATTTATATATTATTTTTAAATTAACTAAAATCAATCTCCTCATTAACAAAAGATAATAGTAAATTGAGTAAATCATGTGAAGAAAGTCGGTAAGAGTAAGAGATGCATGCTCCTGTGCACATATTAAACAAATGAGTTTTTTTTTTTTTTTTTTTTTTTTTTGTGAAAAAACTAGTTATTAAGGAAATACTCGAAACCCAATATACATACTTTATAATTGAACTTATATAAAATTGGGATAACCTAGTACCCAAAGCAAGAATAACTCGACCTAATATACCCGAATTCAGAACGGTTCGGTCCATTATTTTGGGTATTTTTATTTCAACATGCCTACATAATATGAATCAAAACATTATAGTTACCTTATTGTATGCTAACTTCCTAACACAAAGGAAACATACCCGATACGAGGAATATAGCCAACCCAGTAGAACTAGTAGGAGTAGGAACACTGTTGTCCAAGCGTACTAGCAAGTGGTGATGATAATACCAATTATTGTTATGTACATAGCAAGAGTCAGGTTCATCATAAAACGGAAGGAACACATGGATGTTTGTTTGATCCCTTGATGCCTGAAAGGATTGAACAAATAAGCGTAAGAATAGTTTGTGTACATGTTAACAGTTAGTCCAACAAAAAGTTACCTGTAATAGAATGTAATTAAGAAACTTTACCCTATTAAGAATCATTCCTGAAGGTGTAGTGTCAAAAATGACATTGGAGCATGAAGTATGTTGTGAAGTATTTGTTTAAAGAAACTATATGAGGTTTTTATGGGTAACATCAATGTTATAGGTCTAATGTTAATTAGTTAGTGAAGAATGCAAGATTCTTTGGTATGTTGATGACAACAGAATTAGATCAGAATCAATATGGGAAGATCCATGAGTGGATATGTCTTCAAATTTAATGAATTTACAGTAACCTAGAAAGCTTCATTATAGTTTGTGGTGTGACACTATCAGTTACTGAACCTGTGAAAACTAAGTTTCTCAAAGGCTTGGTGTAGAACTTGGTGTGAATATTAAAAAGGACAATAAAGTGTGATAACCAAAAACACCAGTAATGGTTGTGGCAATATGTCGAACACCTGGGGTGCATAATCCTTGTTGTTGCTTTTTTTAAGATGACACAGAACATTGAAAAACCAAATTTGATCACTGAAGTGGTGATATCCTGTGATGGATTTGAGATGTAAATACCAACATTTGCTTGTGTTTAAAGTGATGAAAATAGGTGAAAATATTTGAACCTGGTTATATTAGGGGTAACGCACCAAATGCTTGTTGAAATGTCTCATGCAACTTCTTCAAAATCGCTGTCAAGGAGTTAGTTCATAATGAAACCCACAACCAATATTTGGATTTGATCTTGTCTGGTTGTAATTGTCCATAGGATTGAGCTGCTTTTGTGATCGTGATGAAATTGAACTATCAACTAGAGGACTGAGATGTTGAGCTTCGACTCTAGTAATTGCTGATTTGGCCAAATCGTGACACAACCCTCGAAACAGTATGTATACTTGCTGAGATTTGTGTATATCGGGACTGAGCTTCTTGAATCCCTAAAAACGAATTAGCATTAAGGAGGAAGTATTTTTCAACGAACGATGAGATGGTGCTTGAGTTTGAGGTTTAGGGATTTTGAATTGACAATAAGCATGCATATGGAATCGATCATTAGCAAGATTTGAACTTGTAATCGATCCAAATAGTTGATAACTACGCTCACTTCTCATTTCGTCGATCTAACGAGCTTGAGAGAGAGAGAGAGAGAGAGAGAGAGAGAGAGAGAGAGAGAATTATAGTACCTTCAGATGGATCAGATTGCCGAGTTTAGGCATTGGATTTCTGGAGCAAGTATCGAGAATATGTGAAAAGAGTGTAGGAAGCAGAAAAGCACAAGGTGAGATCGTTGGATGAGGGGCATAGCGGTAAGGAGGCGGTGCTGGGCGGAGGGCATATCGGAGTGAGGTGTCGTTGATTTTCTGCGTGATGAAGCACAACACAGGGAATCGTTATGTTAAAGTACACATAGACCCCTCTAATTATTAGAACTTAAAGGACGCGCGTGTTGAACCAAATTTGTTCTCAATTGTTCTCATTATAAAAAATGTTCTCATTTGAACATATATATATATATATATATATATATATATAGAGAGAGAGAGAGAGAGAGAGGTATGTTCAAATGAGAACATTTGAGAACATTTTTTAATTAGACTAATACAAAAGCCCCCACCCCACTATGTTGTCGGCAGTTTCTAATTCCTTACTTTCCTTCACTTATTTTTTGTCTAATTTCTCTGTTAATTTTTCTAGGTGATAACATCCACATTTCTGCTTTCTCCCCGATCTCTCCGATACTGTAAGATTTTCACATGCAGAATCTGCATTCACCTTCTATCACTCGACTTCTATTCTATATAAAATCAATTTCTTGATTTTGATCCAAATCCAAATCAAATAATGTGCTAAGCTATATCTATGTCGGCATACTGATAAGTGATCTGAAGCAACTTCGATCTTTTTCTCTGTCTTCAGGTTTAATGACTAGCAAGATAGATCATGATTATGATTACTTACTCAAGATCATGTTAATTGGTAACTCCGCCATCGGGAAAACCAACATTCTGTCACAGTTTACCAGGAACAAGTTCTTTCTCGAGTCCAGAGCCACCATTGTCGTCTAATTTGCTACCAGAACTCTTTGGGTTTCAATTCTTTCGCAGATCTACAATCACAAACACAATCATTATAACTTATATAAGACTTGTAACCATGATTTGATCTTAGGTTAAGGGAAAAACAATAAAGGCACAAATGAGAACATTTGCACACCAACTGTTTGACGAAAGTCCTCTTAGAATTTTTTAGTAAGTAGGGGCTGATTTGACAATGACAAAAAGCTTTGCAATGTCCTGTTTAAAAAAGTGCTTAATTTTGGATGAATTACATTTTGCTTGCCAAAGAGTGGCCAGTGGCATCACATATCTATGTAGGTATCTTTTATTCTTTTTGTTATTCGTTTTGCATCAATTAGACTTGAACTAATGCTACTTTCTCAAAAAAAATGGTGACGGATAAATACTAGAAGATAAAAATAAATCAGTTTTTTTTTGTTGGTCCATCTTATAGAAGTTTCTCTAATTGCTATGGAGGAGGAACTAATCTACTAAATAGCTTATGTTCACAAAATAAAGGATGTATATAAATATGCATGCATTAAGGCCATTAGGTTAAATTTAATTTCACATCTCAATACCTTAATAAGTAACCACCAATCATATAAAAAGTGATAAATGTGACATCCCCATATTTCTCGGCCAGAAAAGACCGATTTAATTTATGCTTTTAAACTAAAATCAGAGTAATCTTTTTAAAAGATGTTGCGGAATTTGTCCCCAAAACAAAACATGATAAAAATTTATCAAAACATTTCTTAAAGAAATATATATTTTCATTTTATATCAAAACCTCGGGATGTCATGTTCCAATACAGATGAAAAGCATAAACAGTACATTATAAGCCTTACAACAGTTATTTACAACTACTGGCCTATAATCCAAAAATCTCTCATCATCATTCGACTATGCTCGGGGTCCACTACCTGTATAAAAAGCTGAGTGGGTCAGGCTTGGGAGCCTGGTGAGCATATAGGGTTTTCAACCCACAAATAATAATAAATTTATTAAATTCATCAACCAAAAATAAATTTATTAATTTCATCAACCAACAATAACCCTGATTACCCATTCCCGTTATCCTCACTTTACGTCCCTAAACACCTATTATGAGGGACCTAGTCTAAGGATTTTCATCGGGGTGACAACACTGCTTTAGGGATTCCTCTGCAATTTATGTCAAATAGGCAACCATGACGGGGATGGAGTACACCAATGAACATATAGTTCACCAACACCTACAGGTCGCGAACCTGCTAGCGTTCCACTGAACTGTCTAGAAAGGTCCGTGGTCGTCATCTATACTCCGCTAGATGACAACAACAACAACAACAACAAAAACATCGAGGCCTCTCATCATTTTAACACACATCAACTATTTCGTCTACCCATGTTTTACCCAACATATTTGTAGATAAAAATACATATACAGTTTAAAACTTGTATAAAACATCTATTCAACAATCATCTCAAATAAACAATCAATATAATTACACATAGCACGTATTTTATAGAAAATACTTCATATCTATGTGTAAGATGAAAGTGACTATACACTCACTGGATTTAACGATAATTGGGCAGCACTTCGTTTCCTAAAACGATCGTTTTCGATGAAACCGGGAGTTTTAATGAAAAACCGGGCCTTACGAGGGTTGGGCTTCAAATCGAAAAGATAAATTTCTCGGGCTCTTCGGGAACTCCGGAACGTGTTTTGGGTGTTGGGTATAATATCGGGGCTTCGGGGGATTGAAATTGGCTTAAAATAGGCTTTAGAGTGAAAAAGTATGCAAAATTCCAACAAAATCCGGGACAGGAAAATCCGTTAAAAATTCATAACTTCTTCATCCGACGTCCGTTTTCGTTTGTCTTTTTACCGTTGTACTACTATTGACGAGACCTTCGATTCTCGTTTAGGTTGTGTCGGCTAAAAATCACTCGATCTAAAATTCTAGTTTTTAGGTGTCTACTGCTAAGCTGAAACTTAGAAAAATCATAACTTCCTCATACGAAGTCAGATTTGGGCGTTCTTTTTATGAAAATTCTCGGTTTAACGAACTCTACGACTTTCATTTAGATTACTAAGGCTAAAAATCGTTCTATCATAAATTCACTATTTACGTCACGCAGTGGCGTATCGGTTTTGTCGAGAAAATTCGACATGTCATAACTTCTTCGTTATAACTCGGATTTCGGCATTCTTTATATATCCGAAATCCTTGTCACGACCACTACAACTTCCTTCATAGATATTGGGTTTATCTAATATTTATTTCCGACGCTTATTTTTATTCTTAATTAATTAAATCCTAATAATTAAGCATAAAACACATAATTCACATAATAATCACATAATTCCTCTTTATTTCTTCAAAATGAGTTACAAAGGTTGACCTAGACTATTACATCATTATTAATGCCAATCCTAAAAACACGGGCGTTACAATTCTCCCCCCTTAGGATGATTCCGTCCCCGGAATCATACATCAGCAAACAAATGCGGATAACGACTCATCATATCACTCTCCGTTTCCCAGGTGAGATTTGACCCATTAGTATGTTTCCATCGCAAAAGCACTAAATCGACCATCTTGCGTTGTAATTTCTTAGTCTTACGGTCAACGATTGCCTCTGGTTCTTCAATTAACCTCTTGTTTTAATCCAACCTTAATTTAGAAATTGGAATTATGTCGGGTACATCTCCCGTGAACTTCCTCAAACAACACACATGGAAGGTGTTATGAATACCATCTAGTTCTTCTGGTAATTCTAGCTTGTAAGCTTGATTCCCGATCCTCTTAAGAACTTTAAATGGTCCAATAAACATTGGAGTCAACTTTCCCCTTTTACCAAATCTTATAAGTCCCTTCCACGGTGAGACTTTAAGTAAAACCGAATCTCCAACTTCGAATGTTATCGGTTGTCTTTTCTTGTCAGCATAGCTCTTTTGACGATCTTGAGCAGCTAACATCCTTTCCCTAATCACTTTCAACTTTTCAGCAGTCTGATGGACTATTTCAGGTCCCATAAACTGCTTTTCCCTAGCTTCCAGCCAACACGACGGCGTTCGACATTTTTCTCCATACAAATCTTGGTAAGGTGCCATCTTGATGCTTGAGTGGAAACTATTATTATAGGAAAATTCTACCAGAGGTAAATGTTCATCCCAATTACCTTGGAATTTCAGGGTACATGCTCTTAGCATATCCTTCAACGTTTGAATTGTTCGTTCGCTATGACCATTTGTCTGCGGATGGTAAGCAGTACTCAAACACAACTTGGTACCCAATTCCTCTTGTAGACTCCTCCAAAACCTTGAGGTAAAACGGCTGTCACGATCTGATACAATCGTTAATGTAACACCGTGAAGCCTCACAATTTCCTTCACGTAAGAATCCGCAAGCTTATCCATAGACCATTTCTCGTTGGCTGCTATGAAATGCGCACTCTTAGTGAAGCGATCAACAACCACCCAAATCATGTCGTGACCGTTCTTTGTTCTGGATAGTTTAGTCACGAAATCCATGGTGATGTCTTCTCATTTACCCATGGGTACAGGTAAATGTTCTAAACTCCCATATGGTTTCTGATGTTGTGCCTTAACCCTCGCACATGTCACACACTCGGCCACATACTTAGCAACATCGAGCTTCATCTTCGGCCACCAGTAGTAGGGTTTCAGATCCCTATACATTTTTGTGCTTCTAGGATGAATCGAGTACATGGTCTTGTAAGCTTCTTCCATAAGAAGATCTCTTATTCCTCCCGTCTTAGGTACCCAAATCCTATCTTGGAATACCTTCAGTCCTTGACCGTTTGTATCAAACACTAATGTTTTTCCCAAACGTTCTTCCTTTCGGTCATTTTTCTCTAAAGCTTCTATCTGAGCTTTCTTTATGCTTTCCACAATTATCGAGACAACTTCAATTGTCAACGCTCTTGGCCTTTTCTTTTCAAGGTTTACCTTCCGACTGAGAGCATCAGCGACAACATTTGCTTTACCAGGGTGGTAAAGTATCTCACAGTCGTAGGCCTTGAGTAACTCCAGCCAACGTCGTTGCCTCGTGTTCAATTCCTTCTGATTAAAGAGATATTGAAGACTCTTATGATCAGTGAAAAGTTTTCACTTTGTGCCATAAAGATAATGCATCCATATCTTTAGGGAAAATACTACCGCTGCCAACTCCAGATCATGAGTGGGGTAGTTCTTTTCATGCTCTTTCAATTGCCTTGATGCATATGCTATCACTTTATCCCTTTGGGTCAGAACACAACCTAACCCAACTCCAGATGCATAGCTATAAACTGCGAAGTCATCAACTCCTTCAGGCAAAGAAAGAATCGGTGCTTCACACAATTTCTTCTTTAACTTCTCAAAATCTTCCTTATGCTTCTCATTCCAAGTATAAGTAGCTCCGTTGTGGGTCAAAGCTGTTAATGGAGTAGCGATCGAAGAAAAGCCTTGGATAAACCTTCGGTAATATCCAACTAATCCTAAAAAGCTTCAGATAGTAGGAATTTTCGGTTGTTCCCACTTCATCACAGCTTCAATCTTCACTGGGTCAACCATTATCCCTTCTTGGTTAACCACATGACCCAAAAATTGGACTTCTTGAATCCAAAATTCACATTTGGAGAACTTTGCATACAACTTCTCCTTTTTCAGAATTTCTAGCACTTCACGCAGATGCTTGTCATGCTCCTGCTTGCTTTTTGAATAAATCAACATATCATCTATGAACACTATCACAGATTTATCGAGGAATGGTTTACAAACCCTATTCATCAAATCCATGAAAGCCGCTGGAGCATTGGTTAGTCCAAACGACATAACCAAGAACTCATAGTGTCCATATCTTGTTCTGAACGCAGTCTTCTAAATATCATGCTCTCTCACCTTTAGCTGATGATATCCTGACCTATGATCGATCTTCGAGAAATAGCTCGAACCTTGCAGCTGATCGAACAGGTCATCAATCCTTGGCAACGGGTACTTTTTCTTTATTATTGTAACACCAGTCAAAATAGGTCAATAGACAATCACATGTGATTATACCAATCATGTAATGTGATTTTGTAAACTAGTAAGGTGATAAACATACTATGTAGTTCATGATAAATTCTAATACAAATATGAACTTTCTTTATGATACAACTCAAAGTATACGTCCATACGATTCCAAAAATATAGAGAACGTCTGAATCTGACTTCGCATGAAGAAGTTATGATAAACTGAACACTATAAATCTCTATAATAAGAGGAATTTAGAATAGACTTAGAATTAGCTATTGGAGTCTAAAAGAGAGTTGTAGTACTCGTAAATACCTACGCGTGCATATAAAGAACGTCAAAAACGAAGTTCGTATGCAAAAGTTACGGCCTTCCGAAGTTGCAGCTGTCTGAGAGCATGACACGTGGCAGGAAACCCTAGCTGTCTGGATTCACGACGTGAACCTTAAATTCACGACGTGAAAGTAGTCCATGACACATTTTGGGGCTAGAAAACACGTGCGAAGTCTACGGGAGTGAGGTGTTGAATCCCCACGACGTGAACATAAAGTTCACGACGTGAATTTAGAATCGTGACACCTTCCGAAGCTAGGACGCAAATGGCAAGTCTACGAGGTGAGAAGGCTTGGTTCACGACGTGAATTTTATAAATTCACGATGTGAAAGGCCAAAAACCTTCCTATAAATAGCAGGTCCGACTTCAGCTATTCCTACACTTGAACTTCTTTCCTTTCTCTCATTTGCTGAAGCCCTCTTGCATCCCGAGCCCCGACGACCTCGTACCACTCACCGTTTCCGCTTAGATTACATAAAATCAAGCTACTAGGGTGAGTTTCACGGCCCCACTTTCTAATATTTTGGGGGAAAACGCATGCTAAATATTGTATATACATTACTATTATGTCTATATGATAGTATATTAGTATCAACGTAGATAGTTATAATAACCGGGGTATAGTTGTTCTAAATATAATATTTTGAATATATACACCTATTATCAACTTGTTAGCATGTTATTATACTAATGAAGATCTTGAGTTATACTTAGGATTCTATATATATATATATATATATATATATATATATATATATATATATATATATATATATATGTTGTGTGCGATATAGTTTCGAAGTTATATTCGGAAGTTCTATATGTTAATTTATAAAGTATGTTGCTATTATTCGTTTTATGTCAAGATAAAACTTAGTATGCTATATGTTGTTATTGTTAGTTTTATGACAAGATAAAACTTGGTATGTTATATGTTGTTGTTGTTATTGGTTTTATGTTAAGATAAAACCTGGTTTTACTTCAAGTTATAGTTGTTATACTGCCTAAATGTTATCAAGTTAGGAGTAATGTTTAAAAGCATAGTCTAGTAACTTAGGGTTTTTGACATGAAAATGCTTTTGTTGTTAGAGCTATAGGAAGTCGTCGAAGTCTACATGAGTAATTGTATTCATCAACTAACATTAGGGATCTTAGCGGAAATCCTCTGAACTGTAACTGTTAATCCCGTGTGAGCGAGGAAGTCGTGTATAATTAGTATACGGGTTGACCACCCCACTTGTGATTGTTAGCTACAGTCAACCATAAGCGAGTGACGAACTATCCTTTTACTTGTTATTGTTCCGGCGTCGATGAAGCGTACGGTGTTGTTTCTCATGGAAATCATGAGTGTGTTGTTTCTCATGGTAAATCATGAGTGTGTTTTATCAGAGGTATTATGTCATAGCAGCGGTTACAGGCTCATGGTAGCAAATTGTTAGAAACATTATACTTTGTCGTATACAAGTATTAATGTTAAGTATAAGTTCCCCCTACTTATACCCTAGGTTCAAGGAACGTTTAGGTATAACACTTATTTGATAAGTAAACTATTATACCTAATATATTTACTAAATGTTGGAGCGTCAAAATCATACTTTCAAAACTATACTTTTGAACTTGGAAAATGTATTATTTTCATATGGAGACAAAACCTGTGGACTCACCAACTTTATGTTGACGTATTTTTAATGCATGTGTTTTCAGGAAATTGAAAAGCTGGTATGTATTCGAATAGGAGAAGTTTTACTATTACCTTTCTGTTCATTAAGAAGTATGCCATAGTCGGATATTATGTAATAAGTACTAGGAAAACAATAATGTAACTTTCAATCATCAATAAAGGTATGTATTTTCTTTAGTACTGGTCATTGTATGTTATATAACTGTGAGATGAAGAATAACGTTACACCACCTGGTGTTTCCACCGACGGCTGGGGGTGTGACAGAGATTGGTATCAGAGCTATTAAGTATAGTGAACTAGTACTTTATTAGGAAAGCACGTCTATAGTTTAGGGCTTACTCTATTAGGTTTAGGTATATCCCTTAGCCTATATTAAAAATTATTATTAATTATTCTACTGAAGGACTACTTACGGGAGCGGTGACAAGGATAGACATGTCGATTTGGGTTGCTGGATTCCAGAATGGCTATATGCTAAAATGATCCTGCCCTTTCGACTGTCCTGACTGGCCGGAGCCTTATCAGATAGACCTGAAGTAACAAACAATAGTTAAAGCGTGAATACAATAAATAAGAATATAGAGTCATATATAAAGACTTAGACCCGCGATGAGAATACACCTTAATACCCGAAATGTTTTTGATCTCAAGGATTTAGATCAAATATTCCAACTAAAGTTTATATGTGTGTAGATCCTATCACAACTAGGTGCAGGTGTGCAATTACATTTTATTATGATCAGATCATATGAACTATTTAATTTGGGAGTAATATTTGATAGACTAAACTCTTGGTGATCCAAAATGTATAGGAATTCGACATGGCACATTCACGAGAATGGATAATCATCGAGGATACGGATGAAGAAGAGGAAGTTTCATTCCCCATGATGGTTGGCGATCCTTACTACCCTATAAATCTAACCACCTTTCATCCAATACCTTCTGACGATGGAGCATCTTTACCTTCCAATGAATGGGAAGAGAGTGAACCAATGGAGGAGACAGAATTGGTGGCATCATCTTTACCACCAATGAACACTCTTTACCGTAAAGTTCTAGGAGGAGTAAAGATGAAACGCACGGCACGTAAATCCATACCAATATGGAAAAGGATTAAGAAGAATCAGAAGGCGACATCTTCAGGAAGTCATAGAGTTCAAGATGAACCTGCACGGATCGCACAAACCGTTGATAGGTGGGTGGTAGAAGAAAGAGCTGCTAAGATGTATGAGACCGGTCAATCATCTCAACCACATCCCCCACATTCTTCTGAAGTTAACACTTTATCTCAATTGTTTGAGAAAAAGGTGAAAATTGAAGATAAGATGGAAATTGTCGAAGGAAGGGCTACTCATCTCTCCGAAAGCTTACGAAGGCTAGAAGGACAAAGGACGCGAGATCAGGAATCAGTGATGGATGTGTTGGATTAATGTCTAAGTCCATAACTATATTTGGTATGTACTTGACCCGACCCGACATGGTCCATTTGGGTTGCACTTCACCGGCACAATTTATATGGATAGTCTTTTGAGAATAGTATATTTATGATTTATATTAATATATTATAAGTTCTAATATATTAAGATGGAATCATATTATTTAATTAGTATTGATCAAGAATTAATTTAGAATTAATTAAGTGATCAAAAAGAACTAATTAAATATGGACTCTTATATATATGGAATGGGACAAGTTCATTTAGGTTGGGCTAAGCTTTCATGGATGGTCCATGGAGCTTTTAACCCATGGATCCTATGTAAATGAAAGGTCATGGGTATTAGGGTTTACATGGATGTAACCCTAATCCTCCATAATATATAAAGGGGTCCTTGGCTCACAAAATTGGCACAAGTGTGTGAAAATAAGAGTGGGCCGATTTTAGTGTGCATACATATTCTCTCAAGTTCTTCCAAGGTGTTTTGGTGATTTGTGATTCCATTTGAGGCTTCCACACTATTGGGGCTAAGCTCTTAAATCTTGAAGACATCAAGCTACATCAAAAGGTATGTCATCTAACTAGAACTTTGTAGTATAGGTGCTTCATAATATGCTAGTTAGGATGAAACCTTGGAATAGTTAATATTTGCATGTATAATAGAGAAAACATAGATCCAAGGTTTATAGGGTTGCATGTACACCATAGGAGTGTTAGAATGCTCAAAAACCCAACAGTGGTATCAGAGCCATGAGTTGTTTTCTGTTATATTGATGCAAATGTTTTATTTTCAAAGTTGGAAAAAAAGGAAAAAAACATGACGTTTGTCAAATTTTAAGATAATTACTTGTTTTTGTGAAAAACTAATTATTTGTAAAATTTGAATCATTTGCTGTATGAGTTGAATTAGGTCAAATTTAGTAAAAGATAAAATGATATGATTATTTTATTAGTTTTAAAAGTTTGATCTAAAGAGTTTTTTGAAACCTCCATAAGTTATGGATATGAAAAGGTTTTTAAAAAAATTGATTCAAAGTTTTTTATGGAGTTACAAAACTTAGTCTTAATGTTTTAAAGAATACCATAACTTGTTCTTAAGTTATGGAACATGAAAAGTTTCATCATAAAACAAGTATTTAACTCCATAAGTTATGGAATCCAAAAGTTTTCAAGAGTTACAAAACTTGCCCTTAAGTTTTGGAATTTGGAAAAAGCTTTTTTATGATAAAAAAAGAATTGAATTCTAAAACTCTTGGGTTCATAACTTAAACAATTAATTAAATGGTTTTAATTTTGAATTTAATAATTTGAATTATGATGTTTTTATTGAATAATTCAATTAACTCTTATGGACTTTATTAATAGATAATTAAAGTGTTTAATTAAAGGAGAATTAATAATTCCATAATGACATGGTTTAAATTTAATTAAATTAAGAGTATAGTTTAACTAATAGATTAAACCACCAAGTATTTTAAATGTCTAAAATACACCCTTATATTATTATAATATTAAAAGTTTAATATATTATATGTATAAGAGCAAGTCGTCTTACCATTAGTAGGCCTCATTCACGAAGCTGGTCTATAAGGGGGGTATAAGGTTACTGCCTATAAAATGGCAGTTTAATGGGTGTCCACTCTCACCCACCGCTTCCTTGACTGATGGAGGGTCGTTAGCCGAACAGGTAGGACAAGGACTATAATTCTCCCTTCCTTAAAAGTATTAATGATAAATACTAAGTAACTAAACCTTTTATAAATTCCCAATCTTAGTTACTTAGGAAAATGTGAATAAGGTGCTAATCCATGAAATTACACTTTGCACTTTGTTTAAGCTGTTAGTGGAGCGTGTGTGGTTAACCGGCACACTAACCTGGACTTAACAAGGTAAGCAAAGGGTAACTTAATGTTTATCATAGTATCGTTGGAGCGTGTGTGGTTAACCGGCACATCGATTGAGGGGTAAATATTAAGGGTACCAAGTATATTTGCATGGTTACTTCACACCTTGTTTTGTGATCCTCGGCATCCCAGTCACAAAACCTGAAGGGCACACTCGAGATTGAAACATGTCATTGAAAAGTTCAATGAATCTCAAAAGAATCTAGGAGTTTCAAAACCAATTAAAACCTAATAATACATTTCGTTTATCTTGGTGAAAATTGGTGAATCGTCATTCACCTACCTTCAAATATTTTATAGCTTGGATTACGGCATCCCTCTTCCAAGTTATAAAATAGTTTGTTGGGTCCTAGCCTTAATATATCATATTGGGTGTTATATTAAGGACTTAAATCAACTTTACGTGAATTTCTCGCATTGTTGATGTCTGGTTTAGACAACAATGATCTTCCCAAACCAAGCTTTCCTAATGAATATGACTTCCCGAGTTTGGCTCATGGAAGTCATACTTCTCTTCCTCCACCTCCTCCAATTATTCTCCCTAACCCACAAGTTCAAGGTCACTCAAGCCCTAATGGCAAGCAAGGTCTATGTGTGATCACATCTTAGAGATGAAGTCACATATTGACAAGCCGGGAGAGTTGGGTGTCAAAGTCTTGAGAAAGTTGGATGTTCAATCACTTTCTAAGTCACATAGTGAGTTCCTTTGGGACTACTATGAAACAGACTATGACATGAACCTTAATGATCATATCTATTTGCTTGGTGCTGCTGAATCAGCAATGATTTGGAACGATAGTAAAACAAATTTGATTAGAAGATCAACTTCCCAAAAACTTTATGGACAGTGACAATGGTGACACTGGAAATCCAGAAAAAGCATTCTCTTCCCAATGGAAAGGGACTGACCATAGTCAACCCGGTTGACCAAATGGTAAAGAGAAAGGCTAAGTCTGAGATAGTCCCATTACCAAAGGGTCCATATGTTTATTTTGCCAAAGGAAGGGGCGTTGATTGCAAAGCTGCCAAATTTACCTAAGGATGTTAAAGTCAATAAGTTTGACTCTACATCAGGTAGAGCCCATTATCTAACTCTGTTAAGTTCTATTCTGAGATCCTCATTACATGATGTGACTGGGTCACATGTTGATGTTTTAAGAATCAAAGAATAGAGAGAAATCTTAAAGGAAGTATATGTTGATTCTGATCGCAAAGGTGGATTTCGATCGCATCAGAATTTTAAGCAGTTGCTTAAGAAGTTATGATATATTGCTAAGGAATAGATAACAACAATTTTCCATGTGGATTGTAAGGATAAGTTTTTCCACAAAGTTTTAAAATAAAAGAAAATTGTTTAATTTTATTTATTTGAAGTATCCTTACAATGGTATTTGTGGAAAATTGTTGCTTATATGATTCCACTGACAGCAATATTGGAAAATGGATTTGATTCTTTCATTTGTGGTAGTGTCTAAATTTACCAAATCAGGAAAGTTCCTCATCACCCAAGTTTCAATGGGACCGAAACTTGGAATCATGCAAGTTGAATAGTATGATGAATGAGAACTTTCAAGCATTGGAAAATCAAGACTAATTACTTGTTCACATGGATATGTGAGTCAAGTGAAGGACTAAAGGGATCGAGTACACATTCTTGTGCACTGGTCATGTCCACCACAAAGCTCGTTAAGACTATTTGATTTACTAAAGTTTAGTAAATATGGTTATACTTACAAGTTTAAGTATAATTCTGAAACATTGGAAAAGTCTCAATGTATGGCAGAACGAATGGGAAGAATCAAATTAGGCAGAAAGATAAAAGTTTCTCAAATCTGAAAAGATAGGAGAGTACTTTAGTATCATGTTTGTGATCATCTTAATGATTTAGAAATCATATCACAATTAGTCCTCTAAAGGTCATCTTAGTGCATTATTATGACTAAGAAGAGGAGTCATGAATTGTTGAAATGGTTAGATCAGGAAGATGAGTCATACTTCGTTCCAAAACAATTCTTAGAGTCATACTCCAAGCTTGTAACTTGAGTGACATATCTTAAAGAAAGGTTTAAAACACTTGTCAAATGTAAGAGTAAAAGTGTCCTACTCTTGTACATTTGAAATTGGTAAGTTGTGATGTTTTGGATAAAACAAAGACCAACTAAGGCCAATTGTGTGAAGTGTTTGTCTTGATAAAGAATCCGCACTATCTCTTGAATATTTGGCAAGATAGTCTTATATGTCAAGAGGATAGTGGGAGTCTTAAAGATCCTAAAACGAATTTCAAGAACTAATCAAGAATAAAACCTGAGGTTCTTCACTAGCACACGACTTGAGGTTTATAACCTATCGTGTTGACATATTCTGTGCCCATTCCAGTTAAAGTTGGCTTTGCATAGGAGTTCTGAAAGTTCTCAATTGGTTGCATAACAACTTGGAAGCAATGGCAGGCCCTGTACTACCAGGTGGCAAGAAGTTAAGAATGCATAAGTTCAGTCCATATGAGTTTGGATTTGTCATTATCCTTGTCTTGTGACTATGGTTTTGACGATTCACATGGATAAGAACACATACACCATAAAATCTAAGGGTCATAAGGTTTCTCTCCGATTCATGAAAATGATGGTGAGGAAACACTTCCACCAAGTAGATTTGAAGCAGATGGCAAAAGGTCTAAACAATTGAGACTATGATTACGGCATCCCTTTTCATAGTTCTGAAATTGTTTAGACACACATGCATGCTATCTAAGGAAAGGTGTATGATTTTGATAAAGTTTTATCAAAGCATATCGTATCAGAAATCTGAACTTTGGTAAGAAAGTCAATAAAGTATTGATTTCTAGAAGTCCAGCTGATTTCTGAGTACATGTCAAAGCTAGTGGGAGCATAAGTGTTATGCTAATAATCATCATGTTAGTGGGAGCATGATAATTATTGTTAGTGTTGCAAGTTAGCAATGTTAATTATAGAAAACAAAAGTTTCAATTCGTGAGGCTGCAGGGATTGAAAAAGTTGTTTTGCTATAATTAAGGGAGAGGATATACTTCATTTCAGTTCTAAAGGCTTAGATTGAGACCTTAATCATCCTTAGTCAAGAATATATATATGAATTTCATGTTGGATTGGTTCAACTTAAGGAAATTCTATATATTGCGTTCTCAAAATTCGATTATGATTACGGCATCCCTCTTCATAGTCAAATTTTGAAAACATGGCAAATAAATATATTGTAGCAAAAGACTGGTCTAGAATCATGTCTTTATGTAAGACATCATGAATCGTGTACCATTTGCTTTGGGTACAGGATCGATTGCATGTGCTATAATATTTTTCATTTCTAAATTTTTCCAAATGCCCAGAGGCATTAAGAAGGGAAAAGGTCTAGACTTGGATATGACTAAAATGATTAAACAATTGTCGAGGACAATCTGAGGTTTACCAAAGATTGGTTGCTCAGGGACAGTTGGAAGTATAGTGCTAATTTTGGAAGGACCATATTGACATATTCTGAAAAGAGGCATCTCTTATTCAGAAGTGATAGTCAAAATGAGAATATGGAGTTTTCTCCATAGGTGGAAGTTATCTGTGTAAGATTAGAAAACTTAATGCAAGAAGCATGTCCAAAGCAATGTACTTTGAATATGAGACTTAGTTTCCATGGAGTTGATCTCCATTGGAATACTTTATAATGACTGTTGACAAGTCTTTGTGACTTTGTACATATTCATTACAGGAGGGTCAGTGCATATAAGTTTAAAATCTAAACAGATTTCGATAAATGATAGGAATTTGAAATTCTCACATTTTTCGATAAGGATTTGGGAGTGTGAAATTAGAATCATTGAAATTATGTTCAATTGGTTTATTTCACAAAGTAAGGATCATAGACAAACATAGAGTGCATACTTGGTGTATGGCAAAGCTATTGTTTAAGAAAAACATAGTGTACATGCTTGGAGCATGGGACAACTAGTGTTTTTAATTCAAGTATAAAGTTGATAAAACCGAAACAATGAATAATGAGTAATCAGTATGGTGATAAATAAAAGTGTTTATTTATATTCATAGGGTTTGATACCATATTTGATTCATTTATTCTTGTGTTTCACTTTGCATGTTTTGACTTCCAGAATAACTAAGTCGCTCTTCCTGAATGATTAAGTTATTCAAACCATCCACAGTCGGTCATATGTTGGAAGTAGATATGAATCAAGACTGTCATGGGTTGGTTTGTAGAGGTCCAAGTTGGTGGACAAAGTGGTGCTACAACACTCATGAGTGCTCATAAGTTCTGAGTATTGGATTCAACCCGCGCTCATTTGAATCACTTCATGGATTTTATCACGAGTGATCATGAGACGATAATATCTTATATTCTTCAAACCTAGAGATATGAGTTGTTACTATGAATTGGTTATACATTGATTGCACGAAGTTTATCCATTCCTTTTACCTTCGGGATAAAAGCGATATCTGTGGGCCCCTCGATGATTTAGCGATGACACATGTGAGT
Organism: Lactuca virosa; assembly: GCF_052849685.1. Classification (NCBI taxonomy): domain Eukaryota; kingdom Viridiplantae; phylum Streptophyta; class Magnoliopsida; order Asterales; family Asteraceae; genus Lactuca; species Lactuca virosa. Next base: position 4,658,161 of record NC_136434.1, read on the forward strand.
GCTTGGCCAAGCCAGGACTGATTTGATTTGTTCAATCAGTCAGTCATCATAAATCGAAAATCGGTAAACAACAAATGGACAGAGAGAATGATTATAATCCATGTCTTAGTCCATATGATATCTAGAATGGAGGAATATATGATCCCTTATCTAATGGACAAGTCATTGACAAGGTCAGAGTTCGAAAGCAGCTTTAAGAGCTACGATTGCCAGTTAGGTTTTGAAGTCATACTCAATAATAGTTTTAGACTTATCCAAGTGGGAGACTGTTGGATTAATGTCTAAGTCCATAACTATATTTGGTATGTACTTGACCCGACCCGGCATGGTCCATTTGGGTTGCACTTCACCGGCACAATTTATATGGATAGTCTTTTGAGAATAGTATATTTATGATTTATATTAATATATTATAAGTTCTAATATATTAATATGGAATCATATTATTTAATTAGTATTGATCAAGAATTAATTTAGAATTAATTAAGTGATCAAAAAGAACTAATTAAATATGGACTCTTATATATATGGAATGGGCCAAGTTCATTTAGGTTGGGCTAAGCTTTCATGGATGGTCCATGGAGCTTTTAACCCATGGATCCTATGTAAATGAAAGGTCATGGGTATTAGGGTTTACATGGATGTAACCCTAATCCTCCATAATATATAAAGGGGTCCTTGGCTCACAAAATTGGCACAAGTGTGTGAAAATAAGAGTGAGCCGATTTTAGTGTGCATATATATTCTCTCAAGTTCTTCCAAGGTGTTTTGGTGATTTGTGATTCCATTTGAGGCTTCCACACTATTGGGGCTAAGCTCTTAAATCTTGAAGACATCAAGTTACATCAAAAGGTATGTCATCTAACTAGAACTTTGTAGTATAGGTGCTTCATAATATGCTAGTTAGGATGAAACCTTGGAATAGTTAATATTTGCATGTATAATAGAGAAAACATAGATCCAAGGTTTATAGGGTTGCATGTACACCATAGGAGTGTTAGAATGCTCAAAAACCCAACAGGATGTCCATCATCGTATAAATTTCGCTTATAATGACATGATTACTCACGATGCAAGGATTCCAGAGTTAGAGCTCTACAATCAAACCTCAAGAAATGAAGAACGCACGGGAAGTCTTGAGCTGAGAACTCAAGCACTGGAGGAGCAAGTGGTTAATGTCACTGGCGTGCTAGGTCATCACTTAGGTTTCTGGTAGATAAGTTAAAACTAGTGGTTGTGTAAATATAGAGGCCAGACTAGTTAAGGCAAGAAGAGTAAAGTTTATAGCAAGGATGTAGAAAACCTTGCAAATTTTGCAATGTTTATAGAAACTTTTCTCTTATAAGCCTAAATAAACTGATGTAACCGCTGGTAATAATATGAAGCATATATTACAGTAATCATTGTGTTATCCATTATGTTTTACACTTTGAAGAATAATTGAAGTACGAGTACTCGTGTAGTAAATGACTAATTCTTCATGAAACTTATAAAATTCTTATTATTTATAATAGGAACTAAAACAAAATGCCTAGAAGGAGTAGTGCTCGGCTAAACCCTAACCAACGATCAGCACCACAACAACAACCACCAGAACCAAAACCCCCAATAAGTACATCAGAACTTGAAGAAATCATAGCTCAAAGAATTGATGCGGCTCTATCTAATGTCACAAGAGGTGGAGTTAGAAACGAAGGCAATATAGGGACCGCTAGAATATGTACCTACAAAGACTTTATGAACTGCAGGCCAAAGAGCTTTCATGGAAATGAAGGGGTTGTTAATTTTACTAGATGGATAGAAAAGACAGAGTCTATCTTTCAAATAAGCTTCTGTCCAAACGATTGTAAAGTACGATTTGCAGCATGTACTTTCGCTGATGCAACACTCACATGGTGGAACAACCATGTGAATACAATGGGAATTGATACTGCAAATTCCATGAAATAGGAAGATCTAAAAATGATGCTAGTAGAGGAGTATTGTCCTAGGGAGGAAATACATAAGCTGGAACAAGAATTGTGGACCCTAACCATGAAGGGTTCAGAGATCAAAGCTTATACCGCTAGATTTAATGATCTTTTAGTAATGTGTCCAACACTTGTAACCCCTGAATATAAGAAAATTGAGCGATATATCTGGGGTTTAGCATCGCAAATAAAAGGCATGGTGATCGCATCAAAGCCTACAACCTATGACAACACCAAGAGAATAGCTCATCAGCTAACTCTCATAGAGATCCAAGGAGCAGTAGTGGTTTCAAAGGCTGAGTCTCCCAAATCTGGAACAAACAAGCGCAAGTTTAATGGGAAGAATCCCAGACAATCATCTGAGAAAAGACAAGAAGTGGCAACCAATTATGCAGCCACGACGGCAGTAACCACTCAACCAAATTCTGCATGGTGCAATCGGTGCAACCGTCATCACCCAGGTGACTATTTTGTTTGCACGAATTGCAAGAAGAAAGGGCATACTGCTAGTTATTGCAGGAGCGCAACACCTGCAACAGTGAATCAGGGAGCAAATACTGGAGCAGTCCATGGTGAAGGAAGAAAGTGTTTTGCGTGTGGCGAGGTTGGACACATCAAGAGAGAATGTCCAAAGTTAAGGAATCAATGAGGCATAGGGCGTGGCAGGGCATTCGTGATCGGAAGCAGAGAAGCTATCCAGGACCCTTCGGTCGTATCTGATACGTTTCTCATAGATAATTCATATGCTACCATACTCTTCGACTCTGGAGCAGATAGAAGTTTTATAACTCCGACGTTTAGAAAATTGTTAAGTCATGACTCTAGCAAATTAAAAGAAATCTATGAAGTAGAAATCGCTAACGGTCAAACCGAGAAAACACATGAAATCCTAGAAAACTGTCTGTTAACTCTTAATAACTACCTTTTTCACGTCAACCTCATGCCAATGCCTATCGGTAGTTTTGATGTCATAATTGGCATGGATTGGTTATCTTCACACCACGCCGAAATTTTATGTTATGAGAAAGCTATACAACTACCCTTACCAAACGGCGAAGCCCTGATTATCTATCGTGATAAATCTGGGAAGAACCTCAAAGTCATCTCTTGTACCAAGACCCAGAAATATCTACATAAGAAATGTAGCGCATTCTTAGCCCACATTGTAGATAAGAAGAGAAAGACAAAAGAAATCAATGACATACCTAAAGTATGTGACTTCCCCGACGTGTTTCCTGAAGATCTACCTGGAATACCTCCTGTCCTACAAGTCGAGTTTTGAATCGACTTAATTCCAAGAGCAGCACCAGTAGCGAAATATCCTTATTGGTTGGCTCCATCCGAAATGCAAGAATTGTCTAGCCAACTACAAGAACTTCTTGACAAAGGCTTTATCCGACCAAGTTTTTCACCTTGGGGAGCACCAATCTTGTTTGTCAAGAAGAAGGACAGATCCTTTCGAATGTGTATTGATTATCAGGAGCTGAATAAGCTAACGATCAAGAATCATTACCCGCTTCCAAGAATTGATGATCTATTCGATCAACTGCAAGGATCCAGCTACTACTCAAAGATAGATCTCAAATCAGGATACCATCAACTCAGAGTACAAGAAGATGATATTCCAAAAACAGCATTTAGAACTCGTTATGGTCATTATGAGTTCTTAGTTATGTCTTTTGGATTGACCAATGCCCCAGCAGTGCTTATGGATCTCATAAATCATGTTTGCAAACCATACTTGGATAAATTTGTGATCGTATTTATCGATGATATATTGATATATTCACGAACTAAGGCAGAACATGGTCAACACTTACAAATAATCTTGGAGCTACTGAGAAAAGAAAAGTTGTATGCCAAATTCTCCAAATGTGAGTTTTGGATTAGGGAAGTACAATTTTTAGGCCATGTAGTTAGCAATTAGGAATTAGGAAGCACCAAAGATGCCAACAGAAGTGCGTCAATTCCTAGGACTTGCTGGCTATTACCGCGGATTCATAGAGAATTTCTCCAAAATAGCCAAGTCGCTTACAACACTAACCCAGAAGGATACGAAGTTCAACTGGGAAGACAAACAAGAAGCTGCTTTTCAGAAAATGAAGCAAATGTTGTGTAGTGCACCAATCCTATCCCTTCCAGGTGAGACAGAAGATTTCGTCGTATACTGCGACGCATCAAATCAAGGATTGGGATGTGTGTTGATGCAAAGAGGAAAAGTTATCGCCTATGCATCACGACAACTTAAGGTGCATGAGAATAATTACGCTACCCATGATCTTGAATTGGGAGTTGTAGTTTTTGCACTAAAAATATGGAGACATTACTTATACGGTACTAAGTGTACTATTTTTACCAACTACAAGAGTCTCCAGCACATCTTCAACCAAAAAGATCTTAATATGAGACAACGAAGATGGGTCGAATTGTTGAATGATTACGAATGTGAGATTCATTATCATCCCGGAAAGGAAAACGTGGTAGCAGATGCCTTGAGCCGGAAAGAATATATTAAACCCCGTCGGGTACGAGCATTAATTATAACTATCCATTCTAACTTTACCGCACAAAATAGAGAAGCTCAACTTGAGGCTTTAAAAGAAGAAAACATCAAGAACGAAGCTTTGCGAGGAATGGAAAAGCAACTTATACAAAAAGATGACGGAACGCAACACTTTATGAACCGAATTTGGACGCCTAAGTTCGGTGGAGTCAGGGACTTGGTCTTAGAAGAAGCCCACAAGTCCAGATATTCCGTGCATCCAGGTTCTGACAAAATGTACTTACATTTAAATGTACATTATTGGTGGCCAAACATGAAGGCAGAAATTGCTACTTATGTGAGCAAATGCTTGACTTGTTCTAGAGTAAAGGCAGAACATCAAAAGCCTTCAGGTTTACTTCAACAACTGGAAACACCTGAATGGAAATGGGAACACATATCAATAGACTTCATCATTAAGTTACCTACAACTCCTAGTGGGTTCGGCACTATTTGGGTAATAGCCGATAGATTGACTAAGTCTGCCCACTTCATACCAATTAAGGAGAACGACAAGATGGAGAAGCTGACTAGAGTTTATCTTAAGGAAATTGTCAGATTGCATGGAGTTCCAAATTCTATTATTTCTGACCGAGATAGTAGATTCACTTCACGATTTTGGCAATCTCTACAAAAATCCTTAGGAACACGTCTAGATATGAGTACGGCTTACCATCCACAGACTGATGGTTAGAGTGAGAGAACCATTCAGACTTTAGAAGATATGTTCCGAGCCTGTGAAATAGACTTTGGAAATGCGTCGGATACTCATTTACCTTTAATTGAGTTTTCCTACAACAATAGTCATCACACCAGCATCAAGGCTGCACCGTTTGAGGCTCTTTATGGATGAAAATGTCGTTCCCCAATATGTTGGGCAGAAGTTGGAGATATGCAGATGGCCAGAGAACGTACAGGCGATACCTTACGTACTGAACCAGAAATAATCCACGAGACAACTGAAAAGATCGTGCAAATTAAGGATCGATTAAAGGTTGCACGTGATCGTCAAAAGAGCTATGCGGACGTAAGACGTAAGCCTTTAGAATTCCAAGTTGGAGATAAAGTAATGTTGAAGGTATCTCCTTGGAAAGGCATAATTCGATTCGGGAAACGAGGCAAACTAAACCCACGGTATATAGGACCTTCTGAAATTCTAGCAAGAATTGGTTTTGTCGCATAACAACTCAAGTTGCCTCAAGAACTAAGTAATGTACACGATGTTTTTCACATATCAAATCTCAAAAGATGTCTATCCGATGACACTCTTGTTATACCTCTCGACGAGATAAAAGTCAATATGAAACTCAACTTTGTAGAAGAACCTGTCGAGATCATAGATCGAGAAGTCAAACGATTAAAGCAAAGTCGTATTCCCATAGTGAAAGTTTGATGGAACTCTTTACGAGGACTTGAATTTACTTGGGAACGTGAAGATTAGATGAAAGAAAAATACCCCCAACTATTTGACAAAACCCCATCCATAAGATAAATTTCGAGTCAAAATTATTCTAACGGGGGGAGAATGTAACACCAGTCAAAATAGGTCAATAGACAATCACATGTGATTATACCAATCATGTAATGTGATTTTGTAAACTAGTAAGGTGATAAACATACTATTTAGTTCATGATAAATTCTAATACAAATATGAACTTTCTTTATTATATAACTTAAAGTATACGTCTATACGATTCCAAAAATATAGAGAACGTCTGAATCTGACTTCGCATGAAGAAGTTATGATAAACCGAACACTATAAATATCTATAATAAAAGGAATTTAAAATAGACTTAGAGTTAGCTATTGGAGTCTAAAAGAGAGTAGTAGTACTCGTAAATACCTACGTGTGCATATAAAGAACGTCAAAAACGGAGTTCGTATGCAAAAGTTACGGCCTTCCGAAGTTGCAGCTGTCTGAGAGCATGACACGTGGCAGGAAACCCTAGCTGTCTGGATTCACGACGTGAACCTTAAATTCACGACGTGAAAGTAGTCCAGGACACATTTCGGGGCTAGAAAACACGTGCGAAGTCTACGGGAGTGAGGTGTTGAATCCCCACGACGTGAACATAAAGTTCACGACGTGAGTTTAGAATCGTGACACCTTCCGAAGCTAGGACGCAAATGGCAAGTCTATGAGGTGAGCAGACTTTGTTCACGACGTGAATTTTATAAATTCACGATGTTAAAGGCCAAAAACCTTCCTATAAATAGCAGCTCCGACTTCAGCTATTCCTACACCTGAACTTCTTTCCTTTCTCTCATTTGTTGAAGCCCTCTTGCATCCCGAGCCCCGACGACCTCGTACCGATGACCGTTTCTGCTTAGATTACATAAAATCACGCTACTAGGGTGAGTTTCACGGCCCCACTTTCTAATATTTTGGGGGAAAACGCATGCTAAATATTGTATATACATTACTATTATGTCTATATGATAGTATATTAGTATCAACGTAGATAGTTATAATAATCGGGGTATAGTTGTTCTAAATATAATATTTTGAATATATGCAACTATTATCAACTTGTTATCATGTTATTATACTAATGTAGATCTTGAGTTATACTTAGGATTCTATATATATGTTGTGTGCGATATAGTTTCGAAGTTATATTCGGAAGTTCTATATGTTAATTTATAAAGTATGTTGCTATTCTTGGTTTTATGTCAAGATAAAACTTGGTATGCTATATGTTGTTATTGTTAGTTTTATGACAAGATAAAACTTGGTATGTTATATGTTGTTGTTGTTATTGGGTTTATGTTAAGATAAAACCTGGTTTTACTTCAAGTTATAGCTGTTATACTGCCTACATGTTATCAAGTTAGGAGTAATGTTTAAGAGCATAGTCTAGTAACTTAGGGTTTTAGACATGAAAATGCTTTTGTTGTTAGAGCTATAGGAAGCCGTCGAAGTCTACATGAGTAATTGTATTCATCAACTAAGATTGGGGATCTTAGCGGAAATCCTCTGAACTGTAACTGTTAATCCCGTGTGAGCGAGGAAGTCGTGTATAATTAGTATACGGGTTGACCACCCCACTTTTGATTGTTAGCTACAGTCAACCATAAGCGAGTGACGAACTATCCTTTTACTTGTTATTGTTCCGGCGTCGATGAAGCGTACGGTGTTGTTTCTCATGGAAATCATGAGTGTGTTGTTTCTCATGGTAAATCATGAGTGTGTTTTATCAGAGGTATTATGTCATAGCAGAGGTTACAGGCTCATGGTAGCAAATTGTTAGAAACATTATACTTTGTCGTATACAAGTATTAATGTTAAGTATAAGTTCCCCCTACTTATACCCTAGGTTCAAGGAACGTTTAGGTATAACACTTATTTGATAAGTAAACTATTATACCTAATATATTTACTAAATGTTGGAGCGTCAAAATGATACTTTCACAACTATACTTTTGAACTTGGAAAATGTATTATTTTCATATGGAGTCAAAACCTGTGGACTCACCAACTTTATGTTGATGTATTTTAAATGCATGTGTTTTCAGGAAATTGGAAAGCTGGTATGTATTTGAACAGGAGAAGTTTTACTATTACCTTTCTGTTCATTAAGAAGTATGCCATAGTCGGATATTATTTAATAAGTACTAGGAAAACTATAACGCCCGCAGATCCAGGCTAGTCAATTTAGAGACGATGAGCATCAAAAATGAGTTTTTGTGTAACGACGTAAATTTTTAAAACAATTTTTCATTTTTCAAACATAATAAAACTCATATAATATTCTCAAAATCTCATATATCAATGTCATCACCATAAAACATATCCCAGAATCTCAACACTTAATCTTCTGCCAGTGTGTACAAATCATGTCGGCGCCTTCCCGCGACTCTCGCTGGTACCTGAAACACATATCACATAACACGGTAAGCATAAATGCTTAGTGAGTTCCCCAAAATACCACATAGAACACATATTAGCCACTCGAGGCTATAACTCTGTGGACCCTCCGGTCCTAACTCTGTGGACCCTCCGGTCCTAACTCTGTGAACCTTCCGGTTCTATCTCTGTAACTCTGGAACATACACGGCATGAATCACATAGAAATAATGCAGTGTATCACAATCACATAAATAGCATACAAGATACTCTGTCACATAACTCTAATTACCACTCTAGGTAAAGTATAGTGAGAAGACTCACCTCGGGTAACTCGGTAATCCCGAACTCGGTAAAATCTGGTCTAGCCTCCGCCTAATCATATGAAATAAACACTCTAAATCAATACATCTCTCAAGGCTAGACTATTCCCTCTCTTAGTACTCTCAGAAGGGTAAAAGACCATTTTACCCCTCTCATGGCTCAAAGACCCTAAAGTTGACCAAACCCTAAAAGTCAACAAAAGTCAACTCTCCGGGTTACACTGCGCGTACCAAACATGTACGCTGGGCGTACCCGGCGTCCTCACAGAAACGGGGTGTGCGACCCCTTACGCCGCACGTACTTGGATTACGCCCCGCGTAACTCCCAGTTTCAGACCCTAAGCTCTTGAGGTCTTAAACTGTTAAGACCCACGTCCAACTTCTAGATCTGACCATTTCTAAGCCTCTTAATCCATAAAGTTGGTGACTTTAAGCCTTTGCATGGCTGGACAAGTCACTAACACCCATAACATTCCATTTCCCAACTCTAGAAAGCTCATAATTCAAGCATGACCTCATAACAACGACCAAGATGGAATTTTTATGGATCTATAACACAAATATCACTGAAATGGGACAGATCTAGGTCCATGGAGTCCCTTATGCTCATAAAGTCTCCACCTTTGGGACTTTATCCCTAGAAATGGTCCATACAACACCAAACCAAAATAAAGAGGAAAGTTCTGAGCTTTTTACCTCTAAATGAAGCTCCTCCCTCTGAAGAACTCAGATCCAAACTTGCACTTCAACTTCTAGCCTCCACAAGAACCTCCTTTTCTTCTTCACTAACACACAAAGGCACTTTCTAGCTCAAGAACTCACACACACACTAGCTTTAGAACGATAATATTGCTCTCCTACGGTTTCTCTCTGAGGGATGGTGGCTGGGGACAAGACCATCTCATTCCTTTTATAGCCCTCAAGCCACAATTAGGGTTTTGCACCTGGGCCAACTACGCCCAGCGTAACCCTGGGTACGCCCAGCGTACCTAGGCGAGTCCGCGTACAAAATAAGCGCATGAGTACGCGCAGCGTACTCATTTGCTACAATTTCCACTCAAGGGCTAATCTTGACAACTTGACAAAAGAGAAGGGTTAAATAGGCGTTCCTGAATTCCGGGATGTTACAATTCTCCCCCACTTGAAATAGATTTCGCCCTCGAAATCGCTCCTCAACCACATAGATAGAAACCAACCACTCGAAAAGCACCACTGAAAGGTTCTCACATCAAAACGATATCTTTCTCCATGAATACCTGGATCCGACCAGGAACTCCAAATTTGGAACAAAACCGACCCCTCTGTCGCTAAATTACCCCTTTCTGACCTTCCCAGAATCGGGAAACTCTAGTGGCCTGGCCTGCCGCCAGACCGCCCACTCACGCTATCACCATGATACTCGTTCTTCGAACATCAAACCCTGATAACTCACTGCTCCTCTGATTCTCATGAGACAAATCCGTCAATCGGCTACCGATCACTCATACCAACGTACCAAAACAATCCGAATCACACCCCAAGGGACGAAAGGGTTCACATCCCACCAGGGCTCATCCACTGAACTACTATCAGGATCCATCCGAACAATAAACCCTCAACATCCTGTTCTCTGACACAAGAGAATCATGCTCGCTCAGAAGTCCTCAAACATCTAAAATCATAAGCCTCAGCTGCATCCCTCGTATCCCTTTTCAATACTGAGCACCAGATCAATTCATGAGTCCACCGATGAACCTCCAAAGTTCACCCATAACATGTCCCGAAATGTCTCACTGACTCCTTCCCTACAACCACTATCTCAGCCCAGTGACACACAAGTCACGAAGTTCGCTTAACCCAAGCGAATGCTACCTTCCCAACTGGAGATCGACTCAACCCTGACCCCTATCATCTGTTACTCATCGTTCCATGCAACTTACGGTACCTCCCGTACCCGAGTACTGACCAACACAGGTCTAAGACATCATATAACAAACAATACTCCTCAACATGGAACCCACCTCAGAATCCAGAATCTCATCTTGCCTATCTAACGCACCACCAGAGCCAAACTCAGCTCGAGAGTTTGGTCCGACCAAGAGTTGGAACCACTCGTCCCAACGATGCACTCAACTCAGAACTCATTTCCCGCAACCCATGCGTACCTCACTTATCCCATTATTTCGGACTGCGACAACCACTACTCATTTCAGTATATAACGACTCCCGACAAGTATGGAGACCCCAGTCTCGCCCCTGGTTCGACCCCAGGCTTCCACAAACTCAAATATTAGGGCTACCCAAGCCTAAAATTCTTCTGCGTCAAGCTCTGATCAGAGAGCACTTCATCACAACATTCCCTTGCTGACTAGTAGGTACCACGGCTCCCCGCAGTATCACAACGACCTCTCACTGAATAGTAAATACTACGGCTCCCCGTAGCATCACCACACCCCTCACTGAATGGTGAGTACTACGGCTCCCCGTAGCATCACCACAACCTCTCACTGAATAGTGAGTACTACGGCTTCCCGTAGCATCACCACACCTCTCACTGAATAGTGAGTACTACGGCTCCCCGTAGCATCACAACAACCTCTAACTAGTGAGTACTACGGCTTCCCGTAGCATCACAACAACCTCTGACAAGTGAGTACTACGGCTTCCCATAGCATCACAACAACCTCTGACTAGTGAGTACTACGGCTTCCCGTAGCATCACTATATCTGGCGGCAATCGCCATAACAAAACACCCTTCCCCAGCAGCTCCTGACACTACGAGGATAACTCCTGCATCTCTGGCGGCGCAAGGCGATAAGGCGCCTTGACAATAGGCGCTGCCCCCGGAATCAAATCAATGCGAAACTCCACCTGCCTCTCGGGAGGCACACCCGACAACTCCTCGGGAAACACATCTGGGAACTCACGCACTATCGGCACATCATCAATCGAACTTGGCCCCTCGGCGACCCCTCGTGAATCCATCACATATGCCACAAACCCGCTACAGCCCTGCTGTAGACTCCGCCTCGCTCTAGCAGCCGAACAAAATGCTGACCCAGAACGGGTACCCTCGCCGTACACCGTAAGAACTTCCCCACTAGGATCTCGTATTGTCACCAACTGTCGCTCGCAGTCTATAACAGCCCCAAAACGGCTCAACCAATCCATGCCCACTATGACACACACATCCCCCATCGCAATCGGGACCAGATCTATCGGGAACTCAACACCGAAGATCTCGAGTACACAACCTTGAATCATATCTGTAGCATATACCACTCGTTCGTCAGCTATGGAAACCCGTAGCGGTCGACTCAACGCCTCCCGCTGGATACTGATGTGCTGACTAAACGCTAAAGACACAAATGACCGACTCGCACCCGAGTCAAATAACACCAAAGCAGGTACATAACTCACATGAAAAGTACCAGCCATGACATCGGGCGCTGCGCGGACCTCCTCCGCTGTCAACTGGAAGGCTCTCCCGCGAGCCTTTGGTGCCTCGGCCTTTGCTGGCCTGGTCTTGGTAGCTCTACCAGCAGGTGCGGATCCCCTCAATAAAATACCCGGTCCTTCCCCACTTAGGGTTCGAACGATCCCCAATTGGCGTACCAGCAATCTATCACATCGAATGTTTCCACCAGTAATCATCGCACCTACTCTTGGAAGGTGATACACAATGCTCTATGACCTCCCGATGGAAGTCAAGCAATCCCAAATTCCCCGAATCTCCGATGAAATCCTCATAAACTTCTCATCATGACTACCTCTAGTCATTCAGAAACTCATACCATCCCACTACCGGACATCTCAACTGTCCAGTCGTAACCCTGACTCTCAGTCTGAAAATAACGAACTAATATATTCCTCATCCTCGACTCTTCAACCAACGTTCCATCACGTGGGTTGTAGTAAGAGTGGAGTCCCCATTACCACACTCGATACTCATCATAGACAATAAGAGCCACCGCCCCAATGTCCTCTTCTTGATCGTCTGCCGCTGCAGCTAATACATGCCCTACTATGCTCAAATAGGGTGTATCTTTGTCCTTAACCATCTCAGTCCCCGCTGACAACCTGCTCAGGCTCTAACATCACCTCTCGGCAGACATACTGCCCAAATACTCTGATGAAAGATCGTAACCAAAGCTACCCCACAGGGCTCGCCCCCAACTTTGGAAACCGAAAATCTCAATACCTCTCATGTTTCCCACAGGAACAGAAATAGCACCGCTCAGGTCACAGAAAATGACATCTCCACCATCGGCCGGTTGCTCAGCCCAGACCGTATTCTCCCATAACGCACCATCTCTACTCATCCCTGAGTCTTGCGACTCCAACTGGCATCTCACCAACACTCCCTTGGAGCTAACTCGATTTCCCTTTTAAAGGATGCTCGTTCATCATGGCCCTCCGCCCTCCCCCCCCCCATTCTTTCACATATGATCTCAGTCTAGATAATCACAACGGAATAACTGGTAGAACCAGTAACACTAACTGTCACGGGTCATGGTACTCGAACCATGTGGCCACCTCTCGATCTGCTACAAATCATGGTACTCGAACCATGAAATGACCTCTCGACCTGCTACAAATCATGGTACTCGAACCATGAAATCACCTCTCGACCTGCTACCAATCATGGTACTCGAACCATGACATCACCCCTCGACCTGCTACCAATCATGGTACTCGAACCATGACATCACTTCTCAATATGCTACCAATCATGGTACTCGAACCATGACATCACTTCTCAATCTGCTACCAATCATGGTACTCGAACCATGACATCACTTCTCATTCTGCTACCAATCATGGTACTCGAACCATGACATCACTTCTCAATCTGCTACTTAGAATCCTTCGGTATGCCCCCTGCATCGAGTATGGGTCCTATGCTTTCAGTAGTACGGGCCCATACTACTTGCCACATCTACCCATACTTTCCACACGAACCATCCCAGAGTTCCTAAGTAGCTGCTCAACCTTCTCGATTATAAATCTTTTTACGTGTGCTCGCTTCCCAGCGAAATGCTCTACTCTGTCAGCGCACTCATCCGACCATGATCACCCCCTAGGCTCTTCCTAGGTCCTCACACTTCTCCGCCATCAGCTGCTGAAAAACTCCTAATGATGCCAGCCATCTACCTCCTGAATATCGTCATATTCACTTAGTAGCTGACTCCCATCATCGAGAGTCCCACAAAGCACAAAGCAAGCAGCATTCGGGCATCGAATAGTCTCCACTAGCACATAAAACCTCTTCAGGTCATGATCCCACTTGCTCTCCTCATACTCGGAGGATATCACCGAACTCATGCAACTCCGCCCCATGCGGCCATCTGTCTACTCTCTCTGTAGACTCCACACGGGCTCATCTAGGTATCTCCCCTAGATTACTCCTCTACTCAGATCCCTCTCTAAAAGGATTCCTGCTGGATACTCATACTCAGCACATACTCGAAGGCACATCGCATATAACAACAACTCCTAGGCTAAGGCATCACAAATCAGGCCACTCTAGTCCTAAAATATGAAGTACCTAGCCTATCTCTAGCATGCATAGCATATCACATAATATCTCATAGCACATAATGTATGGGTATTTTGGGAAATCACCGTTCGGGCGCTGGCTGATCGTACACACTGCTCCATTCTGATTTTCTCAAAAATCTTTCTCTTTTAGAAAAAAATTGTTTCTTTTATGAAAATTTCCTCAAATCCTCAGTTTGAGTTCAGATACGCCCGAAGGTGCATCCGAATCCCTCAAACCAAGGCTCTGATACCAACTTGTAACGACGTAAATTTTTAAAACAATTTTTCATTTTTCAAACATAATAAAACTCATATAATATTCTCAAAATCTCATATATCAATGTCATCACCATAAAACATATCCCAGAATCTCAACACTTAATCTTCTGCCAGTGTGTACAAATCATGTCGGCGCCTTCCCGCGACTCTCGCTGGTACCTGAAACACATATCACATAACACGGTAAGCATAAATGCTTAGTGAGTTCCCCAAAATACCACATAGAACACATATTAGCCACTCGAGGCTATAACTCTGTGGACCCTCCGGTCCTAACTCTGTGGACCCTCCGGTCCTAACTCTGTGGACCCTCCGGTCCTAACTCTGTGAACCTTCCGGTTTTAACTCTGTAACTCTGGAACATACACGGCATGAATCACATAGAAATAATGCAGTGTATCACAATCACATAAATAGCATACAAGATACTCTGTCACATAACTCTAATTACCACTCTAGGTAAAGTATAGTGAGAAGACTCACCTCGGGTAACTCGGTAATCCCGAACTCGGTAAAATCTGGTCTAGCCTCCGCCTAATCATATGAAATAAACACTCTAAATCAATACATCTCTCAAGGCTAGACTATTCCCTCTCTTAGTACTCTCAGAAGGGTAAAAGACCATTTTACCCCTCTCATGGCTCAAAGACCCTAAAGTTGACCAAACCCTAAAAGTCAACAAAAGTCAACTCTCCGGGTTACGCTGCGCGTACCAAACATGTACGCTGGGCGTACCCGGCGTCCTCACAGAAACGGGGTGCGCGACCCCTTACGCCGCGCGTACTGGGATTACGCCCCGAACTCCCAGTTTCAGACTCTAAGCTCTTGAGGTCTTAAACAGTTAAGACCCACGTCCAACTTCTAGATCTGACCATTTCTAAGCCTCTTAATCCATAAAGTTGGTGACTTTAAGCCTTTGCATGGCTGGACAAGTCACTAACACCCATAACATTCCATTTCCCAACTCTAGAAAGCTCATAATTCAAGAATGACCTCATAACAACGACCAAGATGGAATTTTTATGGATCTATAACACAAATATCACTGAAATGGGACAGATCTATGTCCATGGAGTCCCTTATGCTCATAAAGTCTCCACCTTTGGGACTTTATCCCTAGAAATGGTCCGTGCAACACCAAACCAAAATAAAGAGGAAAGTTCTGAGCTTTTTACCTCTAAATGAAGCTCCTCCCTCTGAAGAACTCAGATCCAAACTTGCACTTCAACTTCTAGCCTCCACAAGAACCTCCTCTTCTTCTTCACTAACACACAAAGGCACTTTCTAGCTCAAGAACTCACACACACACTAGCTTTAGAACGATAATATTGCTCTCCTAGGGTTTCTCTCTGAGGGATGGTGGCTGGGGACAAGACCATCTCATTCCTTCTATAGCCCTCAAGCCACAATTAGGGTTTTGCACCTGGGCCAACTACGCCCAGCGTAACCCTGGGTACGCCCAGCGTACCTAGGCGAGTCCGCGTACAAAATAAGCGCATGAGTACGCGCAGCGTACTCTTGAGTACGCCCAGCGTACTCATTTGCTACAATTTCCACTCAAGGGCTAATCTTGACAACTTGACAAAAGAGAAGGGTTAAATAGGCGTTCCTGAATTCCGGGATGTTACATTTTGATGGAAGATTATTTAGAAGGATTAATCTTAAACAAGTTGTAGTATATGTTACAAGGGTTCCGTACATATAAAGAACGCCAAAATCCGAGTTACAACGAAGAAGTTATGGCCCGTCGAAGTTTTACGGCAAAACCGGCACGGCACCGGGAAGCGTAAATAGTGAATTTACGATAGATCGAATTTTAGCCTTAGTGATCTAAACAAAAATTGTAGAATACGTTAAACTGAGAACATACAAAAAAGAACGCCCAAATCTGACTTCATATGAGGAATTTATGAATTTTATAAGATTTGGCATAACAGTGCACGACCCGAAACTCGAATTTTAGTTCGAGCGGTTTTTGGCTTACGCGACCTAAATGAGATTTGAAGATCTCATTAATAGGAACTCAACGGTAAAAAGACAGACGAAAACGGAGTCCGTATGTAGAAGTTATGAATTTTACGCGGATATTAAATTTAATATCTTACACATAGATATTAAGTATTTTATATAAACTACGCGCTATGTGTGCATATTATTTGTATACTTGCTATCTATGTTGGATGAACAATTTTATACAAGTTTTATATGATTTAAATTGTATATGTATTTATATCTACATAATATGTTGGGTAAAATATGGGTAGATGAAATATGAGTTGGATGATGAGTTTAGAGGTGATATAGACCATGAGGTAAGGGTAAGAGGTGTACGATGTGAGAAGACTTGTTCCCAAATGCTGGCCCCGTCATCTAGCAGAGTATGGATGACAACCACAGACTATTCTAGACAGTCCAGTGGAACACTAGCAGGCTCGCAACCTGTAGGTGTTGTGAACGATGTGTTCACCCGGTGTACTCTAAACCCTGGTGATCATGCAGACTTGGTGCCTAAATCTTGGTCAGCATGCAGACTTGGTGCCAAAACCTTGGCGACTATGTGGACTTAGTGTCTGTTGTATAAACCCTGGCGACTATGCAGACTTAGTGACTAAAACCCTGGCGACTATGCGGACTTAGTGACTGTTGTATAAATCCTGGCGACTATGCAGACTTAGTGCCTAAACCCCGGTGATGATGGACTTCGTGCCGATTCCTTAGGATGATCCTTAGCTATCTGGTCTGCCTCCAAAGTAAGTGCCTGACGCACTGGTACTGCATACTCCCATGGAAGTCCCTTTGTGCACCTGTCTATTTTTGTTAGCTCACCTGGGACAATACGCAAAGCAAAGTCCATTTTGTCTGTGAAGTTATTGGTATATTCATCAATGGACATATTTCCCTTCTTCAAAGTTAGAAATTGGTTTTCTAGTTCAAGCACATTTTGGGCCGAGCAGTACTTGCGCTTGAATTGCACCAAGAACTCTGCCCAAGTCAGTTGCAATGGCTCATTAGGGCTCAGGGTTTTCCCCAGAGTATTCCACCAGCGAACAACGCTACCTATGAATTGACGCACCGCAAATGTGGTTTGTAACTTTCCTTGGCAACCACATGTCATGAAAGCCAATTTCATTTTCGAGATCCAATCCATTACTCCGACGGGATCTTCTTTTCCAGTGAAAGTTGATGGCTTGCAAGTCATAAAGTCTTTATAGTTGCATCCATTTCTCTCCACTCCATCCTCGTGGTTATTTCTCCTAACCACAAGCGGTTCACTTTGACCAACAGATCTACTGTAGTTTCCTTCCCCGGACTGAATTTTATTTAATTCAGGTTGTTCAATAGGAATTGAAGGTTCACTCCTGTTGTTCAGCAATATTTGCCTCACTTCCTCCCTTTGTTCAGCCATCATTGTCTGAATCATGGCTTGTACTCCAGCCATTGTGATGGGTTCTAGTGCAGCTTCTACTATTGGCACCTGTTCCATCACTTGGGGTTGAGGTTGCTGATTTCTATCTGCATTTCCAGCTCCATTTCGGGTTCTTAACATTTTGATCTATATACTAAATAAGGCGAATTTAGATCTTTATTCACGATATATATTTAAACTCTCATTATCACTCCGAAACGTTTACATGCTAGTTCTAATATCGTAATCGTACGCTAAGAATCCTAAACACATAAGGTTTCCAGATCCGGTCGGCAACAGACCATAGATCCGAACAAATAATGGCATATATGGCAAACATATAGCATTTAGCACATAAAAACATTTTAGGCATCTTTCCTAAAATATACTAGTGCTCGTGTCTAAAATATGCAAGACACTCATCTCACGATCATCACTTAGCGTTCTGAGTTTAAGTCTAGAAATCCTATAAATTCTTAGTTCGCTTAAACTAATGCTCTGATACCAACTGTGACATCCCCAAATTTCTCGGCCAGAAAAGACCGATTTAATTTATGCTTTTAAAATAAAATCAGAGTAATCTTTTTAAAAGATGTTGCGGAATTTGTCCCCAAAACAAAACATGATAAAAATTTATCAAAACATTTCTTAAAGAAATATATATTTTCATTTTATATCAAAACCTCGGGATGTCATGTTCCGATACAGATCAAAAGCATAAACAGTACATTATAAGCCTTACAACAGTTATTTACAACTACTGACCTATAATCCAAAAATCTCTCATCATCATTCGACTATGCTCGGGGTCCACTACCTGTAATATAAAAAGCTGAGTGGGTCAGGCTTGGGAGCCTGGTGAGCATATAGGGTTTTCAACCCACAAATAATAATAAATTTATTAAATTCATCAACCAAAAATAAATTTATTAATTTCATCAACCAACAATAACCCTGATTACCCATTCCCGTTATCTTCACTTTACGTCCCTAAACACCTATCATGAGGGGCTTAGTCTAAGGATTTTCATCGGGGTGAAAACACTGCTTTAGGGATTCCTCTGCAATTTATGTCAAATAGGCAACCATGAGGGGGATGGAGTACACCAATGAACATATAGTTCACCAACACCTACAGGTTGTGAACCTGCTAGCGTTCCACTGGACTGTCTAGAAAGGTCTGTGGTCGTCATCTATACTCCGCTAGATGACAACAACAACAACAACAACAACATCGAGGCCTCTCATCATTTTAACACACATCAACTATTTCGTCTACCCATGTTTTACCCAACATATTTGTAGATAAAAATACATATACAGTTTAAAACTTGTATAAAACATCTATTCAACAGTCATCTCAAATAAACAATCAATATAATTACACATAGCACGTATTTTATAGAAAATACTTCATATCTATGTGTAATATGAAAGTGACTATACACTCACTTGATTTAACGATAATTGGGCAGCACTTCGTTTCCTAAAACGATCGTTTCCGATGAAACCGAGAGTTTTAATGAAAAACCGGGCCTTGCGAGGGTTGGGCTTCAAATCGAAAATATAAATTTCTCGGGCTCTTCGGGTACTCCGGAACGTGTTTCGGGTGTTGGGTATAATACTTCGGGGGATTGAAATTGGCTTAAAATAGGCTTTAGAGTGAAAAAGTATGCAAAATTCCAACAAAAACCGGGACAGGAAAATCCGTTAAAAATTCATAACTTCTTCATTCGACGTCCGTTTTCGTCTGTTTTTTTACCGTTGTACTACAATTGACGAGACCTTCGATTCTCGTTTAGGTTGTGTCGGCTAAAAATCACTCGATCTAAAATTCTAGTTTTTAGCTGTCTACTGCAAAGCTGAAACTTAGAAAAATCATAACTTCCTCATACGAAGTTAGATTTGGGCGTTCTTTTTATGAAAATTCTCGGTTTAACGAACTCTACGACTTTCATTTAGATTACTAAGGCTAAAAATCGTTCTATCATAAATTCACTATTTACGTCACGCAGTGGCGTACCGGTTCTGTCGAGAAACTTCGACAGGTCATAACTTCGTCGTTATAACTCGGATTTCGGCATTCTTTAAATATCTGGAATCCTTGTCACGACCACTACAACTTGCTTCATAGATATTGGGTTTATCTAATATTTATTTCTGACGCTTATTTTTATTCTTAACTAATTAAATCCTAATAATTAAGCATAAAACACATAATTCACATAATAATCATATAATTCATCTTTATTTCTTCAAAATGAGTTACACAGGTTGACCTAGACTATTACATCATCATTAATGCCAATCCTAGAAACACGGGCGTTACAATAAACTTTAGGCTTAACCATAAAGTCCTTAATAGAACACCAAAAGTGATTTAAAAGCTATTATGATCAATTTTTCCAAATCTGTCCTCCAAATTCTAAAATTCGTGCAATTCAATAAGAACACCTAAAAATCATGAGACTTATTTTTATGGAAATCTTGGTGTGTCTAGTTTCTTCAAACTTTGAATCACATTTTGAAATTCCAACTCCTTAAGGGGTAAAATTGACAATCTTCTCAGGCTGGTCCATGCTGTCACAAATTTCATGCATTGTCTTCAAAAAATCATAATAAATTCATCAGAACTCCAAATGCCAAAATTCCAAATCCTATAGTTAGATATGGATGTATAGTTTCCCACATATAAAGGAACTAATGTAATTCTTAGTATATTGGTACAATTTATTCCAAGAGTGTTGAGTGGTCCAAAAAGTGACAGCTTAAAGCTACTAGCTTGTAAATTTAATATAAAATCAACCAGAAATCATTAGAAAGAGATCTTTATATTTATGAATAGATAAAAGGGGGTACTTTACCAATATTATTTTATTGAAATTTAAGAATGGGTTGAAAGGTAAGAAAACAGATCCCAAACAGAGCACTACAATCAAAGAGAAAATAAGGAAATATGTACATAAGTTTTATAAGAGTAATACAACAAAGCAAAAGCTAAATAATGTTATAATTGTTGTCTAGGTTCTCGGAAAGGAATTGATCCATCTAGCTCATGCTAGCTGATTTTCAAGTTCAAGGAGGTGAGTTACACTAACTCTCATATTATATAGGCATTACTTTTTTTATGTTATTGTTCACGGATACCCTAATCCCGTAAAGTGAACAAGGAAATGCAAAATGCAGTTTGTTCTCTAGTGAGATAAGCAGACATGATTCATTTCCGTGTTCTCGATTTTTTAACTGTTCTTGTGTATTAAATCATATGTGATTATATGATCTAATCACATATGACTTATATGCACAAAAATCATTTTTATGTTTACGATTCAATAGTTGTTCTTTGTCCATATTAATCGTATGTGATTAAATACATAAAATGACATATGATTTAATACATAATAGCAACTAGATTAAATACAAGATAACAACTTTTGAATTGAGAACGCAAATTTGAATCGTATTCACATAAATCATATGTGATTAGATATGTATAATCACATGTGATTAAATACATGAGAACAATTATTGAATCAAGAACACGAAAATGAATATTGTCCACATAAATCATATGTGATTAGATACATATAATCACATATGATTATATGTATCTAATCACATATGATTTATGTGGTTAAGATTCATTTTTGCGTATCTAATCATATGTGATTAGATACATATAACCACGTGCGATTATATACACGATAACAAAATTGAATCAAGAACGCGAAAACAAATCTTTATCCACATTCAACATATGTGATTAAATACATATAATCACATGTGATTATCTGGATCTAATCACATATGATTTATGTAGACACAATTCATTTTCATTTTGTCGGTTCAATAGTTGTTCTCGTGTATTTTATCACATGTGATTATAAGTATAATCGCATGTGATTAAGTACGAGAGCACAACTATTGAATCGAGAAGGCAAAAATAAATCTTGTCCACCTTAAATCATATGTGATTATATATAAATATAATTACATGTGATTAAATACACAAAACCAATTATTTAATCGAAACCGTAAAAATAAATATTGTCTACATAAATTATATATGATTAATACATATAATCACATGTGATTAAATGTATCTAATCACATATGATTTATGTGGATAAGATTCATTATCACCTTCTCGATTTAGCAATTGTTCTTTTTCAACTTTAATCATATGTGATTAAATACATCTAATCACATGTGATTATATGTATCTAATCACATCTGATTTATATGGACAAAAAAGAATAATGTCAATATAAATCATATGTGATTAGATACATATAATCACATATGATTATATACACGGGAACAACTATTCAATCGAGAACACAAAGATAAATATTGTCCACATATATCATATGTGATTAAAAACATATAATCACATGTGATTATATGTATCTAAGTACATAAAAATTTATATGAAAATATTCATTTTCGCGTTCTCGATTCAGTTGTTGTTCTTGTGTATTTAATTACATGATATTATATATATCTAACAAGATATGATTTATATGGACAATATTCGTTTTCAGAATATCGTTAAATAGTTGTTCTTTTACATTCAGTCACGTATGATTTATGTACACAAGATTCATTTTCGTGTTTTTGATTCAATAGTTTTTCTTTTTCCACATTAATCATATGTGATTAAATAAATCTAATCACATGTGATTATATGAATCTAATCACATATGATTTATGTTTACACAATTCATTTTTACTTTGTCGATTCAATAGTTGTTCTCATGTATTTTATCACATGTGATTATATGTATAATTGTATGTGATTAAGTACATGAGCACAACTATTGAATCGAGAAGACAAAAATGAATCTTGTCCACCTCAAATCATATGTGATTATATAAATATAATCACATGTGATTAAATACACAAAATCAATTATTCAATCGAAACCGCAAAAATAAATATTGTCTACATAAATCATATCTGATTAAATACATATACTCACATGTGATTATATGTATCCAATCATATATGATTTATGTGGATAAGATTCATTGTCACATTCTCGATTCATTAATTGTTCTTTGTCAAATGTAATCATATGTGATTAAATACATATAATCACATGTGATTATATGTATTTAATCACATATGATTTATATTGACAAAAAATAATGATGTCTATATAAATCATATGTGATTAGATACATATAATAACATATGACTATATACACGAGAACAACTATTGAATCGAAAACACAAAGATAAATATTGTCCACATATATCATATGTGATTAAACGCATATAATCACATGTGATTAATGTATCTAATCACATATAATTTATGTGGAAAATATTCATTTTCGCGTTCTCGATTCAGTTTTTGTTCTTGTGTATTTAGTTACATGAGATTATATGTATCTAATAAGATATGATTTATATGGACAATATTCATTTTCACATTCTCGTTCAATAGTTGTTCTTGCACATTTAGTCACATATGAAATCTGTACATAAGATTCATTTTTGCATTTTTGATTCAATAGGTTTTTCTTTTTCCACATTAATCATATGTGATTAAATACATACAATCACATACGATTAAATACATAAAAAAATATTGAATCAAAAATGCAAAAACGAATATTATCAGTATAAATCTAATGTGATTTGATACATATAATCACATGTGATTAAGTACATGAGTACAACTACTGAATTGAGAAAGAAATAACGAATCTTGTCCACATAAATCATATGTAATTAGGTACATATAATCACATGTGATTATATGTATTTAATCACATATGATTTTGGGGACAATATTCACTTTTGCGTTTCTAGTTCAATAGTTGGTCTCGTGTATTTAATCACATACGATTTATGTAAAAAAAATTTGTTTCCATGTTCTTGATTCAATAAATCATATGTGATGAAATATATATAATCACGTGTAATTATATACACGAGAACAGCTATTGAATCAAAACTTAAAACAAATTTATGTCCATATTAATCATAATTACTTATAATCACATGTGATTAAATATATGAGAAAAATTATTGAAACGAAAAATCAAAAATGAATATTGTTCATGTAAATCATATGTGATTGGATACATATAATCATATCAAATCACATATGATTAAAGTTGACAAAAAATAATTATTGAATCGAGAACGCAATAATGACATGTGTGATTAAATATATCTAATCATATTTGATTAAATATATCTAATCATATGTGATTATATGTATCTAATCACATGATTTATATGGACAAAAAAATATTGTCCATATAAATCATATGTGATTAAATACAAATAATCACATGTGATTATATACACATAATCACAGGTGAGGTGGTGTGTAGTGATGTTTGGTGGTGGTAGGTGGTAGGTGGTGGTGGTGGTGAAGGGTGATGGGGGTGACATGTAGGGTGGTGATTATAGTGGGTTGCAGGTGGCAGTGGCGAGTGGTTGTGATGGGTGGTGGAGACGGATGAAGATGATAGGTGGTGACAGTTGGTGGTGAGGGTGGTGATGGTGTATGTTGGTTTTGGTGGGTGATGGGTGGGTGGTGATAGGTGGTGGAGGCGGGTGGTGGTGATAGGTGGTGGGTGGTGGTGATAGGTGATGGTGGTCGGTGGTGATGGTGGGGGTGGTGGGGGTGGTGGTATTGGATGGTGGAGGAGGGTGGTGGTGATGGGTGGTGGGTGGTGGTTGGTGGTAATAGTAGGTGATGGTCATAATGGTGGGTAGTGGGTGGGTGGTGGGTGGGGGTGATGGGGGTAGGTGGTGGTAGCGGGTGGTGGTGATGGGTGGTGGTGGTGGTCGGTGGTGATGGATGATAGTGGTGGGTGGTGGTGATGGGTAGTGGGTGGTGATGGTGGTGGCGAGTGCTGGTTTTGGTGGGTGGAGGTGGTGGTGACGAATGATGGTGGTGAGTGGTTATAGGTGGTGATGGTTGTAGGTGGTGGTTGGTGGTGATGGGTGATTAAGGTGGGGTGGGGAAGGTGGTGATGGGTAGTAGAGGTAGGTGGTAATGGTGGTGACGGGTGGTGGTTTTGTGGGTGATGGGTGGGGGTGGTGGTAGCAGGTGGTGGTGAAGGTGGGTGGTGGTGATGAGTGGTGGTGTTCGGTAGTGATGAGTGGTGGTGTACGGTGGTGGGTGGGTGGGTGGTGGGTGTGGTGGTTGGTGGTGGTGGCGGGTGGTGGTGATGGGTGGTGGATGTGGTGGTGGGTAGTAGGTAGTGGTAGTGGGTGGTTGTGGCGGGTGGTAGTGGTTGGGTGGTGGTAGGTAGTGAGTGGTGATGGTAGTGGAGGGTGGTGGTTTTGGTGGGTGGTGGGTGGAGGTGGTGGTGACGGATGGTGGTGATGGGTGGTGGTGGTGGTTGGTGATAGGTGGTTGTGGTGGTGGTGGCGGTTAGTGGTGGAGGGTGGTGGTGGCGGGTGGTGGTGGCGAGTGATTGAGGTGGTGGGGGTGGTAGTGATGAGTGGTGATGGTAGTGACGGGTGGTGGGTGATGGGTGCGGGTGGTGTTAGCGGGCGGTGATGGTGGTGGCGGGTGCTAGTCGTGGCTGGTGGTGGTTTTGGTGGGTGGTGGTGGTGGTGGGTGGTGGTTGGTGGTTGGTGGTGGTGGCGGGTGGTGGTGATAGGTGATTGAGGTGGTGGAGGTAGGTGGTGATGGTTGTGGCGGGTGGTGGTTTTGGTGGGTGATGGGTGGGGTGGTGGTAGCGGGCGGTGGTGGAGGTGGGTGGTGGTGATGAGTGGTGGTGGTCGGTAGTGACGAGTGGTGATGCATGGTGGTGGTGGGTGTAGTCGTTGGTGGTAGGTGGTAGGTAGTGGTGATGGGTGGTGTTGGTTGGGTGATGAGTGATTTTGGTTAGTGGGTTTTTTAATTGTCTGTAACAATTGATTGATTATTATGAATATTATTTTATAGTTTTAATTAAAAGAATTATGTGGTCCAAATTTGTTCTCAAATGTTCTCGATTGAACGCTATATATATATATATATATATATATATATATATATATATATATATATATATATATATATATATATATATATATATATATATATACCAAAGTTGTATGGAAGGGGCCGGAGGGCTTTGGTTGACCCAGGGTAGGGCTCCAGTTTGCGTCCAACCAATTTGGCCGTGTGATGCAAATTGTGTATTTTTATCAAATTTTGGGCGACACTTTTTGTTGCGACTTTCGGCTATTTCCTTATTTTTATTATTACTAGTTGTTTCTTTAATTATTAGTCTCTAGGGATACATATACCTTTTAAATAGGTTATAGTTCGTGATTAGAATTATTTAGTTGATACTAAAGAAAATGAGTTGGGTTTTCGATTAACTTTTATATATAACAGTTAGGATTTTTTTATTTTTTTTTCCTTTCTGATTTTTGAATGTTTCACACTTGCTTTCCGTTTTCTCCGTTCCTAGTCAATTCCACGTCAAATAATTTATGTTTAATTCTTTACAAACATGTCTCACAATCATTTAGATGGTGTATTCGATGCAAAACGAAGCTCTTCTTCTAGTTATTAACTAATGTAGGCAGCCTTGTGATAATGTTACCAGCAAATATTAATTAGCCGAATGAATGGCTTGATGTTACATGTGGATATTAGTTGAGTGAAAAGCCACGTGTCAAGATTTCACGGGGTCAAAATATCTATTAATCCCCCGGGTTAAACAATATGATGAATCACAAAATCTAAATATTTTTTTATGAGTGCTGTATGAGAAGATATCAAGAATCTTTACATCCTTGCCGAAATGAGGTTTTAACAATGTTTTCATAAATATGAACGAAATAGCAAAGAGATAAATCTTTAACCCATATCCCACCTCCAAAGTCTTGATCCAAAAAGGAAACTAAAAAGACAATGTTTTGTATGACGAATATAACAAAGATAATAAAGTTATAATAATGACTTTGTGTACATGACGTGTGTGTGTCCTATAACAAGAAAACAAGTCAACAAAAGGAGATATTGAATTTGAAACAAAGTTGCAAAGGATGTATTAAAAGTATCGGGACCTGAAAGAAAAATATAATTAATTGAAGACGCATCTATTATTGTTCATTACACGTTCAACGGTCAAAGATTATGTTTTCACATTATTAAAAGGCATTATACCGACATATTTGCTATACCAATTAAGTAAACAAGTCTTGAAATGTGTACATTTTTATTTTACGAAAAAAAAAACATATAGATATGATTAAGCACCGCTTATTGGAACAAAACAATTAATAAATCTTGTTTTCCACAGTCTTGTCAAAACAATGTTAGCTGAACGTTTTAATTTTTTTTAATAAATTCAAACAATTCTACGTTTGAAGTTAGGGTTATTGTAAGTGTAGCCCAAATAGACTGCAAGCCAGAGGGGTGTACCAGTTAGGCCGAAGGTCCGGAGAACGGTCCAGATAGGCTGAAGGCCTAGTGAGGCGGTCCAGTCATACTGAAGGTTCTGTATGCATGTTGTTTGTTGTTATTATTATGATTATGTGTTGTGTTGGTACTTTGGGGAAACTCACTATGCTTTGGGCTTATAGTTTTGGAGGTACCTTAGAGGATCGCGGAAAGGCGAAGGCGTGATCTTGCACCTTATCGTGTTTGGTTTTGTGATTTTGGGCAAACTTTGATATTAGACATGTTTTGAAAACTATTTTGTAAACAATGATGATTTTTTGGTTGTTTAAAAAGTTTAAATTTTTCATGAATTTTATGTATGTTACAAGTTGGTATTAGAACCTTGGTTTGAGTGAACTGGAGGAACACTCGTGTGAATCCAGTCTCAAACTATGGAAAAAGTTTTTTAAAACAATTTTCAAATGGTTTTCAAAATAATCAGGGATGATGCAATGTGTACGATTAGTTGGAGCCAGTAAGTAGACCACAAATTATCACACTGTTATTTGATATGGTGATATGTTAGAACAACATTCTAGTGATAGGCTAGGGATCTTCATGAATTTGCATGATAGAATTGCCTGATTATATGATGTCTGATAGCCTAGGGTTTTTCCTTATATGAAATTGACATCATTACTATAGTTGCTTAGTGTATGCATTATGGTCATATATATATATATAACTAAGATTCTATAGCCTGAGAATTTTTGGTCTGACCTTATTTACTATTCTTGTTTGATGAAGGGTTTAGGGTAGGATCAAATATTCGACTGTCTATAGGGTCCGGTGTTATGTATGAATAGCATACACGAGTGCTGTAGGGTTGGTGGAAGTTTCATTGATGAGTTGTATGGGGTTAGCCGACCAGTCTCGTGATGATTAGCCTTCCTCTAGGGATGGAGGATCAAGTGAATGCGTTTGCTAGTATGTATTGTTAGGGCTGTTGTGATGTCCTTCTGAGACAAATACGGGTAGGTTTGGAAGGTAGTATGGGCCCGTACTACTTAAAGCACATGACTCGTACGTGTAACAGGGAAGTGACAACCCTTAGGGCTTTGTTGGGAGTTGGTTCCCCTTTGTATATATGTATTATCTAATGTCTCCCTAATTTATTTTCAATATGGTGGTGACGAGACGTTTTGAGACAGGATCCGAGTCAGGATCAGGAGTAGGGATGAAAGTGGGTCCAAACCCGGACCGGATGGACCCGGACCCGGAAAACCCGGAACCGGTTAACGAGATTTTCTAGAACCGGAAACCGGACCGGTATATAGGAATCGGTTTCGGGCACGGTACCAGGTAAAGTGGGTCTAGAACCGAAAAACCCAGAAATATGAAAGTGGGTAAGGTGGAACCGGGTAAATGGGTTTAGCACCGGAAAACCGGAATTTTTTTTTTTTTTGTAATTAACTAAATCACATAATCTTTCAACCGTTATAAAAAAAATAATAAACAAAAAATTACATTAAAGTTACATAAATTATGACATTGATTTTTTTTAAAGAAGTAATCTAATATCAAAGTTGGTATAATATCACTGTGGATTGTGGAATACATAATGAGAATTGAGAATTGGTATAATTTTGTAGTACTGTACGTCCATACTTCATAATTCATATCCACCATTAATTGTTTTTTTTATAAAAAAATAATGTATTAGACGATTGGACAATTATTTTAAACACCTTCTTCAATTTAATTTATTTTGGGTTGTGTGTTTTCATTTATGACATGTGGAAATTCATTTTTTGTTTAATTTACTTAACTTAAAAAAAATCATTCAAAATGCATTTTTTGTTTATTATTTTATCTTACCCTTCCGATATCTATCATACATATTTAAACCAGTCCAAGTCATGTGATTTAATCATTTTTTAAACTTACCATGAAAAGAGATCCAGCCTATGAACCTAATCAAATTGCTTTGATGTTTGAAGTGTCAATTTGATCACTTTCGACCCAACCAAACAGTGGACATTCATTGCAACTAAGAAATATACAATACGATATACCAAAATGAAAAGGAATATATAGATAATTAACAGATGCTGGTTCTTTTACCTGTTTAAACCCACAAACACAATACCAAACAAGTAAATCATACAATTAAATAATAAATTTAGAAACTCTCAAATATCAATCATACATTGAACCAACCATGTCCCAAACCGGTTCTTGTCGTATTCCCGTTCCTTGACCCTATACTGGTTCCTTGGACAATAAACCTAAACCGGTTCCTTGGCCCACTAAACCCGGACCCGGTCCATTAAACCCGGTTTCGGTTTTTTAAACAAAGCCGGTTCAAAAACCCGGATTAACCGGACCCGTTGGACCCATACCCGAAATACCCGGAACCCGGATAAGAGTAATTTTGAGACCCAATACCCGGACCGTTTAAGCATTTTCCGGTTATACCGGTTCCGGTTCCGGTCCGATTCCAGTTCCGGTCCGGTTTTCCGGTTTTATAACTCATCCCTAATCAGGAGCTGACAGCCAGGGTGGGCCAGCCGTGACTGAGGACCGCATCAGAGAGATTATCCATGAAGAGGTTATGTCTATTGTCCGGGGGCATATACCGGAGCTTTTTGGATCTATCAAGACCGTGATGATGGAGTTCTTTGATGACATATATGATGCTTTGTCTGAGGCTGCTACTGCTGCAGCCAATGCAGCTGTCGCGGCTGCAGGGATTGGTGTCGGGCAGGTTTTCTAGTATCGGGACTTCGACAATACGAAGCCCCCAACTTTTGATGGAGTTCAGGACCCGATCATATCCATGAGGTGGCTATCTGATGTTGAAATATTCTTTTCACATGCTCCTGCCCAGCTAACCAGAAAGGTCAGGTGCGCTCTGAACCTTCTGAGGTCCAGAGCGAAGGATTGGTGGAGACTTGGTACGAGATCATATTCTACTAAGCAGAGAGCTGTGATGTATTGGGAGCAGTTCTCTGAGATGTTCCGTACCATATATGTGCCGCGAGTGGAGCGTGAGAGGTTGGCCTAGGAGTTTTTGGACCTGAAGCAGGGGACTGAGTCGATGACGGATATCACCAGGATGTTCAAAGAGAGGGCCATGTTTTGCCCTGAGTTTGCTTCCGAGCAGACTCAGATGACACGTTACTTGAGTATGCTCACGACGGATATCCAACAATTTGTTTCCACCCAACGCTACGATACCTTGTTGGATATGCAGGAGTCCGCCCGACGGCGTGAGATTGAGATAGAGTTGCAGACGATGGAGCAGAGGCCGACCCCGGTACAGTCGCAGCCAACATCGAAGCGGTTCAAGACTGCTGATTCTAGATATAGGGGTCAGCGCAGGTGGCTGGATGTAGTCAAGGATTATGACTACAAGATCCATTACCATCCTGGTAAAGCAAATGAAGTGGGCTGATGCGTTGAGCCGCATGTCGGTCGGGTCTTCAGATAAGGTTTCGTGTATGAGGATATCAGTGGATTCCCCGCTTTTGGGATTGATCAGGGAGGCTCGGGCCGAGGGTATTCAGAAAGGGAAGTGGAAGCAGGAGAGGATCAAAGATGAGATTGACAGATTAGTCAAGGATAGTCGAGGATTGTTGACCCGATGTGGTCGAGTCTGTATTCCGATGTTTGGTGGGGTCAGTCAGATTGTGTTGGAGGAGGCTCATAAGTCTCGATTTTTTATTCATTCGGGGGCTACCAAGATGTACCGGGATTTGAGATTGAGCTATTGGTGGCCGTGTATGAAGATATATATATATATATACATATATATATATATATATATATATATATATATATATATATATATATATATAGTCTGGTACATGGACATATGCTTAACCTGCATGATGGTTAAGGCTGAGAATCAGAGGAAAGTTGCAGGCTCTGGAGGTTCCCATGTGGAAATGGGACCAGATTTCGATGGATTTTATCACCAAGTTTCCGAAGACGGCAAAGGGTTTTGATGCTATATGAGTCATCGTGGATTGATTGACCAAGATTGCCCACTTTCTAGTGATTCGGGAGAGTTCTTCGACCGAGAAGTTGGCCGATGTGTATGTTCACGAGATCGTTGCTTGCCATGGGGTTCCGGTGTAACATCCCAAAATTCAAGGCCAAAAATTTCGTTTTAATTAAGTTATTACATAAAACCATCAGTATAAAAACATTCATAATAATATCTCATGTCAAAAACCAAGTGTTAGTAATCAAATCATGTTGTCATAAGATAATATCAGAGTGTAATCCCAAAGATCTCATGTGCGGAAAACACAGTGTGATGCGTTGCGATCGAGCCGACTCATTTCCTTTGAAAATGAAGTACCTGAAACCAAAACTGAAAACCGTAAGCACGAAGCTTAGTGAGTCCCCCCATCATACCACATACCATACAAATAACATACTGTCAGGCATATCTGGGTGCCCGACCTACCCCTTCGGTATCTTTCAACCGGTAACCGCCTAGCATATCTGGGTGCTGGCCTCCCTCTCGGTCTCTTTCAACCGGTAACCGGGAGCTAACCTCCCCTTCGGTATCTTTCAACCGGTAACCGGGAGCTAACCTCCCCTTCGATATCTTTCAACC
Source organism: Lactuca virosa (assembly GCF_052849685.1). Lineage (NCBI taxonomy): Eukaryota > Viridiplantae > Streptophyta > Magnoliopsida > Asterales > Asteraceae > Lactuca > Lactuca virosa. The sequence goes on from NC_136434.1 coordinate 4,690,034, forward strand.
GATAACTGGGGACTATTTCACCCCTACCACTACCACATAATAACATATCATAACATACATGAATATATTGTCAGGCATATCTGGGTGCCCGACCTACCCCTTTGGTATCTTTCAACCGGTAACCGGGGACTATGTCACCCCTACCACTACGACATAATTGTTGGGTTTTGAGCATTTTAACACTCCTATGGTGTACATGCAACCCTATAAACCTTGGATCTATGTTTTCTCTAAAATACATGCAAATAAGAATTTCCAAGGTTTACATCCTAACTAGCATGGCATGGGGAACTTGAATCATAAAATTACTAGTAGAATGACATACCTTTTAGTGGTTGTTGATTGCTTGGAGTTTGAGAGCCTAGCACCAATAGTGTGGATGCCTCAAATGGAAATCACAAATCACCACAAACTTTGGAAAACTCTTGAGAGAATAAGGCACACTCTTGAAACCGGCCACCACTCTTGTTCACACACAACTAGTGTCAAATCAAGTGCCAAAGACTCCTTTATATAGTGTGGAGGATTAGGTTACATCCATGTAAACCCTAATACCCATGACTCTTCCTTTCCAAGGATCCATGGGTTAAAAGCTCCATGGACCATCCATGGCCTCCCATGCAAGCCTAGCCCATATTAAATAAGCATTATCCCACACTATATAAATACAAGAGCCCATATATTAATTAGTCACCTTTTTTATCACTAAAATAATTCTTAATTAATTTAAGATCAATACTAATTAAATTATATGATTTCATATTAATATATTATACCTTATAATATATTAATAAATCATAAACATACTATTCTCAAAAGATTATCCATACAAATTGTTCGGGTGAGGTGCAACCCAAATGGACCATGCCGGGTTGGGTCAAGTGCATCTCAAATATTGTTATGGACTTAGACACCTTATCCAAATCAAATTCATTATTGCTAGAAACATACAAACATTAACTTTCCATAAATGCCATTGCAAGGGGATATAAAATAAAGTAAAACAAAAATTTTATTTATTTATAAAATGCAGAAAAAACTTTTTCCTTACAATGCAACTTTAAATGGAAACTATGCTATTACATATTTCCTAGCAATCTATCATAACTCCTAAGTAGTAGCTCAAGAATCCGATCTTCGAACCATGCGATTGAAATCCATCTTCGTGATCAAATTCAACATACTCTTATTTTAAGCTTCCTCCCCTTTGCTTGATCCTGCAAAACATTAAAATGCAACGCAATCACATCATGTATTAAAAATCAACAATTAGGAACTTAACAGAGTTAGATAGTGGACTTACCTGAAGCAGAACCATACATTCTGACTAAAGATCTCAGGTAGTCAGGGCAGCTTCGATTCCAATGTCCCTTTCCTTGGCAATAGAAACACACAGGCTCATCTGAGCCAGCACATAGAGCAGTCTCAGAAATGGCCTTTATATTATGATCATCACTTTTGAACATGGCCAATTCCTTCCCTTTAGGAGAAGGAATCATTTTTGGGATGTCCATGTCAGCTTGGGAGGCAGACCTTCCAATCAAAGTTGCTTGACCATTGCGCCAAATCATTGCTGATTCAACAACAATTAGCAAATAGGTAAGATCTATTAGGGTCATGTCGAGATCTGTCACATAGTAGTCTATAACAAACTCACTATATGAATCAGAAAGTTACTGAAGAACCCAGTCAATAGCCAACTTTCTTGGGAACCCGACACCCATCATCCTTAGCCTGTCAATGTGTGCCTTCATCTCCAAGACATGTGCACACACTGGCTTTCCATCCTTGTGTTTACTATCCAATAGGACTTGAGTGAGTTTGAACTTTTCAAGTCTTCGAGCTTGTGAGTCGGGGAGAATAATTGGAGGAGGTGGAGGAAGTGACGCATGATGTTGTGGGACATCATCTTCAAGAGGAAAGCTTGTTCCAAGAGATTTGGGAAGATCATACTTGTCTGAACCAGACATCTACAATGAGAGAGATTCAAGTTAGTTGATTTAAAATCCTTAATATAACACCCAATATGAAATATTAAGGCTAGGACCCAACACAATATTTTATAACTTGGAAGAAGGATGTCGTAATCCAAACTTTAGAATATTTGAAGGTAGGTGAATGACGATTCACTAATCTCCACCATGAAAAAAGCGAAATAAAATTAGGTTTTAATTGGTTTGAAACTCCTAGATCTTTTGATATTCACGGAAATTTTCAATGGCATGTTTCAATCTTGATAGTGCCCTTCAGATTTTGTGACTGGGATGCCGAGGATCACAAAACAAGGTGTGAATAACCATGCAAATTCACTTGGTACCCTTAATATTATCATCTAATCAATGTGTCGGTTAACCACACGCGCTCCACCGATCTATGATAAACATTAAGTCACCCTTTGCCATCCTTACTAGTCCAAGTTAGTGTGCCGGTTAACCACACACGCTCCACCAACGACTTGGTAAGGTACAAAGTGTAAATTTCATGGGTTAGCACCAAATTCACATTTTCCTAAAGTAACTACGATTTGGGATTTATAAAAGGTTTAGTTACTTTATATTCATCATTATACTTTTAATGAGAATTATAGTCCTTGTCCTACCCGTTCGGCTAACGACCCTCCACCAGTCAAGGAAGCGGTGGGTGAGAGTGGACATCCATTAAGCTGCCATTTTATAGGCAACAACCTTATACCCCCCTTATAGACCGGCTTCGTGAATGAGACCTACTAACGGTAACACTGACTTGCTCTTATATATATATATATATATATATATATATATATATATATATATATATATATATATATATATATATATATTATTAACTTATAATACTATAAAGTATAAGGGTTGGATTTTAACTTTTAAAACTATAAGGGTTGGAACTAAAGTGTGTGTAAGACTTTACAAATTCCAAAACTTGAGGGCAAGTTTTGAACAATTCAAAAACTTTTGGATTTTCATAACTTATGAGTAAGGTTTAAAAAAAACTTTTAATGAAGAGACTCTTGGACATCTATAACTTGAGGACAAGTTATGGAGTCCATAAAACTATTTATGATGAAAAAGACTCTTCAACTTGTGTAACCTATGGTTTTTAATGGGCTTTAAAAGAAAATTTTTGGTAATCCATAACTTGAGGACAAATTATGGATTCCATTAAAACACATCTAGATCAAGAATTAACTAACCAACATTTTGCAAATAATTCCTATGATCTAACAAAACTCATAAGTTCATGAACATCCATATCAACAATTTTAAGAATCATATGAACACATACAAAACTTGAAATTTTTTGATAATAGCCTTTTAAATTGGATTAGCATAATCATTACAATATCAAAAAACAAGTTTTATAAGTCCAAAACAGTTTAGTGTAATGATTATAGTCCAATTCCAGCTAAAAAACTCAAAAAACTGCACTTAGGGCCTCCTACTCGTCGAGTGCAAGAACCTACTCGACGAGTAGGATGAAGCTATGCTAGGAATCGATGAGTCCCCCCATGGACTCGGCGAGTCCACTGTTGGGATTTGAGCATTCTAACACTCCTATGGTGTACATGCAACCCTATAAACCTTGGATCTATGTTTTCTCTAAAATACATGCAAATAAGAATTTCCAAGGTTTACATCCTAACTAGCATGACATGGGGAACTTGAATCATAAAATTACTAGTAGAATGACATACCTTTTAGTGGTGGTTGATTGCTTGGAGTTTAAGATCCTAGCACCAATAGTGTGGATGCCTCAAATGGAAATCACAAATCACCACAAACTTTGGAAAACTCTTGAGAGAATAATGCACACTCTTGAAATCGGCCACCACTCTTGTTCACACACAACTAGTGTCAAATCAAGTGCCAAAGACTCCTTTATATAGTCTGGAGGATTAGGGTTACATCCATGTAAACCCTAATACCCATGACTCTTCCTTTCCAAGGATCCATGGGTTAAAAGCTCCATGGACCATCTATGGACTCCCATGCAAGCCTAGCCCATATTAAATAAGCATTATCCCACACTATATAAATACAAGAGCCCATATATTAATTAGTCACCTTTTTTATCTCTAAATTAATTCTTAATTAATTTAAGATCAATACTACTTAAATAATATGATTTCATATTAATATACTATACCTTATAATATATTAATAAATCATAAACATACTATTCTCAAAAGATTATCCATACAAATTGTTCGGGTGAAGTGCAACCCAAATGGACCATGTCGGGTCGGGTCAAGTGCATCTCAAATATTGTTATGGACTTAGACACCTTATCCAACAATAATAACATAGCATACTAGCACATAAAGCATACAGATAGTGACATACCAAATAATTATCACACAGACAATCATCTATCTACAAGCTCCTACTAGTGGGCCGGCATTGTGGCCTTAGACCCACTTCTACTGGAAAGGAACTCACCTCGATGCCGCGCAGTGTCTACACAGTCCTCGGTACAGAAATTCACTCGTCTCAACACCTCAATCCCAGAAAATGATGGAAATGAGATGGTGTTTCTGGATCTACAAGTTCCTCCGTGAACCTTCAATCTCCTTCTTCTTCTTCTAGCCTCCAAGAACACCAAGATACTTAAGAATGGCTTACACACTCACCAAATGATCTGGGGTTTCGTGGGTTAAGTTCTGGACACTGGGGGCTGGGAATGGAACCAAGAGGAGGAGAATAAGATGCTTAAATAGGGTGCCAAGTCCTGAATTTAGGGTTTCCCAAACCCTGACCAACTCGTCGAGTCGGTCCTCCGACTCGTCGAGTAGGTCACTTAACCCGCGACCCAGAAGCGCTCCTTCTCATCGAGTCACCCCACCTACTCGACGAGTCGCCTTATTATTTTTGATGTTTTCCTTCCCTTTCTAGGTCTTTTGAACTCGCGGTGTTACATCCGGTCTCCATTGTTTCAGACGGTGATGTTCGGTTCACCTCCCATTTTTGGCAAAAGTTCCATGAGGAACTGGGTACGATGTTGCACTTCAGCATTGCTTATCATCCGCAGACCGACAGCCAAAGTGAGAGGACGTTGAGGGCCTGTGTTATCGATTTTGGTGGGAGCTAGGACTCCTACCTACCTCTTGCGGGGTTCTCTTACAACAACAATTATCACTCCAACATTTGTGCTCCACCTTTTGAGCTCTTGTATGGGCAGAGATGTCGTACCCCAGTTTGTTGGGGGGAGGTTGGTCACAGGGTTATGGGGCGGACCGAGGTGGTCCTTCAGACCACAGAGCTTATTCAGCAGATCCGGAAGAGACTGCGGACTGCTCAGAGTCGGCAGAAGAGCTATGCCGACCGACGCTGATCCGAGTTGGAGTTTCACGTTGGCGACATGGTGTTACTAAAGGTCTCACATTGGAAAGGTGTGATACTCTTTAGGAAGAGGGGAAAATTGGGTCCTCGGTATATTGGTACGTTTCGAGTGATCGCCAGGGTTTGCAAGGTTGCTTACAGATTGGATCTTCCTGAGGAGCTCAGTAGATTCACAACACGTTCCATGTTTCGCAGCTGCGAAAGTACGGATTGGATGAGGATGTAGTGGTTTCATTGGATGATATTCAGGTTGACGATCGCATGAACTATGTTGAGAGGCTGGTAGCTATCATGGAAAGGAAGGTAAAGGTTTTGCATAGCAAGGAAGTACCTTTGGTAAAGGTACGGTGGCAGCACCGGAGAGGCTCCGAGTGGACCTAGGAGCCGGAGGCTGAGATGCGGGAGCATTATGTAACGACCCAAAAATCAAGGGTAAAATTTTCATTTTTAGTATAGCTAAAACATTGATACCATTTATTTCAAACGCTTTAATTCATCCTGGAGTAAAACATTTATCAGAGTTTATCCCAAAATCAATCATTGCGGAAATCATAGGTGTGTGCACTGCGATCAATCCGAGCCCTTCCTTTCCAAAACGATGATACCTGAAACCATAAACAAACCTGTAAGCACGAAGCTTAGTGAGTTTCCCAGAGAATACCACACACACAATCCATATATCACGTAACCTGATAGCTATAAAAGCTACCTATATCACATAAGCCATGCATACATAAACTTGTAAGGATGCCATGGGCTCCCCCCAGGGTCTTACACCTTTGTGCCGTGGGCTACCCCACATGGTCTTTAACTAGGAATGCCATGGGCTACCCCACATGGACTTACATCCAATCGCCACGGGCGCCCCCGAGGTCTTCCATGAAATAACACACAATCACATAGTGTCGCACCCCCAAACCAGAACGGCGGAAACGTTCGGGGGCGGAGGACTTTAGGTAAGTATCACAACACATGTAACATAGTAATCAAAGTACAAACAACCATTGCATTAATAAGTATAATTTTTACATAAGTGTTTTAAACATTACATATTCAAACACTAAAGTAGGTACAGCAGAAGACAAGAGTCGCGGTACGGTACTAGGTAATCTTCTCAAAAGCTTCGGGAGTGTACCTGTCTACTGGATTCCTGAGAATACAAGTTATTTGAAAAGAGTAGATAAGCATTTAAGCTGGTGATTTCATAAGTATTTTAGTTATGTTAAGTATACCCTAAGTTCTTTGAATAAGTTCACTGGTTTCTCCAGGAAATCCTATATCTCCTGAGGTGATTAACTGATAACCTCAATAGTTTCCCTCTGTAATTACCTAGTTTATACTGATTATACATATCATAATATCGAATTGACAGTCAACTGGGTGTATCTGTCCTAAGCCCACAACCAAACAAGGAACAGGAAGTAAGGCGGAAGTCACACAATTTACTGTCAATCGGACATTACTTATGTATAACTATGATGTAACAACTAAGGAATTATAGAATTAACCACTAAAGGTCTTTTATGTTATACTAGTTTACCGAGATTGAGTGGCTAAGTTCCATTGAATAAGTGGTTTAATCCCATAAACCGTTCTCTTTGTATTACTGTTTTGTATTTGTATTCCTTTATGAAAATTTGAAACTGACAGTGTGCCTGGCTCCACCAGGTGTTAATGGAAACTGTATTAAACCATTGTATTTTGTATTCTATAAACTGGTACTTTGAAGGTGTACTTTCGTTTATTTGTTTATACACTAACGTATTGTTAATACCTTTTTAATGAGTAGTTTTTATTATAACCATACTATGACGGATGGCCTGAAACAAACGCTTTGTGGGCGTTTAAACTGGTGATAACAATTGTCACTCATCAAACTGTAGCTAGCAGCCTGAGTGCGGGGTTGTCAATTCCCGATATAGATCTACACACACTTGTTTCGATCCCCGGCTGGAGATTCTGGTTATAATGTCAGGACTTCCTATGTTGTCTAAAATGAATTAAACAACCTGAATACAGAGTCTCATAAAAAGCATATTAAACGTTCATGTATATTAGTTTTGAAAACCCAATCATTCGGAAATAATGATTGACAGTATATTCTTGAATAAAAACCCAATCATTCTGAAATAATGATTGACAGTATATTCTTGAATTAAAACTCAATCATTCTGAAATAATGATTGACAGTATATTTTTAGTTTTCCAAACATGTATTTGATAATTTCCTTGGAAAGTATACAGTCATGAATCATACTTGTATATTTAGTTTTGAATCATAAATTATACCTATTATAATTTATATGTTCTATCTGATTAGCATGAATTCTCATGGAATATCACCTTTGCTCAGCCTGATACAAAGGTAATGATACTAAAAGGAGTAACCTTTTAGACTCATATATGTATAATATATATATAATTAAGAAGGAAACGACCTTCGGACAAATAATACAACTCTAATTCCACATCCAAATAAGGAAAAGGATATATGATAATTCATTAGTCCTAAGCCCTTCAAGTCTTATTTATATATTTATACATATATAAACATGACTTTGGCATTTATATTTTGAAATAGTTTATAAAACATTTTTCAAAGAATTTAACATGGCTTTACGTTATTTTGGAAGTATTTGGTAATTCTTAAAAGTATACGGAAACTTTCTGTGTGATTATTATCACACACAGTTATTAACACAATTTAATATTGTGTTAAACTTGTATTCCCCCCCCCCCCCTAAAAGCATTTAAAAACCATTGAAAAGGTAAATTATAGGGGTATGAACTCACTTTGATAAGCGGTGATTCGGGCAGCGTTTCGTTTCCCGGAAAAGAGTTTATTTGACGAGAAACCGGCTCAAAACGGGCAGAGTTTTGACAGGAGAGAGGATGAATTATCGAGAGTTCCAGGGCTCCGGGGCTTGCTTCGGGTTTTAGACGCGTTACCGGGGCTTTGGGGGTTGTTTGTGAAGTTATGGAAGAGAGAGGAGTGAAAAAGGGCCAAAAATGGGGTGAAAAACCCTTCCATCCGAGAAGGCTCGCACCCTTTATATAGGGGTGCGAGGGTTCGGCCGAGGAGGACAGGTGGCGAGGCGAGGGGTGAGTCAGCAGCCACGCGTCGGTCAACAGCGAAGCCACGTGCGAGGGTTCGGATCTGGCGGCTTCTGATTGGTCAAGCTTCGGTCCAATAGGGAGAAGGCACGCATGCGAAGGGGTGTCTCTGGGGTGTCCGATGCGAAGGTGTCCAAAGATTATTGGACCTCGGCTGCGGTCCACTCAGAAGGCTACACGTGTACTGCGGTCCAACCAGAGGAGGACACGTGGAGTCTCGCACGTGATGATAACGTGTCCGAAGCCTTGCATGCGAAATTTCCCGGTTTTCAAGATTTTCTTGATTTTCGTGCCAAAAACTTGCGAAAATCATAACTTTCGCATACGAGCTTCGTTTTTGACGTTCTTTATATGCACGCGTAGGTAAAATCATACTCTACGACTTTCATTTAGACTTTGTCGGCTGATTTTGACTTTATTTTTAATATTATTATTTTAAACAGACCGGGACGGGAATCCGTTAAAAATTCATAACTTCTTCATCCGACGTCCGTTTTCGTCTGTCTTTTTACCGTTGTGCTACTTTTGACGAGACCTCCGATTCTCGTTTAAGTTGCATCGGTTAAATATCGATCGATTTATATTTCGAATTTTTAGCTGTCTACTGCTAAACCGAAACTTCGAAAAATCATAACTTCCTCATACGAAGTCGGATTTTCACGTTCTTTTTATGAACGTTCTCGGTTTAACATATTCTACAAGTTTCATTTACATTGTTAAGGCTAAAAATCCTTTTATCGAAAATTCGCTTTTTACACTGAACAGTGTTTTGCCGGTTTTACTGCGGATTTTCGATTGGTCATAACTTCTTCTTTATAACTCGGATTTCAGTGTTCTTTATGTTTTTGGAAACCTTGTTACAAACTCTACCACTTGGTTCATCTCAATTACAATTATTGATCAATTAATTTTTGACCAAAATTTGACTGGTATCACACATAGCATAAGAAATCACAAATATGACTAACACATATACCATAATCACATAATGGGCCGGCCTTGGTGCCTTAGACCCATGGGTATGGTGAGTAGACTCACCTCACACTGCAGAAGCTTCTCACATGAATTCCTTAGCGGCTGCCCTGCCAGCTTCCCGAGCGGTCCCATACCGTAATCCTTAATCCATGCATGGGGTAAAATGACCATTCTACCCCTAGCCCAATATGATAAAAAACTAAGGTCCAAACCCAAAACTAAAAGCCTAAAACTATAATGTCCATAATACCATCAATGGCCCAATTTTCCAAATTTGGCCCGAACCTTTCTAATGGACCTTATACTAAAGCCCAGTATTCGCCTTAGTCAATAATCTTGTCTCCAATTGGCCCACGAAGGCCCACAGCCATCTAATCTAAGAATTGGCCCAAACCGAGGCCCAAAATGTGAAGCCCATTTCTATATTGGGCCACAAGGCCCAACTATATCATTATTGGCCCAAATATACATTCAGGCCCAACTATCAGCAAACCCAGGCCCACAACCATTAGGGCCAAAAGTTCCAAAGTCCACAAAGGCCCAAGTCTTCCTGAGAGCGTACGCCCAACGTACCTCTTCTGTACGCTTACGTACTGGGCAAAAGGGTTGTACGCGCAACGTATTACATTGTACGCCCAACGTACAAACGACTGATGCACAAAATCCATTAAGTGCTTAATGCTTCAAACCAAGGGACCAAATTACAAATATGAGCTCTACCTAACGTCTTAATCCATAAAGTCACTGACTTGGTGACTTTGCATGCCCCAAACAAACCCAAACTCCAAAAATGGAATTCTACTTCCATAAAAGTGACCATAACTCTTGCATGAACCCATTAAGACCTCCAAGATAGCAACTTTTTGCCTTAGGGACTCAGTTAGCACCAAGGGTGGCAACCTTAAGCCTAAGAATCGGATTTGGACCATAAAGCTTCATCCTTGGGACCAACAAGGAACCAAAACCCAAAAATGGTAGATCTAAGAGATGAATGATCAAGTTCAAAGCTTTATACCTTCATCAAGCTGAGAATGAGTCCTAAAAGTCAGATCCATAAGCTCCTCCTTGATTCCTATCTTTGCATCAAACCCCATCTTCTTGAAAATGGATCAAACACCCCAAAAATGGACTCCATAAGCTCAAAATGCCACCATGGATGATATATGACGATTTCTAGGGTTTAGAGGGGTGGAGGATGAAGATATTAGGGTTAGGTTATGAGATAAGGGGCTTAAATAGGGTCCAAGACCCTAAAATAGGGTTCTGATCTGACTGGAGTATGCCTAGCGTACATATGGTACGCCCAGCGTACTCCTGGGAACCTTCGCGACCATCCTGGTAAGTACGCCCAGGGTACTCCAAGGTACGCTTCGCGTACTGCCTTCTTCACTAGTACGCCCTGTGTACGCTTTGTGTACGCCCCGTGTACTCGGCTAAGCCTGAAAACCACGAAACTTCTGAAGGCCATAACTTCTTCGTTATAAACCCAATTCCGACGATCCTTATATCAATGGAAAGGTGACGAGAAGCCCTACACTTCTATCAACTCATACCCTCCTTAAGACATTCCGAACAAAAGTTCATTTTCCACAAAAGCCCAAACTGCCACTTTACCGAAATACCCCTAGGCCTCAAAACACGAACCGAACACCCGAATCACTTCTAATACATCACCCAAACCCAAATAGGCATAGATCTTACCTTCTCAAAAGCCCTAATCCTGACGATGACCAATCTTCGGGCCACATCCTTATACTGGGAATCGATTCGGAACAGAGCGTTACAACTCTCCCCCACTTAAATTAGATTTCGTCCTCGAAATCATGCATCACCATCTCCGACATACCAGAAAACCTGAGCACCACAGCCACAAACCCGAGAATACCACAGCCTTCCCAAGGCAACTAAGACCAACCGTCGTAGGGTTCTAGCAGATGGACGAATTCATTGCAACCTGATCACATCTGTTCCATCTGAAATCTGGAGTCTTGAGATGGTTTGTCCCCCTGACAGACTGTCCACATCAAATCATCATCGAACTTATTGCCCAAGAAAACCAGCCTAATAAGAATACGTTCCTACCCGAAATACCTTGAGGCTTCCAAAAGAACAAAATCACCAGTCAACTGTGGCTACCGAATAACAATCCATTCCCCATACAGACCCCAAATCACTGAATTCGCTCCTACTCATCTTGCTTCCACATATCCGTTTTCCTGAAGAATAACCAGGGACCTCCCTGGTCCCAACCCGTCTGCCGACTGTCCGGAACACCGGAAGACTACCCGATTGCTGAGCTAAAAACACACGCAGCAGTCCCCTGAGACCTCCGAAGGATACCTCGTCTAACCATAACTGCCCTCTCTCCTTCAATCCATTTGATCCATCCGATCGTGATAGGCTGACAACCCGTCACCACTGAATCTGACGCAAAATGGTGAATACTAACAGAATAGTTGTAGTCTTACATCATACCCGGTCTCCTTCGACCTACCGTTTCCTGATTCCGACATGTCGCGGCTCTATTACGGATAGAGCCACTCGAGACACATCATAATAGCTTAAACTAACATCAAACCAACCCGTTCATCACCCTGGGATTCTTCCCTCGATGCCCTTGGCATATAAATGCTCCACATCCCATCTCACTGAACAAAATCCTGCACGAATTCCTATTCGGGTTCCTATCCAAATCCGAATTGTTACTTCGCTCCTATCCAGAGATCCTCGAATCGGCATTTGCATAATGCACCACGACTTCCCGTCATCCTTTACTCGATCGATTAATAAATACCCTTAGCTGATTCCCTGAGACTACCAGTCTCACACCCGGTCCAACCACCAGGTTCTTATGAGATCCAATATCAGGGCTACCCAGCCGTAGCCCTACTGAGACATGCACTACTCATCCACATGATGTTGTATCTCAAGATCCAACCCTTGGCTCAACAGTCTCTACCGGTTCCATCCTAAATTCCCATAACCATCTGGGCTCGCCCACGGATAACTGATCGAACAATCACCTCTGGTCCTGATCCTAACTAAGTTGTGGCTCCCTCACAACCTTGCGAACTAGCCTACCCTAGTCCAAATCACCTGAAAGAATCCGTGAACGCTACGGCACCCCCGCAATCTTACAACACTTTCTACTGCTAGTAGATGCTATGTCTCCCCCCTGCAGTCTTACAACACTATACCCTAACTAAAAATTAGTGAATGCTACGGCTCCCCCGTAGTCTTACAACACTTTCACCCTTGCTTCTGTCCTGGATACCTGGACGGTTCTCCTCCACTTAGATTCAAGTAAGTCCGCTCGGCACATGAAAATTGAAGGATTCCCAATCCTCCTTACGTTCCAATACTCACCCTGCTGACGACCGGTGCTTACCAAAGCTAGCGCACCAAAAGTAACCCTTCCCAAAACAACACAACTCCTGAAAACCAGCTGATACTTCTTGTATCCCAACAACATCAATGACTTCAAACACTTAAAAGCGATATCACACTCAGACCTCGGAGTCTAACGAACGGATAGTCTAACCAAGACCTCAGCAACAACTCTCTCTCTTCCCTCGGCAATCCCGAATGCTCTTCCAATCACAAAATACTAAGGCTACTGAAAACTAGTCATGATTCCCTTGCACACCCCTTGATCCAATCCCGACTACACCCAAGATGACATTCGAATACTGGGAATCTGTTGTACATAAGGAGGCGACCTAGTTCTACTCCACCAAAGATCCATGGTATACAGATGGCACATGACTCTTCTTGAACATAATCAACTCAACAACCAACGCAGATAACAACCCCAAAATAACTGGAGCAGATGTACTCACTGCTTCTCTCTGATCATCAGACAGTCGACCTCCTTGTCGCCCACTTGATCACAACGAGAATATAACGGGCTTGCCCCCTGTGGGCAATCCCTACTGACGTGGCCGAAACTGCTACACATGTAGCAACCCAGATCACTGAACAGATTCCGACAATGACTCGGAGCAATCACAGTACCCGCGGAACCCGTTCTGCGAGATACTTCCGCCTGAAGATTCCTCAAATATTCCTTGGCATGTTGACTGGCATCTGAAAAACTCTTGCTAACTCAGACAATATCAGATTACCGAACCAAGATCCAACTTATCACAATTCCAAAGTGATGCAAATTCCCGACATCCACTTGAAGTGGCAGAAGATAGCATATCCGTAAACATCTGAAGGAATCCTGGCCAATCCCAACCCTTCATTTCGACATCCACATGATGTAACACTTCATTCCAGTCCCAACGACAATCCTAACCCTTGGAACGAAACTCCAATGTGCAGTTTCCACAAGCGTTGCACTGAACTCGACCTATTAGCCTCTCAAAAGTGGATCCGAATTTCTTGGGTCTCCACCCGAGATCCTCCACTAGATTCATCTGACCTGAAGCTCTCTCATCGAGGTTGTCCCAATTACTTTCCGCCCTCGGATCTGGGATCCATATCATTCAGGGTCTCGCACCTCGACGCGCTTACCAACTCAATCTTCACGGCTGAACTGCAATGGCTAGTGCAACCTCTGCTCTAAATCGGCTACAAACCACCCCCAAGACACGGTCTCCAATCCCAAAGCGCAATAAACCTCACAATCAATCCTTGCCGCATGATACAAGAGATCCAAGGCAAACTCGAAACCCTGGCAGTCCTTCCGCTAACTGGCTCACCACCGGAGCCGGGACCAAACCCTGGTCCTACCCATGCGTGTTCATCCTCATCTTGGTAAAGCAACTATCCCCACTATCAGAGCATAACCAAGAATTCTCCTTCCCATAAGCTTCTTAGATTTTCCAAGACTCTCACTGATCCGAGTATGGATCCTATGCTTTCAGTAGTATGGGCCCATACTACCTTCCCCAACTATCCATACTTTCCTCAGCAATCCTCCTGAATCCTCTAAGTGACCTACTCCAGTGGTACACCAAATATCTGCTAAACAGAAACACAATACCCACCAAAGCAACTCCTTGGCTACCTTAGGTTCCCAACTTCACCTGATCGTCCCACTAACTCACTGGAGCATACCCCAGGCTTTCCTAGGTTCCCAACCTTGCCCTGCCATCAACTGCTGAAGAACTCCCCATGATGTCAGCCATCTACCTCCTGGATATTGTCATATCCACTTAGTAGCTGAATCCCATCACTCAAGAGTTCCACAAAGTAAAAAGAAAGCAACATTCGTGCAGTAGCACCCCGATCCAATGGATTATCATAGAACATTCAGCCCACATACCACAACTCGTGCTATCCACATCCATCCATCCTCACTGTCGGCTGCCTTATGGATGCAAATTATACACAGAACAAGATCTAATAGATCCTTCTCATTCAAGCATGGCATACAATATTTCCAAGGCTACAAACATCACATATCAGGAAAATCTATCGCTGACTACTCAGCACTAGCATGCAAGTCTACCAGCTCATACAACATGTAAAGGCATTTCTCCTAGCCCTAACTAGCATGTGATTCTCAGATTCATAAACCAAATCATAACAAATAACATATAAGGGTATTCTGGGGAAACTTACTTGAGCTCGACTGATTGCATGCACCACACCCTTTCTTGTCTTAGAAAATGTTTTCCTTGAAAACATTTTTCTTTTTGAAAACTTTACAGATCCTCAGTTTGAGTTGAGACACACCCGAAAGTATGTCTGAATCCCTCAAACCAAGGCTCTGATACCAACTTGTAACGACCCAAAAATCAAGGGTAAAGTTTTCATTTTTAGTATAGCTAAAACATTGATACCATTTATTTCAAACACTTCAATTCATCCTGGAGTAAAACATTTATCAGAGTTTATCATTGCAGAAATCATAGGTGTGTGCACTGCGATCAATCTGAGCCCTTCATTTCCAAAATGATGATACCTGAAACCATAAACAAACCTGTAAGCACGAAGCTAAGTGAGTTTCCCAGAGCATACCACACACACAATCCATATATTACATAACCTGCTAGCTATAAAAGCTACCTATATCATATAAGCCATGCATACATAAACCTGTAAGGATGCCATGGGCTCCCCCAGGGTCTTACACCTTTGTGTCATGGGCTACCCCACATGGTCTTTAACTAGGAATGTCATGGGCTACCCCACATGGTCTTACATCCAACGTGCCATGGGCTACCCTACATGGTCTTTACCTAGGAATGCCATGGGCTACCCCACATGGTCTTACATCCAATCGCCACGGGCTCCCCCCAGGATCTTCCATGCAATAACACACAATCACATAGCATAACAAATTAAAGAAATGACTAACACATATACCATAATCACATAATGGGCCGGCCTTGGTGCCTTAGACCCATGGGTATGGTGAGAAGACTCACCTCGCACTGCAGAAGCTTCTCGCATGAATTCCTTAGCGGCTGCCCCGCCAGCTTCCCGAGCGGTCACTACCAATCAATATACCCAATTAGAAATTGGGTCCCATACCATAATCCTTAATCCATGCATGGGGGTAAAATGACCATTCTACCCCTGGCCCAATATGATCCAAAACTAAGGCCCAAATCCAAAACCAAAAGCCCAACACTATAATGTCCATAATACCATCAATGGCCCAATTTTCCAAATTAGGCTCGGACCTTTCTAATAGACCTTATACTAAAGCCCAATATTTGCCTTAGTCAATAATCTTGTCCCAAATTGGCCCACCGAGGCCCATAATGCGAAGTCCATTTATGTATTGGGCCACAAGGCCCAATAGGCCCAACCATACCATTATTGGCCCAAAGATACATTCAGGCCCAACTATCAGCAAACCCAGGCCCACAACCATTAGGGCCCAAAGGTCCAAAGTCCACAAAGGCCCAAGTCTTCTTGATAGCGTAAGCCCAGCGTACCTCTTCTGTACGCTTAGCGTACTGGGCAAAAGGGTTGTACGCGTAGCGTACTACATTGTATGCCCAACGTACAAACAGCTGATGCACAAAATCCATTAAGTGCTTAATGCTTCAAACCAAGGGACTAAATTACAGATCTGAGCTCTACCTATCGTCTTAATCCATAAAGTCACTGACTTGGTGACTTTGCATGCCCCAAACAAACTTAAACTCCAAAAATGGCATTTTACTTCCATAAAAGTGACCATAACTCTTGCATGAACCCATTAAGACCTCCAAGATAGCAACTTTCTGCCTTAGGGACTCAGTTAGCACCAAGGGTGGCAACCCTAAGCCTAAGAATCGGATTTGGACCATAAAGCTTTATCCTTGGGACCAACAAGGAACCAAAACCCAAAAATAGTAGATCTAATAGATGAATGATCAAGTTCAAAGATTTATACCTTCATCAAGCTGAGAATGAGTCCTAAAATCCAGATCCATAAGCTCCTCCTTGATTCCTATCTTTGCATCAAACCCCATCTTCTTGAAAATGGATCAAACACCCCAAAAATGGACTCCATAAGCTCAAAATGCCACCATGGATGATATATGACGATTTCTAGGGTTTAGAGGGGTGGACGCTGAAGATATTAGGGTTAGTTTATGAGATAAGGGGCTTAAATAGGGTCCAAGACCCTAAATAGGGTTCTGATCTGACTGGAGTACGCCCAGCTTACATATGGTACACCCAGCGTACTCCTGGGAACCTTCGCGACCATCCTAGTTAGTACGCCCAACGTACTCCAAGGTACGCCCCACGTACTGCCTTCTTCACTTGTACGCCTCGCGTACGCTTTGTGTATGCCCCGTGTACTCGGCTAAGCTTGAAAACCACGAAATTCCCGAAGGCCATAACTTCTTCGTTATAAACCCGATTCTGACGATCCTTATATCCACGGAAAGGTGACGAGAAGCCCTACACTTCTATCAAATCATACCCTCCTTAATACCTTCCGAACAAAAGTACATTTTCCACAAAAGCCCAAACTGCCACTTTACCGAAATACCCCTAAGCCTCAAAACACGAACCGAACACCCGAATCATTTCTAATACATCACCCGCACCCAAATGGGCCTAGATCTTACCTTCTCAAAAGTCTTAATCCTGATGATGACAAATCTTTGGGCCATATCCTTAGACTAGGAATTGATTCGGAACAGAGCGTTACACATTATCCCAATTTGTTCACTGCAGTCGACTTCGAGGACGAAGTCTTGTTCAAGTGGGGGAAAGTTGTAACACCCCGATGTTCAGGTACCTTTAATTTCATCCTTATGGTTTAATTTATGTCATTTTGTGTTGGATTTGGTGTTTAAGCCCATAATTATAATTGGTATGTACTTTAACTGATAGTAGCATAGTCCTTTTGGGTTGCCTTCATACTAGCAACTAGACATGATGACTTTTGGAGAAAAAGGATGAATTAATTATTTGATTAATAAATTGAAGTAAATGATTTATTAGTGTACTATGAAAATAGTATATTAATTAGAAATCATATTATTTAATTAATATTTAATCAGAATTAAATTTGGAATTAATTTTGGGATTAAAGGAATTAATTAAAAGTACAGGGGCTGTTTAGCAATTTATTAATAGTTGTGGAATTGGGCTCTAGAACTTTCCTAAATAGGTTGGAATTGGCCTCTTCGATGAGGTTCTTGGGCTGCTTAGGCCTTAAGCTAAGGAATTAGGGTTTCTTTCTTAAAACCCTGGCTTTGGCTCTAAGCTCCCAACAACTATATAAAGGGCTATACCCCTTTGAGTTTCGGCCACTCCTAACGATAATAAGAGCTAAAATTTTCAAGCCTCATTCTCTCTCATATCATCCTCTTGCTAAGTGTGTTTGTGAGCCACTAGAGGTGTGACACTTGTGACACTTGCTCTAAAGCTTTAAGAACTCTTGGATCTACATTGTTATTACTACATAATAATCAAAGGTATGTCTACTATCTCTTAATATGAATTTCGAAAATAGTTGGTAGCTCCTAGGGTTTATTCTTTTGTGTTTAATACTTGTATGTTCAATTAGAGAAAACCTAGATCTTACAAATTAGGGTTGCATGCACACATAGGGATTGTTTGTTATGCTAAAAAACCGTCAGTGGTATCAGAGCCTAAGATTGTTTTCTATTGAATAAGATGCAATTGGTTGAACTTGACAATTAAGGTTTATGGCAATTAAACCCATTGGAATTAGGGTTTTCGCAAATTAGGGTTTCCTAACCCTAGTTTTTGAAATTTGCATAAGGGTTTTAACCCTTTCATTTGGCCTCCTAATTTATAAAATTTAGGGTTTCCTAACCCTATGGATTTTCGAAAAATATGGCAAGGGTTGAAAACCTTGCCTTCCTCCCCAAGATATGATAATTTCAAAAATTAGGGTTATGGGTAGGGTTCTTATTTTTGGTAATTATCTTCTTATGTGATTAACTAGATAATTATAGGATTTTATAATATCCCTCCCATATTTTCTAAATTTAGGGGTAAGGGATTGGGTTAAATTATTTTGATTAATTTAATGAATAATCCTCAATTGGTTTAATAATTTAAGTAAATGTATAACTAATAGATAATTATTAAATCAATTTCTTTTAAATTTAAATTAAATTGGTTTTAATTTCGAAATTTAAAAGATTATAAAAACTCTAGTATTTTGAAAAGTTTAAAATACGTCATTGTGGATCTTATTATTAATTTAATTAAATGATTAATTAAAAGATAATTAATAAATCCATAAAAAGGTTTAAATTTAATTAAATTAAAAGTTTAATTTGTTAAAGGATTAAACTCTTGCTATTTTAAAATGTTTTAAAATACACCTTATACTATATGTAAAATTAAATGTTTAATATTTACTATATGTATATGACAAGTCAGTCGAACTGCAAGTACGTCTCATTTACGAAGTCGATCTATAAGGGGAGTTTAAGGAAGCGGCCTGTAAAATGACCGACATTGGGTATACACTCTTACCTACCAATCCCTTGATTGGTGGAGGGTCGTTAGCCGAACGGGTTTGATAGGACATAACCTCATTAAAAGTATAATGATAAAAAGTAACTAAACTATTTTCTAAAATCCCACTCTTAGTTACTTTAGGAAATATGTGAAGTTGATGCTAATCCATGAAGTTGCACATTGCACTTTAGTGGAGTGTGTGTGATTAACCGGCACCCTAATATGGACTAATAAAGGGTGGAAATGGGTGTCTCGAAAATTATCATTGATTAATGGAGCGTATGTGGCTAATCGACACATTGGTTAGATGATAAATGACATCGAGAGTACCAAGCTAATTTGCATGGTTATTCACATCTTGTTTGTGATCCTTGGTATCTCAGTCATAAATGGAGGAGCATAATTGAGATTAAACATGTCATTGAATAGTTCAATGAATCTCAAAAGATCTAGGAGATTCATACGATTGAAATTGGTAAATGCTTTACCTACCTAAAATAGATTCGAATTTGATTACAGCATCCCTCTTCAAAGTTCGAATCGAAAATATGGATCCTAGCATTAATTTAAATTTTGGGTTAATAATTGAGGATTAAAATCAACTAACTTGAATTCTCTTTCCTCCTATTATAGATGTCAAGTTCCGACAACAATGGTCTTCCTTGTTCTTATGGAAATGTTTTTCCTTCTGAAGGTGATCTTCCACATGTTGATCAAGGTGAAAGAATGTTCCCTTCTTCGAACAATGGTGGAACTGGAAATCATGCTTCTTCAACTCTTCCTCCACCTCCTCCGGTAACTCTACCTAAGTCATGATTTCTTCAAGTTGAAAAGTACGAAGTAACTCAAGCCCTGTTTCCATGCAAACATCAAGATGGAAAGTCTGTGTGCGCACATGTTTTGAAAATGAAATCGCATATTGACAGGTTGGGAATTTTTGGTGTCATTTTCCCAAGGGATCTAGCCACTGACTTGGTTCTAATTTCGATTCATGAGTCCCTAATTGATCTACTATATGACTGACCACGATGTGACCCTAATTGATCTGACATATATGTTGATTGATGCTGAAGCAGAAATGCTTAAGAGCACAACTCAAGCAAATATGTTTGAAGGATCTGTCTCCCAAATTTCCATGGACATTGACAATGGCAAAAGATTTCTCTTCCCAATGGAAAGGGATCAGCCAAGGTCAACCCATTTGACTATATGGTAAAGAGAAAGGCTAACTCTGAGATAGTCTCATGTGCTATTCCTGAAAGGTCCATATGTTTCTATTGCCAATTGAAGGGGCATTGGATGCAAAGCTGCCCAGAATACCTGAAAGATCTTACAGATAATAAAGTCAAGTCGTGTGACTCTACTTCAGGTACATCCACTATCGAACTCCATTATTTTATTAAGTTCCTATTCATAGATTTTTAATACAAGATGTTATAGTCACATTTTGATGTTTTCCAGGATCTAAGAGAAAGAAGGAAGGTTAAGAAGAGTAAGCTGAATTTGATCGTGAGAGATGAATTTCGATCGCATGGTTCAATGATCAGATTTTGGAAGCTACTGGTTAGGAGTTATGATAGATTAATAGATTGCTTACGAAATATCTAGAAACATGTTTTTCGTATACTTGCATTGTAAGGACAAATTTCTCCGTTATCATCAATAAAATTGAACTTTTGATTTATTTGCTTTGTATTTCCTTGCAAAGGCATTTATGAAAAAATTGGTGGTTATATTTCTATTATTAGCAATGTTAAATTGGATTTGATTCTTAGTTATATCATTTGTTGAAATTTCATAATCAACCAAGTGAAAAGGGATTCTCATCATCCAAGTTTCAATTGGATAGAAACTTGGAGTCGTACAATTCGAATTGTGTGATGTATGAGAATCTTGATCGTTGGAAGATCATGACTAATTCTTTGATCACATGTTTATGTGAGTCAAGTGAAGGTGATGTGGACTATTTAGATCCACCACAAAGGATGATAAATCTATTCGTCATGGTTTACCAATGCTTTCAGTAAACATGGTTGTGTTTATAAGATTAAGCATAATTCTAAAACCTTTGAAAAGTTTCAAATAATGGCAGAACAAATAAGAAGAATCTATTAGGAAGGAAGATAAAGGTTTCTCCAATCTGAAAGGAAAGACGAGTACTTTAGTATCATGTTTTGTGATCATCTTAATGATTATGGAACCATCTCACAAATTGATCCTCAAAGAACATCTTAGTGTAATTGTTTGAATAAGAAGAGGAATCGAATATTGTTAAAATGGTTCAATCTTGAGATGAGTCATACTTCATATCCAATTAAAATTTTAGAGTCATGCTCTAGTTACTACAAATCATATCTTGAAGCTTATTTCAAACTAAGTAAGTTTATAACACCTCATAAAAAGTGGAGCATTGATATTTTCTTACTCTGGCACATTTGCAATTGGTAGTTGTGATGTTTTTAGTTAAAAATAAATGATGAACTAAGACCAATTCAATGAAGTGCTTCTTGTCGAGAATCCACACTAGCTTTTGAATATTTGTTTTATCTCGTCAAGGAATGATCCTTGAGAGAGAAACTTATATGTCAAGAAGTCAGTGGGAGTCTTAATGATCATGAAGAGTTTCAAGAGTCAATCAAGAATAAACCTTTTAGTTATCACTAGCACACGACCTGGGGTTGATAACCTATCGTGTTAAGTTGACACCTTCTTGTTTTTGTGCATCTTCCAGTTGAGTTGGCAATGCTTATGAGTTCTATGGTTCTCATTTGACTGCAAAAGGCAAAGCATGTTGGTTGGTGAAAGTACATTGATAAGTATGGGTGAACTGCATAACAACTGGGAAGCATTGGTAGGCCCTTGTACTACCAGAAGGAAAGAAATTAAGAATGAGAAAAGTTCAGTCCATGAAACGAAAAACTAAATTTGATTTTGGTTTTTTCCTCAACCTTATCTTATGATTGTAGGATGGAAATGATAAGATTCACATGGATGGGAACACATACACCATAAAAACTAGGTGACAAAAGTTTTCGCTCTAATTCATGAAAATGATTGTGAGGAAACACTTTCGCTAGTAGATTTTAAAGATTTGATAAATATCATTTTGGTTAGTGGTTGTGTTAATTGTGTTCTCAAATTATCAATATGATTACAACATCCCTTTTCATACTTCGAATTGTGAGAAATGGCAAGAAATAGTTTGAACGTTCATGACTTATAACTATAAGTTCTGAAAGGGTTTAAGCACACACATATGTTATCTAATGAAAGGTGTATAAGCTTGAGAAGTCTAGATGAAGAATTATCGAAGCGTCACGTACCAAAAATCTGTACTCTAGTAAGAATGTTAGTATTGATTTCTAAAAGTCCAATTGATTTCTGGGTACATGTCAAAGCTAGTGGGAGCATAACTTCGGATATAGGATTGATTACATATGTTGTAATATTCGCTTGTTCTAATTTTTCCAAATGCCTAGGGCATTGAGAGGGAAAAAGGACTAGAACTTGATGTGACTAAGGTTGTTACACAACTGTCAAGAACACTCTGAGGTTCGTTGAAGATTGGTTGCTTGTGGATAGCTAGAAGTATAGTGATATTTGGCCAGACCATATTGACATAATTTTGAGTGGAAGTGATTCTTATTCAGAGTTAATTCTTGTTTAGAATTGATGGTCATATGGGAATATGAAAATGTTTCATAATGGGAGTTGATGATTAGAATCTACTTGTGAGTTAGAAACTTTAATGCAAGGAAGGTGTTTAAGGAATATGCCTTGAGTTTGAATCTTCTTTACTTTGGAATTGTTTTTTGTAACAAAGTTCCAAATGGTACATTCTGTAATCTCGTTGGCTCAGTCTTTGTCACTTTGAAGCTTCGACATCACGGAATGACAATGCATTTATAGTTGGTACTGTAACACATTAAGTAGTAATGAGAATTTGAAATTGTGAAATGAGAATCATTGGCATAATGTCCAATCGATCTTCTCACAAAGGAAGGACCATAGAGAGACATAGTATACATGTTTAGAACATGGCATGACTAATGTTTAATTCAAGTGTTTAGTTTTTGACTCGAAACATTATACAATGAATAAAGTCTAATTAGTATGGTGATTAAATAATAAGAGTTTTATTTATATTCAATAGTTTTGAGACCTTAGTTAGTTAGGTTATTGTTGTGTTTCACTTCACATGTTTTACTTCCCGAATAATTGGATTAAGACTGTCATGAATTGAATTGTAGATTGTCTAAGGGTTTAGAAATAGCAATAGTTTTTGCTGCAATGTTCATGAGTACTTGAAAATGGTGATTTTAAGTATAGGATAAACGCACGCTCAAGGAATTACTTCATGGATTCTATCATGAGTAATTTTGAGATGATAATATCTTATATTCTTGAAATGCATATATATGTGTTGTTGATTACGAGTCAGTTGTGCATTGATAATACGTAAACACATCAGTAACTTGATGTTATAAAACATATTGTTGTGCGTGATTTGATGAGTAAATAGTACAAGCATATAAGTCGAAGTTTATCCGTTCCTTTTGCCATAACGGGAAAAGCGATATCTGTGTTGCCAACAACTATATAAAGGGCTATACCCCTTTGATATTTCAGCCACTCCTAACCATAAGAAGAGCCGAAATTTTCAAGCCTCCTCTCTCATATCATCCTCTTGTTAAGTGTGTTTGTGAGCCATTAGAGGTGTGACACTTGTGACACTTGCTCTCAAGCTTCAAGAACTCTTGGATCTACATTGTTATTACTACATAACAATCAAAGGTACGTCTACTATCTACTAATATAAATTTATAATATAGTAGGTATCTCTTAAGGTTTATTCTTTTGTGTTCAATACTTGTATGTTCAATTAGAGAAAACCTAGATTCTATAAATTAGGGTTGCATGCACAGATATGGATTGTTTGTTATGCTCAAAACCCATCATTTTGGTCCCTGTAATTGAAGGAAGTAGCCATGAGAATCCCTAATGGCAAAACCGTAATTTGGAAGAACGGGAGTACGTCATGCGTACGTGTGTACGCTTAGCGTACTAAGGTGCACCCTAGTACGCGGGGCATACTCATCAGATATTGAAAACCCTAATTTTTAGGGTTGAGATATATATAATCCCCCTTATAACCTCATTTCCATCGCCCTTTTTAGCCTCCACCCTCCATGAGTCGATCTTGCAAGCCCTAGCCCTTGTGTGTGTTGAGATTAAGTGTGTGTGTGTGTGTGTGTTCTTGGTGTTGAAGAAATAAGAAAGGATTCTTTAGGAAGATTCTGGTAGATCTGAGATCTTCATCTCTTTGGAAAGCTCCAGAAGGTATAAAGCCTTGAACTTTACTTGCATTTCTTAGAGATCTAGCCATATGGAGTTTTATAAGTTTTGTCCCTTTTCTTGGACTTAATGAGTAAATGCTACTCTAAGACCAAAGGAGCTGCCTTTTTCAGAAGATTTGAGCTGTGTTAAGTCATAAAAATGATTTATTGACTCACTTAGTGCTTGCATGCATAGTGTAGAGGTCTTTAGTGGTTAAGACCAACTAATAAGTTGGTTTTGGGTCTTAACGATGCATGCATAACCATTAAGCTGGAAAATTTATGATTAAGAGCACATTCTTGGAATTGGATATGGTTATTAGACGTTTGGACAGAATGGACTAAGCCCTTATTCGAAGATTGCATGGCCACTATGTACGTTGGGCGTACCAGGGCGTACGATGGGCGTAGGTGGTCAACAACGCGTTTCTTGGTCAAGGCGGAGTACGTTGAGCGTACAGCTGGGTACGCCCCACGTACTCAGTCTGTTGGGTTAAGCAAGTTTGGGCTTCATGTTTGGGCCACCTTTTGGACTTAGATGCTTGGGCTCTTATTGGACCATCTGAGTATGGGTATCTTTCTCTAAATGAAGGGATGGACTTTAGGGAAGGACCAAGTAGGATTTTGGGCCCAATTTAGAAAATTGGGCAGATTGTGCGCCTTGAGTGATTACTTAGTTTTGGGCCTTTTGGATCAAGATTGGGCCTGGGTCTTAGCCCAACTAGGGAAAGGGTAAAGTGGCCTTTTACACTAATTATGGACTAATAGCTATGGTTTGTAATCCAATTATTAATTGGATGATTATTTTGTTGTGATAGTGCGAGGATTTAAGTGAGCCAGCAGCCGGAGACTTTCAGTGTGATTGAGCAGTGTGAGGTGAGTTGTCCTCACTGTACTTAGGGTTCGAAGGTACCAATGTCGAACCTTCGGATGGTTATCCTGATTTATCGTATGATTGAGTACTGTAGTGATCTGCTAGATCTGTATCTTGGTAGATAGCATGATGTTATGCTTAGTGATCCGTGAGACCTGTCTGATTGTTATTGGCTGGTAATTTGCATGATATTTGTTATATATATATATATATATATATATATATATATATATATATATATGTGTGTGTGTGTGTGTGTGTATGTGTGTGTGTGTGTCGACACGGTGTATGTGTGGTTGGGTTGAGGCGGTCCTGCTTTGTGCTGAAGGCCAACAGACTCAGGGCGTCTCGGATAGACTGCAGGCCAGAGGGGTGTACCAGTCAGGCCGAAGGCCCAGAGAACGGTCCAGGTAGGCTGAAGGCCCGGTGAGGCGGTACAGTCACTCTGAAGGTTCTGTATGCATGTTGTTTGCTTTTATTATTAAGATTATGTGTTGTGTTGGTACTTTGGGGAAACTCACTAAACTTTGGGCTTACAGTTTTGGATTATGTTTCAGGTACCTTAGAGGATCGCGGAAAGGCGAAGGCATGATCGTGCACCTCCTCGTGTTTGGTTTTGTGATTTTAGGAAAACTCTGATATTAGACATGTTTTGAAAACTATTTTGTGAACAATGATGATTTTTAGGTTGTTTACAAAGTTTAATTTTTTCATGAATTTTATGGATGTTACAATCGTTTTAGAGATCCAATGAGTCGGATTCCTTGTTTGTTGTGTTTGTGCACAAACAGCTGCACCCCATCGCGATTTGAATGAAACAAACGCAGCTGGAGCAACGAATTTCGGGTCACCAATAACTCTCTCTTTCCTCTGCTTCCTAAAAATGAAATCATTTGATTAAAATATGTACATTTGAAAAAAAAATGAATCTTGATGATCAATACTTACTTTGTTGCTCAACTTCTCCGATTTCTCTTTCTTTTCTCTGTAAATCAAATTTCTGGTGACTATTTCTTGAATAACTCGAAAGAAACTTAAAGGGTTAATGATGGAGACACTACAGTCATCACGAAGAATCACAAGATCACAAGCTATGGCTATGGCTTCTGAGAACAGAAAAAGCAACAACACTAGCGTAACCATAGCATCATGTGAGTTTTCTATCATAATTTAATCTCATTTTTTAATAATGACTCAAATGGGTTTCGTGTTTTGATATTTTCGTCTCTATTTTAGTAGATGAAAACGACGAATCTATGAAGGATGTTGAAACTGTGGAAGCTAGAGCAGAGAAATTATCTACGAGCCACTTGTTGTGATGTACGCCACGTATTTGTGGAAATATAGGGAAATGATCCACCGGCTGCAAAGAAGGAGGGGAGGATGGTGTATTACACGGTGGTAGATGATGATGGGAACGTTGATGGATGAAGACAAGGAAGAAGAAGGCGGTGGGTACGAGATTGTTGCCAACAAGATATCTTCAGTGGCTACTGTCTAGAGAGAGAAAAATGAAGAGAGAGAGAGAGAGAGAGAGAGATGAGGTGGATTAGTTACGTGGCATTTTCAAACTGATGATTAGGATGGGGTCACGAAGTGACCCCTTCAGATTTTCCAAAAGGACCTTTTAAAACCTAAAAATAGAAGTTCGTGCCCTTCACATGCAAAAATGTCACGAATGACCATTTAAACCAATATACTAAAGTTTGTTAGGCTACAGTAACAATAACCCTTGAAGTTATTCAGTAAATACATGAAAATTAATTTTTGGAATATTTTTAAAGCATAAACATCGGCTTCTAGCACTTGAGAACATTCAGTGAACCAAATGACTTCTAGCCTAGCGGTATCAGATGTTGTTCTCTCTCCTTGAGGTCGAGGGTTCAAATTTCGTTGGGGACGTAGTTGGATTTAGAAGTAATGTACTACAAGAATAAGTTAGATTTACGTTCGAACATTCTTGGAGATATGGCGTTGGTTAATTCTTACCAATAAAACATTTAGGAAATTTGTTTTATATATGTTTTGTTTCTTTCCTTTTCATCTTTGTCTTCTTTATTTGCTGTATTTTTGAGTTATTTTTGTCTGGAAATTAAGTCAACTAAAGCACCCGATATAGCTATCATCTTTTTAATTTGCAATCATTTAAAAATATGTGTCGTATTAAAAAAATGTTAATAATTTTTAACCACTCCTCCATTATATTTAAAGAAATCATGACAGATAATTCAAATATTTATAGTCGGATTTACATGTAACCGGTATGCATGTATTATGTATACATCTTTGACTAGCCTCTGGCTGACATTTTTAATACAAAGTTAATTTTTACGATAAAAAAAAACAAAGAACGTATTAATAGAAAATTATAATTTTGTTACCACAATCCGACCAATAACGATACTAATACTATGCATAAAAATCAGTAATATATAATTTCCTCGGGACAATTGTTTGCATTTCATAACAATGATAGAGATAGAGCAAATGCTTTGGTCTATATACGTTGTTAAGAATTAAGAGTCAATTTATTTTTTGAGTTATTGCAACTTTGTGATTTTGTGCTGATCGAATAGTGATATATTTTCCCTTTTAGTGGAAATAAAGCAAGGAAATGAGCGAAAAAAAAAGGAAAGAAAAAGGTATCAAGTAGGTGTCGATAAAGGTTCCCGATTAGGTATTTGCTCCATCACCAATTACGTTAATGGTCGAAAGGAATTCAACTGAAAAGACAGTCAACAGGCTAACTTGTTTTGTTCAAACTTAAACTATAAATAATACAAAAAGTTATTTTCAAAATATCCACGGACAATGAACCAAGGAACCAATCGTAAGCGTCGGAAACCATAATGATTAACAGCCAAGGAAATAGATGTACACTTGTACATTGGACGCACACACCGAATTATACCAAAAAATTCATCTCCTTACCAAAAAACTCAAATCTTTTTTTCGTTTTAAATATTTTT
The DNA here is from genome assembly GCF_052849685.1 of Lactuca virosa. NCBI lineage: Eukaryota > Viridiplantae > Streptophyta > Magnoliopsida > Asterales > Asteraceae > Lactuca > Lactuca virosa. The sequence goes on from NC_136434.1 coordinate 4,718,538, forward strand.
TAGGCCACATTTTTATCGAAAAAAAAAATCGAATATACCGTTGTTCTCGATTTTTCATCCTCTTTCCATAGAGATCCATGTTGATATATAAAAAGACATTTTTTTTCGAAAAAAAACCCAATTCATTTTGTAACTTTTTCAATATTTAATTTTACTTTTATAAAAAAAAACTAATTATAATAAAAATATTTTTTGTACTCTATTAATAAACATCAACACCGACTTAAAAAAAATACTCGATCAGTGTAGATTCACACTGTGAATCTAAACTGTAAATATTTCAATTCTTAACATTCACAATGTGAAAAAGCTCGATCAGTTAAAATTCACATTGTGAATCTGATTTACTATTATGCACACTGTGAATCTGAGAAGGTTCACAATGTGAATCTGAACAGATTCACAATATGAATCAGAACTGGTTCACAATGTGAATCTGAACTGAAATATCGTTTTTTTTAAAACATGAGTATGAATCTATGTTTAAAAGTACCAAAAAGTATGAATTTTGATATATTTATTAATTTTTTTTCTATAAAAAAAAATAGACTTTAACTTTTCTACAAAGAAAATAAAGTGGGTTTGTTACGAAAAAAAATTCATTTTTTATATATCATCATCGATCTCTATAGAAAGAGGACGAAAAATCGTGAACAACGGTGTATTCGTTTTTTTTTTCAATAAAAACATGGGCTAAAAAAAATTTAAACGAAAAAAATGGGTTTTGTTATAATCCAGTGCATGTGTGTCCATTGTAAAAGTCTACAACCCTTCCTTTTGTCGTTGATCGCTTTAAATTTCGACGTTTTTGATTAGTTCTTTGGTTCCTTGATTAATAATGGTTCTCTATTGAACTTTTCCATATATATATATATATATATATATATATATATATATATATATATATATATATATATATATATATATATATTCAAATGTGGATTGACATCTATTATGCAAACATATTGATAGTGTTATTCTGTTAAATGACAAAGAAAATATGTTGTTTGATAATGTGAGTACATTCGATCTTACATAACTATTATTATTATCACACATTCTCACTAATTAAATTATCTATAAGACTATTATAGACATTTGTTTTATTATTCTCATTCTGACGGAATATTTATTGAGTCGTATTCTGTAAAAATGAAAATGAGTGAACAACGATGTGTGAGAACAAAAATGAATAAAAATGACGATAGTTGTGTGAAGTTGAACGTATTCACATTACTAAACAACTTATTCTCATAATAATTTTCATAAAATAACAGTATCCACACGTCCACACAATAGTTGTTCGTCCACATTATAAACTAACTTTTATATATATATATATATATATATATATATATATATATATATATATATATATATATATATATATATAATTCAACGATTCATGAAAAACCGAGAACATTTTTCAAAATCATATTCTTGATTTGTTTATTTTAAATTTGTTACCGGTCATTAAGAATTTAATTCGTTAATTTTTTTTCAAAAAAAAGTCTTTCTCTAATATATATATATAGGAAATTGTCAGAAAAGTTCTAATATTTTCAGGAAAGTTACACTTTAGTCCCAAGATTTTTTTTTTGAACATTTAAGTCTCGATTATTTGTAAAAACATGATAATATCTCATTTCTTGTTAGAAGAAAAAAAGGACTTTTTTGTAAACTTGAGCCAAAATGAAATAATCGGGACTCAAATGTTCAAAAAAAATATATTAGGACTAAAGTGTAAATTTCCTGAAAATATTGGGATTTTTCTGACAATTTCCCATATATATATATATATATATATATATATATATATATATATATATATATATATATATATATATATATATATATATATATATAACAAGTTTTTTATGCTCTTAGAACTTTGTATCACTCAAACGTTGGTACAATTGTTTGATGTTATTATCCTCTTGACATTTTGCTTGTGAAAGCTTGAAAAATATTGAAGTTTCTAATAAAACTAAAACTCACATTTAGTTGTTTAATTATTTTTTTATTGGTATAAGAAGGGGATTAAAATTGAATTTATGAAATTTTTTATGAATTATTTTATAACACAAAGTTCTAAGAGATAAAAAAAACCAAATATTTATAAATTTATTAACAAAATAACTTTCATTACTTTTTGTTATAACATTTATAAATATTCGTTTTTATAAAAACTTATGTATATCGTTCAAATATTTATGCAACTGTTTGATGATCTTATCCGCTTTATATTCCGGTTTGTGAAAGTTTGTAAAAAAGTGAAGTTCCAAATAAAAATAATGTTTAATGATCATCAAAATTATGGTTATTTATTATAATTATAATGATTGGTAAGTCACATTTTTATGTTTAATTATTTTTAATTTATGAAAATGTTTATTTTTCAAATTAATAAAATTTTTAATAAAATGAAAGTAAAAATCTAAGAAGTACTATTGAGTTATAAAATAATAATACTTTATATATGTTCTTATTTATTGGTCTTTTTTTGTTTTTCTACGAACTTAATTATGTTTCGAGTTAAAAAAACATCATAATGATATTTTTAACACAAAAAATAGGTTTATTGGTAAATTATAACAAAAGAAAATTAGTAAATTTGAACAAAATCGAAAATTCATTATTCACATATTTTATCTATTGATAATTGGTTGATGTTTTTTTTGCACATCATCATACTCAATTTTGTAGTAATGATCATCCGTTATAATAAATTTTGAAGTAGTGATTCAAATGGTATAAACTTTAATTTATATTGTTTGTTATTAACCCACCATCACTAATATTTTGTTAATTATATCATATAATACAATATATAAAAATTTATATAAAATATGTAGAGTACAGTGGACAAAAACAACTATTTTGTCCTCCATAAAAGAAAGGTCCCGATTGTTGTGGTACCCTCATCACGCAATCTTACGTAACACAACTACTATTTAACCCCGTCATGGCCTCATCACCCACATTCCCCTTTCACCTTCTTTAGCTAGCGCAACCATGGTTCTCTCTTCCCCTTCCCCATTAAGAACCAAAAAGACCCAAGCCATTGGCATCCCAATCATCGATCTCTCCCTCGACACCACCACCTTATCTCACCGCATCATCACAGCCTGTCAAGACTACGGTTTCTTCAAGGTCGTTAACCATGGAGTCCCCATTGAAATCATCTCCAAAATGGAGGAAGTTGCTAATGGTTTCTTCTTCAAGCCTGCCTCTGAAAAACTTAAAGCCAAATCCAATCCACCTAGCCCTTTCGGGTATGGTTGCCGCAGCATCGGTTTCAATGGAGATGTGGGTGAACTTGAATACCTTCTACTTCAAGCCAACCCTGATCAGCTTCTCCTTCACTCCGATATCTTCAATGTCGTCTCAGACCAACCAACAGATTTCAGGTATGTAATCATCAATCAATCTCACGTTTATATTCCTATGAGTGATGATCACGTTATATATACATATATAATAAAATATCAATCTTCAATTAATTCAGTGATCACCAACCACAAAATCCGATGAATCGATGACAATGACAAGACGCTCTTTTTAACTGTCTTTAAAACCCAAAAACCATTAATCGTCTTTATACCGTTTTCTTCTGTATTTAAAAGAAAATGTGTTAATCATTTTAACAACTGTATATGTGGTCCGTCTGTAGTTTTTCAAGTACATCGTCTTTCTCATCCGATTTGTCCATAATTTGGCCAACATTTTAATGAGTACGAGAATATATTATATGTATGAGTTGTGGAACATGTCTTCCGACACATGCAGTGTTCGTTCAGTTGTACTCACCCGTAGGTCCCCATTAATTTCGAATTAAATAAAAAAAAATTCAACTCTTCATGTATATATAAAGAAGTGGTTCGGCTGCCACGCTGGCCGATGATTCGGGTCCTAGAAAAATTAAACATTATCATTAATCCTAAGTCGTCTTTTTGTTTAAGTTCAAAGCGGCTGAGGTCCACTCCGCTTTTTAGCCGGCTTCTCCGTATTAACAAACACTTATGTTTTTTTGTTTGATTCTTTTCCCCGAATTTCAAGGAATCGTTTGATTTAACAATACAAAATTACATGATGGTAATCATAAATTTATGCTTTAATAATTACTGTAATATATAGTTATAATTACAAGAAACATTATAAAACGTATATGAAATGGCGTTAAAAAGGGCTTTATGTTGAAGAATTATCATAAGCAACCCACTAGCGACGGGTAATATATGTGGGTTTTGAGATCATGCCTTACGCAATCATAAGCTGATGACCCAATCATCTTATTAGTTAGGCAAATAACACCAAGTCAAACCAGCTTTTCATCTGATCAAAAGTCAACATATCATATATATAGGTTCACGTGCATCCCTTAAACACGCAACAAACAATAGCGTACGTACGTATGTGTTTAATTAATTAGTTGTTTAAAATCTGGGTTTTATTTAAAAATACATATGTCTGTATTATATACAATGATTTGAAACATAAGTGATGATGATAATTATGAAGGTGTCCCAATTAATCGTACCGATTTTAATGAAACGGGAAAAAGGAGATTGGGAACAGTCCATGTGTCGGTAACCAAAAATAGAGGGAGACAAGTACATTAGTTTTCTTACCCAAATAAAGGAATCTTTCAACGAACGTTAGGTGACTGACAACAGTTATTTTGTAAAGATTTGTTAATATTGGGTTAAAAAGTGTAATTTTTGAAAGTTTTGTGGTATGATTTTAAAATTTTAAAATTTTTTTTGTGCAGTTGTGCGGTGGAGGATTACATCCACGTAGTGAAAGGGTTGACATCTGGGTTGTTGGAAATATTGGCACTTGGGCTTTCGTTAACTGACACAAACATCTTTAGTCGTTTTATTGAAGATGTTGATAGTGATTCATGCTTCCGTATCAATCATTATCCTGGGGTTAAAACTACTCATGAATCCAATAAACCCTCTCAATCACATCAACGAATTGGCTTTGGCGAGCATTCCGACCCTCAGATTTTTACCATTTTGAGGTCAAATGACGTTCCTGGCCTCCAAATTTCTACCGTTGACGGTCTTTGGATACCAGTTAATGTCGAACCCACCGATTTTTGCGTCTTTGTTGGAGATGCATTAGAGGTATATTATACATATATACTTATACTTTTTAATCATTCATGGTTAATTTTGTGTTTACTTTTGAGTACTTTGAATAATTAAGTTTTGACACATGCAGGTTTTGACGAATGGAAGATTAAAAAGCGTAAGGCATAGAGTAATGGCGAATATGTCGAGCAGGTCGAGATTGTCGATGATGTATTTTGCAGCACCAGCTATGAACGAATGGATATTTCCGATCCCACAAATGATCTCACCGGGAGAACAAAGACTTTACAAGTCGTTTACGTGGAACGAGTACAAAAAAGCTGCATATTCTCTACGTTTAGGGGACCAAAGAATCGATCTTTTTAAGTGTCATTCGGGTTTATGATGATAAAATTGATGTTCTCATGTATCTGAGAACAATATATAGGTTAGAGAGAAGAAAAAAAACCATATGTATAATCAACTAAGCCATCATCTATCAAAATGATTTTTTTGCAGGATGAATTTGTTGTTTGTAGATAAAGGATATGTAGATGTGTCTAGTGCCTACTATCTAATTGATTTATAATATATTTTTCTCGATTTTTTTTTTAATTTTTTGGAGAATATTTCTTAATATATTTCCAATGAATTTGTTGTTTGTAGATAAAGGATATGTAGATGAATTTGTTTTTGGAGAATTTTTTGGAGCATGGAAGCGTATTTTTTGTTTTTGTTTTTAAAAGAAGTTGCAAATGTATTTGAATTTGTAACTTTCGGAACGGATTTTTGCTATTTAGAACTTAGGATTTTCTAATACGTACCTAAATTTAAAATACATATAAGAAACATTAATTATAACAAATATTATTATTATTAAATATAAAATGAATTAATTATAAAGATTATTACCATATATTAATGTAAAATCATTAATGATCTCGTTAATAAATACTCTATCTCATATTTATTGTCTAATTTTAACTTATGAAATCTTTATTTTTTTAATTTTAACCTTAAATATTTTTATTTGTGCTATATATTCTTCGATGAAACTTATAACAATGAAAATACATTTAAAAACCAATTCATTCGTATATTTTATTATATATCAAAAATAAAAATATTTAATGTGAAAGTTAAAAATAAAGACTTCAAAAATCAAAAATGAACAATAAATACGAGACGAATGTAGTATATTTTATATTTAATTATGATAATATTTGTTATAATTTATGTTTATTAAATGTGCCTTAAGACATATTAAAAATTCAACTTATAAGTGTCCATGAGTTTTCTGTACAACTCAAATTATAGGATCATATAAGTGTCCATGAGTTTTCTGTACAACTCAAATTATAGGATCATTCAAGAAAATGTAAAAGAACTTTTAAGATACAGAAAAACGTTTTTTTCACTATATATACGACACTTCATAAAGATGTAATGAATATGATAATGTAATCATTTATTTACTTTCTTTTTTCATTTTTAGTAGCTACTCTTCAGAGCACTAGATGTGGCAATAAGGTGCAACACCAAGTTGTGCCACCTCACATGCCACATAAGCAAGTGGTGTTATAACACCAAGTGGGGAAATGGGCAACAAGATGTAACACCAACTTTTTGAAAATAAATATGTTTTCTTTTTTATTTTTTTTCCGAAATTGGGTTTGTTTTTTTACTTTTTCGTTTTTTTTACTTTTTTTTTCTTTTTCGTTTTTTTTTTCTTTTTGCATTTTTTTATTCACTAACATGAATATATTTTTTATAAAAAATAAAATTTTAAAAACAAAAAAAAAGACATAATATTTAAAATCTAAAATTACGATTACAATTAAAAAAAACATAATTTTCAACCTAATATTATAACTAAAATATCATTCAAATTACTACTAAAACCACATAACAATCATAATTAACCCAAATATTTCTTTCTAATTTGTTCCTTCATCGCTTGTAGCACCGCTAGATCAGCAGGCGCCAAACCCTCCTCGCTCGTCCGAAGAATTGACAACTGATGTGTCATTAGTTCCCTCTCTTTTTGCTCCTGCTTCTCCCGTGTCTGCCTTTCCAGGAACTCCAAATGACGACGTTTCAACTCGATTTTTTCTTTTATTAATAAATTGTGCTCGTCGAATTTCGCTCTCATTTCCGCCGCATCTTTTGCTCTCGTCTCCACCTCCTCCGCATGTCTTGTAGCGCGCCTCGCTTTGTCGCGTCCGGGCGGTCGTCGTGGTGGGGATATCTCTTGGATATCATCCGGGATCTCATCGTCGTCGGCGTTTAGGTCGATGTTAGTCCATGCGTCCGACACGTCGACCGAGCTAGAATTGCGAGACCTTTTGGATTGAACCTCCGACGATGTAGGCGTTTTATTCCACTTTGGATCTGCTCGCAACAATTCCCATGATTTTTCAAAGTCGAAAATATGACCCATTTCAACCCGATATTCTTCCTTAGCAGATTTGAACAAATCGAAGTCGTTGGTTCCGCTTTGTTGTTGCGCCTCAAGCAGGTTGTAAATACCGTTGAATTTGCTGCACCGCTTAGTTATCATACCCCATTTGCTGCTCAACATGTCATTGTTGCGATACAGATTTTTCTTTAAAATAGCGTGAAACTTGTCGAGCACCGCCCCCCAATAAGCTCCTTTTTTCATTCCATTTCCGCGAAGTTCGTTTTTTGAAGTAGCACACCAAGCCGCCGTCAAAGCGTATTCCTCATCCGGTGTCCACCATTGTGGAACGACTACATTTTCTGTTTCTACCGCTATTGCTTTCCCTTTCGATTTTCCTTTTCCTTTCCCTTTCCCTCTCCTACTACCTCCCGCTTCCACTTCAGCCGATTGTTGTGTCGTAGGCGATGGTTGGTTAGTTGGTTGTTGCATCGAAGCAAAAGAAGGGAAAAGATTTTGTTGTAAATTTGGGTTTTGACCAAATTGATTTTATTGAAGGTAAGGTGAGTTGGGAAACTGTAGTGGCGGTGAAGCGAGATTGAAAGCTGCGCCTTGGTATGAGATTTGTGGTGAGCCTTGAGACGATAAAAGGTTGAAATAACCTTCATACCCCGCAAATCTGAGAGGCGAGGTTGTGTTTGGTTGTGTGTTTGGGTTTGATGATGGGGAGGTGTTTGGGTTTTGCTCCATTTTTTTAGTAAGAAAGTTTATAAAAGTGTAGATAGAATGTTTAAAAAGATGTAAAATTTGAAATAAAATGAGTATATATATATATATATATATATATATATATATATATATATATATATATATATATATATATATATATATGTAAAAAGGTAAAAAAAAATTGGTTTGAATTTGACCGTTTTCAAACGGTCTAAAGTCACAACGGTTAATTTTTTTGGCGTTACACTTCGTTTCCATGGCAACGAGAAGCGGACGACGAGATGCAACGAGTTGGGGGGGGGGGGGGCGATGTTCCCCCCGTTACGACGGCGTTGAGAACGGCCACGTCACCCGCGTCGTTACTCGTTTTGGCCCATACCGATCACTCTCAGATTTTGTTCACTTTCAACCCCTTTCTTATACGATCTCGTAGCTATGACCAACTCTTATATCTTTCTTCTCAAACCAGTCCTAGAATACAACCACGTTAAGCTAGAATAAATAATAAAACTTTCCTAGTCAAGATTTGATAATGACATTATACTTTCAACATCCCTCAATCTTATAAAGCATCTCCAATATTAACTTATTACAAATTGTTTACAATTTGAATAACATTTACAATAGCTTTTAAACCGTTAAGAGTGGTGAGTTTTTTTAATAAGTCTTCCCGGACACCCAAAAAAATTGAACACCTATAAAAAATCAACAAAGACTTGAACAAAAGATCTTATGGAATTCATAGGTTATAATATGTACAATGCGGAAAATTACTTAACAATTAAGAAGGAAACATGCAACCTATAATGATCTATGTCTTTAACACTTTGAATGCAACATGCATGAATAACAAAAAACTAAAATGAAACCTATGATAATCGAAATTATGGATTATGGTTACATACCTTAGATTTGTTGTAGCAAACAAATCACTTCAATCCCTCCTTTGTAGAGTTTGGAAAGCTAGCATCAAAAGCTTAGGTCCCATTTGATAGTTTCTGTTCGGGAAAGTGCTGTCTGGGAAAGTGATGTATGAGAAAGTTTTCTGACTGAGAAAGAAACCATGTTGTTTGAATGTACATCTGATTAACTGTGCTGAATGATGATAAATAACAATATTACCCTGTTGTTCTATATTGTGATGGATGAAGTTGCTGAATAATTATAAAAACATGCAAATTGTCATACAAAGGAAATAAAATACAGAATTATTTAAAAGAAATTAATAATCAAATAAAATAATATCAATTAATACATAAATATTATATATTAAAAATAATATTTATTAATATATAATAATCCAATAAAAAAGTAATAATTCAATAGAAAAGAAATAAAAAATTATTTAAAAGAAATTAATATTCCAAGAAAGAAAGAGGCGGAGTTTTGGGCACAATTGTCTTTCCAGCCTATTCAGCCAGAAAGATATGATTTTGGAGCTTTCTGGGAAAGACATGTTTTTTTGTGCATATCAAACAGTCTTTACGCTCCATTCAGCCAGAAAGATCTGTTTGGTCCTGGAAAGATGTCTCTAATGGTTTGCACCCAAACCCTAAAAGTAGAAGACGATTGAGGAGAGAGGAGGGAGAGGCAAATATCGTATATTCTTCTGAGAGGACAAATGGCCGAAAATAGGAGACCCTATGACTCTATTTATACCAGCTCTGATACCATGACAGAAAGTGTCTCCATACCAAATACGGAGGAGAAGCACACAATTTATAATAAAAATAATTTACAATTACAACCCTTTAAGAATAAGGAAAAATACAAGAAGATAAAACATCACAATAAAGAATGGAAACATCTGAGAGACCTATGAATGTCTAATATTCCTAATAGTCATGGAGGCTTCTAGAAACCCTAATAAGGGTCTCCAAAACCATTCCATATAGGAAGGTTCTGGAACCTCTCATTTGTTCAACTATTGAACAAATACAGCTTAGCCCTTGCACTCTCAATTAATTCAAATTAATCCCAAAATTAATTCCAATTAATTTCTTATTAATTCTTAATTAATTAATACTATTTCCATTTAACATATTAATCATATAATATATTAACAAATCATTTATTACAATTTATTAATCTTATAATAAATCAATAAAACATCATCTCTATACAAATGTCATTCTAACCAAGTTCTAGTTATGAGGGCAATCCAAAAAGGACATTGCTTCTAATTACAAGTATATACTAATTTAGTAATGATCTTAGACACCTTAATCCAACAGTCTCCCACTTGGAAAAGTCTATAACTACAACTGCAAGTATAACCTTGAACTAAACAGCAACGTGTGTTTCCCAAGCCACTATCGAACTCTGATTTAAATCAGCCATTTGGCCCTAAGATAAGTGATCAAATATTCATTCGTTCTTCAAGATATCGTATGGACACGAGACATGGATTATAATCAATCTCATTGTCCAAGATTATGTTTCCTGATTTCTCGATTTGTGATGACATCATTACACTATTAATTGAAAACATCAATTTAGTTCTGGTTGGGCCCAACACTGTAATGTCAACACCAAATCACCGAGGGGTCTAAATATATCGTTTTTCCTATTAACGCAAAAGGAACGAACAAACTTTGACTACATAACTGTAACCTTTCCTTACCGAAACATACATGATACTAAGTTTTATGACACCATGTTACCGATGCGTTTCACTAATATCAATGCACAATCGACTTGTAAATTACAACTTATGTATCTATGTTTAAAGAATAGAAGATATTATTATCTTAGAATTACTCGTGATTAAATCCATGAAGTAATCTCTAAGCGTGTGTTTATGTAATACTCAAAATCTCCATTTTCTAAGTACTCATGAACATTGTAGCAATCTCATGTAATGTCTAATCTCTATAGACAATCTACAATCGATTCATGACAGACTTAATTCACCACTTACTTCCAAAAGTATGATTGAATGTGGAACTTTGAATAATCAAATTACTCAGGAAGTAAAACATGAAAAGTGAAACACAAGAATAAGTATTTGACGAAGGCGGTACCCATACGCATAAATAATTCTCTATTATTTAATCTCCAAAATCAATTAAATTTATTTTGTTACAAAGTTTCAAACTATCAAATAACTACTAAAACAAATATCATATCTTAAGCCAATGCTCCTAGCATGTTGGTTGTACTTGACCCTGCTCAGAGTCTTTGTCAAAGCATATGAAAGATTATCTTATGATGATACTCATTTCACCAGGATACGCCCATCTTCAACCCTATGTCTGCTATAATGATACTTTATGTCGATATGCTTATACCTATTATGGTCTTTTGGTTCTTTGGTCAAAGAAATCGCGCCTTCATTATCACAGAAGAGTTCGATTGGCTCTTGAATGATCGGGACTACTCTGAGATCTACGATGAAATTCTTCAACCAAGCCGCTTCCTTTGATGCATCAATCGATGTGATGTACTCTGACTCAAAAGTAGAATCAACGACTGTTGACTACTTGGAACTTTTCCAAGTCATCGCTCCACCATTCAACAAGAATACCTAGCCATATTGAGAATAAAAATTGTCTCGATCTGTTTGAAAGTTGGCGTCACTATAACCACTCACTCTCAATGTATCATTTCCATCAAGAACTAGAAACATGTCTTTTGTTCTTTTCAAATACTTACGAATATTCTTGACTGATGTCCAATGGGCTCTGCCTGGATTACCCTGAAATCGACTAACCTTGCTCAAAGCATAAGACACATCAGAGCGAGTACATGTCATAACATATATGATCGATCCTACAGCTGAAGCATATGGGACTCAACTCATGTCATCGATTTCTTCCTTAGTATTGGGACTTTCAGTCTTACTTAATTTGACAGTACAGTGTATTGGTAAATCCCCTTTTTTGGAGTTATCCATATTGAAACGCTTTAATATTTTGTCCAAGTATGTACTCTTGCTAAGACCAATAAGACGTTTCTTTCTATCCTTGAAAACTCTTATCCCAAGAATATATGTCGCTTCCCCTAGATCCTTCACAGGAAAACACTTCCCAAGCCAAGATTTCACTTCTTGCAAGGTTGGAATGTCGTTTCCTATAAGGATTATGTCATCAACATATAACACTAGGAAAGTTACTATAGTTCCACTAGCTTTGACATACACACATGACTCATCCTTACTCCTAGAGAATCCAAACTCTTTGACTTTCTCGTGGAAGAAAAGATTCCAGTTGCGAGATGCTTGTTTCAATCCACAAATGAATTTCTCATGCTTACAATCTCTATCAGGAAATTTGGCATGTACAAAACCTTCTGGCCGACTCAAATAGATGTCCTCAGTAAGCTTCCCGTTTAGGAAAACAGATTTAACATCCATTTTTCATACCTCATAATCATAAAAGACAGCTATGGCAAGCATTATCTTGATAGACTTTATCTTAGCTACTGATGAGAAAGTCTCATCATAGTCAATCCCTTGGGTTTGAGTAAAGCCCTTTGCAACCAAACTAGATTTGAAAGTATGTACTTTCCTATCTATGTCGGTCTTCTTCTTGAATATCCATTTGCAACCTACTGTCTTTTGACCCGGTACATGATCAACCAAGTTCCACACTTGGTTATCATACATGGAATGAATCTCAATGTCCTTTACTCATTTCCATTTGGCAGCCTTAGGGCCTGCCATCACTTCCTTGTAGTTAGAATGTTTATCCAAATTCACTATTGTTCTACCACTGATGAATGTATCCCTATTTGTAGTTATATGAAAACATTATAATCAGGTGGCATACTAACCCTACTGGATCGACGAAGTAGTAATGAATTGTCAATGGGCTCAACAGGAGTCTCATCCTCTGGTTGAGTGCTAGTGTCATTTAAGGTTCTTTTATTAGATGACTCTAGAATTTCTTCCAGATTAATGGTAGTCCCACTATCCTCTTTGAATATGAGCTCTTACTCACGAAAGACTCCTCTTTGAGCTACAAAGACCATGTTCTCACTAGGTATATAAAACAAGTATCCAAAAGACTTTCGTGGATAACCAATTAAAAAACTCCTTTCGGCTCGGGGTTCGAGTTTGTCACGAGTTTATCATCTTATGAGAGCCTCATAACCCCAGACCTTGATATGTGTGAGTGATGGAACTTTCCCGGTCCACATATCATGGGGTTTTTTGGCAACCTTCTTAGTGGGAACAGGATTTAGGATATGGGCGGTTGTCTCTAAGGCATACCCCCAGAAAGAAATAGGAAGAAAAGCTCGACTCATTATGGAACGAACCATATCAAGTAAGGTTCAATTACGCCTCTCATCCACACCATTAAGTTATGGTGTTATAGGACGAGTCAATTGTGAAACAATTCCACATTCCCTTAGATAGTCATGGAACTCGATACTAAGATACTCTCCACCTCAATCAGATCGGAGCATCTTTATCTTCCTACCGAATTGATTCTCGACCTCATGCTTAAACTCTTTAAATCTTTCAAAGGTTTCTGATTTATGTTTGATTAGGTAGATATACCCATACCTGCTATTATCATCCATAAACGTTAGGTAGTATTGATTAGCATCTCTTGTAGCAGATCTGAAGGGCCTACACACATCCATATGGATAAGGTCGAACAATCATTCACCTTTTCACATGTTCGAGTGAAAGGTGATTTTGTCATCTTTCCCAAAAGACAAGACTTGCATTCATCATCAGACCTTAATTCAAATGATTCCAACACTCCATCCTTTTGGAGTTGGGTGATGTGTTTCTTGTTGATGTGCCCAAGACGATAATGATACAAGCACGCTTTGTATATACCATTTGACGAATCAATATGGGATACACTATAACCCAAGTTTTCAACACACATTACAGTTTCATACAAACCATTACAATGACAAGATTTAAATATAAAACAACTACTAAAATCAAACCATTTTCATTATCAACTAAATATAGAAAACCTTGTCTAAACAATGTGTGAAATAAAATAATGTTGCACGTCATATCTGACAAAGAACAACAATTAATTAAATCAATCCTAATACCACTATTGAGCACAAGTCCACAAGTCCCAATCTTGGCAATAGGTGATGAGAGCCTATTCCCCATGATCAGAACAAATATGAAAACCACATCTCGTATCAAGGAACCAAGAATGAAAAAGTTGTGTGTTATTGATTTGAATAGTGTATGTACCTGATGAGGATCCATATGGCTTGACCTTCCCCTCTTTCAACTCTTGAAGGTACTTTGGTCAGCTTCTTCTCCAATGCCCTTTTCGCCACAATGAAAGCAAGTGGCCTCCTTTGGATCACTAACAACAGGAACATCAAAGTTAGGATTCGCCTTTGACCCATTTCCATACGCTCCATCATGGGCCTTACCCTTCCAATTTGATTGGGAGGTGGCTTTCCTCTTCTTTCATCTGTTTTGACAAATGGCCAGGACAAGAGAAATTTTCGCAGAAGAGACATGATCTTTCTTGATTCCCAACTCAACAATCTACAACAAGTTATGGAGTTGGGTCAATTTCGTATTTGTGTTGTTCAAATGATAAGTCAAGATGAACTGATCATAACTAGGAGGTATAGAGTTAAGGACCATGTCAATGGCCAACTCCTTATCAAATGACACATTGAGCTTTTCCAACCGCTCCACATATCTCTACATTCTTTGCATATGAGCGCCAGTAGATTCTCCTTCCTTTAACTTGCATGCTATAAGAGACCTGACCACTTCATAGCGTTCCTGTCTCGCGTTATTGTGAAACTTTTCAACAAGATCAATGCACATTTCATATGGCCAGTAGTCCTCATATAACATTTGCAGCTCAGGTGTTATAGTTGCAACCATTATGCAAGCGACCTTTATGGCATCGTCGACATGTTTGTTGTGGAAAACTATTTCCTAGGGAGTAGCAGTCGTCTCATAGATTTCAAGAAGAGGTTTCTCAAGAACATACCCTTTGTTCTCCTAGCGAAGAGTCATCTTTAGATTTTGCATCCAGTCCATGTAGTTTAGACCTTTCAGCTTCTCTTTTGACAGAATCGACAAGAGAGTGAAATTGGAGTTTTGAGTGGATGTTTGAGCAAAAGGAGCATCACCGTTTCTAGACATCTATAATAAGAGAGATAGTTTTAGTTTGTTGATATAAATCCTTAATATTTTGACCCAAATTAATATTCAAGGCTAGGATCCAAAATACAATTCACAATTAAGAATAGGGATGTCGTAATCTAATTGCAAATTTATTAAGGTGGTTAAAACGATTCACCAATTTCAATCTAATATGAACTTCCTATATCGTTTGAGATTCATTGAATCATATCAATGGAATGTTTAATCTCGGATTATGCTCTTTGATTTGTGACTGGGATACTGAGGATCACAAATAAGATGTGAATAACAATGCAAACCCGCTTGACAACCTCGATGTCATTTATCACCTCAAATTGACGTGCCGATAAACCACACACGCTCCATCAACAATGATAATTTTTTATTTGTTCCATCATTTTGAATTTATTGTCCTAAATTAGTGTTTCGGTTAACCATGCACGATCTACTAATGACTTATTAAAGAAATGATGTGCATTTTCATAATTTTGCATATATTTCATATTTTTACTAAAGTAACCGGAGTGGGATTTTAAAAGAAGGTTCTAGTACTTTATATGATTATACTTTTAATGAGAGTATGTCCTATCGAACCCATTCATCTAACGAGCCTCCACCACGCAAATGAGCAGTGGGTGAAAAGGACACTCATTCAACGGTCATTTTATAGGTCGTTTCCTTATACCCCTCTTATAGCATGGCTTCATGAATGAGGCCTACTATTGATTTGACTGATTTTTCTTATACATATAGTATTAAATGTTTTAATATATATAAGGGTGTATTTTAAAACATTTTAAAACACAAAGTTTAAATATTAATTATCCAAATTAATCATATAATTAATTAATAAATTTAAACCTAACATATACTTATAATTATCTTTTAATTAATCTAATAATTAAATTATCATTAAATCCATAAGGATAATTAATATTATCTTATTAAAAATTATCTCCTAATATGTAACACCCATAAAATTCAAGCCAATTTAAAAAATTTTTAAAAATTTAAAACCATTAAGTTATTACAGTTTACTTTCAAAATAATTTAAACATCAGAGTATCCCCATAATCAATCATGAAAATGTAAGGAGGTGCACGATCACGCCTTCGCCTTTCCACGATCATCGTAATACCTGAAACAATAATTGATAGATGTAAGCTCGAAGGCTTAGTGAGTTACCCCCAAAATACCAACGCCATAGATATATAACCATATCATATAAACATATAAGCAAACAACATGCATAATGAGCCATCAGTCTGACTGGACCGAATCCCGGTCCTTAGTCTATCTGGACCGCTCTCCGAGCCCTCGGCACGTCTGGACCACCCTCCTCTGGGCCTTCAGCCTATCCGGACTGCTCCCTGGGCCTTCGGCCTGACTAGATTTGCCCGGCCCTGGCCTGCAGTCTACCCGGTCCACCCAGGGTGTCTTGGCCTACTGCACACAGCAGGACCTGCCTCAACCCCTTCCCCAAACCAACAAACATGTGCACATACATATAAACAAGTAAACATGCAGATGTAACAGATCACTAACATGGCAACCATTACCGATCTAACCGATCAATAACATAGCAACCATCCTATAACCAATATGAAATCTAACATAGCAACCATCCTAAACCATGATGAAATCTAGCATAGCAATAACATAGCAACCATCCTAAACCAGGATGAAATCTAACATAGCAACCATCCTAAACCAGGATGAAATCTAACATAGCAACCATCCTAAAGCAGGATGAAATCTAGCATAGAAATAACATAGAAACCATCCTAAACCAGGATGTAAATCATAAAGGGCCAGCCTTGGTGTCGTAGACCCTGTTGATATAGTGAGGAGAACTCACCTGACACTGCTGAAGTCCCGCGGATGAAACTCCAGTTTTTGGTTGACAACTTCCCGAACTGTCAACATCAAACAATACCCAATTAGTAATTGGGTTCCAAGCCCAAGGCCCAACTCACACTCCAAAAGCCCAATAGTCAAGTAATGGGCCAAAGCCTAACATATGGCCCGATTTTCCAAATTGGGCCCAGACCTCTACATGGTCTTATCTTAAGGCCCATCCATTAATTCTAGTCCAAACTCTCGGCATTCCCATGGCCCAATATCACATAATCATAAAGGCCCAATTATGGCCCATCAAATGGCCCAATTTTCCAAATTGGGCCCAAGACTCTCACATGGGCCTTATCCTAAAATCCATATAACTATTAGTCCATTTGTTTATTCTTGGAAGCCCATTAATAGTCCAATCACCAAAGCCCAATAGGAAGGCCCAACTCAAGGCCCAAGTGAAATTAGAGTTTCACATAAAATGATGATTAGGGTTAAGTTTCCTACTTAACCCATTAAGGACTTAATCCATTAAGTCCAATATCGTTAGATTAGTTTTTGCCAATGATTATTATTTAATATTTCAAGTTATCACATAATTCCCGTGTGTCCCGATTAATCGATTAATTCCCCAAAATTAGGGTATCATGGCATTAGGGTTTTCCAAACCCTAATTAGGGTTTCCAACCCAATACCAGCCCATTAGTCACATGGTTGGGCTTTTAGGTCCATTAGGGGTTCATTGGGCTCATTAAGGTCTCATTGGGCCCACTAGGGTTTCTTTAGGCCCATTAGGGTTTAGTACTCCTTTTGTCCAAACATCAAAACAAGTCACAAACCAAACAAGGCACACCACCACCCAAAACGGCGGCCGGGGGCGGCAGGAGGCGGCAACCACCACCTCACGGTGGTGGTTTTGACTTTCTTTCCATTATTTCATTTTTTTGTTACAAATTGCAATGAAAATATCAAATGTACCCACACATACCCACTAACATACACCCTTCCCACGGTGGCAGCCACCACCTCACGGTGGTGGCGGTGGCCCTCTTGTGATTCCGGCTAAGACATCCACCCACACACATGACACAAAATTGCCACCATACGGCAGCAGTTAACGCACATACATGCCCGAAAAAATAAACCCAACACCCACTGAAGTGGGTGGCGAAGGCAGTAGCTCAAGAAAACAGAAGCAGCGGCGGACCTTGGCGGCAGAACTCCCCACGTCGATGGTTGCTTCAAACGACAGCAACAACAGAAGAGGAACGGACCCGTCGGTGGTCCTCGTCTTCATCAGCAGTACCTGCGGCGGCAATGGTTGGAGATTACGGCCTCTACAGCGGGTTGGTTGCTCCGGTCGTCTATTGGAAGGAGGCGGTTGAGAGGCTACAGAATGGTGGTAGAAGCGGATGCAACGCCGGAAAGATATGGAGAAGGTGGCAGTCAAACGGAAGGAGGAAGTCCGGTGGTCCTAGTCGACGATTGGAGCGGCAACGGAACTCCGACTTCAACAGAGATGGTGCGACAGCGGCTGGAGGTGAGAATCCGGCAGCACCCGAAGGTCTCCTGCAAACCCCCGTCGGTCCTCGGTGTTTCCGGTTGAGGTAGATGTCGTCGGAGCTCCTGGTCGATCGGAACAGCAAGGGGGTGTCGGGGTGACGGCTGGACGCTGAAGGAAGGAGGTGGCGGCTGGTGTGTGAGATGCTAGGGTTTGGGTTACAATGAGGTTGACAATTATATACCCGATTCCTACAACTTCGACCCATAATAACGGAAATGGTCCCTCCTTCACCATTTTCTTTCAAAACAGATCCTTAAGTTACCTTTTTAACCCCAGCCATTCTAAATCCTTTCATATGAAGTCCTTATGTTACCCAATGGCCCCTCCTCTACAAAAACCTTTTCAACTTAGATCCAGAATTTACTCTTTAACCCATACTTCCATAAATCCTTTTATATTAAGTCCCGAAATTACACTTTAACCCCTGAAACTCCAAATCATGACATTTGGCTCCCCGAAACCAACACCCCATTAATTATTATTTGATTTCGGGTTATCATAATATTAAATAACAATTAGAATTACTTCTCGGGGTCCCGACTTTATTATTTAATTATCTTATTTTAAACGGGATGTTACATAATATTTTGGGTTTTATTTTTAATTATCCAAGATATGCGACAATCGGATTTTGGCAGAATTCAAATCAGATAATCAACAAAAATAACCACACAAATCAGATTATGCAGAAAATCCCGAAATTCGGTTTTGAGCTGAACTCATGTCGTGAAAGAGGCTCTATCATGTCGTGAGAAACATATTTTCAAAAAAGTTTGTTCAGTTCAACTCATGCACTTTCAATGTTAGACAACCATATAGCTCTGATACCACCGATGGAATTCATAGGTTATAACAACATGTACAATGTAGAAAATCATTTAAAAATTAAGGACACATGCAACCTATAAGGAGCTATGTCTTTAACACTTTGAAGGCAACATGGATGAATAACAAAAAACTAACATGAACCCTATGATAATCGAAATCATAGATTAAGGTTACATACCTTAGATTTGTTGTAGCAGACAAATCACTTCAATCCCTCCTTTGTAGATTTTGGAAAGCTACCACCAGAAGCTTAATGTCTCTAATGGTTTGTACCCAAACCCTAGACCTAGAAGAAAACCGAGGAGAGATGATGGAGAGGAAAAAATCGGCTATTCTTATAAGAGGACAAGTGACCGAAAATAGGAGACCCTAGGGTCCTATTTATACTAGCTTAAGAAACCCTAGAAACCCTAATTTGAACATATAATATTATTATTTCAAATCCGGGTGGTTATCTAGTTTCCTTATCATCATGGAGGTTTCCAGAAACCCTAATAAGGGTCTCCACAATCGTCCCCTATACGAAGGTTCTGGAACCTCCCCTTTGTTCAACTATTAAACAAATATAGCTTAGCATTTGCTCTCAATTAGTTCTAATTCATCCAAAATTAATTCCAGTTACTTCATGATTAATTCTTAATTAATTATTACAATATCCAATTAATATATTAATCATATAATATATTAACAAATCATTTATTAGAATTTATTAATCATCTAATGAATCAATAAATCATCATCTCTCTACAAATGTCATTCTAACCAAGTTCTAGTTATGAGGACAACCCAAAAAGAGTTTTGTTTCTAATTATAAGTATATATCAATTTAGTTATGATCTTAGAGACCTTAATCTAACAAGATCAAGTTTCTTCACCCTCATTCTTGAACATTATTAAAAAAATGAGTTTCTTCATGTAAGATACTTAAGTTAATGTTCTAATTGATTTCTATAATTTATGTAATTAGTTTTATGAAATTTTAGTATAAGTTACATTATATTTGGGATGATGATTGGAATTGTATTGTTTATTTAATTATATTTGTAATCATTATATTGTTTATGAATTTATATTTAAAATGATGATGACATATTTGTTGGAAATACTCAAAAAAAAAAAAGACATGTTGTATTTGGAACAGTTAAACTATCAAACAAACAGTTGCATAACTAATATACATGATTAAATATCAAATTTTTATGTATAACCAATACAAACAAACCGACTGTTAATATTGAGAATTAAATATCAAGTCATTGCAAATAATAAATCCAATTAGTATTATTTAATTACCAAGTTTCACCTGGAAATTAGATCAATCATTCGCGACCAAATGTAATTATAACAAAGGTAGAAGAAGATTGTTCCATTATCAGATGAATAAAAAGACGAGACACAAAATTAAAACCAACATGAAGAATCCATATTCTTGATTGGTAACTAGACGAGATGGTTATTGTGATGAACCAAAGAATCGAGTAATGAATTAATCAGAGTATTAATTCAAGTATGAATGTGAGATTTGAACACAGAATGTAAATGTGATCTGTTATGCTCTATTACGCTTTCGAATTCTTTACAGAGTAAAAGAGACAAGTCTGTAAAAGTTCTTATCTACCTCTAGTAAATAACCCTATATATAGGGAACTGAAAGCGTACAAAAAATATACTAAGGCTTTGACACTAACGCTTCGAACAAAAGCGCCTTAGTAAAATACATTACAAAATATTCGAAGAGTACAAAACATACTTCGACTAATTACAACATTTCGACCCTTACAATATCCCCCTTTGTAATAATAGTCGAAGTCTTCAATTTGTATGGAATACAGCAACACCCTTCGAATCTCCGTATACCAAGAGATAATCTTTTTAAACTCTTTCTTATCTCCTTCATTATTCTTCTTGCAATGATTCATACGAACAATTAAGTTCGTATATTGAGAAGTTGAGTACCTTTACACTTCGCACGCTTGGAACAAAAACCGCTTTGACTTACCAGCTTTGTCTTTTCCTGCGAAGACAATTCCAAAAGGTTTCAGGCATATCTCACCATCAGCATATTTCTTTAAATCTGCATGTGTCTTCGAAGGAGCCATTGGAGCTGTTATTTCCATTCCTTTAGCCGTAGCTAACTCCACATCAGTAAGTGCCAAACACTCATAGTAATTTTCGATAAAAATTTTGATGTGAGCAACTCCAAGCTTGAATTCTTCTGGTTCTGTGTTTTGAAGGAATGAAAAGGATTTATCTTTCAAAAGTAATGCAACTTGTATAAGATCATACAAGTTCATTAATGGAAAATCTGCAACAATGAATTCGCAAATTTTTCCATCTGCCCTGACAACCACGTATTTAAAATTTTGGACTGTGTTTTCGAAAACCACATCCCTTTTCATACTTATCACCTTCTTGATTTTGATTAAGGACCACACTTCTTCAAGGGCTTTACCAAGAACAGCATGAAAACGAATTTTCATGTGTGTACCTTCATCTTTCTCTTTAAAATTCCCCTCGGCCTTGAACTGAGGCATGATAAACATCATTTCGTTTATCGGGAAATCCAACTGGCTTGCATCAGTATTTGTAACCAAATAGCTTTGTTTTGGTTTCTTTTCAAACGAATACATGTGATTGAATGCAACCTTGGCCTCGATTGTTTCATAGTTATAGTGTTTCGTTGGATCCCCTTTATTCATTCCCTTCGGATCATTAGCACGCTGGGCCATTATGCTTTGAACTATTCTGAGCTTTTCTATTTCAGCTTCAGCTTCAGCATTCTTTTCTTCTTTTGACTTTTCCACAAGAATTGATTTTCCTTTATCTTTCATGGCTGGATTATCAATTTTTTCTTTTGGAATCGACCCACTTCCACCAGTCTCCGAAGATTTACCAATTACAATCCATTTCGAAAAAGTTTTTGTAATGGGTAATGTTGTTACAACTGTTGAAGTCACCATCTCAGCCGAAACTATTACTGGCTTTGTTGTTGGGATTTTTGAAGAAAAGGCTTTTCCCACAACTTTCGCATCCTCACCACTAGCCTTCGACTCTGTAGTTTTTCTTTCTCCACCTTGCACCCCTGTGAAAACAGGCGGGGCATTTGTTGTTGGAAGAAGGCTGGATATGCGAAAGAGAGGGGCAAGTCGCTTGTTGAGAATGGCTTCGAATTGTACAAACTTCTGAGATAAGAATTCAGGAGTAATCAATTGAGAAGAAACTGGCCTATCAGAAATCTCTTTTAATTCCTTGAGCAACTTAAGCACTTCTTCAAAGCTTGCATTTTCGGATGTTGAAAGTTGAGTAATTTGAGGACTCAAATGTTCATACAACTTAACAAACCGAGTGACTGCGTCACAAATGATATCAACCTTGTTATGCAATGACGCATAGTCATGTTGAACAGTTGCTATTTCTCTTTTCATATCTTCATGAAGTTCGTGAATTTGCAAGTTGACATCCTCTCTAACTTTCTTCACATCTTGAATAAACAGAACATGTCTTTCCTTGGCAACATTCTTCAACTCTCTCAGGTCACCAGTAAACTTCGAACTCTGAGAATTAATCCGAATTTCATTGTTTGATCATTATGATCAATCTTCTCCAAGAGTCGAGATTCAGAATCTTTAAGCATCACCGATACTTGACTGATGATTCTGGATTCAAATACCTTCAGCAATGAATCAACTTCAAGACTTGAAACAGACGAACCAACCCCTAGATCTGCTTGGGATTGAATGACAGAATTCAACTTTTGATTTAAAATCTTGAACTGCTTCATGGTCATCAGCATGTGATCTGGAAACTGTTCTTCGTCTTCATGAAATTCCAATTCATCAAACATTCCTCCAAACCCCTCATTATCAGTTTCTGTCTCCATAAAAACAGTTTCTTGAATAGGAGAAGTTAGTTTGGGTGTGTCAGTGGATTGAGAAGAAAAAAGAGAAGTGAAGGGTTGATTGATAATGTGTTCGAATGTAGGTGAATCTGTTGTTGAAGTAGGAAGAGCAGAAGTAGATGGACCTGTAGCTTCATTCTTCGAACCTCCTTCACCCATATTGACATGTGCATTTGTATCAGATACGTGTGCAGGGATGCCTGAAGTTCGAACCTCCTCATGAACTGATTTGGCAATCAAAACTTCGGGTGGTTTGACAACAGTCTGCTCAGGAATAGAAGTTTCTGTGATAAGATTAAACTCTGGAGTTTCTGGAATTCTTTCACCTTCATCCTCAGTTGACTCAGTAGAAATCACAAGTTTGCGAGTCTTCTTCTTCTTCTTATTCGACAAATGTTTTGCCATATCTTCAGCCCTTCGTTTCTTTGACACAGGAGAAACAGGTGCTGGCACTTACCTAATTAAAACGCCTTGATGACTGATTTGAGGCTTTCAAATCATTTGTTGTGTGGGAGACTTGCGTTTATGGGAAGACTTCATTTTAATTCTTCGAAACATTCCAGTCTTCGAAGGAATGATAACATTTGCTTGTGTTTCCTCAAGAATGGACTCAACCACTTGAGTCTCAGCAACAGATACTTCAACCGTTTCAGGCTTCTTCTTCGGTGATTTCGAAGATTTTGACTCAGTTTCAGTCTTCTTCGTCTTCTTGGATTTCGTATCTTCTCTATCCAATAATACACCAGTTTCAATTGTAGTATCGATAGTCTGCAAATATGCCACCAAAACAGAGTTCGAAGGATCAACTCTTTTAAGCATTGCATCGGGAATACGAGCCACTGATGGAAAAATATCAGCATTGTCTGTAACATCCTTCGGATAGTGGTATGGTTGAAAAACTGCTCTTTCTTCATCATCGGGTACTAAAACACCTTCCTTATTGTAGAAATGTTGCAAGATCAAGCTCCAATATCTTGCACACGAAATGCCATGAATAGCATTCGTATGTTCTACTCCTTTTTGAAACTCTTTCCATAACTGAGTAGAATAGTCCACTTGAATATCATAATATATGCCAGCAACCATGGCATAAACTTCCATCCTTCCTTTATCAAGACCAGCGGATCGCCCAGTCAGACATCTTAGAAAAATTCCAAATAAGAAATTCCATATTCTTGGAAGTCCAGATTTCTTAAAATCACTAATCTTGGACAATGGTGGCTGATATCCCATCTCATTGAACATGTGAACGATTTGTGGAAAAGTACATGAAACATATGGAGGCGAATTCGGAATATCAAGAATTTGACAGAATAGTTTCTTGGTTAGCCTGACCTTTTTATCGTTCACCAGATGAAACGTAATCGTATTAGATGCTTTGTTGTATGTTGCAGTCGATCCTGCTTAAGAAAGCCAGGACAATGGAACAGAGAAAGAGTTGAACATTGCTTTAGCCAAAACCGAGTTCTTCAAAGCAACTATGAGCATCTTTAATTCTTCCGGATACTGAGAAACTTCACCCTCCAAGTAGTAGTTTGTTGCTTGAATCTTCATTAATGGTAATGAAGAGGCATCTTCAGTTGTATGAGAATCAACATGAGCAGAAGTCGCCATTGTTAGGGTTTGAAGAAGATGATGAATAGAAAATTTTGGGAAATTTGCTTTTTGATCGCGTAAACGGACAATGAACCCTTGAATCCCCTTTTATATGTAACCCTGAAATTTGAATTTGAAGCGGGATGTGTATTTAATGAAATCCGACGTGGCATCTTGAAAGTCGGACCATTACTGCTGAAAAGTAGCCATGCGTCAAAAAGTAGTTGTCACATCACCTTGAAAACCGGACAGAATACCATACGTCATTTAAAAACAGCCTGTCTTGTGATCACCAATAGTATTGTAACCGTCAGGACCCTTCGAATGGAAGCAAGGCTCTTTCACTTTTGGGATGAAAAGCGAAGTCATACGCCAGAAGTTCGAAATCATCAGCCTGAGTTGGTATTACTCAGAACCTCAAGGATTTCATGAGTGCTGTGTTTCAAAGAATAGAGACGTGAAACAAATATAAGAAAAATATGGGATATTGTGATGTCAAATCATTGACACAAAAGCAGATTAAATCCCGGGCAAAGATTACTTCATTAATCATTAAGAGAAATGATCAATAGCTTGTGTGGGTTCCCGTGAATTAAATCGAATACTTGTTGATAAGTATCGAAGGGCTTCTTTTATAATGTTTCGTAGGTAGTTTAAAAAATTTCGTTACATGTCATCCTAAACATAAGGTGAGAAATTGTAACAGAAATTACTTGTTTGACCAGTGTACTCAGTGACAAGTTTGCTTTGAAAAATTTTGATATGACTAGGATATTCGAATGAAACTCACACGGAAATCATATTCAAGAAAAAAAAATTATATGTTGGATCTTGTTGGGTAACAAACATCGTGGGTTTCGAATGTTTGATCAAGACCACTCATTCGAAATAAATATGATTTGGAGTTTCGAATTTTGGTACAGAAACAAAAGTTTCGTGAAAATCTGGAACTAAGTTCCCCGTCAATTCCTTAAAAGTTAATGATAATTGGGTTTCACTTTCATCACGGTCTCATGATGTCAGATCATAAACACAGAGTTTTGATATATCTAAGTGTTGATGGGTTTGATCAGAGACCTCTCGGACATATGTCTTCGTGTGTGATCGTAAAAGAATTTTATGGATGAAAAAGATTGATGTAAGACACGAAAAGTACCTCTGTTATGTTTGGACCAAACAGTAAACTCTTAACTCATTTTGAGAAGAGTAAGGTAGCTCAGAGACTAATGTGAATATAAGCCTGATTGGGAAGAAATCTTCGTATGAATAATTTCATTAAGGCTTTCGTACACACACATTGAGTCATGGAGGCTTTGGTCAACATGCAGCAGCATGCTTCTAGGGACAACCTAACTAGTGCGAAAGATGAAAATTTTATCAATTCATACGAAAAATGTACCTTACCCTAGTACTGCAAAGATAATCCCTTTTTGTATCGTCATGATAATCTGCAACAAAATACTAAAAAGAAGTAAGAATTAAAATATTTTTGTTGTTTTGAATTTTTCGAAAATAAAGACAAAATAAACGAAAATCTTTTTGTATTTTTGGAAATTTTCGAAAATTAAATGACAAAAAAATCTTTTTGGATTTTTGAAATTTTCGAAAAGTAAATGACAAAAATAAAAGAAAATCTTTTTGGATTTTTGATTTTTCGAAAATAAAGACAAAACAAACGAAAATCTTTTTGGATTTTTGAATTTTCGAAAATGAAATGACAAAACTAAAGAAACTCTTTTTGGATTTTTGAATTTTTCGAAAATTAAAAAAATATACTGTACTTGTTGCAAACACACGAAATTTTGTCATTCCTTTATTATTGACAAATGTACGAATTCGAAGGGGTCGAAGCGTTGACTATGAACAGTAACCGCTGAATCAACCCTTAAAAGAAGTGATAAATGTGCGAATTCGAAGGGGTCGGAGCGTTGACTATGAACAGTAACCGCTAAATGCTGAATGACTTTGCTTTATCTTTTATTCAACGCCTCTGATTCATTCCTTGTCAACCATCATTCTCCTTTTTCGCATGGAACAGAATTTCCATCGATCATTCCAAGCCCTTCTATTATTCTCACAAGGGATTTTTCATCTAAAGGTTTCTTGAATATATCAGCTAACTGATCAGTTGTTTTCACGAAATGTACTTCAATATTTCCATCCTCCACATGATCTTTAATGAAATGATAACGAAGAGCTATATGTTTAGTCTTCGAATGCTGCACAGGATTATGACAAATTCGTATTGCACTTTGAGAATCACAATATAATGGAATCTTTTTCATATTTATTGCATAATCACGCAATTGACTTTGGATCCATATTATTTGCGAAGTGCAAGCAGCAGCAGCCACATATTCTGCTTCAGCTGTTGAAATTGATACACATGTTTGCTTTTTCGACTGCCAGCTCACCAATTTACCATCAAGAAATTGACATCCACCACTTGTACTTTTTCGATCAAGATTACAACCACCCAAGTCAGCATCCGAATATGCTTGTACAAAGAACCTAGTGTTCGAAGGATACCACAATCCTAACGAAATAGTTCCTTTAAGATAACGAAAGATATTCTTCACAGCAGTGAGATGTGGTTCTCGTGGATTAGACTGATACCTTGCACAATTACACACAGAAAACATGATATCAGGTCTACTAGTTGTGAGATAAAGTAATAAACCAATCATGCTTCTATATAAAGTTATGTCAACAGCAGGTTTATCTAACGACGGTGTTAGCTTGATGCCCGTTGCCATTGGAACTCGTAACTTCGTGCTATTCGTCAGTCCAAACTTTTCCAGCAGATTCTTCGTATATTTTTCTTGATTGATAAAAATTCCTTCTCTGTTTTGACGAATATTCAAACCAAGAAAATTATTGATTTTTCCCATCATGCTCATTTCGAACTTACTCTTCATCAAATCTTCGAATTCTCTAGACAAAGTAGGGTCAGTTGAGCCAAAAATAATATCATCAACATAAATTTGAACAAGCATTAGATGATTCCCCACTTTCTTTCGAAATAATGTGGGATCAACGGATCCTTGTTTAAATTTAGATTGTTTCAAAAATGAGGTTAAAGTTGCATACCATGCTCGTGGTGCTTGTTTCAAACCATAAACTGCCTTATTTAAAATATAAACATGATTTGGAAATTCTTCGTTAATGAAACCTGGGGGTTGTTCTACGTATACTGTTTCTTCAAGCTCTCTATTTAGAAATGCACATTTCACGTCCATTTGATAAACATCAAAGTCCTTGTGAGCTGCATAAGCCATAAATATAAGAACCGCCTTGAGTCTTGCGACAGGGGCAAAAGTTTCTTCATAGTCGATTCCTTCTTGTTGTGAATATCCTTTGACAACAAGTCTGGCTTTGTTTCGAACAATATTTCCATCTTTGTCGGTTTTATTTTTGTAAATCCATTTTAACCCGACAATCGAAACATTTTCAGGTTTAGGAATTAATCTCCAAACCTTGTTTCGTTCGAATTCAGACAATTCAGATTGCATTGCAACAACCCAATCTGAGTGTTCCATTGCAATCTTAACTGTTTTTGGTTCAATTTTAGAGATGAAGACATTGAACATGCAATATTCTTGATGAGTATTCAATACCTCATTCTTTGCATGAATGTGAGCTCATGTTAAAACTCCCTCTTGTAGATTCCCAATTACTTGATCCTTCGGATGATCTTTTGTCCATTTTTCCATTGGAGGATATGATGGATCAAATTCCAAAGGTGCATCTTCGTATATATCATCGTGTTCTGAGCCTACAATCGAACAAGCATCATCAAAATCATTATTATCTTCAATATTTTCTGAATGCTCCCCTTCAACATCATCATTCATCCTTTCTTTCTCCCCCTCGAAAGAATGTTGTTCGTCATCTAATGAATTCGAATCCAAGTGCTCCCCCTCCACTAGATGGTGTTTCATACTTTCGCCAATTTCTGGAGAATTTGATGTTGATGAATCATTATGCTTTGTTAGTTCAGAGATATGATTATCACTTGCATTGATTTCAGCATCAACAGCATGATCTGAAATTCCAAAAATTAAATCATAATCAATATCTAATGGTTGTGAGGATTCAGATTCATCTTGTATGTTTTTCAGAATTGGATGATTTTCAAACTGAGTTGTTGTTTGTTTAATGTAGTAATCATCAAATGTAAGATTAAAAGTTTCTTCAACTTTTCGTGTTCTTTTATTCAACACACGATATGCAACTGAATTATGCGAATATCCAAAGAAAATCCCTTTATCTGCTTTTGCTTGAAATTTCGTAAGATTATCCTTGAGATTCATAATGAAGCACCTGCATCCGAAAACATGGAAAAATTTTACGTTAGGTTTTCGATTGTTGAGAATTTCATATGGAGTAATATTAAATCGACGATGAATGAAGGATCTGTTTTGAGTAAAACATGTAGTTGAAACTGCTTCAGCCCAAAGGTATTGTGGAAGATTTGCATATGCCAACATAGTCCTTGCCGCTTCGCATGGAGACCTATTTCTTCGTTCAACAACACCATTTTGTTGTGGTGTGTATGGAGATGAAAAGTTATGCGAAATCCCTTTGTCCACCAAAAATGAATCAAAAACATTGTTCTTAAATTCAGTTCCATGATCACTCTTAATTTTTCGAACAATCTTCTTCAATGTCGTTTCCATCTTTTTGATAAAATCAATCATGATTTGAGCAACTTCGGATTTAAGCCTGAGAAAATAAACCCACCTAAATCTGGAAAAGTCATCGACAATAACTAAAATATACCGTTTCTTGTTGAGAGTTGAAACAGTCGAAGGACCACACAAATCAATATGTAAAAGCTCCAGAGGTGCAACAATTTTCGAATCTATTGTTATTGGATGACCTTGTTTATGTTGCTTGCCAACTTCACAAGCTGCACATAAAGAATCATTGTCAAATTTAAGTACAGATAAACCTCTTACCAAATCTTGTACCACAAGTTTATTGATATTTTGAAAATTGAGATGAGAAAGTCTTCGATGCCAGAGCCAACTTAAGTCTGGTGTTGCTTTCGAAAGAAGACATATAACATGTTTCCCTACTATCGGATTGATATCCAAAGTGAACATGTCACCCTTCCTTTTGGATTTCAGTAATACTTCTTTTGTGTTGACATTCGAAATTACACTCCCTTCTTCGTTAAAAAGAACTTGATTGCCAGTGCCCACAACAAGTTGAGAAACACTTATCAAGTTATGTTGAAGACCTTCAACATATGCAACACGATTCACTGTGAATTGTCCATTTGTGATCTTCCCATATCCTTTGACTTGGCATTTTTTATTGTTCCCAAACTTCACTACTCCAGCATTTTTGAGACTTCGAAAATCTCGTAAATTCTCCTTCTTCCCAGTCATGTGACGAGAGCAACCACTATCGATGTACCATTTGTTATCATATTGCTCGTCACATAGTACCTACAATCAATTGAAAATTTTAGGTACCCAAGGCTTTTTGGGTCCTTGGAAATTAGATTTCAATTTCGAATGTAATGAAGAACTTTTAACCCAATCACAAACTTTGGTTTTGAGACTATCAATTATGTTTACTTCTTCATTTAAAGGAACTGGAACATAAGTGTTTGATGGTTTCGAATATTCACTGACATTACCCTTCGAATTCTGAGTTTGTGAATGAACATTCTTTGCTTTTATTACTGGTTTCCAAGCTTTGACTGAAATGTTCGAATCCTTAGAAGATGAAGTTCCATTTGATGAAGTATTCACATATTGTTCATATGCATCGTGAATTTGCTCCTTTGAATATTTATTTGACTGATACATCTTTCCTTTGCCTTCAAGCCAATGATCAATGTTCTTACTTGAAGTCATTCCTTTTTCTCGTGAAGTTTTCATTGTTTCTTTCTTCGTATGATTAGGAAAATTTGGCTTCTGAGGAACAAAATCAACTTTTAATTTTGTTATAAAAGATTGACTATAAGACGTATCAACTGTTGATTTAAAATGTTGACGTTGAAAGAATTTTTTATTTGAATTTGATGTTTTTGAAAAATTTGGTTTAGAAACATTCGAAAACTTTGTTTGATTATTCACTTCAGACCTTGAATGTGTTGTTTGAGAGAAAAGTTGTCTTTTGGTTGAAAAAGAGGTATTTTTAGCTTTGAAAACATTTTTGGGTGATTGTGATTCAGACATCTTTTGAGACTCAACATTCTGCCAAAATATTTTCTTTCTTGCTTGTCTTTTTGAAACGTTGTTTTCCTTCGAAAATTTGTCAATTTGGTCTTTAAATTCCTTAGAGTTTAGTTTGACAACCTTTTCATTTTCCTTTACAACTTTTTTTGAAAATTCTTTTTCAATTTTTGATTTTTCAACCCATTGTCTTTGTGGCTTTTGACGTTGGAATTGATACGAATTCTTAGTTAAGTTGTTTTCAACAGTGCTTTGATTTGAGAAAAAACCTTCTTCAGTTGTTTTTGAATTATCCTCCTCAATTAACTTCTTAAATTCTGGTTTTATATTCTCAACATTTCCAGTAGTTACGAAAACTTGATTTGGAAAAATGACATCATCTGTACATTTGAAATTTGGATAAACCACTGTATTTGTTTCAAGATAGTGTTCTCCTTTTTCATTCATAACTTTTTCGAACTTTTGTGTATCACCATACACTTGATCAACCACTATTCGAGGAGTTTCTTCTTCTTTTGTAAATTTCTTTTCCTTCGAAATTTTCTCTTCATCTTCATTATCACTATCATCAGTTTGGCTGTCTTTGAGATCCACGAAGTTCATATCACAAACTTTCGAAGTTGAGGGTATATATCAGTTTCATTTTCAACCATCAAATCCTTAACTTTTTCTTTCCCTTTAGATGTTAAAGCAACATTAACAACAGACAACTGAGAACAATTAACACCTTCTAGTTCACTAATTTCACTAATATTGTCAGAATTATCTTCAATATCAGCAAAATTAGATTGAGAATCAGATGTTGAATTCTCAGTCTTTTTCAAAATTTGAATTTGTTCAGATTTAGTCAAAGTATCATTCACAATGTTAACTAATTCTTTCGCATCAATACATTCATCAATTTTGACAATTCCATATTTATATCTATCATCAGGAACTTTGTCAAAATCAGCTATTATCTGCTCACAATCATACGAAATATTAGCTACCTTAGCTCTTTCGAATGCTAGAAAAGGTAGTAATTTTCTATGTTGCTCTTTACTTATGTCACTGGAATGATGTAAATCAGTTAATTTGCCATATAGTCTTTTTGCAGAATTACAGTAAATGTTTCTTTGTGCTAGTAAAAGTTTAGCTTCACTCGTTAAAGAATCTCTATCACACATAATGTTTGTTATTTGTAATTCCATACATTCAATTTTGCTTATTTTCGAATCTAATCTCTTTTTGGTCTCTAACAACTCCATGGACAATTTGTTGGCCTCATTACTAGCAGACACAACAATTGAATCAAAATAAGTAACCGTCTCATCAAAAGATATTAGTTCAGAATCATAAGCATGAGTAGGAATATTAAAAGATTTGAGAATTTTACGTACCTTTGTAGTCATTGGAGATTTGTCAGCAGCTTTGGATACGAAGCATCGTCCCCTCACTTCGAATTCCTCATCCTCTGAGTGTTCCTCCATTTTCGCATACAATGCTCCATGTGTCGGATTCCTCATTTCCTCGTCGTCTGATCCAGATGACCAGATTTGATACGTTCCATTTTCATCCTCATCCTCACCCTTTGCAACCAATGGCAAATTCTTTGCTTTAGCACGAACCACCTCCAGCTTCTCTGCATAGTATGCCTCATCCTTGACTTTATTCATCCTCTCATCCTTCTTTCGAAGCATACAGTCATTTGCAAGATGATTCGTACCGTTGCAATAATGACAATCTATTCCTGCATCACCTTTCAACTTCTTCTCACTCTTTCCTTCAACTATCTTCGAATCTTGCTTCTCCACTTTCTTTTTCTCCTCAACAACATTTTTACTCACAGAATTTCCCTTCACCTCAACAAGCTTAGTCTTCGAATTGAACGGCTTTTTGAAAAATTTCTTGACACGATTATTCGAGTAAAATGCTATTGCTTCATCATCCGAATTCATGATGAATCCTTCTTCTTCCTTAGAATCACCATTCTCAGCTTCTCTTTCCGAAATTTTTGACACAAGAGCTAATGGACCTCCCAAATTCAACTTCGATTCCTCAGCAATTTCATTTACTTCAACTTCGTGTGTTTTCAACTGATTGTACAAATCATTGAGAGTTGATGTATCAAAACTTTGCTGATTCTTTACCATCATACTCACACTCCTCCACTCTTTTCGAAGCCCCATTACAAAGATGAGATTGAATTCCATTGAAGTCTTGGTAATTCCATAGCGATTGCATCGATAGATTAGCTCATTCAGACGATCATAGTAAACTTCAATTGTTTCTCCTTCTTTTTGTTTGAAGTCTTTCAGCTCAACCAAACATTGTTTAACTGAATTGATTTTTGTCTTCTCACTTCCTTGAAATTTATCTTTCAGATTGTTCCAGATTTCCTTTGCAGTTGTACAACTCCTAATGTAATTGTACACAACTGGAGGTAAAGCACCTCGTAATTCCCTCATACACCTTTTCTCCAATTTCTTCAGACGATCACCTTGATTATCAACACCAGAACTTGTGGATGAAGATCCGATTGGTTGAACATTCACTGGAACATTGATATTTCCAGTGATACATGTCCATAATTCTTCATCAAGACCATTCAGATAATCCTGCATACGATCAGCCCACTGATCATAGTATTCAGGGATTAGCATTGGAATTTTGGTTGATGATCCTAACAGATGAGAAAACGACGTCATTGAATTAAGATTGAAACTCGCCATTGTTGTACGGAAGAAGATTTTGAGAAGTTTGAAAAGATTTGAGAATTTGAAAACAAACTAGATGAATCAAATTGAATTGATGAGAATAACACTCGATTCAACAATTCAAATGCAGAATCGAATCACAGACTAAGATCTAGACAATTTTTCACTTTCAAAAAGTGCGGAAACTTTTGAATCAAAAATGATTCAAAAACTTTTTGAACAGCATGAAAATCAGATCAGAGATATGATTCCTGCTCTGATACCAATTGATGAACCAAAGAATCGAGTAATGAATTAATCAGAGTATTAATTCAAGTATGAATGTGAGATTTGAACACATAATGTAAATATGATTTGTTATGCTCTATTACGCTTTCGAATTCTTTACAGAGTAAAAGAGACAAGTCTGTAAAAGTTCTTATCTACCTCTAGTAAATAACCCTATATATAGGGAACTGAAAGCGTACAAAAAATATACTAAGGCTTTGACACTAACGCTTCGAACAAAAGCGCCTTAGTAAAATACATTACAAAATATTCGAAGAGTACAAAACATACTTCGACTAATTACAACATTTCGACCCTTACATATTGTCCTAAATGGTTTTTATGCACTCCATCGGTTTTAAGTTGCATCATAGAACCCTAGGTTTTATAAATACAATTATCGTTCAGTCTGAAAGCAAAAGAAGAATTGATTAATGCAAAGTGGATACTCGAAAATAGAAAGAAAGTTGTGTCACGGAGGGAGAGAGGGAGAGAAAGAGCAGAGAAGGCTACAATTTTCGGTATGTAATAAATAAGATATAAGAGTTCCTATTTATACTAATCTGAAACCTTAGTGTCACCCATCGACCATCTGCGGAAACGTTGGGGTTGCGACGTAAACGTTGGATCATAGTTAAACAACATATATTGAATAATACAAACATTACATTCTTCCATAAATTTGGTACGCAGAATTACATTATCGTCAATCTAACAGATGACAAATACTATAACAAGTTCTACAATTGTAAGTCAAAATGAAAAAAAATAGCCTAACAGGTTGGCCAACCATTTAAACAAGAAATGTATTATTCCACGACACACAGGGTGTGTCTTCCATCTCTTACGTCCCTGAAGATATATACGTTTGAAAACAATACGTCAACAAAAATGTTGGTGAGTTTTATAGGTTTTGACTCTGTATGTTTTTATAATCAAAAGTATGTTTAGACTTATGAATTATAAAAGTATAAAATGGAACATGTTGACCCTTGTAAAATACATACAAGTAAAAAGATCTTTGTTTATAGCTTTAAATCTGAATGTTTTAATAATCAAGAGTGTGTTTAGACTAATGAATTATAAAAAGCGTAAAGAGCAACATGTTCTACCCTTGTAATCCCATACAAGTAAAAGAGTTTTGTTTATCTACATAACTTATGACCTGAGTTATAATTCAATAAAATGTCGTGTTGTTTTAAATATTTATTTGTTCAAATAAATCAATATTTGACACTTATCCATTTGAATAAATCATTCCATTTTATCCTTGTATAATCTAAAATGAATTTACGGGTTCTAATGTGAGCCTATAACCTCTGTAGAGCACTGTGAATAGAGGTTCCATAATTATCACTTACGCATCATCGAAGTCATTTAGTAGTAAGAGAAAGAACAATTACGCCCATTTTTGTCTCGCTAGACGATGGTTATAGCTAGCAACCGCAGGCGGGGATGTCGCTCGTATAGATCTATACCAATAAGTTCCACGTTCCTCCCCGGATTAACGGTTATAGCACATAGGGATTATACTAAGTTTATGTTCTTAGTGGATGAAGAATTTCTCACATACAAAGTCACATATTTATCATGTCTAGGATTTTATGCACATGTTTTACTCTCAAACTACTATGATAATTTTATTGACTAACTAATTCAAAACATTCAAGAAAGAATATCAAGCTTTAAAACTTAAGTTATTAGGATTTCTATACTTAGAGTTTTTAAGCTTTATGATGATTTTTTATCAAAATTTAGGCAACGTAACGGCTGTGTTTTGAATAAATCCATATTTCAACCAATGTGGAATCAACCAAATTACATAGTTCAAAAACACAAATACACAAACAAAGCAATTACTAACCGGAAATCATAATAATTCATTTTTACTATATTTTGTTTCAATTATTGTTAAGTATTATTTTTTCATGAAATTGAATATATAAATATGTATTTTGGTAATTGTTAAATCATGATATATATATATATATATACCAATCATGATTTAACAATTACCAAAATACATATTTATATAATTATAAATATGTGACCAAATCATGTATAATTTTATTTGTGGCAATTTATTAACACTTCAATATATACATATATAATACTCACTTTAGCAAAAATGTGAATACGTACAAATATAATTTTTATAACAAGTGTTAATGTCTTAAATGTTCCATTTTTATATAAAAACTTGTGTGAGTGATTATTACCATCATTTTTATTTAAAAATCATTTACAAAAATTTTTGACACATTTTTTATAAACATCCGTTTTTATGTATAATCACAACTCTTTTACATAAAAATCACGACAACTTCAGATTTTCCGAGATACTTCAGCACCAAAACTTGCTCATCGGATGTTTTGCCTTTTATCACTACTTTTTACCCTCATCATTTCCGAACATTTAAGGGGAGATGGTTGGAGCATGAAATGTTCTACATTGATGAGTGATTTATTAGCTTAGAATATTCCTGGTATGAGAGCGTATTCCCTCCAATGATATATAAAGTGGAGGTGAGTGGTCATTTGTTTATCAGTACACTCATGTAGACATTTAGATTAGAGAGAGTTGGCTGGGGGATTCTCCCCCTCCATTAGAGTTGTTCTTGTAACATTTTGATTCTCTCCATCTATCCATTACAGTTTACTCACATGTTTTGTTCTTCGTATTCATACACGATTATCTTCTTGATATTATCTTTCCGCACCAGTCCAATCGATAAATTGGAACCTACACTTGTACTTTGCAAAGTAAGAGTAGCGAAAGTGGATTCTTGGGGTTGGTTTTTCGAGTGGAATTCATGAGCCACTTAAAGCATTTGGTTGGTTGTGTACACAAGTAGTGAACGGGGTGTTTCTCTTGGGTTAGGTAAAACTAAATGATACTTTTCTGTCAACCGGTTGGATAGATATAACAAAAGGTTGAATAAATAACAAAAGGTTGGTTGCATATTAAAATGTTAAATACATAACAAAATGTTGGTTGTATATTAAAAGTTTGAATGTGTAACAAAAGGTTGGTTATTAATAAAAGGTTGAATAAATAAAGGTTGCTTAAATATGAAATGTGATTATATGCTATGCGGTTGTTTATATGGTATTCGATTGATCATATATGTAACTGGTAGAATCGCGGTTGAACATATACGCATGTATGCGGTTGAATATATATGATATGCGGTTGTTTTCTAAGTGTTATTTTTCTACCATTTTTATGTTTTATCGTAATGTGAGTGATTGATCCATTTAGTGTTTGTATGTTTTATGTGCAACCTTTATGAACTCACTCAGCAGGGGCTTCACTTGTGTATTTTCTCTTTTTTGTCTTATGATCGGTGCAAACAACTTAGGAGTTTGGCCTTGGTGAGAGGGGTTTCTTATGGGTAGTAGATTTTTAATATTGATACCACCCTTGGACACATTTTTGATTATTTAATTTAAAGTAGTTTTCCTTCTGCTACATTATAATTGGTTTGGAAATATGTTTGAATTTCAAAGTAATGATGTGGTTTGAAAATGTTTTAAATTAAAACTAAGTTTTCCGCTAACGTATTTTGTTAAAATTTGTCTTAAAAAGAAAAAAAATATATGGTAAAAATCATGACGTTACAGTGGCCATGACAGATTAGGTATGAATGGTGTAGACTTGTGCGAGCTAGTTGGTCTTAAAGTTTTAAGGACCTTCTTCAAAGTAGTACTCGTTTGAGATGTGGGACTCGATAGGAAGAAATCGTGATGATCGATTTGGGGATTATGGTTATCTTGGACCTCATGGACTAGGAAAGTTTTGATCTTTTGCCTTCCCTTTTAGCCATGCAATTTATCTTGGTCCTTCGGGTCATTTTGGTGTATTAAAGTTTAAATCTTGGAAGATTGTGACATTATTATAGATAAAGTTGGAAACTTTATCCATCTAGACATCTTGTTGATTCAGATCTGAAAGTTAGAGACATGGACTTAATGGATTAAGTTGATAAAGATGCATTTTTGGGTCACTTTGAGACATAAAGTCTAGATCTTGTTGTTTTAGACCTTCCTAATGGATAAAGTTAGAAACTTTATCCATTAAGACCTTGGAAAGGATCAGATCTGAGCTTTGGAGCTCTTAGAATCAGAAGAAAATGGATTAAGCTCGTTTAAGCTGTTTAAGATTGCCACAACATGGCGACTAAGGTACTCTCCACCTCGATCGGATCGAAGCATCTTGATTTACCTGCCCAACTGATTCTCCACTTCCTGCTTAAACTCTTTGAACTTTTTAAAGGTTTCTGACTTATGCCTGATTAAGTAGATATACCCATATATCTGCTATAATCATCAGTGAAAGTCACATAGAAGCAGCTCGCATCCCTTGTGGTGGATCTAAAGGGCCCACACACATCGGTGTGTATGAGATCCAATAAACCCTCACCCCTTTCACAAGTACCAGTGAAGGGTGACTTGGTCATCTTTCCAAGTAAACAAAACACGCACACATCATCGTCCCTAAGGTCGAATGACTCCAACACTCCATCCTTTTGGAGTTGGGCTATGCGTTTCTTGTTGACATGTCCAAGACAACAACGCCACAAGCATGCTTTGTCCAAACTATTGGAAGAGTCTATATGCAACACATCATTTCCTAAGTTGTCTACAACCATCACAGTTTCATATATTCCATTACAAGACAATGCTTCAAAATAGAAAACACCATTAAAGAGAAAGCATTAATAGAAACTTTTTCATTATCAAACGAAAATCTAAATCCTTGTTTATATGAACCATTAAAAGAAATGATGTTTCTTGCCATTTCTGGCGAATAGCAACAATTATTCAACTCTAGTCCTAACCCACTACTAAGCACTAAAGAGTAAACTCCAATCTTGGTGACAGGCGACGATCTTCTGCTCCCCATCATCAAGTTTATCTTCCCATGCTCCACATCCCTATTTATTCTTAGACCCTACAAATCAGAACAAATGTGAAAACCACATCCTGTATCAAGAACCCAAGAAATAGCATGTGATGAGTCATTAGATTGAATAGTATAAATACCTGCGTAGGATGGTTTTATCTTTCCATCCTTGATGTCCTGCAGATACTTTGGGCAGCTTCGTTTCCAATTCCATTTCTCATGGTAGTAGTAGCACTCTACATCCTTCGGGTTGGAGGAGGGTGCATTGGAGCCAGCCTTGGTTCCACTAGAAGAGGTAGCATCATGGGACTTTCCCTTATGGTGGCTCTTTGAAGCAGCCTTCCTCTTCTTACCCTTCCCCTGCCCAATAGCCAAGACGGGGGTAGCAGTAGCGGGAGTTGATGCAACGGATTTGTCCCTGAGGTTGCTCTCAGCAGTCCTCAACAGGCCTTGAAGCTTGCTCAACATGACCTCCTCTTTGTTCATGTGGTAGGTCATGCGGAACTGGTTGTAGCAAGGAGGCAAGGAATGAAGAATAATATCAATCGCATGCTCTTCATCAAAGTTAACATTTAACTTCAGCAGGCGGTCAACATATATATGCATCTTCTACAGGTGAGCAGTGACAGACTCTCCGTCCCTCATTTTGGTCGTGATCATCGAAGTGATGATCTCGTACCTTTCCTGCCTGGCACTTTGGTGATACATTTCTAGTAAATCCTGGTGCATCTCATAGGGATAGAAGTCCTCGTAGGACTTTTGGAGTTCGGCAGTCATAGTCGCGAGCATGATGCAATGGACTTTCGTAGCATCACGCTTGTGGGCCTCAAAGGCAGCGATCTCCTCGGGAGTAGCAGGGTTGGGGTTGACCTCTTTCAGCTTTTCATCGAGAACATACTCCTTGTCCTCGTAGCGGGTGACCATGCAGATGTTGCGGATCCAATCATTGAAATTGGTCCCATCAAATATCACCCTCTCACACAAATTCATGAGTGAGAATGAGCCAGAAGCGGTTGAGCCAGAAGCATTGTTTGAAATAGACATCTGAAATAGAAAAGAGACAAAGTTTGATTAGATAAGAATCCCCAATTAAACACCCAAATGAGAAATTAGGGCTAGGATCCAACAACATTATTCACAACTTAAAAGAGGGATGTCGTAATTTAAATTGCAAATAATTTGAAGGTAAGTAAATGACGATTCACTAATTTCCACCATGAAAAACGAAAAGGAAATTAAGTTTTAAATGTACTGAAAACTCCTAGATCTTTTGAGATTCATTGAACTTTTCAATGGCATGTTTAAATCCCGATATGCCCTTCAAGTTTGTGACTGGGATACCGAGGATCACAAACAAGGTGTGAATAACCATGCAAATGTACTTAGTGCCCCCAATGTTACAGTCACCTAATCAATGTTTCGGTTAGCCACACACGCTCCATTGATCTATGACAAACATCGAGTCACCCTTTTCCACCTTTGCTAGACCCCAATTAGTGTGTCGGTTAACCACACACGCTCCACTAACATCTTGGAAAGGGTATAAAGTGTAATTTCATGGAATAGCATCATTTTCACATTTTTCCTAAAGTTACTAAGATTGGGAATTTTTATAAAAACATTTAGTTACTTTATTTATCATTATACTTTTAATGAGGAATTTAGTTACCCTATCCTACCCGTTTGGCTAACGACCCTCCACCAATCAAGGAAGCGATGGGTGAGAGTGGACACCCATTAAACTGTCATTTTATAGGCAGCAACCTTATACCCCCCTTATAGATCGGCTTTGTTAATGAGGCCTACTAACCGTAAGACTAGCATTTATCTTATACATATATAATAATTATTCTTATAATATTATAATTGTATAGGGGTGAATTTTAAACTTGTAAAATTCTAGGGTTTGGAATTTAATTATTTCAAAATTAAACTTTTAATCAATAATTTAAATTCCAAAACTTGAGGGCAAGTTTTGAAACATTTCAAAACTATCTAGATCGAAATTCAAATAATATAATTAAACAATTAATTGGTGATTATCTAATTTTGACATAATCCAATTTCATGCAAGATAAATGATCAAATAATTCAAATAATTAAGGTTTATCAAATAAGGGAATAATTATCTAATTAATTGATAAATATCTTTTATTTTGACAAGGATAATCACATGGAATCAATAAAAATCGGATTTTATTAATTAAAAACATTTTTGGTAATTATCCTAAGTCAAAATAAGCCAAAATCCCGAAAATCTATCTGTCTGACACCCCGACTCGCCGAGTCCCTTACAGAACTCGCCGAGTTCATCTAACTCGTTGAGTTCACTTTGGGACTCAACGAGTCTGTCAGGCAGAAGGCAGAAAAATCGATTTCAAGAAATGATTAAACATACAATTCATCAAATGCAATAGAAACCAAACCTGGCTCTGATACCACTGATGGGTTTTGAGCGAAAGAACATTCCTATGTGCACATGCAAAACTCTAAAGCTTTGGATCTAGGTTTCTCTATTGTACATGCAAATTTATCCAAAGCTTACAAACCCTAGATCAAGCATATCAAAATTTAAATAACATATAAAACATATTTAGATGTTTACCTTTTGATTGTTGCAAGAATCTTCAAGCTTTGAGGGCCTAGTATCACAAGTGTAATACCTCTAATGGCTTACAAACACCAAGAAAAGAAGATGATCTAGAAGAAAGGGAATGGAGCCTCTAAAATTCAGCTCTAGGACTCTTGGAACAAGTGGTAGCCAATTTTGGATGCCCTAGGGGTCTTAAATAGCTAAGCTGCTAGGGTTTCAGTCAAAACCCTAATTGGATAGCTTAGGAACTAAGGAGCCTCAAGAACCTTCTGGAATAGGGCCCTTGGACGATTTCAAGGTGGGATTCCACCCTAAATTCGTCCCCCCTTTGTAACATCCCAAAAATACGACCCAAAAATTTCATTTGAAAACTATATTAAAACCATAATATCGAGTATCATATAATAAAATCCATAAGCCGTGTATCTCAAAAGTCATATCAAAATAGATCAAATCAAAAACCGTGTCAAACATATCAAAACATCAGAGTGAACTCCCAGGCTAACTGAAAAACTGTGGTGTGTGCCATGTCATCAACCCGAGCTCTTCCCCTTGCTAGCGGAAATACCTGAAACCAAAACTGAAACTGTAAGCACGAAGCTTAGTGAGCTCCCCCAAACTACCACATACCATACAATAACATATAAAGCACATACTGGGCCTTGCCCACTGCATCAGACCGGAGTCCGGACTAACTGGGGCCTTGCCCCCTGCATCGGACCGAAGTCCGGACTAACTGGGGCCTTGCCCCCTGCATCGGACCGAAGTCCGGACTAACTGGGGCCTTGCCCCCTGCATCGGACCGAAGTACAGACTAACTGGGGCCTTGCCCCCTGCATCAGACCGAAGTCCGGACTAACTGAACATAGCATAACATAATCATAGCATATAACATAAACACATATACTGCATACTGCATCGGACCGTAGTCCGGACTAACTAACACATGAACATGCCTGAATCACAAAGACATCAAGCATACTGAACTACTGCATCGGACCAAAGTCCGGAACTACTGCTATCTAAACGGGCCGGCATTGTGGCCGTAGACCCGTTCCTATTGGAAGGAAACTCACCTGAACTGCTGAACTCGGCCGATAATCTTATGGCTGCTAACCGACAACTCTCTGAAATGCTGCTCCTCTAGCTCCCTGAGCCACCAATACCAATAATAACACTTAGCCTAAACTGTCCTCCAGAGGTCAACTAAGTCAACTCTAGTCAAGGTCCTGGTCAAAGTCAGCCTTCCAGTTGACTCGACTCGCCGAGTTGTTCTACCAACTCGCCGAGTCCATGCTCCTCAAATCCCAAACAACCTCGACTCCACTCGTCGAGTCTAGCGAGAACTCGACGAGTTCTCCTTTATCTAACGCTTCGGGACTATCTTCAATCGACTCGCCGAGTTGTTCTACAACTCCCCGAGTCCATCTTCATCGGCTAAGGAGATTGCCTTGGACTCGCCGAGTTCCTCTTTGAACTCATCGAGTACCATGATCTACATGTCCATCACGGGCACAGACTGGCTGAGTCCTTCTCTAACCCCACTCACTGATCCGACTCATAAACAGAAGGGTTTGGGTTTTGCGACCCGACTCGCCAAGTCCATGAGCTGACTCGCCGAGTCCTCCTTGTGACAACTCTATTCTGTCGATTTCAGTCTATTCCAACACTTCCAACTCATAGATCTGGACTCCTTATGCTAGCATTGCACGTAAAGTTGCTAACTTTACGTGCATGCAAGGTGTTATGAGGCTAGAACACCCTAATCTAAACTACAATGGAGGTCTAAGTCATGAAAGGAAGCCATAGCTGAGTAAAGCTTCTCACTCAGAGCTTCTAGAGCTCAGAAATGCTCAGATCTAATCTCTATTCGTCCTCAAAGGCTCAATACTCGGGTTGGCCTTGGAAATGGTCCCAAAAGTGACAAGATACTAGCAAAGAAGGGGATCTAGATGATTAATAGCCAAGGTATGAGCTTCATACCTTCAAATGATCTGAGATAACACCCAAACTATGGATCTATACTCCTTTCCTTGCTCCTTTCTCCTTCAACCTTCAAGATGCACTCAAAAGGGACCTTAATCATCACACCTAAGCTCAAGAATGAAGTTGGGTGGCTAGGGTTTCGTCTCTGGACAATGGAGGTTGTAAATGAAACCCTAGAAATGAGAATGAGATGCTTAA
Source organism: Lactuca virosa (assembly GCF_052849685.1). Lineage (NCBI taxonomy): Eukaryota > Viridiplantae > Streptophyta > Magnoliopsida > Asterales > Asteraceae > Lactuca > Lactuca virosa. The sequence continues at coordinate 4,762,407 of NC_136434.1, forward strand.
ATAGGGTGCCAAGTCCCGAAACTAGGGTTTCCCAACCCAGACCAGACTCGCCGAGTCAGTCTCCCCGACTCGCCGAGTCGGTCACTTACTCCGCGACACGGGTCACGCTCCGACTCGTCGAGTTCCTCCTTGGACTCGACGAGTTGACTCCTTTGACTTAGAGCTTTTCTTTCCTTTCCTGATCTTCCTGATTATGGGTGTTACAACTCTCCCCCACTTAAACTAGACTTCGTCCTCGAAGTCCGCTACGACCAACTGTCCTGCAATCCGTTCGCATCACCCTTGCCTGATGAGTATAACTCCGGCCGACCACTTCCCTGGACCTTCCGCCCGGTCACTCAGAATAAAATTAGTTCTTGTAGCTAATCACCTTGAGTGCACTCTAATTCTCAACAATCCTGAGAACACATCTTACCCAACTGACCATCCATCTGGTACTCCCCGGGTACTTATGATGAACATCCTAGGGGCTCACCCTCTTTTCCTTGCATGTTTTCTGGCTTCCCCAAGGCAACTCAATAACTAACCATCTCCCCTGCCACTGCGAAGAACATTCCTTTCACGATATCCATTACTCCAGCCATTTAAATTAGATTTCATCCTCGAAATCATTCCTTACCATTCCTTACATGCTAACTACTCCAGGTTTCCACTAGAACAACATAATTCACAAATCCACTTATCCCTGCGATCCACTTATACTTGGCCATAACTCAGATAATCGTGCTATGAGTGACTTGCCACTCCCCAAGCTATCCATGAAAATCCAAAATACCATTACCGCTGGAGACCCAACACTGTCTGAAACACTGATCTTCCTGGAAACACTGAACTGCCAGAACACTGATTGCCTGAAACACTGAACTGCCTGAACACTGAATTGCCTGGAACACTGATTGCCTGAAACACTGAACTGCCTGAACACTGAACTACCTGAAACACTGAACTGCCTGAACAACATGCTGCTACATGGCTGCTTTCCAACATCTCTCGAGACCTTCCTGGTCTCAATTCATTCGTCAGCCATCTGAAATATCGGGTTCCAACCCGACTGCGGAGCCAAAGGACTCCTTATTTTAGTCGCCTCACACGACCTCCGAACCAAAAACCTTCCCTGGAACTAGTTGCCACGAGTTATCATGTCATTGAGGTTCTAACAACCTCCTGATCCAACCGATCGGGTCCGAGCGTCGAATCCTGATGTTACCAACCCGCGGCTAAACGTGATTGCTACATGACCAATTGTAGCCTTATATAACAAGTAACCTGAAGCAATCCATTGCTTCCTCGATCTCAAAGCTACAGTGGCATTCCTACAGTCTTATCATTGGCTCAACTAGGTCTAATCCATCCAGATAATTCCAAAATCCACCTCGTGGATTTCCACATCCTCACTGCTACCCCCGAACTGGGGGGCTAATGTTCCTTCTGCATCCTAACAACGCGTTCATGTTGTCTACCAGCCAAGTGTATTCCACGGCTACGCCCACAGACTTACAACACTCTAACACTATCTGACTACTAGTGAATGCTACGGCTACACCCGCAGACTTACAACACTCTAACACTATCTGGCTGCTAGTGAATGCTACGGCTACACCCGCAGACTTACAACACTCTAACACTATCTGGCTGCTAGTGAATGCTACGGCTACACCCGCAGACTTACAACACTCTAACACTATCTGGATGCTAGTGAATTCTACGGCTACACCCGCAGACTTACAACACTCTAATACGATCTCATTCGCTTTTTACTGATCCGAACACATCCGACGAAGAGTATACATACGACCTATCATTCAAGACTAAACCCAGGTCCTGACTGGAATCCCCAACCTGATTCCCTAAGGCTTGCTGGCAAACATTACGGGAATGCGATCTCCTTAATGGCAAGTTTTTTCCAAACTTCCATCTCACACTATCCTCAAACCACACAGCTGCCTAGGCTGTCTTCCTTTCTGATAAGGAAGCGAAACTTATCCCAGTTTCAAAACTTCTCCTACTTCTGAATCCTTGGATGATACTCCCCCACTTTGATTCAACTATCATCTTACAGCACACGATGCTGGAAGGATCCTCAATCCTTCTTACCATTCTATGCCCAATCTGCTGAAAGCCATGTTTGCTATTGCTAGTGTGTCACTACTAACCAATCCAAAATATTACACCACTTCCAAGAATCTGAATACCTCTCCGGTGATAACGTGCTAGACCCAGGAAGCTCCGAATCTCAATTGGAGACCTCAGAAACTCCCATTGTATCACGGTCTCTATCTTAGCCGGAACGGCTAGAATACCCTTCTGAGTGACAAGGTACCCAAGAAATTGCACCTCGCACAACCAGAACTCACATTTGGAGTACCATGCAAAAAGTCTCTCCCTTCTCAAAGTCTCTAGCACCTTCCTCAGGTGCTCCTCGTGCTGGAATATAACCGATCTATACCCGAACGACACCTTTCTGAAGGTAGTGAGATACTACCGAATCTTACTCATACTTGCTACAGTTACTGCATCCGTAGTAACCTGCTCTACAGGGGACGACCTCCAGCTATCATTCCAAATCCAAGATATGCAGATGGCATATGACAAACTCGCAAGTAGGTAATATAATATTCCAATATATGTACCTACTTAATCGGTGCAGTAACATAACAACAACAACATAAATAATAATTAACAGGAAGGTAAAAGATACGTACCTCCAACATCCCGTGCTACTCGAATCCTTGCTGAAATCAACCGGAATGCTCTGCTCCGAGCCGTGGGCGCCCTTTCCCGACCCTGACGTCTGCTGGCGGTTCTCGAAGTCTCAGGGGCAGGAGCTGTCACCTGCCCTGCTGAACACAAACTCGGACAGTGGGCCTTCTTGTGGCCCCTCCGACTGCAATGGAAACATATTGGGTCAAGTCCCTGGGCGATGGTAGCAGTACAATCTCTGCTAAAATGACCAGTCCGGCCGCACTTGAAACAGCCAGGATCACCACCTCTACTACTCCTACACGCACCCTTGTGCGTCCTGCCACACTTACCGCATCGGTTGCGGCCCTGGAAGTCTCTCGATCTCAAACTCAGCCCTTTGGTTCTTTTACCCGAACATGTGGGCCACTGAACCTCATCCGGTTTTCTCTTCCTTTCTGACTCCCGGTCAATCTCTCGCTCCTGCGTTACCCCATCGTCCCCACCAATCGTCTGAACAACCGCTGTCTCATCCTGGAGCTTCTCAGTCAACCTATCAGTGACCCTCTCAACGATGTCGGGTAGCTCCTCACGAACGACTCGTGAAACCTCCGCAGCAACCCAATCATGCAGAGAACTCTCCTGGGGACAGGGTGCCCCACTCACTCCCGACCCCTGATGGCAAGAGCTAAAAATGGGACCCCCCCTCCCTTATGGATCCCTGGGATCCATAAGAGTCGGGCTCTAGACAAGCCCCAAACTGCCCTGAAACTATCCCGGCCCTAAAGGCCTCAAGACGACTGTCTAAAAGCTCCGCGACGGCCTCCCTAACCGAACCGAATATCACAGGAGTCTGATCAATGATGTTGCGCATAATCTCTGCGGAAATGACATCTCTCATCTGATCATCAAGCTGTCCGGCTCTAGAGCCTACTGCCAACTCGTATCTCGCGCAACGTCACCATGCTGAAAACACATCGTAATAACTGTCAGAATACTAATTGCTGCTGAGGGATCTCACACACACTCTATAATTTCCTTGGTTTCATCTTGGCCCCTCTTGAATCGAGTACGGATCCTCTGCTTTCAGTAGTACGGGCCCATACTACCTTCCACATCTATCCGTACTTTCCTCAAGAACTGCCTTGACTCCACCAAGTCACTTCTACTACTACTGATCTCTGCTACTCTCATCCTAGGCTTGCCCTAGGGAAATCTCTGACTCCACCCAAACCAGTCCTCAGCTGCTGAAGGCCTCCTTGTAATGCCAATTAGCCATCACCTGAATACCATCACATGTGATGAGGCTCAGATAATCCTTCGAGTAAAAGACTCGTCCCTACAACGGTTAGACTCAAACAAGAGTTGCGCAATAGGGCCAAATCCAACACTCTGAGATTATTCAACCCTGATCACATGTGACGTGACATATTCACCTAATGGCTAACTCCCATCACTCAGAGTCCCACAAAGCACAAAGCAAGCAGCATTCAGACACAGGAAACTACTCAAGCATATCTATCCTCATAACAAGAAACTATACTAGCATACAATGCTAAGCTCATACTATCAGGCATAACCTAACAGGTTATCCTACTACTGTCTACTTAATACTAGCATGCAATTCTCATAAAGCTGAAACACATATAGCAGGCACATAAGGCATCCTCCTAGATCCTTAGTCCTATTCTAGCATGCTGTTCTACTAAACTGAAACTGATAATCATAACATAAACTTGTATGGGTAATTTTGGGAGTACTTACTTGAGCTCGGCTGATTGCATGTACCACACCCTTTTCTCTTTTTTCAAAACTCTTTCCGCTTTTCCTAAAACTATTTTCTTTTTCTAGAAATCTTTTCTTTTCTCAAAACTCTGTTTCTAAAAATGATTTCCTTTTTAAAAATTTCCATACCAATTCCTCAGTTTGAGTCCAGACACACCCGAGAGTGTGTCCGAATCCCTCAAACCAAGGCTCTGATAACAACTTGTAACATCCCAAAAATACGACCCAAAAATTTCATTTGAAAACTATATTAAAACCATAATATCGAGTATCATATAATAAAATCCATAAGCCGTGTATCTCAAAAGTCATATCAAAATAGATCAAATCAAAAACCGTGTCAAACATATCAAAACATCAGAGTGAACTCCCAGGCTAACTGAAAAATTGTGGTGTGTGTCATGACATCAACCCGAGCTCTTCCCCTTGCTAGCGGAAATACCTGAAACCAAAACTAAAACTGTTAGCACGAAGCTTAGTGAGCTCCCCCAAACTACCACATACCATACAATAACATATAAAGCACATACTGGGCCTTGCCCACTGCATCGGACCGGAGTCCGGACTAACTGGGGCCTTGCCCCCTGCATCGGACCGAAGTCCGGCCTAACTGGGGCCTTGCCCCCTGCATCGGACCAAAGTCCGGACTAACTGGGGCCTTGCCCCCTGCATCGGACCGAAGTCCGGACTAACTGGGGCCTTGCCCCCTGCATCGGACCGAAGTCCGGACTAACTGGGGCCTTGCCCCCTGCATCAGACCGAAGTCCGGACTAACTGAACATAGAATAAAATAATCATAGCATATAACATAAACACATATACTGCATACTGCATCGGGCCGCAGTCCGGACTAACTAACACATGAACATGCCTGAATCACAAAGACATCAAGCATACTGAACTACTGCATCAGACCGAAGTCCGGAACTACTGCTATCTAAACGGGTCGGCATTGTGGCCGTAGACCCGTTCCTACTGGAAGGAAACTCACTTGAACTGCTGAACTCGGCCGATAATCTTCTGGCTGCTAACCGACAACTCTCTGAAATGCTGCTCCTCTAGCTCCCTGAGCCACCAATACTAATAATAACACTTAGCCTAAACTGTCCTCCAGAGGTCAACTAAGTCAACTCTAGTCAAGGTCCTGGTCAAAGTCACCCTTCCAGTTGACTCGACTCGCCGAGTTGTTCAACCAACTCGCCGAGTCCATGCTCCTCAAATCCCAAACAACCTCGACTCCACTCGTCGAGTCTAGCGAGAACTCGACGAGTTCTCCTTTATCTAACGCTTCGGGACTATCTTCAACCGACTCGCCGAGTTGTTCTACAACTCGCCGAGTCCATCTTCATCGGCTAAGGAGATTGCCTTGGACTCGCCGAGTTCCTCTTTGAACTCGTCGAGTACCATGATCTACATGTCCATCACGGGCACAGACTGGCTGAGTCCTTCTCTAACCCCACTCACTGATCCGACTCATAAACAGAAGGGTTTGGGTTTTGCTACCCGACTCGTCAAGTCCATGAGCTGACTCGCCGAGTCCTCCTTGTGACAACTCTATTCTGTCGATTTCAGTCTATTCCAACACTTCCAACTCATAGATCTGGACTCCTTATGCTAGCATTGCACGTAAAGTTGCTAACTTTACGTGCATGCAAGGTGTTATGAGGCTAGAACACCCTAATCTAAACTACAATGGAGGTCTAAGTCATGAAAGGAAGCCATAGCTGAGTAAAGCTTCTCACTCAGAGCTTCTAGAGCTCAGAAATGCTCAGATCTAATCTCTATTCGTCCTCAAAGGCTCAATACTCGGGTTGGCCTTGGAAATGGTCCCAAAAGTGACAAGATACTAGCAAAGAAGGGGATCTATATGATTAATAGCCAAGGTATGAGCTTCATACCTTCAAATGATCTGAGATAACACCCAAACTCTGGATCTATACTCCTTTCCTTGCTCCTTTCTCCTTCAACCTTCAAGATGCACTCAAAAGGGACCTTAATCTTCACACCTAAGCTCAAGAATGAAGTTGGGTGGCTAGGGTTTCGTCTCTGGACAATGGAGGCTGTAAATGAAACCCTAGAAATGAGAATGAGATGCTTAAATAGGGTGCCAAGTCACGAAACTAGGGTTTCCCAACCCAAACCAGACTCGCCGAGTCAGTCTCCCCGACTCGCCGAGTCGGTCACTTACTCCGCGACACGGGTCACGCTCCGACTCGTCGAGTTCCTCCTTGGACTCGACGAGTTGACTCCTTTGACTTAGAGCTTTTCTTTCCTTTCCTGATCTTCCCGATTCTGGGTGTTACACCCTTATATCCATAAGGATCTACAGCCCAAATCCAATTATCTTTTAATTGGCAATACCAGTCCCCTTTATTTAATTAATCTCATTTAGCCAAAAAATTAATTCTTGACCAATATTAATTAAACAATATGATTTCTCTTTTAACATATTATTCATATAATATATTAATAAACCATAATATCCTCTCTCTTCATAAATCATCCTGTGAAGTTGCTTTGGTGAAGGCAACCCAAAAGGACCATGCTACAACCGGGTCAAGTACGTATCAAATATAGTTATGGACTTAGACACAAATCCCTCAGATTTTTGAACCCTTACCAATCCATGCTTGTATTGATGGTCATTTTGAGTACATTTAAGAGTTAGGGTTTGCTTTTTAGACTTGGCTTGATGGTGTAGTGGGTAAAGTTAGGAACTTTATCAGTTAAGTCCCTTAGAAGCTTTAGATATGAGATATTGAGCTCTGATATTAAGGGTTAAGTGCTTAATGGAATAAGTTGTTAGGAGCTTTAACCGTAATATGGTTACATGTTTTATTTGTGTTTGTTTTGTCAATTAGTGACCGCGGCGTGGTCAGGAGGTTTGGCCACGACACGGTGGTCAGGAAATGTTTGACCGTTGACTTTGACTTTAACCATTGACGTTTTCATGTTTTACTTTTGGCTAAACTTGGGTAGAATTGAGTATTTAACTAAGGACCGGTCTCGGGTTGGTATTAGGTGGCATGTGTTAGTTGTTCTGTTGTCGAGGTTGTTGTGAAGCTTCTGTTGTTTAGCTTAAATGAGTTTTCATACTATACTTTGTACTACAGTATGTATCATTTTTATGTTAGGATGTTGGTATGTTGTAGTGAACTATTATGCTAGTAGATTGTTATAACTACATGTGGTTGTTTATCTGGTAGTTTTTTATTTACATGTATATGCCAACATATTGTGGGTGGGTTGAGGGCGGTCCAATTATGTGCTAAAGGCCAAGATTCTCAGGTTGTCCATTCAAGGTTGTAGGCCCAAAAGGAGCGGTCCAACTTAATGCTGAAGACTCAAGAGGCGGTCCATCCATGTGTTGAAGGCAATGGTGTGCATGCATTGTATATGTATTGTTGTGTGGGGTATTTTGGAGAACCTTATCAGATCAGATCATGGGAAGGCGAAGGCTTATATACACACCCATCAACAGTTTAATGATTTGAGATTTTGCGATACTTTTCTTTCTAACTCTAATTTTGAACTACGGTTTATAAACAAAGGGTTTTGCCTTGAATATATCTTTATGAAACGTGTGCGCATTCTAGTTTAAAAAATGAACTAGGGTTTATAAACAAAGGGTTTCTAACTCTAATTTTGACCTAGGGTTTATAAACAAAGGGATTGGGCCCCAAACGTAGGGCATTGGGCCTTCATACCCACCACAACAACAGTCGACTGCCTTCTTTTTTGGTTATCCCACTTCCAAATTCAGCCGAACTAAAGATTTTGATCATCCCATTAGACTTCCGAAAGAGTTTCAAACCATGAACTTACAAGACCCAATGAATGTTGGATGGTTCATGGATACATGAGCAGTAAACCACCTTTCCACGGGTACAGGTAGTCTTCGATCCGTCTTTACTAAATGTATTATTTCATCTATACTTGTTGGTGATAGGTCGCTCATACCCGTCACCAACACTGGGCATGGCGTACTCCCGACCTCTTCACCTTCGTAATGTGCTTGTCACATCTAACTTAATTAAAAACTTTATTTATGTTTGTATATTTACCACTGATAATGATTGCTTAATTGAATTTGACAAAGATGGTTTTTCTGTGAAGGACTCCCAAACCCGCCAAATTCCTCCTGATGTGAAAGTAGCGTGAATCTTTATCCAGTTCACGATCTTATCTCTTTTCTTCAAGTCCTTTGATGTGGCACTAAAGTTATCAAATGAAAGTTTAACATAGCTTTTATGTTAAAAGATCTTATATATTGTGTTTTTTCAGATTAAATATCAATTTTATTTTATTATTATTTTAACAGACTTTGTTTTTTTTCGATTTGACCATTTTAACAGTTTTTTCTGAAAATCTCTTCAAATATAAGGGTGTTTTCGGGAAAAAAAAAGTAAATGGCTTTTCGGAAAAAATTAAATGGTTGAGAGTTTTTTTTGAAAAAATATAAATGTAAAGATGGAATTTTTTTTTTCAGAAGAAAAAGTTGAGGTTTAATACATAATATATAAGGCTTTTTTATATTAACATTAAAATGATATAAAATGATCTAAGGTTAGAACGGACGATTTTTAAGATCTCATTCCTAATCTTAAGATCCTAAAAACAAGAAATAGTCACAATCATACTATGATCTATCTGAAATAAGATATATATATATATATATATATATATATATATATATATATATATATATATATATATATATATATATAATAAAACATGTTTAAAATCTTGATTTTAAGTCGATTCAGTCTCATATCTTATGTTTTTATTATAAAGTCAAACATCAAATATTCGTCAATTATACCTCTAGTTGAACATGATCATTATGATCATGTTTGTTTTTCTGCTTAAGATGTGTTTTAATTATTGCATTAACAATAATTATGGTTAATGTTTAAGAAGCTAAAGTTCATTTCACAAGCGATGTTTTAATCAATATTAAGTTATAATGGATATTAAACAAACAAAATGCTGCAAATAAATTTTGAAAGCGGTCAATATTTGTAATATCTTTTGATCCTAACTACTACAATTTTATAAAGTGTAAAATAATTTATCCAACTTTGGTTAGAACAAAAATAATATAAATATAAACTTATAATAAAAAGAAAGTAAAATTTAATGCTAGATTGGCAATTGGGCCATAATACCATCCCGAAATCAACTTAGGTGTTGTTTGTTTTTTGTAAAAAAATCTCTTTAGACCACTTATTGTTGCGCGGCGCAGCACACGCGCAACACTTTTCATCTCGCATCTGTTTATTTTTTGGAAGTCTTCAAAGTAAAAAAGATCTATGTGTTCTGTTTGGAACAACACTTGTATTGCCTCTTCCAACCTCTTCAAACCTAAAACCTAAAAAGAAAAATCGGGCCTCAACTAAAAAAAACGTTGCACTCTCCCATCGTCTCCCCATCAACTCGAGTGCTTCCTCTCCAGTGGAATCCCCTGTCACATCCTGCTTGCCGTCGCCACCTCCTCTTTGGCGCAACCTCCTTCCCCGACGTATCCTCCTTCCTCGTCTGGTCAATCGACTTCAGGTAAGTTTTTTCTTTCTTTTATTCTTGTTGAATCATTGGTTCTTCTTTTTTTTTGTTGAAATCATCCTGAATCTTGATTATATGTTGCTAAAATCTTGCTAAATTCTTGTTTCACCTTCTTTTTTTTTGTTTTTTTTTTGGTTTATTCTTGATGAAAGGTCATAAATTTATGTTGAAATATTGCTGAAATGTCACAAATTTATGTTGAAATATCATAAATTCATGCTGAAAGGTCATACATTGTGCTTAAATGTCATTATTTTTTTGCTGAAATATGATAAATTGTTGTTGAAATGTGATAAATTGATGCTTAAATTGTTGGATTAGTGTCTAAGCACGTAACTATATTTGGTAAGTATTTGACCCGGTTGTGCATGGTCCTTTTGGGTTGCCTTCGCCAAAGCAACTTGATAGGATGATTTATAAGGAGAGAGGATTAATTATGATTTATTAATATATTATATGAATAATATATTAAAGGAGAAATCATATTGTTTAATTAATATTAGTCAAGAATTAATTAAGAATTAGTTTTGTGGCTAAAAGAGATTAATTAAACTTAGGGGACTAGAATTGTAATTATAAGATAATTGCAATTGGGCTATGGATCACCTTGGAACATAGGTTGGACGAATTCTATGGGAAGCCCATAAGGAATTCGTCCAAGGGGTGTTCTAAAGGGAGTACATGGGCTGCTTGGAGCCTAAGTAGTCAAATTAGGGTTTCCTTGTTTGATAACCCTAACAGCCTTACTATATAAAGACCCTTATGGCCCCAAAAACGTGGTGAACTCTTTTGGAAGAACCCTAGGTCGTTTTGGTGCTCCTTATCCTTCTCATAAGTCATCCTCTTGCTCTTGGTGTTTGTAAACCATTAGAGGAGTGACATTTGTGACTCTAAGCTCCACGGATACGATATCCAAGCCATTCTATAAGAGGTATTCATCTAGATCTGTTCTTATATGTTAATTTCGATATACATATGCTAGATCTAGATTTCTTGAGTCTTAGATGAATTGCATGTACAATAGAGAAACCTAGATCCAAGCATTAGGGTTTGTATGAGCACATAGGATGTACTTTTGTATAAAACCCATCAGTGGTATCAGAGACTTGATTGGTTTCTATTGTATTGATGCTTAGTGTTTCATTCTTGATTGCAAAGTCGAGTTTTGGCCATCTGCCTGACAAACTCTTCGAGTCTCAATGTGGACTCGTCGAGTAGGATGAACTCGACGAGTCCATATGGTGACTCGGCGAGTCTGGTTGTCAGACAGACGGATTTTCGAATTTTTTTTTGCCTATTTTGACTTAGGATAATTACCATAATTGTTTCAAATTAATAAAATACGAATTTTATTGATTCCTTATGATTATCTTTGTCAAAATAAAAAATTTTGGTCATCTAATTAGATAATTGTTACCTTATTTGATAAATGTTAAATTATTTGAATTATTTGGTCAATTATCTTGCAAGAAATTGAATTAGGTCATATTTAGATAATTACCAATTAATTGTTTAATTGTCTTATTTGTATTTTGATCTAGATAGTTTTGAAAGGTTTCAAAACTTGCCCTCAAGTTTTGGAATTTAAATTTTAATTAAAAGTTTAATTTTAAAATGTTAAATTCTAAAACCCTAATTTTTGAAAAAGTTCAAATTGCACCCTTATGGTTTTATTAAATTAATTAAGTGTATAATTAAAAGAGAGTTAATGAATCCATAATGATATGGTTTACATTTAATTAAATTGAAAGTGTAATTTGTTAAATTAGACTACATAGTATTTTAAAAGTGTAAAATACACCTTATACTATATATAAAATTAAAGGTCTAATATTATATATGTATAACTTAAATTTCAGTCTTACCGTTAGTAGGCCTCATTCACGAAGCTGGTCTATAAGGGGTGTTTAAGGAAGCGGCCTGTAAAATAACCGTCATTGGGTATCCACTCTTACCCACCGCACTCTTGACTAGTGGAGGGTCGTTAGCCGAACGGGTAGGATAGGGCAAACCCTTTCCATTAAAAGTATACTGAATTATAAAGTAACTAAATGTTTTTACAAAATTCTCAATCTTAGTTACTTTAGGCAAAAGTGAATTTGATGCAATTCCATGAAATTACACTTTGTACCCTTGCTGAGACGTTAGTGGAGCGTGTGTGGTTAACCGGCACACTAAATGGGTTCTAAGCAAAGGTAGCGAAGGGTGAATCGATGTTTGTCATAGTTCGGTGGAGTGTGTGTGGTTAACCGGCACATCGAATAGGTGAATGTAACATTGGGGGCACCATGTAAGTTTGCATGGTTATTCACACCCTGTTTTGTGATCCTCGGCATCTCAGTCACAAATCGAGGGGCATATCAAGATTTAAACATGTCATTGAAAAGTTCAAAGAATCTCAAAGGATCTAGGAGTTTTCAATACATTTAAAACTTAATCTCTTTTTCGTTTTTCATGGTGGAAAATTAGTGAATCGTCATTCACTTACCTTCAAATGTTCTGCAATTTGGATTACGACATCCCTCTTCCAAGTTGTAGAATATTGTGTTGGGTCCTAGCCTTAATATCTCATTTGGGTGTTTTATTAAGGAGTCAATCAATCAACTAACTTGAATTTTCTCCCGTTTTGTAGATGTCAAAGTATGACAACTATGGTCTTCCTAAATCCCTTGGAACAAGCTTTCCACATGAAGATGATATTCCACGATTCGATCGAGGAACAAGAGATCATGTTTCACTTCCTCCACCTCCTCCTATTGTTCTTCCTAACCCACAAGTTCAAAGGCTTGAAAAGTTCAATCTCACTCAAGCCCTTTTGGCAACTAAACATGAAGAAGGAAAGTCAGTGTGTGCACACGTCTTAGAGATGAAGTCACACATTGATAGGTTAAAAATGTTGGGAGTCGTGTTCTGTGAGAAGCTGGCTGTTGACTGGGTTCTTCAATCGGTTCCCGACTCATATAGTGAGTTCGTCAGAGAGTTATATGATAGACCACGACGTAACCCTTATCAATCTCACCTATTTGCTTGTTGCTGCTGAATCAGCAATGATTTGACACACTGGAGAAGCAAAGTTGATTGGTAGATCTGCCTTCCAAACCTCCATGGACAATGGCAACGAAAGGCATGCCATGGTCGAAAAGTTTGACCATAAGAGAAAGGCAAAGTATGAGGTCGTTCCGTGTGCTGTTCCAAAGGAGTCAATTTTCTTTTATTTCCAAGAGAAGGGGCATTGGAGACGAAACTGCCCTGTCTACCTGAGACATCTAAGAGATGGGAGAGTCAAGACGTATGGCTCTACTTCAGGTAAAATCCATTAACTAACTCTATAAGTTCCTATTTTTGATTCTTAATACATTATGTGATAAGATTACATGTTTTGTAGAATCGAAGAAAAGAGAGGAATCTTAAAGGAAGAAGTAAGCTGAGTCTGATCGCAAAGAAATGGATTTCGATCGCATGATTCGATGATCGGATTTTTGGAGCTGCTACTTTTAGAGTTATGATAGATTGCTTAGGAATATGTAATAGCGTAGTTTTTCATTTGAATTGCATTGTAAGGACAAGGTTTCCGCACCTTTTATAAATAAAATAAATTTTTATTTTTTATCTTATTTATATATTTCCTTGCAATGGCATGTATGAAAAATTGACGTTTGTGTATTTCTAGTTTTAGCAATGATGAAATGGATGTGATTCTTAGTAATGTTATTTGTGGTAATGTCAAGAATTTACCAAATAAGGAAAGATTCTTGTCGACCAAGTTTCAATTGGACAGAAACTTGAAATCATACAAATTGTATTGTATGACGAATGAGAACCTTCACATTTGGAAAATTAAGACTAATTCCTTGACAAAGAGTCAAGTGAAGGACTAGGAGAACTGGTACACAATGTTGTGCACTAGTCAAGTCCACCACAAAGAACAATAAGATTATTCGTCATGATTTACTAAAAGTCTAGTAAATGTGGTTATGCTTACAAGATTAAGTGTATTTTTGAATCATTGAAAGGTTTCAATGTATGGCAGAACGAATAAGAAGAATCAATTAGGCAGAAAGATAAAAGTTTCTCCAATCTAAGAAGAAGGGAGAGTACTTTTGTATCATATTTTATGATCATCTTGTTGATTATAAAACCATATCATAATTAATTCTCTAAGGACATCTTAGTGCACTAGTATGGATAAGAAGAGGAATCAGAAATTGTTGAAATGGTTAAATCAAAACAATGAGTCATACTTCGTTCCAAAATCAAGTCTTAGAATTGTACTCCAAGATTGTGAATTGAGTGACATATCTTAAGAAGTTCTAACACACTCTTCAAATGTGAAGTAGAAAATTGTTTTTCTTACTCTTGCACGTTTGAAATTGGTAAATTGTGATGTCTTGGACAAGACAACGACCAACTAAGACCAATTGTGTGTAGTGTTTGTCTTGATAAGAATTCGCACTAAATCTTGAATATTTGTTTGTCAAGAAATGTTTTATTGACAAAAAAATCTTATATGTCAAGAGGTTAGTGGGAGTCTAAACGATCTTGAAAATTTTCAAGAACTAATCAAGAGTAAACCTATTATTAAACACTAGCACACGACTTGAGGTTTGTAACCCATCGTGTTGATGTATTCTTGTTTCTGTGCCATTCCGGTTGAGTAAACTATGCATATGAGTTCTACGAATTCTCAATTGACTGCATAAGGGCAAACACCTTGTTCAATGAAAGTACATTGACTGGCATAAGTGAGTTGCTAAATAACTTGGAAGCAATGGTGGGACCCTTGATGGCAAGAAATTAAGTATGAACAAGTTCTGTCCATAAGAGTTTGGATTTGTCACGAACATTATCTTATGATTATGGTTATGACAAATTCGCATGGATAGGAACACATGCACCATAAGATCTAAGTGTCGTAAGGTTTCTCTCCTTCATGAAAAATGATTGTGAGGAAACGCTTTCACGAAGAGAGATTTTAAGAAGATAGTGATTATGTAAATTGCATTCTCGAATTCGATTATGATTATGGCATCCCTCTTCATAGTTCGAATTGTGAGATTTGGCAATTAGTCTGACCATTTGGAACTTAGTAATATAAGTTCTGAATTAGTTTAGACACACATATGAACTGTCTAAGGAAAGGTGTGTGAGTTTGAGAAGCTTAGATAAAGGCTTATCGAAGCACATCGTATTGGAAATATGAACTTTGGAAGTCAATAAGTATTGTCTTCTAGAAGTCCAACTGTTTTCTGAATACATTTCAAAGCTAGTGGGAGTATAAATGTTATGCTGGAATGGATATAATCATCATGTTAGAGGGAGCATGTTAGAGGGAGCATGATTATTATTATAGAAAAACAAAAGTTTCACTTTGCAAAGTTGCAGGGGTTGAAAAGTTGTTTTTGCTATAATTAAGGGAGAGAATGTTATACTTCATTTCCAATCTAAAAGCTTAGATCGAGAAATTTTAATTGAATTTAGTCAAGGATATATTTATTAATTGCATTCTCAAAGTTCGATTATAATTACGACATCCCTCTTCATAGATCGAATTTTGAGAACACGGCAACTAGAAATATTATGGCAATATTATAGCAAGAAACTGGTAAAGTATCATGTTTTTCATTATGAATCGTATCCCACACGCTTCGGGTATAGGATCGATTGCATATGCTGTAATATTCGACTGTTCTAAAATTTTCCAAATGCCTAGGGCATTTAGAGGGAAAAAGGGAATAGAACCGAATTTGACTAAAAATAATTAAACAACTGTCAAGGACAATCTAAGGTTCTCCAAGGATTGGTCGCTTGCAGACAATTGGAAGTATAGTCATAGATGGACCATATTGGAATTATTATGAATAGATAAGATTCTATTTAGAATGAGTTGTCATATGGCAAATATGGAAATGTTTCCTTATTGGGAGTTGGACGTTAAGGATCTATGTCTAGATTAGAAACTTCTATGCAAGAAGGATGTTCAAAGGAATGTACTTTGAATGTGAGACTTCATGAATATGGAATTGTCTTGTAAAAAATCTCCAATAGAGCACTTTGTAATTTAATTGGCCAAGTCTTGGTGACTTTGGCGCTGTGATATCACGAAAGGACCGTTGCATAAAATGTTAGAATCTAACATATTCTAGTAGTGGCGAGAATTTTGTATTCTTACACTAGTGGATTAGGAATTGTGAAATGAGTGTGATTGAAAATGTTATTCAATTATACTATTTCACAAAGTAAGGACCATAAGTAAACATAGTGTGCATGCTAAGAGCATGGGACAATTCTTGTTATAATTCAAGTAAGAAGTTGATTACCCGAAACAACAAATAATGAGTAATCAATATGGTGATTAAATAAAATGTTTTATTTGTACTCAAAGGTTTGGGGCCATATAGGATTAGTATTATTCTTGTGTTTTACTTTGCATGTTTTGACTTCCCGAATAATAAGATTATTCAAACGTTCCACAGTCGCTCATAGTTTGGGAGTAGGTATGAAAGAAGATTGTCATGAATTGGTTTGTAGATTGTCTAAAGTGTATTAGACATAGCAAAGGTTTGCTGCAACGTTCATGAGTGCTTATGAATATGATTTGATCATTGGAATAAACCCACACTCACTTGAATCAATTCATGGATTTTATCACGGGTGATTAGTGAGACGATAATATCTTATATTCTTGAAACCGAGAGGTGTGAGTTGTATTCTGCAAGTCGGTTGCGCATTGATAATATGTAAACGCACCAGTAACTTGGTGTTATAAAACATATTGTTGTGTGTGATTTGATGAGTAGGTACAAGCGAGCATTCGAATCGAAGTTTATATGTTCCTTTTACCCCAAAGTGGGATAAAAGCGATATATGTGGGCCCCTCGATGATTTAGTGATGACACGCTAAGCGCTTGGCCAAGCCAGGACTAAGTTGATGTGTTCAATTGTAGTCTATTGTCAGTTGTCATAAATCGGAAATCGGGAAAAAACACATGAACAGAGAGTATGATTAAAATCCATGTCTCAGTTCGTACGATATCTAGAATGGAGGAATATATGATCCCTTATTTGAAGGTCAGGTTGCTGATAAGATCAGAGTTCGATAGCATCTTTGAGAGCTACGATTGCTAATCGGATTGTACTTGCATTTATAGTTACTAGACTTATCCAAGTGGGAGACTGTTGGATTAGTGTCTAAGCCCATAACTATATTTGGTAAGTATTTGACCCGGTTGTGCATGGTCCTTTTGGGTTGCCTTCGCCAAAGCAACTTGATAGGATGATTTATGAGGAGAGAGGATTAATTATGATTTATTAATATATTATATGAATAATATATTAAAGGAGAAATCATATTGTTTAATTAATATTAGTCAAGAATTAATTAAGAATTAGTTTTGTGGCTAAAAGAGATTAATTAAACTTACGGACTAGAATTGTAATTATAAGATAATTGCAATTGGGCTATGGATCACCTTGGAACATAGGTTGGACGAATTCTATGGGAAGCCCATAAGGAATTCGTCCAAGGGGTGTTCTAAAGGGAGTCCATGGGCTGCTTGGAGCCTAAGCAGTCAAATTAAGGTTTCCTTGTTTGATAACCCTAACAGCCTTACTATATAAAGACCCTTATGGCCCTAAAAACGTGGTGAACTCTTTTGGAAGAACCCTAGGACGTTTTTGGTGCTCCTTATCCTTCTCATAAGTCATCCTCTTTCTCTTGGTGTTTGTAAACCATTAGAGGAGTGACATTTGTGACTTTAAGCTCCAAGGATACGAGATTCAAGTCATTCTATAAGAGGTATTCATCTAGATCTGTTCTTACATGTTAATTTCGATATACATATGCTAGATCCAGAGTTCTTGAGTCTTGGATGAATTGCATGTACAATAGAGAAACCTAGATCCAAGCATTAGGGTTTGTATGAGCACATAGGATGTTCTTTTGTATAAAACCCATCATAAATATGATAAATTGTTGTTGAAATGTCATAGATTATTGCTGAAATTCATCAATTGAGGTTCTTGTTATGCTGAAATGTGAATAATCTTTATTGAAATGCATTAGTTTAATCAATAGAAGTTGTTGTTATACTGAAATGTGATAGATTATTGTTGAATTCAATGGTTTTTTTGTTATTAGCAATGACAGATAAACATACATGGACCAATGAGCAGATAAAATTCTTATTGCACACTTGTATTGAAGAAGTAAACATTATGGGTAGAGAAGGTTTAAGTTTGCACAAAAATTCATGGAACAAGTTAGGAACAGACATTAAGGAAAAGTATGGTGTGGATTTGAATCAAAGACAATTGAAAAACGCCTATGACAATCTTAAAGCCAAATATACAGGATGGTTATACTTGAAAAACAAAATTGGCAACCTTTACAATCCATAAACAAACACTTTTAACTTAACAAATGAGGAGTGGGGGACTTTAAAAAGGTATATATATATATATATATATATATATATATATATATATATATATATATATATGTATTTTGTTAATATAGTTGGCAAATATTCTTATACTACTCATTGATTGGGTTTAGAGACATCTGAAGGCCGCTTCCTTGATAACCGTCCCATTGTTGTTTCCAGAGCTTTGTGCAGACCTCTTTGATGGAAAATGTGCCTTTGGTAATCTCAGTTATGCAATATCCCAAACACCATCGGGACAGGGATCATCTTCTTTCCATGTCTCGACACTACATCTTATGGACACCCCGTCTATTAACATAGATGAAGATGATTACTTTTCACATCATACTAGTGACTCTTCTGTTGCTTCACCTTCTGCTGCTTCACCTTCTGTTGCTTCACCTTCTGGTAACTCCATCAAAAGGGCTAAGCCCTCAACTGCTAGACTCGAGTTCCTAGTGCCTTACCTGATCCACCTCTGGTAATCTCAATTATGCAACATCCCAAACACCATCGGGACATGAATCATCTTCTTTTCATGTCTCACCACTACAACTTATGAACACCCCGTCTATTAACATATATGAAGATGATTACTTTTCCCATCATACTAGTGAGCCTTCTGCTGCTTCACCTTCTGTTGCTTCACCTTTTGGTAACCCCATCAAAAGGGCTAAGCCCTCAAATCCTAGACCTCGAGCTCCTAGTGCCTCACCTGATCCACCTTCTAGTGTCTCACCTAAAGCTTCTATTATTGTTGACTATTTAGCACTAGAGATGCAAAAAGCTCTACGAAATTTGACTTAAGGACAACAATTCCTCAATGCTTATAGAGTTAGAGTTGCTTGAGTTAGGTGCAATAGACCCTCTACGATTTGTTGTTTATCATATTTTTGAAGGGACCATGAGTATGAGAGAGATGTAGGTAAATTTTCCCAATGATCCACAGATATTAAGAGGATGGATCGAGATGACTGCTACAAGTTTAGGAGTTTTAAAGGATGGAACGATTGTCCATTAGGTTTACATATTTGTGTTTTTTAGGTTTTAATTGCATGTGTTGGAACTATGTGGTTATGTTTTTTGCTATTGTAATTTGGTTATTTGGTACTTGAATTTTATGTTATTTGGTGTTTGAGTTTTATGTTATGTTATTTGGTACTTGAATTTTATGTTATGTTATTTGGTACTTGAATTTTATGTTATTTGGTACTTGTGTTGATTAATAGGTTCCTAATGGATCACAACAAGAAAATACTTCTCATAATTCTAATGTACTTGTACGTCCGCTATTTTTAGAAGAGGGGTGTGAAACGAGTGCAGGACAACGATTCGAAAATGACGGAACATGAATTTACGTTAGAGCTACTTCACCATAATCCTCTACAATTTGTTGATGTACTACGCATGTCCCGTGAATCTTTTGTGCGACTATGTGCTCATTTTAGAGTAAATTACAGGTTAAAGGATAGCAAACATGTATCGGATGAGGAAAAGATGACTATGTTTTTTATGATGATCAGTCATAATCAACGTTACGTGATGATCAAGCGAAGATTTCAACACTCGAAGCAAACAATTCCTAAATTTTTTCATGAAGTGTTGGACAAAATGTTGTTTTTCGCACACGACATTATAGTACCACCTTATTTTAATCCGAATCCATACATTCTGGGACATAATAGGAGGCTATGACGGGTTTTCAAAGGAGCAGTTTGTGACATCCCCATTTTCACGGCCAGAAAAGACCGATTTTGTTTATGCTTTATAAAAATCAGAGTACCTCTTTTAATAAAAATGTTGCGGAATTTGTTCCCAGTAATACATGATAAATACGTTATCAAAGCATTTCCGAAGAAAAGTATTTTTATTCCTTTTAAAACATTTGGGATGTCATCGTCAATACAGAAACATAAGCATAAACAGAACTTACATTCATTATCACTAGTGATTTATATCTCCTTAATCTCTCAGTGTAATGTGACTTCATATCAACACCTGTGATATAAATAAACTGAGTGGGTCAGGTTGGGAAACCTGGTGAGTACATAGGGTTTTCAACCCACAATAAATAATTTTATTAACTTTATCAAACCAAACAAACCCGATTACTCGTTCCCGTTATCCTCACTTTACATCCCTAAAACATCTAACACAAGGGACCTAGTCTAAGGGACTTTCATCGGGGTGACAACACATGCTTCGGGGGTTCCTCAGCAATTCATGTCAAATAAGGCAACCATGTGGGGGATGGAGTACTGCTGGTGAGCACACAGTTCAAATAAACACCTACAGGTTGCGAGCCTGCTAGCGTTCCACTGGGCTGTCTAGAATAGTCCGTGGTCGTCATCTATACTCCGCTAGATGACTGGATCATCAATAACATCTATATCGAGGCCTCTCATTATTTTATTTGGTTACACAGCAACTATTACATCTACCCATGTTTTACCCAACACGTTTTGTAGATGTAAAATACATATACAATTTTAATCATTTAAAACGTGTATAAAAATATTTCACCCAGCATAGACAGCAAGTATTCAGACAATATGCACACATAGCACGTAATTTATATTAAATACTTCATATCTATGTGTAAGATGAAAGGGACCATGCACTCACTTGAAAAGGTGGTGATTCCGAACTCAGACAGCGCTTCGCTTCTTAAAAATAATTTCCTTCGACGAAACCTAGTATTATTACCACTAGAGTTTAGTATATTATTCGCCGAGACTAATTAATAGTCTAGCTATTATTACTATTATATAAGCGTTAAAAAATACTTATATAACCCATAATAATAGCCCAAGTACTTATTATAAGTTCCTAATAACGTTACTATAATTAAATAAAAGCTATATTAAAAATAGCGTAGGTGTAGCTCACTTACAGCGGGTTTTATAGAAAATCGGGCTTTGCTTGGAGCAGCATTCCCGAGCCGAAAATCTCTTCTTCTCGGAGCCGTCGAGCACTCTGGGGCTTCCGCCTCGTGCTAGGGAGGTTCCCTAGGCTTTTCGGGAGGTTTCGGGGCTAGAGAGAGGTTCTAGAGAGAGAGTAAAGAGAAGAAAGAATGAGAAAGGTGTGAAGAAAATGAGGGTGGGAGAGGTTCTATTTATAGGGTGAAAAATGGCTGAACTTGGTGCCACATGTCACCATCTAGTGGCAAGACTTGGGGAGAAAGCAATGGCCAAGATTGTGCAACATCACCCATTTTCGCACAGCACACTTCCGACTTCTAAAATCCGTAACTTGCACATACGACCTCCGTTTTTGACGTTCTTTATATCCACACATAGGTAAAAATAAGATCTACAACTTTCATTTTGCCTCCGTCGGCTAATTCTCGACCGATCTTAAATTTAACAGTACGAGTAGAGATTATATTGTTAAATGTCCGCGTAAAATTCATAACTTCTACATACGGACTCTGTTTTCGCCTGTATTTTTACCGTTGAGTTCCTATTAATGATATCTTCAATTCTCATTTAGGTCGCGTAGGCCAAAAACCGCTCGATCTAAAATTCGAGTTTCGGGATGTGCACTGTTAAGCCAAATCTTAGAAAATTCATAACTTCCTCATACGAAGTCAGATTTGGGCGTTCGTTTTTTGTATGTTCTCGGTTTAACGTATACTACAACTTTTGTTTAGATTTCTAAGGCTAAAAAGTCCTCCATCGTAAATTCACTATTTACGTCTCCCGGTGTCGTGCCGGTTTTGCTGTAAAACTTCGACGAACCATAACTTCTTCGTTATAACTCGGATTTCAACGTTCTTTATATGTACGGAACCCTTGAGACGTATTCTACAACTTGGTTAAGATTATTTATTCTAAATAATCTTCTGTCAAAAAGTCGTTTTCGACCCCTATTATCTCTAAATTGACTAGCCCGGATCTACGGGCGTTACAATTATCTCCCTCTTAGGATGATTACGTCCCGGAATCATCAACGAAATAGGGCTCACATGATGACTCCATACGTTATCTCTTCATCCTAAGTAATAATCGTAACTTTGATGTTTCTTCGAACGAATATCTAACTCTAAGACTTCCTTATTGCAGGCGGTGCTCGATCTTGCACTTGCTCCCTATCTCACATTAGACTCCAAATTATGACCTTCAAGTCACAATCTCGATCCTTACTGGAGACTGCTTCTTCTTCTTAACAAACTTAAGATAAGTTATTTTATTACTAAAATGGACCGATGTGTCATATTCTAATGACTTATCATCATATGTTCCCACGCTTAGACTCAGGTCTCTTAGAGTCTTCCAGAACAGACTATACATTTCTTCATGTTCTAATCACATCTTAAAAGGTAGCATTTCTAGCTACAAGCAACTATCGCGATACCTCCACCGATCGCTTTGATTATCTTTTATTTCAATCTTCCGACTTAAGTCAGATGCTACATCAAACTTGGTTCTCTGAACCACGTAACATACTTATCGTAGTCGGACTCAATTCGATATGACCACTAGGGTCGGAATAACAATCATCCTCTTAGTCATTACCGAAACGATGGTAACGACATATTTGAATAAAACGGTATCAATTACTAGCTTCTTGGTAACCTTGTGACTTTCCTTGATCCAAGCGTGAGTCCTTTGCTTCCGGTAGTATAGGCCTCTACTACCTTTCACACCTACTCATACTCGTCCCAAGTACTGTCTTGCAATTCACCCAAGTCACCATACAAGAAAATCACATAACAACTTGACACATTAGATAACAAAACGAAGGTTTTATATTATTCCTTGAAACGATTACATAGGTGTTCAAGTTCAACCTATACTATGCCTCTAATAGGCTACACCACGTGGTACTATTTACACGACTACTTCATAGATCCTCATTCCTGATCCCTTTCATTTCCATCTTCTTCGTCAAGGATCATATGGAATGCTTTTGCCTTCGGTTTCGGTGGAATGTTTGGTCTTGCCGCCTCTTTCTTCTTCGGGCAATCCTTAGCAACGTGCCCTTCTTCACGGCATTCATAACACACCCTTTTGCTGGCGGTGCACTCGTTGGCGTAATGTCCGGTCTTCCCACACTTGTAGCAAGTCACTTCCTCGCTACATTTCCCGAAGTGCTTCTTCTTACACTTCTCGCACCATTTCACTTTGTTTCCTCCTCCGCTAAACTCCTTTGAACCAGACTTGATCTTCTTATTGGGCCTCGTAGACCCCTCAAACTTCCTCTTTTCGCCAACCTCAATCTTGTTGGCAGCTCTTCCCTTAATCATATCCTCCACAGACTTGGCAGCCCAGATAGCTGCCTCCAGAGTAGGTGCCTGACGCACTGGCACCGCGTACTCCCATGGAAGTCCCTTTGCGTACTTGTCGATTTTCATCAGCTCATTCGGAACAAGACGCAAGGCGAACTCCATCTTCTCTGTGAAGTTGTTGGTGTATTCATCAATTGACATGCTTCCTTTCTTCAAGGTCAGGAACTGGTTCTCTAGCTCGAGCAGGTTTTGGGCTGAGCAGTACTTGCGTTTGAACTGCACCAAAAACTCTGCCCATGTCAGTTGCAGGGGCTCATTGGGGCTCAGAGTCTTCCCCAGGGTATTCCACCAGCGCACAGCACCTCCTCGGAATTGACGTACTGCAAAGGTGGTCTGTAACTTGCATCTGCATCCACACGTCATGAAAGCTAACTCCATCTCCGAGATCCAATCCATGACTCCGATCGGATCTTCCTTTCCAGTGAAAGTCGATGGATTGCAAGTCAGAAAATCATTGTACTTGCATCCATTCCTCTCGACTCCGTCATACTGGTTGTTTTGTCGAACTATTGGTGGGTTGGCTTGACCAACGGTCCCACTGTAGTTCCCTCCTTCTGACTGCCCATCGTTCAATTTGGGCTGTTCAACTGGCATTGTAGGTTCGTCCCTATTTTCATGCAACATTTGCCTCATCTCTTCCCGTTGTTCAGCCAACATAGCCCGTATCATGGCTTGTACTCCGGCCATTGTAATTGGCTCAGGAGCATCTGCTACAACAGGTATTTGTTCAATCACTGGTGGTTGATTCCTGTTCCCATTTGCATTCCCGGCTCCACTATGGGTTCTTGCCATTTCGATCTATATACCAAATCAGACGTTCGGTGTGCAATGACGAGAATTAAGATAAGAAAGATTTTATTTACGATCGACGTGTAATTCTCCCTATTTCTCCGAAAAGTTATATGTCAGTTCTAATACCGTAATTAAACGTTTAGAAATCTGAACACATAAAGTTTCTAGATCCGGTCGGCAACAGACCATAGATCCGATCATACAATGCATATCATAAATCATTTAGCACATAAAAGCATGTTAGGCATTTTCCCTAAATTAGCTAGTGCTTGTGTCTATTCAGGTGCTTTACCTAAATTTTATTAGACACATTCCTCACAATCTTTGCTTAGCATTCTAAGTTTAAGTCTAGAAATAAATCCATATTCCTAGTTCGCTTAAACTAATGCTCTGATACCAACTGTGACATCCCTATTTTCACGGCCAGAAAAGACTGATTTTGTTTATGCTTTATAAAAATCAGAGTACCTCTTTTAATAAAAATGTTGGGGAATTTGTTCCTAGTAAAACATGATAAATACGTTATCAAAGCATTTCCGAAGAAAAGTATTTTTATATCGTTTTAAAACATTTGGTATGTCATCGTCAATACAGAAACATAAGCATAAACAGAACTTACATTCATTATCACTAGTGATTTATATCTCCTTAATCTCTCAGTGTAATGTGACTTCATATCAACACCTGTGATATAAATAAACTGAGTGGATCAGGTTGGGAAACCTGGTGAGTACATAGGGTTTTCAACCCACAATAAATAAGTTTATTAACTTTATCAAACCAAACAAACCCGATTACTCGTTCCCGTTATCCTCACTTTACATCCCTAAAACATCTAACACAAGGGACCTAGTCTAAGGGACTTTCATCGGGGTGACAACACATGCTTCAGGGGTTCCTCAGCAATTCATGTCAAATAAGGCAACCATGTGGGGGATGGAGTACTGCTGGTGAGCACACAGTTCAAATAAACACCTACAGGTTGCGAGCCTGCTAGCGTTCCACTGGGCTGTCTAGAATAGTCCGTGGTCGTCATCTATACTCCGCTAGATGACTGGATCATCAATAACATCTATATCGAGGCCTCTCATTATTTTATTTGGTCACACAGCAACTATTACATCTACCCATGTTTTACCCAACACGTTTTGTAGATGTAAAATACATATACAATTTTAATCATTTAAAACGTGTATAAAAATATTTCACCCAGCATAGACAACAAGTATTCAGACAATATGCACACATAGCACGTAATTTATATTAAATACTTCATATCTATGTGTAAGATGAAAGGGACCATGCACTCACTTGAAAAGGTGGTGATTCCGAACTCAGACAGCGCTTCGCTTCTTAAAAATAATTTCCTTCGACGAAACCTAGTATTATTACCACTAGAGTTTAGTATATTATTCGCCGAGACTAATTAATAGTCTAGCTATTATTACTATTATATAAGCGTTAAAAAATACTTATATAACCCATAATAATAGCCCAAGTACTTATTATAAGTTCCTAATAACGTTACTATAATTAAATAAAAGCTATATTAAAAATAGCGTAGGTGTAGCTCACTTACAACGGGTTTTATAGAAAACCGGGCTTTGCTTGGAGCAGCATTCCCGAGCCGAAAATCTCTTCTTCTCGGAGCCGTCGAGCACTCTGGGGCTTCCGCCTCGTGCTAGGGAGGTTCCCTAGGCTTTTCGGGAGGTTTCGGGGCTAGAGAGAGGTTCTAGAGAGAGAGTAAAGAGAAGAAAGAATGAGAAAGGTGTGAAGAAAATAAGGGTGGGAGAGGTTCTATTTATAGGGTGAAAAATGGCTGAACTTGGTGCCACATGTCACCATCTAGTGGCAAGACTTGGGGAGAAAGCAATGGCCAAGATTGTGCAACATCACCCATTTTCGCACAGCACACTTCCGACTTCTAAAATCCGTAACTTGCACATACGACCTCCGTTTTTGACGTTCTTTATATCCACACATAGGTAAAAATAAGATCTACAACTTTCATTTTGCCTCCGTCGGCTAATTCTCGACCGATCTTAAATTTAACAGTACGAGAAGAGATTATACTGTTAAATGTCCGCGTAAAATTCATAACTTCTACATACGGACTCTGTTTTCGTCTGTATTTTTACCGTTGAGTTCCTATTAATGATATCTTCAATTCTCATTTAGGTCGCGTAGGCCAAAAACCGCTCGATCTAAAATTCGAGTTTCGGACTGTGCACTGTTAAGCCAAATCTTAGAAAATTCATAACTTCCTCATACGAAGTCAGATTTGGGCGTTCGTTTTTTGTATGTTCTCGGTTTAACGTATATTACAACTTTTGTTTAGATTTCTAAGGCTAAAAAGTCCTCCATCGTAAATTCACTATTTACGTCTCCCGGTGTCGTGCCGGTTTTGCTGTAAAACTTCGACGGACCATAACTTCTTCGTTATAACTCGGATTTCAACGTTCTTTATATGTACGGAACCCTTGAGACGTATTCTACAACTTGGTTAAGATTATTTATTCTAAATAATCTTTTGTCAAAAAGTCGTTTTCGACCCCTATTATCTCTAAATTGACTAGCCCGGATCTACGGGAGTTATACAGTTGGTGCACTTGATGGCACTTTGATACATGTTGTCCCTGCAAGCAAACGAGATTTATATAGAAGTAGGGGAAAATGTGATTGTTACCAAAACTAAATGATTTTTTTTTTTTGCATTTTTACAGATAAATATTATCTTTGAGATGCCGCCTATGCACACATTCGAGGTTTTATGGCACCGTATCGTAATGTGAGGTACTGGCTTGGAGATTTTCGTCAAAGACGTGCATTAACCAATAAAAAAAAATTTAACCAGGCACATGCAAAACTTTGGAATGTCATTGAGCATGCTTTTGGTGTCTTGAAAGCACGATTCCCTATGTTGAAGAGGATGACAACATTCTCGTTGGTTACACAAAGAAACATTACCCTTGCATGTTTCGCGCTTCACAATTTTATAAGAGAGGGACTACGTGATGAACATTTTGCACGATATAATGAACCAAATGTCGTGGTTCGAAATAACAATGTGGTCGTTAATGATGATGAAGATGAGATTCCAACACATGGTACTACAGCGGACCGTGAATATATATGACCCAATTACGATATGAAATTGTCGAGCAATTATGCAAAATATGGAATGAGAATTATTAAAGTTTGGTTGTATAAATTTTATTTCAAACTGTTATTGTAAGACTAATTTAGTTGTATGAAATTATTAGATTTTTGGTATTGAAAAACTATTT
Source organism: Lactuca virosa (assembly GCF_052849685.1). Classification (NCBI taxonomy): domain Eukaryota; kingdom Viridiplantae; phylum Streptophyta; class Magnoliopsida; order Asterales; family Asteraceae; genus Lactuca; species Lactuca virosa. Next base: position 4,790,225 of record NC_136434.1, read on the forward strand.
TCGGTTTACAATTTCAGTTTATTTTAATTTTTTAATATCTACAACAGCTTGCAGATGTTAAAAAACAAACATATTTTTTATTAAAGAGATGATCCGCAGACTTCATGATTTTTTGCTTAAAAAAACAAAAAACACCTTAGTTCCACTATATATTTTTTTTTTATTTTCGATCATCCATTTTAAAAACCTTATATTATTTTATTTGCGAACCTGATCGACATATTTAATTTTGTTACAAAAGTTATTCATAATTTTAAGGGAAATCTCCAGAAAAGTCCTAAAATTTTACCCTAATTTACGAAAAAGTCCCAAACTAAATTTTGTTTACGAATAAGCATGAATTACTTGTAAAAATGGCGATTTGACCCTTTTTTCCCGGTTTACCGATTTTATTACTTACCTGTTTCACTAAAGTTCTATTATTTTACCCTAATTTGTGAATAAGTCCCAAAATAAAATTTACTAATGATTTGGCCCTTTGCCTTATGTAACATACATTTTACCGGTTTCATTGCTGACCCGGACGCCTAGTCATTAAATGAGATGATGAGATGGATATGTTGAGTTATATAATGTTGTGTTTAGCATAAAACTTGATATCCTGATGTATTGTATATCTTTTTGGAACATAAAATGCATCCAACGAAGACTACAATAATTACATAAACTAAGAACAACTGCGTTATTTTTTACGTTTCTAAGAAATATCAAATTGTCTATCTAATCTTATGTAACCCAATATATCCATCTCATCAGACATCAACTCATTTTCTGCCTTTTTTTCTTGGAAACACACATTTTATTGGTTTCATTGCTGACGTAGATATATAGTCACAAATGAACCGATGAGATGGATATCAAATTTTACAGTCAATGTGACATTATATAACCCATCGTATTCATTTTATCAGCTAATTTTATTACTAGGTGTCTAAGTCAGCAATGGAACCGATAAAATGTATGTTATATGAAGAAAATGGTCAAATCATCAGTAAATTTTATTTTGGGAAACTGGAAAAAATGGGTCAAATCGTCATTTTTACCGGTAATTCATGCTTTTTCGTAAACAAATTTTAGTTTGGGACTTTTTCGTAAATTATGATAAAAATTTAGGATTTTTCCGGAGATTTCCCTAATTTTAAATACTAAATATAATCAAACCCAGGAAACGAGGATACACGGTGCACCCACACAAGTCAAACATATATGATCCCAGACCTTCTAGCCTGTTCCAAAGTACTCTACACCACTACTGAGTTCTCCCGTTATCTCTTTCACGGGAAACTTCTCGGTAATCATCTCTACACCGTCCGATCACAACCATTGCTACGTGTAAACCGATTACAGGATTCCGGTTGAGTAAACTGAACCTGTATTGCCACTTATATAACTACCTCCTTCCTCCACAACCTTAAATCAGTCTTCTACCTGCTTTTCACTTCTCTTAATTTCTTGAATCCTTGCTTCCCTTGTTTCTCAGTTGTTCAAGAATGGCTCCGGCAGCCGTGAATCTTGATATAATACCAACGGCTTCGAATTCCAAGAAGAGGGCGTACGTAACGTTCTTGGCAGGAAATGGCGACTACATAAAGGGTGTCGTCGGATTGGCCAAAGGGTTAAGGAAGGTTAACTCCGCGTATCCTCTTGTCGTGGTGGTTCTTCCCGATGTTCCTGAGGAGCACCGTCGTATCCTGGAGTCTCAAGGTTGCATCGTTAAAGAAATCGAACCAGTTTACCCACCGGAAAGTCAGACTCAATTCGCCATGGCGTATTACGTCATCAACTACTCCAAGCTCCGCATCTGGAAGGTATGGGTTACACGTGTCTCTTTTACATTTCATACGTGGCATTAATATGATTTCACACGTGGATTGAATCTTTTAGTTTTATGTTGCAGTTTGTGGAGTACGGGAAGATGATATACTTGGATGGAGATATCCAGGTGTTTGATAACATTGACCATCTGTTTGACCTGCCGGACGGCCACTTTTACGCCGTGATGGACTGTTTTTGCGAGAAGACGTGGAGCCATTCGCCGCAATACCAGATTGGGTATTGCCAGCAGTCACCGGAGAAGGTCCAGTGGCCGGCCGACATGGGTCCGAAACCGTCTCTCTTCTTCAACGCCGGCATGTTTGTTTTTGAACCAAGTATCAGCACCTATGATGATCTGCTAAAGACCCTCAGGGTGACCCCTCCCACCCCTTTCGCTGAACAGGTACGCTAATTAACAGTCGTTGGCATTTGGCAACAAATCTTCATAACATATATATATATGCTTCCGGTGATTGTGATTAACTAATTAACAAAATTCGTCTTGCAGGATTTTCTGAACATGTACTTCAAGGATATCTACAAGCCAATCCCTCTGGTGTACAATCTTGTTCTTGCGATGTTGTGGCGGCATCCAGAAAATGTAGATGTTGATGAAGTGAAAGTAGTTCATTACTGTGCTGCTGGATCAAAGCCATGGAGGTATACTGGAGAAGAAGAGAACATGCAGAGGGAGGACATAAAGATGTTTGTGAAGAAATGGTGGGATATTTATAACGACAAGTCTCTAGATTGCAATAAAAAACCGATTTTGGCAGCCAGCAGCAATAATATTAAGGGTGAGATGGTTTTATCGTCGGCACTGATCTCCGACCCTAAAGTACCCGTCTGCGCGCCCTCGGCCGCTTAATTAGCTAGGTCGATGGTAGTGACCGGAGTATATATAATGTATTGCTCATAGTTTGTTTTGGGTTGTTGGTTTCACTCCATTTCTTATAATGGACTGTATGGATATGTAAATTAGGAGGTAAAAGGTTTGCTGATTGCTCTTTTTCTCGTTCTTATCGTAATAATATTGGAATGTTAAGTTTAAAGTTCAGAGGTACCAAGATCTAGTGTACTCTTTTTCGAAAAAAAGATCTAGTGTCCTGATCTTCATGTCAATCTTTAAAGCTCGATGAATGTGATAAGAATCTTTTCATTGGGTAAAGTCTTTTATAGTGACTTCTGAGGGTGTTCAAAAAATATTTAGGGGTTAATAGGTTATTTTCTTTTCCAAGTTTTTGTTTGATTGATTTGTATTTTTCTCCTAGTCGTGTTGATGGGTCGTTTTCTTAGTATATATATCATACTAGGCGTAAATATTATACGGGTTATATTATACGGATCGATTAAAAAATTAAATATTAAAATTTTAAATAATAAGTATTTTTTTTTAAATAAAATTTTGAAAAATGAATAAACAAACATATTAATTACAATTTACTATCATATTTATTACATTTAATAGTTTATATATATAAGTAAAAGTATTATGTGACTTTTTTATTTTAAAATTTGAAAAAAAAAACCCTACCTATAAATTGACATGTGGAAGATATTTATTTAAAAAATATCACAAAATGACAAATATCAAAATTGATAAGAGATTGATATTTCTTAAAATTGATATTCATTTATTACATTTATTAGGGAGGATGTGCGCTCAGCGAGGTTGAGGGGTTTTGTAATTTTAGGTGCTCTTTCCATGTACACTAGCAGTTTAATTTGGTAGGTGTTCTGTTTTTTTTCTTTGAACGGCCACATTTTATAAACCAAACCAACTAGCTACAAAACAAAAACACAAAGAAAACACAAAGAAGATGATATTATGCTATTTTTGCTACTATCTATCTGAAAACCAATTAATCGTAATGAATAACAATTTCTTCTGAGAAGAATAGACTTCTCGTTGGTGATGCGTTGTTTTTCGATGTAATGTGTAATTGTTAAGTTGGCATGTTATGCGAGTTCTATATATAGGCATGAGCTATAATCAAATGTTAGATGCCGTGTAAAAATAACATCATTTGGGCCGTATTGTCTGTATTTTTGCATTTCGCTAATGAATTTATAGAAAGGATATTAACCAAAATCATAATTTTTGTAATAGTAAATTGCATAAAAGTAACTATGTTATCATAAATGTTCTATTTTGACATTAAGTTATTTTTTTGTTACATTTTATTCACTAAGTTTTCTAACTTTTGCAATGTTAGTTACCTGCTACCTGACAAGTTGGCATGATATTATTCGGTGACGTGACGTGATGTCGCGACATGGCAGTCTTTGGTGACGTGTGATGTTGTTATATAACATACATGTTCTCGAGTCTCCTTAACCATGCAACTCCAAATAACATCACAGCCTATTAAACCGTCGGTTTTTCATGTATATAGTAGACTGCCACAACTTGCATCAGATCTTCATATGATACCATCTTTGTCAGCAGTTTTGCATATGATATTCATCTTTCCATGAATGATCTAACTCCTTCCGATACACAAAATCCTGACCTTCATGTACCCATTGCTCTAAGGAAAGGTAAGCGTTCTTGTACTTACCATATACCCTCTTTTGTATTCTATGCCAAATTGTCTTCAGCTTCACGCTCTGTGATCTCTAACTTGACCCTATATTTGTTATAAAAACGGTTGGTGAAGCTTTGAACTATTCTGGATAGTGGGATGTTATGATTGATGAGATTAATGCTCTTGATCATAATCATACATGGGGTTTGCTAGACATACCTACGAGTAAAAAGGCGATTAGATGCAAATGGGTGTTCACAATAAAAGTTTGTCCAAACGGATAAGTCGCTCGTCTGAAGGCATGGTTGGTTGCTAAAGGATATGTTCAAACTTATGGTGTATACTACTTTGAGACATTCTCTCATGTGGCTAAGGTATCATACATCTGCTTCTTAATCTAACCAGATATTACTTGTGATCAGGCTCTTCACCAACTGGACGTGAAGAATGCCTTCATGTATGGTCATTTACATGAAAAAAAAAATTATATTGAGCAATCATCTAGGTTTGTTGCTCATGGGGAGTGTGGCAAAGTTTGTAGATTGCATAAATCACTATATGGTTTAAATCAATCCACTCGGGCTTGGTTTGGTCGGTTTATTGTTGTGGTGACAGAATTTGGCTTACAAAGAAGCTCTTATGATCATTATGTGTTCTTGACTTGAACGTTTTTCATATGCATTTTGCTAGTGGTGTATGTTGATGACATTGTGATTATTGGGAGTGATGAAATTAGGACCAAGAAGTTGAGAGATTTTCTTATGTCTCAAATTGAAAAAAAAAAAAAAAAAAAAAAAAGGACCTACATAGAATTGAGGTCTCTTGTACTCGAAAATGGTATGTTTATCCCAATGTAAATATTGTTTGGATATTTTGAAGGATTCTGGGATGATTGAAACAATTATGTTGTGAGGCCCCAATAATTTCAAATATAAAATTGAAAGCAGGTGATGAAGATTTACTTGAGAATCCAAAAAAATACAGAAGAATTGTAGGAAAACTTAACAACCTCACAGTTACACGTTCAAGCATTGCTTTCCTTGGTGGGTGTTGTAAGTCAGTTTGTTTCATTTGGGATATTGTTAGTTATTGTGAAGTATCTGAAGGGTGATCATGGTCATCGTGTCCTCGAAGGGTTCACATATGCCAATACAATAGGGACCCTACAAATAGGCAGTCGACTATATGATATTTGTGTTTGTTGAAGGAAATCTAGTTTTGTGGAAAGTAAGAAAGAGAATGTCGTTTGTAATATATATATATATATATATATATATATATATATATATATATATATATATATATATATATATATATATATATATAGGGTGAAACTGGATATGCTCAATCAAAATCAATGAACTCGCATTGTGATAACGAGGCAGTTATTCCATATTGCAAACAATATCATTTTTGCATAAAAGGACTAGACATATCACAGGAGATTGCCATTTCACTCGTGTCAAATAGGAAGTCAGCCATATTTACTCCTCATATTTGAACAAGTCAATTAGTTGATATCTTCATCAAAACTTTACTTGATTTGAGAATCTTTGGTATTTGTAGATATCAATTAGGTGATACCTTCACCAAAACTTTACCCGGTTTGAGAATCTTTTCAGGAGAAGTGTTTTAATGTAAATATTACATTTATTATCTTCGGCCCAGTTAAGCCATGGGCTCATAGCCTCATAGGGTTTCCTATGTCTAGGATAGTACGATTCATGCTCTATATATACAGTATTATATAGTACTATACCTTCTCCTTGTAAGACATGAATCAATAAGATATTTACATACTCAATCTATTTCTTGTTTACACGAACACGCTTCATGTGAGTTACCTAATTTTTGATACAAGTAAACGACTGGTAGGTTGTTTCTTGGTTGCCTATCAAGAAACAGTGCGTGTAATTTGTAAACCTCCATTATCATTGGAAGTATTTTTACATGTATAATTCCTTCTCTCTTCCTTCATATATACAGTCCCCCTGTCTCTATTTATTTGGATCATAATATATATAAATATATAAATATGACAAACTATATACACCAAAAAGAGCGTATAAAGAATCTTAAGTGGAACAAAACTTGCTATCAACATTCTCGTAATTGGTGGGTGTTGTTTACTCCAGGCCAGCTGCAGCCAGTGGACCATCCCAAAACTCCAAGGACCAAATCAACCTGTGAACACGCACTCACCATGTTCTCATACCTTGCTTCAACATGGAACAGAATAACTGCCATTCCTTTTCCCCTAGCAACCTCAGCCTGTCCATTTACACACTCATCATCAACCATATAAGAGTATAACTAACCAACTAACACAGATGAAAACAAGAAACAATCACACTCACCGCACATGAGCAAATTGTGACACCAACATCACCCAATGCCTTTGAGATATCAGCAAGCATCCCTGTCAACACTTATTTACTGTTACATCACCCTCTAGGCTCTACGTATATATACAGATAGATGATAATGATAGTTGATGGAACGAAAAGTGAAAAGTGTACCTCTTCTATCAATACAAACAACGCACATCCATTGGATAGAATGTCCTTCAAAATCAGTCCAGGATGAAATTTTCCCATCACGCCAGCTTTCAAGACCAGGTAACACCGCTTCCTTATGGATCATCATCTTAGCATTAGCAAAACCATTCCCCTCATACACTCCCTTGCCCTTCAAACTAACACTCACTTGTTTGTTATGATTTCCGTTAACTTTGGGGACCTTAATACTACTGTTGTTCTTTAACTGGAAAAGATCTGCACCCATCATTTTCATGGATGACATTTCCATGACATTCATGACGATCTTCTCCCACGTGTGCTGGATCCCTTTAGAGTAGTCTGTTACTACCTCTTCCGCTTCACTATCGTCACCCGAATCAGCAACAAACTCCCTCACCGAGTCCGCTGTTAGCTGACTTGCAGATTGAGACGCCTGCTCCTTCAAAAACTGAACACAATACATTACATCAGAATTCATTTCAGAAACATACAATCATCACATTAAGCTAACCTACTTTCATAATCTTGTGTCTTGCACTTCGTGTTTTTGCATGTTGCAACCATTGCTTGTGCCTCTGGAAAGCGGATTTGCTCGAGAGGGCCTACAATATTTTATTTAATTAATTATTTTTGAATAATAATAATAATAGCTGATGATGGTTGAGATTAACTAACGTTATATGTCACTATCTCCACAACTTCTGCATTTGCAAGCACATGCAAGGGAGGAACAATATTGCCATTGACCTGATAAGAGATGATGATGTGATTATTAGACTCAACTCTTGAGACCCTTTAGGTTAAAAATACTCTCATCAAACAGTTACAGAATGGACTTGCCTTTGCAGCTACCATACTGTTGCCGATATCAGTGTGTATCATATAAGCATAGTCGATGACAGTTGCTCCCTTGGGTAAATTCTTAATCTGTAATGGGTAAAGAATAAAGTGAACAAGAAAGCAAACAAACAATTTAGATTTTAGAGAGAATGGGACATAAAATATGCAAGCAATGTCAGCAGCATTTTACCTCTCCCCTTGGCGTAAATACAAAGACACGACTACCTAGAAGATCCTTAGTGATTGTATCTACAAACTCTCTAGAGCTCATGTTTCCAACAAACTCCTCTTGCCATTCTCTAATCGCATTCAGCCACCCAATCTGAAGAAATCAGTTGTGAAATGAATAATCTATTACTATGATTTATGATGATGATGATGAGTAAGTATTAAGTAACAGATAGCATACCCTAAGGGCCACATTTGCGTTGTTAAGGCAGACTGGTTTCCCTCTCAAGTATCTGTCGTTAGCCACTGTATGTCTGACTAAGCCATTAACAACTTTCCCACTGTAGTGAGCAGCAATACCTCTTTCTGCTATCAAGTCCATCTCTTCAGTTCTAATCTGCACTTGCACACATAATAAAATATAAAGTATAAACATTGCTTGCTTCTTCACTTGTTCTAAAGTAGTTGAAGAAAAATACAAGAACAAGACTAATCAACCAAACCAAAGCCCAGTGAAAATAATTTCGGTACCTGAACTTCTAGACGAAACATGCTCTCATAAAGAAATGGAATTACAGTAGTATGAAGGCTCTGATAACCATTGGGTTTTGGGGTTGCAATGTAGTCTTTCATCTGTGAAAAAAGGTGTAGGTGTATATTAATAAGAGAAGGAGCTGAAAACCAATTAGAATCAAGGGCAAAATGGTCAAGATACACACAGCTCGAGGTATGGGGGTCCATATCCCATGTACCAGCCCAAGGACATGGTAGCAAATCTGCAACGAATAGCATTTATATAAGGAATAATGTTCTTCTAAAATCTGTGCAGCACCAAGTATTTGGCAAATGTAAACTTTATTACCTGTTGTGCATTACATAAAGGCCCTACACCAACACAAGGCTTGGGTTTGATTATGATCCTCAGCTGTTAAACCAAATACAAAAAGCATGTCAGAAGAATAAAATTAAAAGCAACCAAGTTATTGGGCAACTGATTAACTACCTGTGCAATTTGATTGACTTCATTGATTGAACCTTTGGATTTGAGTACAGATTTATGGATGCTGCAAATACAAAGAGTCCAAAATCAACAAGATGCAGATGCAACTTTAAAAGAGGGGGATCCATCACCTTACCTGTAAGGTTCCTTACAGACAGAACGCACTTCAGTTTTCACAGTCATAAGGTCTAAGAACTGATCGTCTTCAATCTTCTTAATCAAAATTTTATTTGCCTAACAGAGGAAGAAAACAATCAGCCAGGAAAAATGAAATGGTGAAGTGAATGACGGATCATGTAACGATAACAGACATTAACAAATTTAATTTGACAGATGACAATGCTTTGATTTTATTGCAGGAAAGTACCTCTTCAATTTCTTTCTCCTGTTCTTTACAGAGTTCTGCAACTCGTCTCTTGACTTTAGCATAATCTTGAGGGTTTGTGTACATGAAGGACAAATTCTCAAGCTCAGACTGCAAAGAAAATTATGTTCACAAAGAAGATATACCAATAAAAATAAAAGGATCTCTTTTGTATAATCTAAAATCTACCTTAATTTGGTACATTCCAAGGAGCTTTGCAAGAGGAGCAAAAACTTGTAGTGTCTCCATTGCAATGCTGGACTGTAGATGGTCAAAATTTATGAAAACAATGAGAACCTTGAATCATATAAAACTGTGCTGATATTTGATCAAAAAATCTGACTTCACCTGCTTATGTGAAGGCATATGTGAAAGAGTCCGCATATTATGTAATCTGTCTGCTAATTTGACAATTATCACTCGGACCTGGAAAAAGCAGTAAATTCAGCAGCAATTGAAATGGAAGTAAAATTAAGAACTTGCAATAATCAGTGAATGTGTGTGTTACCTCCTCAGTCATGGCTAGAAACATTTGTCGAAGATCATGTGCTTTCACATCTTGTACTGAATGACTTTCATTTTTATACTTGAGCTTGCCGAGTTTTGACACCTGAATTAGACTAGAATCAAGTCTGACAGATTTTTTTTAAAATCACAACTGCAAAAAAAATGTACAGTATGCAAAATACAACACCTTAGTTTCTCCTTCAACAATGTGACGAACAGTTGCACCAAATTCCTTCTCTATTTTTTCAAAAGTAACATGATTTGTATCTTCAACTGTGTCATGTAATAAACCAGCAGCAATTGACTCCCAGTCCAATTCCTTAAGAAATGTTTGTTAATTATTAGTCAGCTAAGTGATTTTTTTTTAATAACACCATTATACAAAAGCAATTGAACCAAAGGAATTTAATAAACTTAAAAAGGTCAGGTCCCCACCAATTGCTGATGGGATATCTAACGACTTATTTCCATAAGAACCATTCATAATATTGTGCAACTCACAAGTTCTCCCAGAATTCTTGCAACTTCAACAGGGTGAATGATAAAGGGTTCTCCACTTCGTCTTTTTTGCCCATCATGTGCCTCAAAGGCCAGCTACACCACCAAAAAAAAAAAGTAGAAAACTATCATCAACAGAAACTAGGATTAAAGCAATTGAAATCAGAAGTCAAATACAACAACTTAAAATGATAATCACTCCATTAATAGATAATAATCATATATAACGACTGTAAATCCCTACATTTAGAGCAGCGCGCACTAATTTTAACTCATCGGATGTAAGGTATGCAATAGCAGGTTGAAGATCCTGGGGATATCAAAACAGAAGGACATTAGTAGCCCTTAGTTAACAGCTCAGATCATAAGCATAATCTTTCTTGCGTGGTATGCAAAATACTGATTAAATTATACACATCTTATCTCTTATAGCATCTAAACACATTTTCAAAGCCAACAAGGTTGGAGATACTAAGGGGTTCAGCATAAAAGAACTAACAGCTTGGCAATAAATCCACATACCTTCCACAAACGTTCAGGAGAAACCTCATCATATCCTGAAGGAAACGATGAAGAACAACTCACTGCCCATTTCCTACAGGCAAGATGAAGCAAATTTGACCTTACAAGTCTTCGTGGAGGAAAGTCATCCAAAGCTTCAAAAGATAACCTGGCTCTCATGTCAGCAGCCTCACATCTCTGGCATATGTATCAATCAATATCCAAACACAGAAAATCAATAAGAAGCTTGCACTTATAAAATGTATAACTCCTTGATACAAGCTATCTGATAGTGCAAAAATAATTCAATTCAACAAGGAACTGAGACGAGAAGGATAGGAATTGCATTAAGTATTGGTGCAAATTTTTAGAGTCAAGACAAACAACAGTTTCTCATGCACTACAACTTAAATCTCCTAGTAATTAACCATTCTATAGTCTATACTGTTCGTAAATGAAGTGTTGGGAACTTATGTGCTACTTTGTGTTGTTTAGACTGTGAAATCAAAGGAAACAAATCTTTGTCTTGAAGTTGTTCCTAAACTTCTCTTCAACTGCAATTTAGTTACATATAATCAAGACAGGTCCTCGTGAGAGAAAAATGCTAGTGGTAGTGGCATCCTTCCATTTAAGCGACTAACATATTCAAATCCATCAAAAAAAAAACAAGAGAGAATAAGAAACCAAAAGCCAACATACAGTCTTTCACAGCTATGCACTATGTTTGATGGGTATTAGATAGACTCATAGACAGGATCATTAGATTTTTAACTCCAGATACTTGACATGATGTAGCCTTAGTTTCAATGAGCACTACAATATTAAGAACTTTTTACATGATTTTAACATGCATATCAGCGTATCCATGAGCCCATTGTACCAGAGTTACTATTTTTTTACATCGATATAGAAATTGCAATATTGTTTACACAAGCAGATAGCATTACCCTTAGATTATGTTCAGGATAAAGTTTACGAAGTTCTATTCTATGGATTTCCAATATCCTAGGGGAAGTGTTCAACAGCAACTCAGAATTATAACTATCTAGAACACTGAAACGACAGAAGCTGTCAAAACATGGTAATATCAGTAAAGGTAAAGTGAGAACTAGCATCAGCTTATACCACACCACATTTAAAAGAAAAGGGGAAAGAATAATTGTAAGTATAGGGCAAGTGAGTATTACATGGCCACGACGAATTTTTCTTCCACTCTGTACATGCAAAGCCGAGGAATTAGCAGTGCTAGCTAGCAAGCCAGTCAAGGCCCTTGGAGCCTTCCACGCACATGGAATCGGACTACAATCATATCTTCCACTCCCATCCCCTTTCGGATACTTACATATACTCACACATTCTACAGACACTGACAAATCTCAGATAATTAAGATTCAATTAGGCAAACCTTAATTAAAATTCACAGACACAAAACCTATAAGCAATATATAAGTACCTGAAAAATTTGGAGCAGAAGCCATATCTAATGAGAAGCATCGGAACCTAACAGCAGCCTCATTGAATCAAGCTAGGCATAATGGCAGAGAAGAAACAGAACATCAAACCACTCGAAATTCACTCAATTAAACTGATTAAATCGATGGTATGGATATGAAGCCGCGGAATGACCAGAGTTCAACTGCCGCTGTCAATCAAAAGATTCGTATAAGGCTTTTCCGTAGATGCTCGTCGATCATACTCCGGTAGTAAGATAAAAGTAGGGTTATATGAATAGCTTCGATTAAAACGAAAGTGTGAAAGAAGAACAACACAACAACAAGAGTAGAGGGGAAGAGGATAATGAAAATGGTTAGCCGAAAACCACAAAAAAAAGAGGGGTCTTGAAATATTAAGATTAATACAAAAATAAAAATGGAAAGATATTTTTAGGTGGTGATTTTGTTGGTGAAATATTTGTTGGAAATGGGATCGGCGGAACACGGTTGTTGCGTTGGAAGTTTTTTAAGATTCTATGGCACGCCGGTGACACGTTTGACCCCCCGGTTATTTCATTGGCTCACACCTAAATTTTCTTTTTTTGTTTGGCTTTCAAATAAGTTTACATAAGACAGAAAGGAATATAACTTATGAATGTAATTAATTTTTCGGTTTTTTTATATTTGAGTAATTTTTTTTTACACATCTAGGTAACAAACTTGTTGGAAGTGTTCACATATGATCATTTGTCTATACTTGTCATGTCCTTGTGCTTCCATGCAAACTTCTTGCTTCTAGCTTTGCGGAACTTCATTAGATCTTGTTCGATTTGTTCAGGTATTGAGGATCCTATGAGAATTTTGGATCCATGGTCTACCTAGTATAAAATTATAAAAGTATAATGTATCAATTACACAAAAACATTGTATAGAGTTTACCCCTTCTATGAAGATATCGTAGCATGTTACATCCGGTCATAATGGTCATATGTAAACACTTTCAACAAATTCGTTACCTAAATATGTAAAAAAAATATTCAAATATAGAAACACAATATTTATGACCATTTATGAGTATTTAAATTGGTCACGACATGTTGGAGCTGTTTTTTATAACATAATTATCAAATATATATAAACAAAACGAAAAGATAATTACTCTAACAAGTCAATAAGTTCGTTACCTAACAACAAAACGAAAAGATAATTACTCTAACAACAACCGGTCATAATTATCATATGTGAACATTTTCAATAAGTTCGTTACCTAAATGTGCACAAAAAAAATTATCCAAATTTAAACAAAACGAAAAGACAATTACTCTAACAAGTCAATTTTCGTTTTTATTAAAGTAGTCGATCATAATTTTTGCAATATTAATAGATTCAATTAAATTTTCTTAAAACAATATTTATGACCATTTATGAGTATTTAAATTGGTCACGACCTGTTGGAGCTGTTTTTTATAGCATTATATATATATATATATATATATATATATATATATATATATATATATATATATTGGCTCCGGTGAGGACTCTTTTTAAAGTGATAAGTCGTGAGGACACCTTAAAAAATTGAAAAAAAAAATCTTAAAAAAATACAAATCATAAAATCGAGCATAATACTATATCCGGGAGGAAAAATATTGGAAAAAAAAGTTTGCATCATTAAAATTGAATCATGGATCATAAAAATGATCAATGCTTCAATTTTAATGATCCAAATTTTTTTCTCCAATTTTTTTCTCTTCGATGTAGTACTATGTTCGATTTTATGATTTGTATTTTTTTCAATTTTTTTAAGGTTTCCTCACGAGTCCTCACTTTAAAATAGTCATCACCTGATCTTAGGTTCAAGTATTCTAACTAATTACTGTGCGGATATCGTATGCTATGAGAATTACTAAGAGAATAAGTTGTTTAGCAATGCGAATACGTTCAACCTTACAAAAATATCGTCATTTTCATGCATTCTCGCTAATTATTATTTATTTTTGTTCTCACACATCGTTTTTCACTCATTTTCATTCTGACAGAATACGACCCAATAAACATTCTGACAAACATTCTAACAGAAATGAGAATAATAATAATAAGTGTATAATAACCTTATAGACGATTTAATTAGTGAGAATGTGTGTTAATGACAATAGTTATGTAAGATTGAACGTATTTATATTATCAAACAACATATTTTCTTTATCATTCTCATAGCATACGATATCCGCACAATAATTAGTTAGAATAGAATAACCTAAGCCTATATATATATATATATATATATATATATATATATATATATATATATATATATATAGGGTTAATCTCAAATAAGAACAACAAATAACGTGAGAACGTGAAAACGTGAAAACACTACTTTTATGTTATTATTATGCTGTGAATTTAATATGTATAGTATAATAATAATTATAATGTGAATTTTACATATAAATTTTCATATATTTATTTTTATGTTATTGTTCTATTATAACATTCATATTCATATATATATATATATATATATATATATATATATATATATATATATAAAGGACAAGAGCAATGCTATCTATGTAGATAAAAGCTACTTCTATTTTTTGTATTTTAAATTCCTATAATACATAGAGTAAACTTCATTGAAGATGATGTTCTTCTTCATGTTATTGGTCTCCATCTTTGGTACTTTTAGTCTCTAGTAAATTTTAATTTTTGTATTTAATATCTTAAACAATAAAATTCTATAAAAGGACGGTGTGTTTTTTCCCTCTGTCAAATCTAGAGGTTTTTTTAACAAGTAGTGTATTTTAATAAGATATTTTACCAAAATGGCGTGGTTCTTAAAATATTTATCATTTAGGTTAAATTTTATACAAAATCAAAATTAGAAGGTAAAAAAAAAGAAATTGACTTATCAGGGTAATTACCTTTTCGTTTTCTTTCATATTTAGGTAACTTTTTTTGTACACGTCTAGGTAACGAACTTGATGAAAGTGTTCGCATATGACCATTATGATCGAGTGTAACCTGCTACAACAGGTCATAATGGTCATATGTGAACACTTCCAACAAGTTCATTATGGTCTATTGACTTTCATTTTTGTGGTTATGGTCCTTTTGTCCACTTTTTAATGTGGAATTGCCCCCTCTGTTTAAGGCCCGTTAGTATCCATCTGTTAACACCCCCATGTGAGACCCACGTGAGGGTAACAACATCATTTCATTTTGCAGGCTCCTTACCGTCATTATGAAATACACAAGATGTAATATCATTCGTAGATCCTACGCATTCCTTCTCTTTCATTTTGTTGTGTAATCCCCAAAAAAAAACCTAAACCTTGCGACGATCCTTCACCATCAGAACGACTATTGAGAGGAGATGGTGTATCAAATGTGGACAATCTGTCCATTGAACTAACAATTCGACACAAGAGGCATATATGGTAAGTTCTTAAGTCTCATTTACTGATATCCTTTTCATTACAAGCAAATGAACCAGATTATTGAAAGAAACTAACTTGATTTTTCTTCTTTATTTTTTTCCTATGAGCAGAAAGTAATCCCAATATGCTTTTTTATGCAACTTCACCATGGTAGGAAGTTTACAAAATTTCCAGGAATTAGATACATACACGGAAAAATTTGGTATGTAGACCTATTGGACATAAAAGAATTTTCTGCTCATGATATGGACTCGATAATGCTTGAACTAGATTGCATTGTCCCCCCTGGTCATTTACTATCATTTCAGAATTCTCCATAGTAGACTGGAATTTGGATTGAGGGTTTTGTGGAATGATGATGATGTCCTCAATTCAGCATAATATATTAAGGACAAAAAGATGATTAAGGTGTACACTGATCATTGGTCAACAAACTCGATGACCTATTACATGTCGCCAAATCGTGGTATACGTATTACAATTGAGGAGATTGACAATGAGGCAAACATTGGTCATGGAAATCCAATACAAAATAGTGGTGAGGCAACCCTTGCTCATGCAACTCCAAGAGATAATCCTGAAGAAGCTTTTGGTATTGCAAAAGTATTTGTGGGTTCTTACATTGACTTGATATTATGTGATAGTGTGTCAAAAGAAGGGTCTCGGAGTTTAGCAAATTCAGAAAGGATAATCAACTTAAGGGTAAAAGTTCATGTAGTAAGAAGTTATGCTTGGAATACTTGGACAATGAAGTGTTTGAAGAAGGACATACACAAAAGAATGTTGATGATGAACTATAAGAACCCAAACTTTAGATAGATTTGACTTTGAGTCAAATATTGGCCAAAAAGGGCAATTTAGTTATTTAATGGAAATAATGAATGTGAAATTGAACTCCATTGTTGATCTTGTGATCTGATATCTATTGCACTTCTATATGAGTTCATTCAGACGATCATAGTACAATTCAATGGATTATCCTTCTTTCTGCTTAAACTCTCTTAACTCCAACATACATTGTTTGACTGAACTGATTTTTGTTTTCTCACTGACCTGATACTTTTCCTTCAAAGTATTTCAGATCTCCTTTGAAGTTTTGCAGCTACGAACATAATTGTATACGACAGGTGGAAGAGCACCACTGAGTTCTCGCATACATCTCTTTTCATTTTTCAGCAATCTTTCAGTTTGTTCATTAACATTTGGATTTGTAGCAGAAGTTCCAACACTTCGAACAGCAGGAGAAGGATGAATATCATCAGTGATGCATTTCCAGAGTTCCTCATCAATTCCATTTAAGTAGTCCTCCATACGATCAACCCATTGATCGTAGTACTCAGGAATTAACATAAGAATCTTTGTAGATGATCCTAGAAGATGAGAAAAGGAGGTCATGGTGTTCATGTTAAAGTTTGCCATTGATGTACGGAAGGTTTTTGAGAAAAGCTTTAGGTTTTTGAAAATTAATGGATGAATCAACCAGAAAACAGAAATCGAACACTCGATTAAACAATCTAATCACAGAATCGAATCACTACTGAAGATCTCATAGGATTTTCTAAATCAAAAGTGCGGAAACTTTTGAATCTAGAACGAGACTCAAAATACTTTTGAAATAAGAGAAAATCAGATCAACGCAGAATGAAACCTGCTCTGATACCAAATGTAGTGTAGATTGAATCGAGTTTGCAATACGAGATCAGAGTTAAGAAATGATTTAGAACACAAGATCTAAATATAATTTGGTTGGCTCAAATTTATGCTTTCAGAGAATACAAGAGAATATGAGAGTACAATGCAAGTATTCACGCTCCACTCTAAACATGTATCCATCCCATATTTATAGGGATAAACAAAGCATACAAAAAAAATATAAGGGACTCGAAATTACAATTTCGAAATGTAAATGCCCTTATAATAAACTTTACAAACTGACTTTCGACACACTGAATGCCCTAGACATTTTCGACATCTCACAATCACTTTCGACCCCAACAGAATTAAGAAGCTATGACTTCATGAAATTAGTCAAGATAAGTCTAAGTCACGATTATAAGATGAACTAAGTAAGTTCAAGAGAATAAATGCAAGAGATGATGCATTGTAGGCCAAAAGGGTAAAATGGGAATTTTATGTTATTTGGGTCAAGTTTGTGACTTAATAGATTAAGACTCGTAATAAGTCTGTGCGAAGTGACTTGATGGATGTGTAGAACTCATCCCCACATTCTCATGGATATAAATATCATAGAAATAGGTTTAGAACGAAGAAGATATGAGTTTTAGAAGATTGGAAGAAAGTTGTCCCAAGTTGGAATGGAATCAGCTAAGGGAGCTGCCAATAAGCAGCCATCGTGTCATGGTGAAGAGATTGCCCCGACGCGGTGAGAGGAAGTAGTAATTTAGACGAAGTCCTTGTCTTAGTGGAAGACAACGTACTTTACACCACGGTGTGGTATATGGGTACCGCGGTGCAGTGGACAAAGTAGGTTGCTATGTGAGAAATGCATTGCAACTCGGCAATAGGGAGATTGCGGCTCGGTTTCGAGGACATAATACAGGTTATAACCTATTATGTCACAACTGGGAAATTTTGGAACCAACAAGGTCTAAACCCTAACCAAGCATAAGTGAATTCACAACATAACCTGATGCAATGGAACTTTGAAAGTCAAGAGAACATATTTATACAAGTTCATAGGTATATACACTTTGAAATCCTAAGTTGTAATGAATATTTGAAAGACAAATGAAGTCATCAAAGCCATAAGGACTCAAAGGAGTCAACACAAGTCCAAACATTAAGTCTATATGCATGTTATTGTATATTACTTTAAGGATTTCGACTTTTAGAAACTAGGAACACTATAGAACCGAAATCGACCTCTTAAAACCCACAATGACCGAAATCTCCTGCTTTTGGAGTGCAATGGATAAAAACACTTGCTTTTGGAATACATAGATCCGAAAACCCTTCCTTGGAATAATGCTTGGCCGAAAACCCTTTTGTGTTTTCACCTATGTCCGAAAACTACTACTTTTAAGATGCTAGGACCGAAAACTCATTCCTAGAACATGTTAAGTCCGAAAACCCCTTTTTAAATATATATAATTCATCCGAAAACCCCTTATAATATCTAGATATTTTAACCACTTGACTTGAAGATTACTTTCCTAGGAAGATAAGATACACTTACCAATACAAACCTTATCACATTCACCCTATATAATACACGATTTAGGATCCATTTGATACACTACCAGTAAACAATTTTCAACAGTTCTCTCTCAAATAAGCAAACCCATTCCTTTCATCTTAAGTGCAAATTAAGCTCCAGGATATCTTCAAACTAGTTATAATTTGGTAAGTCCTTTCATATTATTTAGTGTTTATGGAATACTTGTGTTATTAAGACATATTATTCACACACTATTGTGTGTTTAAAACCATTAGGATTACGACATCCTTCCCGTATTCTAGCCTGAAGTCACCGTTTTTGTCTCGTTATCAAACCACGACTACACATAAGGTGAGTTCATACCCCTACGCTTTTCAATAATTTTCCTATGTTTTAGGGGGGGGGGAACACAAGTAAAACACGAGGAAACTTGTGTAAATATACAAACTATTAATTACGTTTTTCTTACCTTTTATATGCAATTTACGTAAAGATTTCTAATATGCAAAACAACGCCACCACCAAACAGTGCAAATATTTACATGTAAATTACGTTAAAACGCAACGATTTTTATTTCATCAAAACATATACTTTAAACTTTAGTAGGTATAGTTTGGGAAACATTTACATTATCTTACCTTTTTCGGAACCAAGAAACGATTATATAAAATAAGTTATTTTTATATTTTATAAACATAACGAAAGGATAATACTTACCTTTACAATAAAAAGGGTTTTACAGTCATTACAAAAACACGTAACTCGTTGGAAATTTGTGAGACCTTGTCTTCGTCGTACCTACCTAGGTATCCATGGAAGTCCTGTTTTATAACCCGAGTCTCCTCCCGGAGAGTGTAATACTTGCGTATAGATCTATACGGGACTGATGATCCCGCACCCTGACTGTTAGCTACATCACGACCGGCAGATTATGGGTGACAAATGTCATATCTTTCGACACTTGAAGAACGTCGAGGCAGGCAATTCATTAATAGTACGGTTATGAAAACTCACATGATAAACGACTATACGTGGATTTTTACGTAAAAACACATCTCTTCAAATGGTTTTATTTACAAATAAAACTATTTATAACTCTTTTAAGTATTAATAATACTTGTACTTTTCAGTCTTGGATCATATTAGACTACAACTCAACTTATGGAAAATATAGGATTTTCCGGGATAAACATAAATACTTTACAAGCAAACAGTTCACAGTTCATTTTACAGTTCACAGTTCACAGCTCAATTTTATGGAAAAATATAGGATTTTCCTAGATAAACATAATTACTTTACAAACAATCAACTCATAGTTCAGTTTTATGGAAAATATAGGATTTTTCTAGATAAACATAATTACTTTACAAACAAACAACTCATAGTTCAGTTTTATGGAAAATATAGGATTTTCCTGGATAAACACAATTATTTACAAACAAACAGTTCACAGTTTAGTTTTATAGAAAATATAGGATTTTTTGGATAAACTCACTTACGTTTTCAAGGAACAAATAACATACTTTTATATACCAAATGCTTATGAACTCACCAACGTAAATGTTGACACTTTTTCAAAACTACTTGTATTCTCAGGAAAATAGTAGACAGGTACACACAGGGTCCGAGAAGATGGAGCATAGTAGCTTAAAGTCTTTGTTTTGCTATTTACTTTTGGAGTCAATCAAGTTGTGATTCGAATACAATGTAAACACTTTATTATTAATACAATTGTTGTTGTTACTTTGATTACTATTATTCATTGTTATGATATTGTACATGACGTCTTCCGCCCCCGAACGTTTCCGTCGTTCCGGTTTGGGGGTGTGACATATTAAAAGCTTATGTATGATCATTTCTTTGGGAAATCGATTGGAGAGCTTAAAGATTGCGATTTTGACGCAAAAACTGTGCCAAGAAAAGATAAAGAATGTGGATTGCTAGGATTATCATCCTCTCTCCATTAAGGTAAAGATTTCTCCAATTTATTAAGCTTTGAGATTTAATGGTGAGATTGCTAAATTAGGTATATTGTTTGAGTTGTTAGGATTATAACTCAATTATGATGTTATTGAAACTGTTTAGAAGATTTGAATAAGCTTTATATGTGATTTCCATGGTGAAATCCATATATGTGAAGTTAGGGTTTGAAACCCTAACTAGTGTGATTAGTGAGTTGATGCATTATAGATTATAGTATAATGAATTAGGTAGTATGGGATGTTAATTCAATGGTTGGAATAGATTTAGAGGTAGAAGATGAAATCTGAGAAATATGATCAAAGTGATCATTTTACATAGAGAGGGATTAAGCTCTTAATAGGCTAAGACAAGTTCTAAAGACTTGATATGTGTATGATTAGGTCTTGAGTGTAACACCCATCTCCCAGAATGGATCAATGTATGGAATAAAGGATTCAAAGGCATGGTTTTTGAGAAAAACCATACATCACGACGTGACAAGAAGGCTGTCACAACATGACATACCAAATGTGTAAACGCGTTTCCGGATGGATGTCACGACGTGACAAGGGTATGGTCACGATGTGACGATAGCTGCAGCCCAAGCCCATGATCTTTTAGGATTTCCCTCGTATTTAAACCTCTAACCTCATGTTTAAGGCATCATTTCCATCCTATATCACCCTCTAGAACCTTGAAGCAAACCCTAATACCCCAATCTCCATTTTTGAGCTCATATTGGTGTTTTTGGTTCCTTTTGAAGGAAGAAGAAGACTTTGGTAGCGTTGTGAGCATCTTAGCAAGTTTTGCGACTCATTTGGGCACCTATGGACCTTTGTAAGTGTTCAAGATGCAAACTTTATTGTTATAGGTTGCTAGATCTAAGCTTTTGTCCCTTTGTCTTCAAGTTTGAGCAAGTTGAAATGGTGGGATTCCATAAAGTTTGCAACATTATGGATCCTTGAGGTCCTTTGTAGATTATATGCTTTAGATCTGGAGTTTTCTAGTGTATTGAACCCCTGCATGAGATCCTTGGTGATAGTTATCCATTTTTTACCTATTTTAAGCTTTAGACTCACAATAGGAATGTGTGGCTGAAAAGCGTCGATCTTTAGGTGGTATTGGACGTTAGAAAGCCCTCTGAGAAGTTTGGATGGATGGCTTAATGGATAAGGGGCTTAATGCATTAATCTACCCTAGTACGATTCTTATGCGTGATCATATAGGTGTCACGACGTGACGAGCCTGATTCATCGATTATTTTGGATGGACGCCATCACGACGTGGTGGCATGGCCATCACGACGTGACAATAGATTTGAACGAGACTGAGTTGGATCATGAACGAGTTTAGGATCAGGCTGAGTTCATTTTCTCATGATTTGACCATGGGTTTGTCACGACATGAGGATCAGCTGATGGTGATGCTGACCGTTGACTCTGACCTTGATCGTTGACTTGTTGACCTGTGTTGACTTTTGGTCAAATTGCTAGTTCTGGAGTATAAACTAAGGGTGGACCTTTTTTGATTTGATATGTGAGTTATAGCACCCGTTTCGTGGTATTGAGTTATGGATTTGTCTGAATTCGTGAGGAAGGTGAGTCTTCTCACTATACTATGTAGGTTGCTAGATTTTCTCTGTGACTCTTGCATGAAAGACTCTGGTTGGATCACAGCATCTATATGAAGACTGTGGTTGGATCACAACACCTATATTAAAGATTGTGGTTTGATCACGACACTTGTATGAAAGAATGTGGTTGGATCACAACACTTGTTTGTCTTTATGACTTGCATGGAAGACCATGGTTGGATCATGGCAGAAAGGTTACGGTTGGGCTGTAATCTAGGAGTGACTATAAGACTATGGTTGGATCATAACATTCACGTAGGGTTGGGCCCACTATTATGTATGGTAAGTGGTATCTGGGGAACTCATTAAGCTTCATGCTTACGATTTTGTGGTTTAAATATTTTCAGGTACTTACAGTTCTAAAAGGAAGAGCACGCATTGACTGCACATCACCCCTGATTGCTTTTTTTGCATTGATTGTTATTATACTCTGATGATTGAGAGATGCCTTTTTATTACGATTGATTTTGAACAAATGTTTATATGGTTTTGATGGGTTGAAAAACGGAAAATTTTATTTGAGTTTTTGGGATGTTACATTGAGTAAAGAATATGGAGCAAGATGTATCAATTCAATAACGGAAGCAAAGGATAGTTAGTCTTCACTAACTAATAAGGTGAGTTATAGCTCTCTCTTTCTCTCTCTCCATCTCTCTCTATAGATTATGTATGCATGTTTATGTTTGTTTAAGTTATTGTGTATACATGTTTATATGCATATGGTATTGTGTCAAATACCAATAAGATAGCAGGTAAAGATAGAATGTGATTACATAAGTTGTAATCTTTTAATCGATTAAGTATGCATGATTAGATGTTAAAGGTATTATGTTTAATACCTATATATGAAAAGAAGAGGATACAGTATGCTTATGTGAACTATAACCTTATAGATGATTATGTATGTATAAGTAGATGTTAGTGGTATTGAGTTAAATACCAAAGGTATACTAAATGTAGGTAGAATGTGAATGGTATGATTAGATGTAGAAGGTATTATGTTAAATACCTACAAGAAGTTAAATAGAGATGTATTATGATTATATGTTATAATCATGTAAATGAATATGTAGGTATGCTTAGTGTATGTATGTGTGGTTGAGAATAGAGTATGTATACGGGATGGAAGATAGAGTATGCATGTGTGGTTGAGAATATAGTATGTATGTGGGATGGAATATCGAGTATGTATGTGTGGTAAAGAATAGACTATATAAGTCTGGTCAGATATTGATGGTATTTTGTTAGACAACCATCATATATTAGATGAAGATAGAGTATATAGGTGTGGTTAGATGTCAAGGGTATTGTGTGAATACCCATATGTAGTAGATAAAGATGTAGATTAAGTACTTAATGAGTTAAGCACTAGAGTGGTAGTATAAGATCTCTTGGTGAAGAGATGAGATAAATTGTTATGAGATATGTGATGTGTAAGACTATGGTAAGAGTGTTGGTTCAAGAGAAATGGTCCTTTGGTAATCCGAGTTACCATAGTTCCAAGATAGTTCTTATTCCGAAGTAATGAATGATGAAGTGATTCGAGTTGTTGAAGATTCCGAGATGAAGTGAAGACTGAGTGATCTGAGATTAGTACTATTTTGTCAGTTTGTATTTTGTCTTATTGATTGTAACACATGTAGGAGACAAGGTCAACCTCATCGATATGTCAAGAGGTTGATATGTAGTTAACTTTTAGTACAAGTGTCTCCTTTCTGTGATTGGTCGAAGAGTAGTATAAATAGGACCACCACTCCATGTAATTCGATAACCTTTTTTACTCATTGAAGTATCAATCAAGAATCATTCAGTTGTATCATATCATTCACTTTGTTCTTAAATTCCTTTACTGTTCATATTCTATTTTATTATTAACTTACTTGAATACTTTGTTGTTCTATATCTTTAAGGCTTGACTGGATATATCCATACTTGACTGGAAAGATTATTTACCTCCATTGGTGTGTTGATCTCAAGGTTTGAATTCTCAAACGTTGTCCTTATATATCTTCGTATATCTCCTTTTTCTCATAGTTGGTATCAGAGCCAAAGTGGTTGTCCTTTGAATCCACAAGATCATATTATCATTGATTGAAAATACCTTGGTTTCACAATTATTTCTATTTAAGGATAAAAGTTCTTCTATATACCACTTTTGCTCAAAATATCACACTACAATGGCTGCTCCTAATCAATCTCAACAAATGTATTCAATGCAAATCGCAAACAGCATGGGTTGCCCTTCTAAAGCCCCATTGATGGTTGTTGAAGAATATGATCATTGGAAAGTTAGAATGGAAAGATTCTTGGTTAGAAAAGAAAAAGGTGAAGAAATATGGAGATCTGCGAAAGAATGTCCTCATGTACCGATTAGGGAAATGGTTAGAGATGTTACGGTTACACTTATGGGTCAAGAAGAGCTCAGACTTGCACCTCTAACAGCTAACAACATCGATAAGCTCCACGTTGATCAAATCGTCTTTTTTGAAATGGTGTTTGGTGTTCCACCATCTCTCTTTGAGCACGTCAAGTTGTGCAAATCCGTAAAGGAGATATGGGAAACTCTTCAAGATCTGTTTGAAGGTTCAGAAAACATGAAGGATAAGCTTATGACCTCAGTGGTGAATGATTTTGACACATTCACTACAACTCCTATAGAATCTGTAGCCTCAGTCTCAAATAGACACAAAATCGTGGTAAACAACATGACGGCATATTGTGTTGTCCGAAATCCACTTGAGTACAATCCGAAGTTCGTCAATAGCCTCGGAAAGGGATGGGGTAACGTCAAGTCCTGTGATAATTTGTTTTATTTACTTCTGTTATATATTTTATTTTATCATTTTTAGACCTGTTTGTTGTTATTACATAGTACATTCTATTCCTTTTTATATTGGATCGTTTCGGGTACTTTCTATTTTGCATAAGATGTTTTGCAGGTTATTGGAGTCTCATTGTGGATGCGGATTAGCTTGTTGATGGGCGTGTGGGCTTTCAAAAGTTATCGGGCCTTTCGGGTCCATCAAAGAAGAATTAGGCTTAAAATGTTGAAGACTTGGATGAAGTGGGCTTCTGAAGATGGGTTATGGACTATTTCTATTGGGCTTGGACTATCCATGTTGAAGCTTGAAGATGAATCGTTAAATTTAAATCATGCGAAGGGTGGAGGGGACCAAGGGAATCTTGAGTAGTGGGGTGGAATAGTGGAGAAAAAGAGCCAATAGTGTTTTAGCACCATTTTGTAACGCTTGTTTCAGGTAGCATTTATTTTTCAAGATTTTTAGGGTTTTGCACTAGGACTCGACGAGTTGGGGAGCCCCAACTCGACGAGTAGAGATCGTTTTAAGATGCGGGACTTAGGGTCTACTCGATGAGTTGGAAGGCTGTAAGTCCCCATTCTGCTTGTGTATCAATCATATCCGTTTGATGGTGCGGAATCCCAATCAAACGGATGATGCCAGATCAAAATAGAAGAGAAGGAGGAGAAGAATAACTTGAATCTTGAATGTATTGATGATATGATTGAAGTTCCTTACACAAGATTCACTTTCTCTCGCTAGAAAACACCTTAGAATACACACACATAAACTCCTCTCTCTCTCTCTCTCTTCTATTCACACACTGTTCCACACACCCCTCACCCCTATATATACATGAGAAACATCGGTCGTAAACAGGGTTTACGGCCGTAAACCTGTTTACGGCCGTAAACACCCACCTGGCCGTAAACCTGACCGTAAACTCATAAAACATTACAGAAAAATACAATCAACTAGAAAATCAAAGTATAAACCAATATTTTGACCCAACAATCTCCCCCTTGGTTTATAGCTTTCTTTTCTTAATTGACCCAACAAGCTCCCCCTAAAAAGTAGCTGACTTTTCTTGTTAATCTTCATTGGGAGCTTGGCTTCAGCATTAATCTTCAAATTCTTCACAGCTTCAAGATGAACATGATGAATCTTCAATAATTGACTTCATCTTGAGCAGTTGGGCATTTCTTCAAGATTTGACTCTGAACGTACGTTGGGTGAGGAGGCTTCTTGATAAGATTCTTGAAAGATAGCGCTTTCATCTTGAGAATCTTCAAAGAGAATATCAGAGAGAAACAATCTTCTGGATCACTTCAGCAGGTACAAGAATAGCAGCAAATTGATTGAGGAGGCTTCAACGCAATCCGTCACATAATCTTCAATTGCAGCTTCACCTTGCTTCTGGGGTTGAAAGATTGAATGTCGAAAGAATAATCTTCATTTCTTGCTCCTTCGAATGAGAATTCTTCGATGATCACGGATGAAGCCTTGGCTCAGAAATCTTCGACACAAACTTCCATGAGTTTCATCTTCACCTGAATTCACTATTCAAGACAAAACAAAACTAAAAGAAAATTTTAGCACACAATATTTTTTGGATTTTTCATATTTTCTGAAAAAGAAATAAAACAGAAATAACACTATTTTTGGATTTTTAATTTTCTGATTTTTGTTTGGTTTTTAAAATTTTTAATTCTCCCCTAATATTTAAATTAGAAGAAACTATGAACAAATTTAACAAAAATAAAATGATATCTAACTTTAAGAGTGATTTGGGATCAAAGTTTTTAGACAACTTTTATCCGTTTATCAGTACCTCTTCCTTCATGAATAGATCTGGTCAATCGCCGGTATTGTGGTCCGCTTAAACACGAGAGATTGTGACAAAATTAGGACATACTATAAGTGACAAGACAATGTGATCCTAAGTTCCTAGATAATATTCCTTAAGGACCATTCTGCTGACGACGACCAAAGATATTGTTGTCCACCTAAATTGAGCAGCGAGATCTACAGACAACCTAGTGATTGTTCAATTTTAAATATACTAGAACATGTTTCCCGCTTCCTGACATACCCCAATAATCAGGAACTTCCAAAGTACTCTTTACTTTAGGTGAGCAGACAATTATTATGAGAGAAGTCAGATTTAGAGTGCATATGCTATACACCCAGGTCGGATCTCTTCCAATCTCGCAGAGGGTGAAACATATGACTAACCAGATTTAGAGGGATTGAGAAGTAGAATGGTGCATATGCTGTGTACCAGGTCGGATGTATTTCAATCACACAAAGGAGACAGCATATGACTAACAGACAGGAAGAATTGCATAGATAGAAGATGGAGAGAAATAGAATTGCATATGTTGCAGTCCAGGTCGGATGTATTTCAATCACACAGAGGAGGCATCATATGACTAACAGAAAGAAAGCAAGAAAATAATTTCCTACAGACCTACTTTATCGGAATTCCCCAGTCGCCCTATCAATATCGGAATTAAGGACAAAGTCCGTACATTGAGGAAGAGTTTAACCACAGTTCTAGATACAAATTATTTTAGTGTGACGGGTAGATTATCATGTATATCTCCCTGCTCAACCTATCTGAGCGTCGTATTGTCTGGCTAAATGGATTTAACTAGGTCAAGATTTGTCAAGTATTTGAATTCCTAAAGTTCAACTCTGCCTAGTCAAGTCCATTTAGAATCTTTCGTGTCTACCGGCGCATCGAATCACAGAGCGTAGACGATTTAGTTTTGGTACGTTACGCAGATTCAGATTGCCTGTTATCACATGACCATATCACTTCCCAAAACATCTCCCTCAAGCACATTTCATTAACACCATATTTTTGGATTTTCTGATTTTCTAATGTTTTTGGATTTTTTTTAAATATTCTAATTTTTGTTTTGTTTTTATTTCTCCCCCTAAATTTGTGCATAGGAGAGAAACGAAAGTAAATGCGCAAATTTAAACTATCCTAAAACAAAAGTTAGTCTTTAAAGCGAATCAGCTTAAGAAAAACTCAGAAGTATAGAGAAGAAAACTCAAACCGTAAGTCACCGATTGAATTTGCATCCAGAAGGTCTGAGAACAGCACGTGTAATCTCAGAACAGATCCAAAAATTCTTCATATCGTTAAGCACTAACCCCATGAGTGATCCCTTCCTTTCTTCCCTTCCCGCAAAGGACACATACTCCCAAACAAAGTTATGAATGTTGTACAGTTGAGAGATGTCCCCTATCATGTGCCTGGAACAGCCACTACCAACAAACCGAAGTCTGATGATATGCCTCCATAGCTGCCCCGACACAGAGCGGGATTAGTTGGTCTTTGGAACCCAATCCATTTTGAAACTGGGTTGACCTTTGTCATTAACGTACGGTACTCTCTCCCATGACATATCCTGTTGATCACAAACAGAAGATGAAGAAATATTAGAATCGTTAGAAGATTTGGGAGAGTGAGCCTTTGGAACCCATTTGTAGTTGGGTTTAACCCATTTCTTTTTCGATCTGATCGGTGGCTCAGTAGTTGCTTTTGATCTTGATGTCGGCCATTGAGATGACTTTGATTTTGGCTTCACGGGAGCAACTCTTGGATTGGACTTCTTGGCTGGCATTCCCTTCTTGTTCTTGGGAGTTGGATTCCTGGCCTTCTGCGCGTTCCAGTCATCATGGTCTGAACGTGACCTTGAGGGGTTTCTTTTGAAGTATCTCCCTCTTGGCGCGTCCGCCAGCCTTGTGCATAGTAGGGAACGTATGCGCGATTTGGACAGTTTCGGGCAATGTGACCAGGTGTTCCACAGTGAAAACAAGTCTTTTTCTTCACTGGGAAATTGTTTCTTCCTGCCCCTGGTGACGTGTACTTGCCTTGTCTCTTATTTTTCCCACAAGCACAATTACAACAGGCACTCTGTTTCATTGGAATTGGTGGCCTGTATTTCTCAACAGCAGGTTGATCAGAAGCAGCTGAGTTCGAAGCAACAGATTCAGAGTTCAAGGAGATGTTGGTTTGTTCAATGGTGTTCTCCTTGTTCTCATCCTCTGCTACTTTACCTGCACATGAAGTAGAAACATTAGTATCTTTCATCTCAACACCCTCAGTTGGCCCTGATTGTTCAGTCGTAACTGAAGCTGGAACAGGGGGTTGGCCATACTGAAGATGTGCTTCATTTTCAATTTCTTCCTTAGTCAGAGGGGTATAAGAGTAGTTATGATTGAAAGGGGGAGGGACACTCTCATAACCTAGACCCTTTTTTTGGTTATTTTTAAATTGCAAACAATGGTCTATAATGTTTGCAACTACTTCGCTTGACACATCAAATTTTCTAAAATCAAAATCTGCAGTTTCAAATTTGCCTTTTAATGTGTCAAGCTCAGCAGTTAATTCAGCAAGTTGTCTCTTAACATAGTCATAATTTTCACATTTGTTGCTATAATCTTCTTGAAGCTTCCTAAAGTCTTTGATTTTTGCTTCTAATTCAGCCTTTAGGGGTTTCTGTCCTTTCCTGAGTTGATATCCTTCGTATTTTAGGTCCTCGACTTCCCTTTTTAGCAAATCATTATGTTCACGAAGAAGTTTAATCGTAGCTTCACATGATTGAGAGCATGAAACTTCATTGACCTGGATGTTTTCGGAACTCATTGTTTTTCCACACTTCAAAGCGTCAAGTTCTTCAGTTACAGCAGCAAGACTAAGAAGATTGAGATCTTTTGTCTTCTTGATGACAGCCACGTTCATATCCCACGATTTCGGAAGTGAATTCAGCAGCTTTTTGTTTATCTCAGATTTAGTTAAGAAGATCCCAGCTATATTCATCTCAGTATTAAGTGTAGTAAATCGCTGCAACTGAGCTTCCAGGGTTTCTCCAGGGATATAGTTGAACATGTTGAATTTTTGTCTTAACATATCCTGACTCTCTTTCATGTCTTCAATTCCCTCGTAGACCTCAAAAACCATTAAAAGCACAACTAGAAGCCAAAATCAAACCGAAAATCTAAATTTGAAAATCAAAGTTTAAAGTCAAAGGTCAAATTTTAAAAGTAAAAAGTCAATTTAAAAATTTAAAAATTAAAAGCTAAAATTTTGGAAGAAAATAGAATTTAAAATTGAAAGAATTTTGAATTTTGGGCTAAAAATGTCAAATTGGCGAAATTAGAATCGACTGGGAGTGGTTTTGAATTAAATTTCGAAGGAATATTCCATCTAGCAAACTAGATCAGCTGGTAAGGCGCGTCGTTGAGTATAGAGGAGGCCCGGGTTCGATCCCTGGCACCTCCAAAAATCCGTCTGCCCCCTTTTTTAAATGTGCGATGCGAGGACTCCACGAAGCGAAGCGAGGACGAGGTGCGAACTTTGGACACTATGCGAGGCTGACCACGAATCCGAGGCGAGGACCGCAAACGTCGATCGTACACGTGCAATGCTGCTGCTGGCCGTGAACTCCGAGCCGTACACGTGCGATGCTGACCGTAAACCTCGGACCGCAAACTGAGGGCCGTAATCTCGGACCGTAAACTCCGAGGCCGTAAACTCCGGCCGCAAACTTCGGAAACCCTAGCTGCTGACCGTACACGCCGCCACCCCCTCGCTGGTTACGACCAAAAACAACGTTTTTCACCCCTTTTTGCTCCAAAACTCGATCAAAAACACGAAGAACAAACCCCCCCTTATTTTGCCAAGATCTATCCAAAAACGCAGAAATCCTTCCAAAATAAGATCAAATAAGCTCCATATCTGAAAAAATTGACTGATACAATCCAAGCTCTGATACCAATTGTAAGTCCCCAATCTGCTTGTGTATCAATCAGATCCGTTTGATGGTGCGGAATCCCAATCAAACGGATGATGCCGTAAACACCCACCTGGCCGTAAACCTGACCATAAACTCATAAAACATTACAGAAAAATACAATCAACTAGAAAAGCAAAGTATAAACCAATATTTTGACCAAACAAAGGCCCCAACTCGACGAGTAGACATTGTAAAGGAAAACCCTAATTTTAAGGGGTTTGTACCATATTTAAAGAACTTACGGCTCATTTGTAGCCCTCCTCATCGTCCTTACATCCAGAGAAAACCCTAGTTCGAGTCTTATACCGTCTACAATGTGTGAGAGAGCTTTGGAGAGTGATTTTGGTGTGGCTGTGAAGGAATTTGAAGCTTGAAGAGATTAGAGTAAAGAGAGAGGCAGTAGATCCGACATCTACTCTGTCTTGGCAACCTTCTTGAGGTATAAAGTTGCTACCTTGACCTTTATTTGCTTAGATCTCATCTTATGAAAGTTTATGGTCACTTTTGGTGCATAATGGTGTCATTCTCGGATTTGAACTTGTCATGAGGATATGGTTTCAGATCTGGACACCTCTAGGCCTCTATAGACATAAAGTTGCTCACTTTATCTAGTCTAGGCCCTTCTCCATGTCCTAAACCTAGTATGAGCCTTAGTTTTAGTGTTTTAGCCTCTTGAGGCTTTGCATACACGTAAAGTTTGCAACTTTACGTGGTATTTTAGTCCTAAGGGACTGGATCTGCAGTCTGGGGCTTTGGTTTCGACTGGAAGGACTGCACATGTTAAGACAAGGGAAAACTCGACGATTTGCACCGAGAACTCAACGAGTTGGAGCGGGTTTTCCCGTTTTCAGTCTGCACCAAGAGCCCAACGAGTTGGATCAGATTTTCCCGTTTTCGGTCCGTACCGAGAACCCGACGAGTTGAATCGGGTTTTCCCGTTTTCGGTCTACACCGAGAACTCGACGAGTTGATAAGATGACTCGGCGAGTTGGATAGGGTTTTTCCCGGTTTTCTGAACACTGAAGGAACTCGCCGAGTTGCTAGATGCACTCGACGAGTTGGGTCAACATGGACTGTTGACCTTGACTGTTGACCTTGACTTTGACCATGGTTGACCAAGTTTGACTTTGAGGGTATTTTTGGTATTTCGGGATTTTGACATAGCTACCCACATGATGATTGTAGGCAGTTGAGTTGGAGCTGCGTGTTGGGACTTATCAGTTCAGCGTTCTAGAGAGGTGAGTCTCCTCACCATACCAATGGGTCTAAGGCACCAAGGCCGGCCCATTTTATGATATGTGATACACTAGTTGGTGTAGTGATATGTGGTATGTTAGTTGCTTATATGCTATGTGGTATGCTAGTTGTGTATGTGATACTTGCAGGAAAGACCATGGGGGGAGCCCATGGTTTTACAACTAAAGACCATGGGGGAGCCCATGGCACCTAGGTGTAAGACCATGTGGAGGAGACCATAGCATCCTGGAGTAAGACATTGGGAGGAGCCCACGACATCCTCATATGTTTGTATTCATGGCTTGTGGTTTATGTAGCTTTTATAGCTAATATGGATTATGTGATTATGTAGATTGCGTGGGGTATGCTATACGGAACTCACTAAGCATTAGCTTACAGTTTGTTGATTTGTTTCAAGTAATTCTGAGCCTAAAGGAAAGGGCAAGGCTTGATGGCGCGGCGTGCACTCTCTGACATTTTATATGGGGACACTCTGATATTTGAAATAAAATGTTGATGTTATGAATTTTGGAAAACAATTGTCTATGAGATTTTAGGATTATAGAAATGTTTTGGTTATTTAAAAATGAATTTTTTTTTTTGAAAATTTGGGTCGTTACAAGTTGGTATCAGAGCCTTAGTTTGAGGGATTCGGGCACACTCTCGGGTGTGTCAAAACTCAAACTAAGGAAATGGTAAAAATTGTTTTCAAAATCAAAAGTTAAAAACTTCTTAAATGGAAAAAGGGGAGAGTGAAATACGCGTGATCGACCGAGCTCAAGTAAGTAGTTCCCTAATATGTTAGCCATGTTATACTGATATTTGGATTATGATAGTCGGATGGATTTTGCTATGTGTATGCTTTATAAATTATATACGGTTAGGATCTTATAGCCTTAGAATAATTGATTTGGCCTTATTTCTTGTTCCTTGTCTGGTTGTGGTCCTAGGGTAGAGTCTATTATTCGAAAGTCTATTTGCTCATGTTATGTGTATAATGTGCATGCATAAGGCAACCTGTTATGATTGATTGAGGTCTGATTTGATGGGATTGAGCAAATCTTAGGATAGCCTTGGATTTGAGTTATACAGTAGCCCATGAGATATGTTTGTTTCTGGGACAAATTAGAGTAATCAGGTAGAGCTTGGGGGAAGGTACAGGTAGGTGTGGAAGGTAGTATTGGGCCCGTACTACTGGAAGCGCAGGACATGTACCCAAACTGATGTTAGATCTGGAAGCTCTAAGGAGAAGTGGTGTGGGAGTATCCCCTTTTTGATCATCTGGATCATTCGGTCTTATCAAGATGGTGGTGACACGATTTGGAGCAGGGGGGTCAGGATCCGGATCGGGGTCGGGCGACGGTACATCGCCCATTGACGAGAGGTTGCGCGAGCTCATTGCAGCCGAAGTTACGAGGGACATCCTTGATGCTACCCCAATGATTTTTGGGATAGTCAAGGAAGGGATGATGGAGATCATGGAGGAGAGCCTCAGTTCATTTGGAGTCGAGATTGCTGCGGGCCAGGTCGGGGCCCAAACTCCCTCGTTCCGGGAATTCAAGGCGTGCGGAGCGCTGGAGTTCTTCGGGGTCAGGGACCCCATAGTTAGCCGACGTTGGGTGGCAGACATGGAGAACGCCCAACACACGAGTTCTTACCCTAATGCGGCAAAGGTGGGATTTTCTTCGTGTATATTGAGGGACCGAGCCCGGGACTGATGGGGAGAGGTGACCAGTCAGGTGGGGGCAGCTGGTGTGATTGAGATCACATGGGCAGAGTTTCTCAGACGCTTTGATCTGGAGTTTGCGCCACCCATTGAGGTGTAACGGTTAGTGAGGGAGTTTCAGGAGCTCTAGCAGACCACCGAGATTGTGGCGGAGATCACCGCCATGTTTCGGGAACGAGCACTGTTGATCCCACAGCATGCTACTGATGAGGACATGAGGAGGACGGGGTATCATTCCATGCTGAGGGATTATATCCGCGAGTTTGTGAGCTTTACAGGGTGCAAAACCCTGAATGAGATGGTGGAGAAGGCCTGTGAGCGGGAGATGGAGTTGGACTTCCACACCAAGCAGAAGCCAGAGTAGGCACAGACAGTAGTAGGTCAGGATAAAAAGCCTAAGACCTTTGATTCTTCCAGTAGAGGCCAGCAGGGCCGTGGTCGGTATGCCAAGTGCGGTAAACCGCATAGTGGGTCTTGTCGAGTGGGAGGCACGGGATGTTACGCGTGTGGCCAACCGGGCCACATGAGCAGGGATTGCCCCAAGAAGGGCTTGATTTTTTTCCACTGCAACCAAACCGGCCACAAACGGGCCGATTGTCCGAGGTTGCAGGGAGGAGGAGGAGCAATGGCGGCGCCTGCGCCCGCCACAATAAGGATCACTGATGGCCGCCCTGCTAAGGCGGATGCTCCAGCGGTGAAGAGCCGCGCGTTTCAGTTGACCACCGAGGAGGCTCGGGCAGTGCCAGACGTTGTGGCTAGTACGTATGTATTTTCCTGCTCGATATTGATTTGTATTGCTTATGTGTATATATGTGCTCATGTATAGGGACCTTTTTGGTCAATGGTATGTCGGCTCACGTTCTATTCGATTCAGGTGCTACCCGATCGTTTGTATCTCTTGCGCTTAGCAAGAAGTTCCGGGATGCGCTGGGTGTTGGATTAATGTCTAAGTCCATAACTATAATTGGTAAGACTTGACCCGACCCGGCATGGTCCATTTGGTTTTCATGGCATCATGCATTTGGATAGACTATAATGAGAGAAATAACACTTAAGGTTGGTTAATATATTATAAGTTCTAATATATTAATAAGGTTATTTAATTAGTATTGATCAAGAATTAATTTGGAATTAATTAAGTGATCAAAAGGAGACTAATTAAATATATGGGTTGATTGTGTAAATAATTCATTCTTATATATGTGGGCTTGTGATCCAAGATTCCTTATGTTGGACTAAGTCCATGGGGTGACCCATGGATACTCCATGGAGGTTAAAATCCATGGAGCATAAGGAATGGGTAAAGTTATGAGTTACATGGTGTAACCCTAATAGCCACCATATAAAAGAATCTCATGGCTCAAGAAATCGTGCACTAATGTGTGAGTGTGAGGGCTAGACGATTTCAAGGAGTGTTCAAGTTTCTCTCAAGTTATTCCAAGTGTATTTGGTGTTGTGTGAACCATTTGAGGTGTCACACTTGGGGCACTAGGCACTCAAGCTTCATGAAGACATTCGACATCAAAGAGGTATGTATTCTATCTTGTTATATTTATTATTTTGTATGCTAGATTAGGATAATACCTTGGATGTTCATAATTGTATGTATAATAGATAAAACATAGATCCAAGGTATTTAGGGTTGCATGTACACTTAGGAGTGTTAGAATGCTCATAACCCAACAGTGGTATCAGAGCCTAGGCTTGTTTTCTTGTTATACTTGCAAAAGTAGCTGAAAAATCGAGTTGGATGCATATATTCGATTGTTTTGGCTGGAATTGGACTATGAACATTACCCTAAGATGTTTTTGGACTTATAAACTTGTTTTTGATGTGGTAATGTTCATGCTAATCCAATTTCTAAGATAATTGTCATAATTTCAAGATTTGTATTAGTTTGTATGTTCATGCTAATTTCTTGAAGATTGATGATTTGAATTATCTTGTTCTTATGAGGTTCTTAGATTAATAGAAAAGTTGTGTGAAATAGTTGTTTTCAATCCATTTTAATCTAAGAGTTGATTCCAAAGTGTGTTTTTGTAACTTGTCCTCAAGTTATATGAAAAGTCACATTTAAGAATCATAAAACTCATAAAAGTTGGCAAAGGTTACAAAATGAAGAGTCTAGTTCTAATTAAATGGTTTTATGACTCCATAACTTGTCCTCAAGTTATGGAGGTTCAAGAGCCTCTTCATTAAATTAAAAAAAAAGTGTAACCTTAATTAGTTCCATAAGTTACAATAAAAAAAAGTTTTTTTTTATTAATTAGTTTAAAGTCTTCCATAACTTGTCCTCAAGTTATGGAACTTGAAGAGTTTTTTTTTTAATTAAAACTACTTTAAACTCATAAGTTATGGAATTAATTAGTTTTGAATAGTTTCAAAACTTGCCCTCAAGTTTTGGAATTTGAAAAGTTTTCACTTATGAATACTTTAATTCCAAGTTAGCCCTTAGAATTTTAAAAGTTAAAATTCAACCCTTATACTTTATAATATTATAAGTTAATAATATTCATATATATGTATAAGAGTAAAGTCAGTCTTACCGTTAGTAGGCCTCATTCATGAAGCCGGTCTATAAGGGGGGTATAAGGTTACTGCCTATAAAATGGCAGTTTAATGGGTGTCCACTCTCACCCACCGCTTCCTTGACTGGTGGAGGGTCGTTAGCCGAACGGGTAGGACAAGGACTATAATTCTCCTTTCATTAAAAGTATTAATGATAAATACTAAGTAACTAAACTCTTATTAATACCCAATCTTAGTTACTTAGGAAAATGTGAATTTGGTGCTAACCCATGAAATTACACTTTGCACTTTGCTTAAGTCGTTAGTGGAGCGTGTGTGGTTAACCGGCACACTAACCTGGACTTAACAAGGTAGGCAAAGGGTAACTTAATATTTATCATAGTATCGGTGGAGCGTGTGTGGTTAACCGGCACACTGATTAAGGGGTAAATATTAAGGGCACCAAGTATATTTGCATGGTTATTCACACCTTGTTTTGTGATCCTCGGCATCCCAGTCACAAAACCTGAAGGGCACACTCGAGATTGAAACATGCCTTTGAACAGTTCAATGAATCTCAAAGATCTAGGACTTTCAAATCCAATTAAAACCTAATAAATTATTTCGTTTTTCATGGTGGAAATTGGTGAATCGTCATTCACCTACCTTCAAATATTTTATAGCTTGGATTACGGCATCCCTCTTCTAAGTTATAAAATAGTTTGTTGGGTCCTAGCCTTAATATTTCATATTGGGTGTCATATTAAGGACTTTAAATCAACTATCTTGAATATCTCCCAAAAAGATGTCTGGTCTAGACATTTATGATCTTCCCAAATCTCTTGAAACAAGCTTTCCTAAATGAAGATGATGTCCCATGGATATCATACTTCTTTCACCTCCTCCAATTATTCTCCCTAGCCCACAAGTTCCTAAAAAGTTTAAGGTCACTCAAGCCCTATTGGCAAGACAAGGTCTAGGTGTGATCACATCTTGGAGATGTAGTCACATATTGACAAGCCGAGAGAGTTGGGTGTCAAAGTCTTGAGAAAGTTGGTGGCTCAACTACTTTCTAAGTCACATAGTGAGTTCTTTTGGGAATCCTATGAAACAGACTAAGACAAGACCCTTAATGATCTTATCTATTTGCTAAGATCAACTTCCTAAAACGCTATGGACATTGACAATGATGACATTGGATATCCAGTAAAGCTCTCTCTTCCCAATGGAAAGGGATCGGCCATAGTCAACTCGGTTGACCCAATGGTAAAGAGAGAGGCGAAGTCTGAGATAGTCCCATTATCAAGGGTCCATAGATAACTATTGCCAAAGGAAGGGGCATTGGTTACGAAGCTGCCAAATTTACCTAAGGATGTTAAAGTCAATAAGTTTGGCTCTACTTCAGGTAAAGTCCATTGTCTAACTCTATTAAGTACATGCTGATTCTGATCGCGAAGATGGATTTCAATCGCATGGTTCGGTGATCAGAATTTTGGGCTATTACTTAAGAGTTATGATATTTATATTGCTTAGGAATAGATAACAACAAGGTTTTCATATGGATTGTAAGGATAAGTTTTTCCGCAAAGTTTTAAAATAAAAGAAAAAGGTTTTGATTTTATTTATTTTAAGTATCCTTACAATGGCATTTGTGAAAAGTTGTTGCTTATAAGATTCCATTGATAGCAATATTGGAAAAATGGATTTGATTCTTTCGGTTGTGGTAGTGTCTAATATTACCAAATAAGGAAAGATTCTCATCACCCAAGGTTCAATTGGACCGAAACTTGGAATCATGCAAGTTGTATAGTATGATGAATGAGAACTTTCAGCTTGGAAAATTAAGACTAATTCCTTATGTGAATAAGGAAAGGACTAAGGGATCGAGTACACATTCTTGTGCACTGGTCAAGTCCACCACAAAGATCAAGAAGACTATTCGTCATGATTTACTTAAGTTCAGTAAATATGGTTATACTTATAAGTTTAAGTATAAGTCTGTAGCATTGGAGAAGTTTCAATGTGAGACAGAACGAATAAGAACAATCAAAGTATGGCAGAAAGATAAAAGTTTCTCAAATCTGAAAAGATGGGAGAGTACTTTAGTATCATGTTTATGATCATCTTAATGATTAAGATACCATATCACAATTGGTCCTCTAAAGTCATCTCTTATGACTAAGAAGAGGAGTCATGAATTGTTGAAATGGTTAAATCAAAAAGATGAGTCATACTTCGTTCCAAAACAATTCTTAGAGTCAAACTCCAAGATTGTAACTTGAGTGACATATCTTAAAGAGGGTTTGTTAACACTAGTCAAATGTAAGAGTAAAAGGTTATCTACTCTTGTACATTTGAAATTGGTAAGTTGTGATGTTTTGGATAAAACAGAGAACAACTTAGGCCAATTGTGTAAAGTGTTAGTCTTGATAAAGAATCCGCACTATCTCTTGAATATTTGACAAGGGAGTCTTATATGTCAAGAGGACAGTGGGAGTCTTAAAGCTCTTGAAAGTTTCAAGACTTAATCAAGAATAAAACCTAAAGTCCTTCACTAGCACACGACTTGAGGTTTATAACCTATCGTGTTGAAATTTTTGTGCCTATTCAAGTTGGCTTTGCATAGGAGTTCTGAGAGTTCTCAATTGGTTGCACAACTACTTGGAAGCAATGGCAGGCACCTGAGCTGCCAAATGGCAAAAATTTAAGATTGCACAAGTTTAATCAATATGAGTTTGGATTTGTCACTAACCTTGTCTTGTGATTATGGTTTTGACAAATTCACATGGATAAGAACACATACACTATTAAATCTAAGTGTCATAAGGTTTCTCTCCGA
The DNA here is from genome assembly GCF_052849685.1 of Lactuca virosa. Classification (NCBI taxonomy): domain Eukaryota; kingdom Viridiplantae; phylum Streptophyta; class Magnoliopsida; order Asterales; family Asteraceae; genus Lactuca; species Lactuca virosa. The sequence goes on from NC_136434.1 coordinate 4,829,540, forward strand.
TTCATGAAAATGATGGTGAGGAAACACTTTCACTAAGTAGATTTTAGCTAGATAGCAATTGTGATATTTGCATTCTCAAAGTCGTTAGTGGAGCGTGTGTGGTTTACCGGCACACTAACATGGACTTATGAGAAGTGGCAAAGGTCTAAACAATTGAGACTATGATTACGGCATCCCTTTTCATAGTTCTAAAATTGTTTAGACACACATGTGAGCTATCTAAGAGAGGTGTATGATTTTGATAAAGTTTTATCAAAACAATCTAGTATCAGAAATCTGAACTTTGGTAAGAAAGTCAGCTGATTTCTGAGTACATGTCAAAGCTAGTGGAAGCATAAGTGTTATGCTAATAATCATCATGTTAGTGGGAGCATGATAATTATGACAAAGGTTGCAAGTTAGCAATGTTAATTATAGAAAACAAAAGTTTCAATTCGTGAGGTTGCAGGGGTTGAAAAAGTTGTTTTGCTATAATTAAGGGAGAGGAAATTATACCTCATTTCAATTCTAAAAGCTTAGATTGAGATTTTAATCGTATTTAATCAAGGATATATATATATGAATTTCATGTTGGAATGGCTCAACATAAGGAAATTCTATATATGGGTCCATTATTTGCGTTCTAAAATTCGATTATGATTACAGCATACCTTTTCATAATCTGAATTTTGAGAACTTGGCAAATTGAAATGGAAATATTATAGCAAAAGACTGGTTTAGTCTTTATTTGCGTTCTAAAATTCGATTATGATTACGACATCCCTTTTCATAATTTGAATTTTGAGAACTTGGCAAATTGAAATGGAAATATTATAGCAAAAGACTGGTTTAGTCTTTATGTGAGACATCATGAATCGTGTCCCATATGCTTCGGATATAGGATCGATTACATGTGCTATATTCATCCTTTCTAAAATTTTCCAAATGCCTGGGGCATTATGAAGGGAAAAGGTCTAGAACTGGATATGACTAAAATGATTAAGCAATTGCCGAGGACAATCTAAGGTTTACCAAAGATTGGTTGCTCAAGGACAGTTGGAAGTATAATGTTAATTCTGGAAGGACCATATTGACATAATCTGTAAGGAGGCAACTCTTGTTCAGAAGTGATAGTCAAAATGGAATATGGAAATGTTTCAAAGTTAGAAATTATTCAATCTGTGTAAGATTAGGAAACTTAATGAAAGAAGGATGTTTCCAAGGAGCTGATCTCCTTTGGAATGCTCTGTAATGATTGCTGTCAAGTCTTTCTGACTTTGTGCATAATCATTAAGAGGATCAATGCATATAAGTTTAGAATCTAACAGATTTCAGTAAATGGCATGAATTTGGAATTCTTGCATTTGCAGTAAGGATTTGGGACTGTGAAAAGAGGATCATTGGAGTGATGTTCAATTGATCTATTTTACAAATTAAAGATCATAGACAAACATAGTATGCATACTTGGTGTATGGCATGACTAGTGTTTAGAAAACATAGTGTACATGCTTGGAGCATGGGACAACTATTGTTTTAAATTCAAGTATAAAGTTGATAAAACTGAAACAATGAATAATGAGTAATCAGTATGGTGATAAATAAAAGTGTTTATTTATATTCATAGGGTTTGATACCATATTTGATTCATTTATTCTTTTGTTTCACTTTGCATGTTTTGACTTCCAGAATAACTAAGTCGCTCTTCCTGAATGATTAAGTTATTCAAACCATCCACAGTCGGTCATATGTTGGAAGTAGATATGAATCAAGACTGTCATGGGTTGGTTTGTAGAGGTCCAAGTTGGTGGACAAAGTGGTGCTACAACACTCATGAGTGCTCATAAGTTCTGTGTATTGGATTCAACCCGCGCTCATTTGAATCACTTCATGGATTTTATCACGAGTGATCATGAGACGATAATATCTTATATTCTTCAAACCTAGAGATATGAGTTGTTACTATGAGTTGGTTATACATTGATTGCACGAAAACGCATTGGTAACTCGATGTTATAAAACGTGCCTTTGTGTATGATTCAACAAGTAGTAGAACAAGCCATATGCGTCGAAGTTTATCCATTCCTTTTACCTTCGGGATAAAAGCGATATCTGTGGGCCCCTCGATGATTTAAAGATGATACATGTGAGTGCTTGGCCAAGCCAGGACTGATTTGATTTGTTCAATCAGTCAGTCATCATGAATCGGAAATCGGGAAACAACAAATAGACAGAGAGAATGATTGATAATCCATGTCTCAGTCCATATGATATCTAGAATGGAGGAATATATGATCCCTTATCTAATGGACAAGTCATTGACAAAGGTCAAAGTTCATCGACAAGGTCAGAGTTCGACAGAAGCTTTTGAGAGCTACGATTGCTGATCGGTTCCTGAAGTCATACGCAATAATAGTTTTAGACTTATCCAAGTGGGAGACTGTTGGATTAATGTCTAAGTCCATAACTATAATTGGTAAGACTTGACCCGACCCGACATGGTCCATTTGGGTTGCATGGCATCATGCATTTGGATAGACTATAATGAGAGAAATAACACTTAAGGTTGGTTAATATATTATAAGTTCTAATATATTAATAAGGTTATTTAATTAGTATTGATCAAGAATTAATTTGGAATTAATTAAGTGATCAAAAGGAGACTAATTAAATATATGGGTTGATTGTGTAAATCATTCATTCTTATATATGTGGGCTTGTGATCCAAGATTCCTTATGTTGGACTAAGTCCATGGGGTGACCCATGGATACTCCATGGAGGTTAAAATCCATGGAGCATAAGGAATGGGTAAAGTTATGAGTTACATGGTGTAACCCTAATAGCCACCATATAAAAGAATCCCATGGCTCAAGAAATCGTGCACTAATGTGTGAGTGTGAGGGCTAGACGATTTCAAGGAGTGTTCAAGTTTCTCTCAAGTTATTCCAAGTGTATTTGGTGTTGTGTGAACCATTTGAGGTGTCACACTTGGGGCACTAGGCACTCAAGCTTCATGAAGACATTCTACATCAAAGAGGTATGTATTCTATCTTGTTATATTTATTATTTTGTATGCTAGATTAGGATAATACCTTGGATGTTCATAATTGTATGTATAATAGAGAAAACATAGATCCAAGGTATTTAGGGTTGCATGTACACTTAGGAGTGTTAGAATGCTCATAACCCAACACTGGGGACTTTGGATTCCCCGTTTGAGGTTGAGATTGCGGATGACCGCACTGTGAGTGCTGCGAGGGTGTATCGGGATTGTGTCCTGAATGTGCTTAGGGAGAGGTTCCGTGTTGATCTAGTCCTGATACCGTTGCGACGGCTGAAGGTGATCATCGGGATGAACTGGTTGGGGGCCAATGCGGCCATGATAGATTGTGAATGCCACCTGGTGAGGGTTCGAACCCCAAGTGGGGGAGAACTGGTTATTCATGGAGAGAGGGCCTCGCAAGGGCCAACCCTCTGTTCAGCTACAAGCGCTAGGAGACTTCTTCATCAGGGTTGTTCGGGATTTCTGGCATATATCTCGGATACGAGGGATGAGGATCTGACGGATTTGGACAGTGTACCGGTTGTACAGGAGTTTCGGGATGTCTTTCCCGAGGAGTTACCTGGAGTACCCCCGGAGAGGCAAGTGGAGTTCGCATTGAATTGTGTCGGGTGCCGCTCCGATAGCTAAGGCACCGTACCGGCTAGCTCCGCCCGAGATGCAAGAGTTGTCTACGCAGCTTCAGGAGCTGCTAGACCGAGGGTTTATTCATCCGATCAGTTCCCCGTGGGGAGCACCGATCCTGTTCATGAAAAAGAAGGACGGGTCATACAGGATGTGTATTAACTATCGAGAGCTGAACAAGCTAATGGTGAAAAACCGTTATCCGCTCCCGAGAATCGATGATTTGTTCGATCAGATGCAGGGTGCATCTTGGTTTTCCAAAATTGATCTTCGGTCGAGGTACCATCGGATGAGGATTAGGGATGAGGATATACCGGAGACAACTTTCAGGACGCGGTACGGTCACTATGAGTTTGTAGTGATGCCATTCGGGCTCACCAATACCCCACCAGCATTCATGGATCTCATGAACAGGGGTTGTAGGCCGATGTTGGATCGGTCAGTGATCGTGTTTATCGGCGATATATTGGTCTATTCTAAGACCAAGGAGCAACATGAACAACATCTGAGGGAAGTATTAGAGACACTAAGGACGGAAAGGTTGTATGCCAAGTTCTCAAAGTGTGATTTCTGGTTGAGATAGGTGCAATTTTTGGGGCACATCATCAATCAAGAGGGTATTTTGGTTGATCCAGCCAAGATTGAGGCAATGATGCGGTGGGAAGTCCAAAGAATGCATCTGAGATTCGTAGCTTCTTGGGTCTAGCGGGGTACTATCGGAGATTCATCCAGGATTTCTCCAAGATCGTTGTACCTTTGACTCGTTTGACCAAAAAGAATGTGACATTTCGGTGGGGTCCGGACCAGTAGTTGGCATTCGAGACCTTGAGACAGAGGTTATGTGAGGCCCCGATCTTAGCACTACCCGATGGGTTGGAGGATTTGGTGGTGTATTGTGATGCGTCTATCACGGGGTTAGACGTTGTTTTGATGCATAGGGGGCATGTGATCGCGTACGCCTCGAGGCACCTGAAGCCTCATGAGGTGAATTACCCCACTCACGACCTGGAATTGGGGGCGGTTGTGTTTGCCCTCAAAATCTAGAGGCATTACTTGTATGGAGTTCGGTGCACCATCTTTACTGACCACAAAAGTTTGAAGTATTTGATGGATCGGCAGAACCTGAACATGCGACAGAGGAGGTGGTTGGATGTACTGAAAGATTATGATTGCGAGATCTTGTACTATCCAGGGAAGGACAATGTGGTGGTCGATGCTTTGAGATGCAAGGCGGCGAGTGCTCCGATTAGGGATGTTTGTTTGAGGATGATAGTGATATCTCCATTGTTGGATACGATCAAGGAGGCTCAGGTGGAAGGCTTGAAGAAAGAGAATTGGAAGATAGAGTGAATTCGGGATCAGTTTCCCTTGTTTGTTCGGGATAGTCGAGGTCTTCTGACACAGTGTGGCCGGATGTGGGTACCGGTAACCGGGGGTGTGAGGCAGAAAATCTTGGAGGAGGCACACAGATCCAAGTTCTCTATTCACCCGAGGGCAATGAAGATGTGTAGGGATCTGAGGTTGAATTACCGGTGTCCCTGCATGAAGCGGGAGGTTGCATGGTTCGTGGAGCGGTGCTTAACCTGCAGGAAGGTCAAGGCCGAACATCAGAGGCCTCACAACAAGCTTCAACCGTTACCCATTCCTATGTGGAAATGGGAAGAGATCACCATGGACTTCATCACGAAGTTACCGAGGACGACGAGGGGTGTGGATGCCATATGGGTTATAGTGGATAGACTGACTAAGAGTGCCCACTTTATTCCGATCTCCGAGAGCATCTCCGCTGATAAATTAGCGGATATTTATGTGCGGGAGGTGGTGGCTAGGCACAGGGTGCCAGTGTCGGTGGTTTCTGACTGGGATGTCTGATTTACATCCAGATTCTGGAGAAAGTTCCACGAGGAACTGGGCACTCAGTTACATTTCAGCACTGCTTACCACCCCCAGACAGATGGCCAGAGTGAGAGGACAATCCAGACACTCGAGGATATGCTTTGGGCATGCGTGCTGAATTTTGGAGGGAGTTGGGATACATATCTCCCACTAGCAGGGTTTTCATATAACAATAGTTATCATGCTAGTATCGACTGACCACCGTTTTAGATGTTGTATGGTCGGAGGTGTAGGACCCCTGTGTGATGGGGTGAGGTCGGGCATCGAGTCACGGGGAGCACCGAGGTGGTGCTCAAGACTACTGATTTGATTCAGCAGGTGCGTGACAGGCTGTGAGTTGCGCAGAGCCGTCAGAAGAGCTATGTTGCCCGGCGCCGATCGGATCTCGAGTTCCAGGTGGGAGATTTCATGTTGTTGAAGGTGTCACCATGGAAGGGTGTCATTAGGTTTCGGAAGAGGGGCAAGTTAGGGCCCCGATATATTGGTCCGTTCAAGATTACTGCCCGGGTGGGCAAGGTAGCTTACTGCTTGGATCTGTCGGACGAGCTCAGCCAGATCCAAAACACATTCCGTGTGTCCCAGCTTCAGAAGTGTGTCACAGACGAGGCCGCGATTGTTTCTTTGGACGACATTCAGGTGGATGAGAGCATGAACTACATTGAGAGGCCCGTTACGGTTATGGATAGGAAGACTAAGGTCCTTCACAATAAGGAAGTAAAGCTAGTGAAGGTGCAATGGCAGCATCGAAGAGGCTCCTAATGGACATGGGAGATGGAAGATGAGATGCGATACCACTACCTGAATTTGTTTACATCAGCAGACTTCGAGGACGAAGTCTAGTTCAAGTGGGGGAGATTTGTAACGCTTGTTTCAGGTAGCATTTATTTTTCAATATTTTTAGGGTTTTGCACTAGGACTCGACGAGTTGGGGAGCCCCAACTCGACAAGTAGAGATCGTTTTGGGACACGGGGCTTAGGGTCTACTCAACGAGTTGGAAGGCCCCAACTCGACGAGTAGACACTGTAAAAGAAAACCCTAATATTCAAGGGTTTGTACCCTATTTAAAGAACTTATGGCTCATTTGTAGCCTCCCTCATCGTCCTTACAGCCAGAGAAAACCCTAGTTCGAGCCTTATACCATCTAGAGTGTGTGAGAGAGCTTTGAAGAGTGATTTTGGTGTGGTTATGATGGAATTTGAAGCTTGAAGAGCTTGGAGTAAAGAGAGAGGCAGTAGATCCGACATCTACTCTGTCTTGGCAACCTTCTTGAGGTATAAAGTTGCTACCTTGACCTTTATTTGCTTAGATCTCATCATAAGAAAGTTTATGGTCACTTTTGGTGCATAATGGTGTCATTCTCGGATTTGAACTTGTCATGAGGATATGGTTTCAGATCTGGACACCTCTAGGCCTACATGGACATAAAGTTGCTCATTTATCTAGTCTAGGCCCTTCTCCATGTCCTAAACCTAATACGAGCCTTATTTTTAGTGTTTTAGCCTCTTGAAGCCTTGCATGCACATAAAGTTTGCAACTTTACGTGGTATTTTAGTCCTAAGGGACTGGATCTGCAGTTTGGGGCTTTGGTTTCGACTGGAAGGATTGAACATGTTAAGACAAGGGAAAACTCGACGAGTTGCACTGGGAACTCGACGAGTTGGAGCGGGTTTTCCTGTTTTCGGTCTGCACCGAGAACCCGGCGAGTTGGATCGGATTTTCCCATTTTCGGTCCACACTGAGAACCAGGCGAGTTGGATCGGGTTTTCCCGTTTTTTGTCGACACCGAGAACTCGACGAGTTGATAAGATGACTCGGCGAGTTGGTTAGGGTTTTTCCCGGTTTTCTGAACACTGAAGGAACTCGACGAGTTGCTAGATGCACTCGACGAGTTGGGTCAACATGGACTGTTGACCTTGACTTTGACCATGGTTGACCAAGTTTGACTTTGAGGCTATTTTTGGTATTTCGGGATTTTGACATAGCTAGCCACATGATGATTGTAGGTAGTTGAGTTGGAGTTGCGTGTTGGGACTTATTGATGGGTTTTTGAGCATTCTAACACTTCCTAAGTGTACATGCAACCCTAATAACCTTGAATCTATGTTTTCTCTATATACATGCAAATTTCTTTTTCAAGGTTATTTCCTAACTAGCATGGCATGGGGATTACATAGAACATAAAACTAGTAGAAATACATACCTTGTTGTTGCTTGGATTCCTTCAAGACTTTGTGAGCCTAGCACCCCAAATGTTGTGCCTCAAATGCTTCACACAACACCACAAGACTTGGAATAACTTGAGAGAATACTTCTAGCACTCAAAATCGGTTATGCCCTCTCTAGTAACACTAGGTCACGATTTTGCTAGCCATAGGGTTCCTTTTATAGTGTTGTCACAATTAGGGTTTACACATGAATGCCCTTAATTGTCATGACTCTTGATTTCTCATGACCCATGGGTTTGTAACTCCCATGGACTATCCATGGAGCTCCATATGGTTATAACCAAACCCATAAACCATGGATCATTAATCCACCATAAAAGAATTGATGATTGTCATAATCAACCCTATATATTTAATTAGTCTCACTTTGATCACTAGATTAATACTAGATTAATACTTGATCAATACTAATTAAATAATACTATTATTAATATATTAGAACTTATAATATATTAATAATCATAAGTGCCTTATTCTCTCATTTAGTCTATCCAAGTATTGCAATGCCATGCAACCCAAATGGATCATGCCGGGTCGGGTCAAGTACATACCAAATAAAGTTATGGACTTAGACACTATATCCAACAGTCTCCCACTTGGATAAGTCTAATAACTATATTTGCAAATATGACTTCAAAATCCGACTAGCAATCGTAGCTCTTTCAAAGTCTCTCGGAACTGAGATGATGATGATACGCCATTTAAGATAAGTGGTCATACAATCCTCTGTTCTCATGATATCAGCCGGACAAACACATGGAACATGGTCTTACTTATTGTCCAGCATTTGTTTCTCGATCTCTGATTTGTTTCGACATAGAACTAAATAGAACACATCAATTAGGTTCTGACCGGGCCCGGTACATAAGTCAAAACCAAATCATCGAGGGGCCCAGATATCGCTTCTATTTCTAGAAGGAACAGATAAACTTCGACTGATATGCTTGTACTAACTACTTGTTGAATTATTCACAAAGGCACGCTTTATAACATCGAGTTACCAATGCGTTTTCGTACAATCAATGAATAACCAACTCGTAGTCAACAACTCATATCTCTAGGTTTGAAGATTTATATGATATTACCGTCTCACGATCACTCGAGATAAATTCCATGAAGTGATGCAAGTGAGCGTGGGTTGAATCCAATACTCAGCCCTTATGAGTACTCATGAATGTTGTAGCAACCATTGCATTGTCTAAAGCACTTTAGACAAATCATACAAGCCAAATTCATGACAGTCTTGATTCATATCTACTTCCAACATATGACTGATTGTGGATGGTTTGAATAATATGATATATACCATAACATAATTATTTTGGAAGTCAAAACATGCAAAGTGAAACATAAGAATAATACTAATCTTATATGGCCCCAACACTTTGAGTGTAAATAAAAACACCTTTTATTTAAGCACCATATTGATTACTCATTATTTATGTTTCGATTAATCAACTTTATGCTTGAATTAAAACATTAGTTGTCCCATGCTCCAAGCATGTACACTATGTTTTTCCAAACAACAATTATGTCATACTCCAAGTATACATACTATGTTTACATATGGTCCTCTCTTTGTGAAATAGATCAATTGACAATATTCCAATGATGCTAATTTCACAATTCCAATCCTCGTTGTAAATGAAAGAATACCAAACTCTTGCCATCTACTGTAATCTGTTAGATTCTAAACTTATATGCAATGATCCCCTTGTAATGACTATGCACAGAAGTCACAAAGACTTGGCAACAGAAATTACAAAGTATTCCAATGGAAAACAATTCCATGGAAATGAAGTCTCAAATTCAAAGTACATTCCTTTGAACATCCTTCTTAGCATTAAGTTCTTTAATCTTACACAGATTCAAAGAATAACTTCCACCTATGGAGACAATTCCATATTACCATTTTGACCATCACTTCTGAACAAGAGTTGCCTCTTTTCAAAATATGTCAATATGGTCCTTACTCTATACTTCTAATTGTCCATGAGCAACCAATCTTTGGTAAACCTCAGATCGTCCTCGACAACTTTGCTTAATCATTTTAGTCATTTCCAGTTCTATTCCTTTTTCCATCTTAATGCCCTAGGCATTTGGAAAATTTAGAATGGATGAATATTATAGCACATGTAATCAAACCTATACCCAAAGCATATGGGACATGATTTATGCTATAAAATTTTTTATTTGCCATGTTTTCATAATTCGAACTATGAAGAGGAATGCCGTAATCATAATCGAATTTTGAGAACGCAACATATATAGAATTTCCTTATGTTAAACCATTCCAACATAACATTCATATATATTCTTGACTAAAGTAGATTAAATTCTCAATCTAAGCTTGTAGAATTGGAGTGAAGTATAAAATCCTCTCCCTTAATTATTGCAAAACAACTTTTTCAAGGCGAATTGAAACTTTTGTTTTCTATAATTAACATTGCTAACCTGCAATATTTAACATAATCGTCATGCTCCCACTAGCATAATGATTACCAGCATAACACTTTATGCTCCCACTAGCTTTGACATGTACTCAGAAATCTACTGGACTTCTAGAAATCAATACCTTATTGACTTTCTTACCAAAGTTCATATTTCTGATACTAGATTGCTTTGATAAGACTTTATCAAAAACATACACCTTTCCTTAGATAGCTCACATGTTTGTCTAGACCTTTTGCAATTCTCACTAGTTAGTGTGCCGGTTAACCACACACGCTCCACTAACTATATGAGAATGCAAATATCACAACCGCTATCTACTTAAAATCTTCTTAGTGGAAGCGTTTCCTCACCATCATTTTCATGAATCGAAGAGAAACCTTATGACACTTAGATTTTGTGGTGTATGTGTTCCTATCCATGTGAATTTGTCATAACCATAATCACAGGACTAGGTTAGTGACACTTTCAAATTCATAGGGACTGAACTTGTGCAATCTTAATTTCTTGCCACCTGGTAGCACAATGCCCACCATTGCTTCCGGGTTGTTATGCAAACAATTGAGAACTCATAGAACTCACAAGCATAATCAACTTTCAACTGGAACAGACACAGAAACAAGAATATGTCAACACGATAGGTTACAAACCTCAAGTCGTGGGCTAGTGATTAACAAAACTCTTGATTTAGTTCTTGAAACTATTTCAGAATCATTTAGACTCCCACTATCCTCTTGACATATAAGACTTCTCTTTGTCAAGAACCATTCCTTGACAAAACAAATATTCAAGATCTAGTGCGGATTCTTATCAAGTTAAACACTTTTCACTATTGGTCTTAGCTGGTCTTTGTTTTATCCAAAACATCACAACTTACCAATATCAAATGTACAAGAATAGGAAACATCTTACTCTACATTTGACAAGTGTTATGAACTTTCTAAAGACTATGTCACTCAAGTTACAATCTTGGAGTATAACTCCAGGATTTGTTTTTGGCACGAAGTATGAATTATCTTTTGATTTAACCATTTCAACAATTCACGATTCCTCTCCTCAGGCAACAGACACACTAAGGTGTCTTTAGAGGATCAATTGTGATATGGTTCCATAATCACTAAGATAATCATAAAACAAAATACACAAGTACTCTCCCATCTCTTCAGATTGGAGAAACTTTTATCTTTCTGCCTTATTTGATTCTTCTTATTCATTCTGCCATACATTGAAACTTTTCCAATGTTTCAGAATTACACTTAAACTCGTAAGCATAACCATATTTACTAAACTTTAGTAAATCATAACGAATAATCTTATCTATCTTTGTGGTCGACCTGACCAGCACACAACCAAGTGTACCCAATCTTTTAGTCCTTCACTTGACTCACATGTACATGTGAACAAGGAATTAGTCTTAATTTCCCAAAGACGAAAACTTCTCATTCATCATACAATTCAAGTTGCATGATTCCAAGTTTCTATCTAACTGAAACTTGGGCGATGAGAATCTTTCCTTATTTGGTAAATTATGATACTACCACAAATGAAAGAATCAAATCCATTTTCAAATATTGCTATTAATGGAAACATATAATCAACAATTTTTCACAAATGCCATTGTAAGGATACTTAAAATAAATAAAATCAAAACTTTTCTTTATTTTAAAACTTTGCGGAAAACTTATCCTTACAACCCATATGAAAAACTCGTTGTTATCTATTCCTAAGCAATATGTCTCAACTCTTAAGTAATAGCTCAAAATTCTGATCACCGAACCATGCGATCAAAATCCCTCTTCGCGATCAGAATCAGCATATACTTCCTTTAAGTTTCTTCACTTTTCTTTGATTCTTAAAACATCAACATGTGACCCAGTCACATCATGCAATAAGAATCTCAGAATAGAAACTTAATAGAGTTAGACAATGGACTTTACCTGAAGTAGAGTCAAACATTTGACTTTACTATCCTTATGGACTTTTAGGTAAATTTGGCAGCTTCGCAACCAATGCCCTTCCTTTGGCAATAGAAACATATGGACTCTTTGGAAACGGTACACGGGACTATCACAGACTTAGCCTTTCTCTTTACCATTTGGTCAACCGAGTTGACTATGGCCAATCCCTTTCAATTGGGAAGAGAAAGTTTTTCTGGACTTCCAATGTTACCGTTGTCAATGTCCATGGAAGTTTGGGAAGTTGATCTTCCAATCAAATTTTGCTTTACCAATGCTCCAAATCATTGCTGATTCAGCATCATCAAGCAAATAGGTAAGATCATGAAGGGTCATGTCGTGATCTATTATCAGGGAGTGACCAAGTCAACAGCCAGCTACCTTGAGACTTCGACACCCTACTCTCCCGACTTGTCAATATGTGACTTAATCTCCAAGACCTAAGCACATATAGACTTTGTTTGCCAATAGGGATTAAGTGACTTAGAACTTATCATGTCTTGAAACTTGTGGGATAAGGAGATTTATTGGAGGAGGTGGAGGAAGTGAAGTATGATTTTCAGTCCCACTAATGCACAACAAAGGGATTGATCTTTCACCTTGGTTGCCATTTGGGATATCATCTTCATGAGGAAGCTTGTTCCTAAAGATTTGGGAAGACCATAGCTGTCTAAACTAGACATCTATAATGGGAGAAATTCAAGTTAGTTGATTTAAAGTCCTTAATATAACACCCAATATGAAATATTAAGGCTAGGACCCAACAACCTATTTATAACTGGAAGAGGGATGCCGTAATACAAATTATAAAATAGTTGAAGGTAGGTAAATGACGATTTACCAATTTCCTACCATAAAACCGAAATATAATTAAGTTTTTAATTGGATTTGAAACTCCTAGATCTTTTGAGATACATTGAACTTTCAATGGCATGTTTAAATCTCGATTGTGCCCTCTCAAGTTTGTGACTGGGATGCCGAGGATCACAAACAAGGTGTGAATAACCATACAAATTGACTTGGTACCCTCAACAATATTACCTAATCGATGTGCCGGTTAACCACACACGCTCCACCGATCTATAATAAAGTCAAGTTACCCTTTGCCACTCTTACTAGTCCATGTTAGTGTGCCGGTTAACCACACACGCTCCACTAACGACTTGGTAAGGTACAAAGTGTAATTTTATGGGCTAGCACCAATTTCACATTTTCCTAAAGTAACTAAGATTGGGAATTTATAATGTATAGTTACTTTATAATTCATTATACTTTTAACGAGTATTTAAAGTCGTATCCTACCCGTTCGGCTAACGACCCTCCACCGATCAAGGAAGCGGTGGGTGAGAGTGGACACCCATTAAGTCACCATTTTATAGGCAACAACCTTATACCCCCCTTATAGACCGGCTTCGTGAATGAGGCCTACTAACGGTAAGAATGACATATTCTTATACATATCTATATAATTAAAATTATAATAATAGTATAAGGGTGTATTTTAAACATTTAAAATACTTGGTGGTTTAATCTATTAATTAAACTATACTTAATTTAATTAAACTTAAACCATGTCTTTTTGGAATTATTAACTCTTTTAATTAAACACTTTAATTAATTTAATGAAGTCCATAAAGCTTGAATTTTACCTTTAAAAAATTCTAAGAGTTCAATTTGGAATTAAAGTGTAAGGCTTTTCAAATTCCAAAACTTGAGGGCAAGAATTGAAACTATTCCAAGTCTCTTCAATTTGTAACTTATGAGTTTTAATGGTTCATAAAATGAAGACTCTTCATTTTATGAAACCTCTTTAGTTCTTTAATCATAATTAAAAGAAGTGACTTTTGGTTATCCATAACTTGAGGACAAGTTATGGACACCATCATTAGCATTAAGATCATGAATTAAACAAGCATGTAAGTTACACAAAATTCCTATGATCTTCTAAAAAACTCATAAGAACAAATATTCATATCAAACAATTTCAAGAAAATCATATAAACATATACAATACTTGAAAATTGATAAAAGTCATGTAAAATGGGTTAACATAATCATTATCATTTTGAAAAACAGATTTTACAAGTCCAAAACAGATTGGGATAATGATCTTAATCCATTTCCAGCAACAAAACTCGAAAAAAACTGCCCAGCACGCTCCTACTCGCCGAGTGCATTATTCTACTCGTCGAGTAGGATGAATTTGTTCATGGACTCGACAAGTCCTCCCCATGGACTCGGCGAGTCCAGTCATCAGAGTGCAGAATTTTCGATTTTTAAGCAGTTTTGCATCAAGTATACAGAAAACAATCCTAGGCTCTGACACCACTGATGGGTTTTTGAGCATTCTAACACTTCCTAAGTGTACATGCAACCCTAATAACCTTGAATCTATGTTTTCTCTATATACATGCAAATTTCTTTTTCAAGGTTATTTCCTAACTAGCATGGCATGGGGATTACATAGAACATAAAACTAGTAGAAATACATACCTTGTTGTTGCTTGGATTCCTTCAAGACTTTGTGAGCCTAGCACCCCAAATGTTGTGCCTCAAATGCTTCACACAACACCACAAGACTTGGAATAACTTGAGAGAATACTTCTAGCACTCAAAATCGGTTATGCCCTCTCTAGTAACACTAGGTCACGATTTTGCTAGCCATAGGGTTCCTTTTATAGTGTTGTCACAATTAGGGTTTACACATGAATGCCCTTAATTGTCATGACTCTTGATTTCTCATGACCCATGGGTTTGTAACTCCCATGGACTATCCATGGAGCTCCATATGGTTATAACCAAACCCATAAACCATGGATCATTAATCCACCATAAAAGAATTGATGATTGTCATAATCAACCCTATATATTTAATTAGTCTCACTTTGATCACTAGATTAATACTAGATTAATACTTGATCAATACTAATTAAATAATACTATTATTAATATATTAGAACTTATAATATATTAATAATCATAAGTGCCTTATTCTCTCATTTAGTCTATCCAAGTATTGCAATGCCATGCAACCCAAATGGACCATGCCGGGTCGGGTCAAGTACATACCAAATAAAGTTATGGACTTAGACACTATATCCAACACTTATCATATCTTATCAGTTCAGCGTTCTAGAGAGGTGAGTCTCCTCACCATACCAATGGGTCTAAAGCACCAAGGCCGGCCCATTTTATGATATGTGATACACTAGTTGGTGTAGTGATATGTGGTATGTTAGTTGCTTATATGCTACGTGGTATGCTAGTTAT